>NC_018203.1:0-607044 GCF_000219625.1 Zymoseptoria tritici IPO323 | reverse complement strand
ACCCTAACCCTAACCCTAACCCTAACCCTAACCCTAACCCTAACCCTAACCCTAACCCTAACCCTAACCCTAACCCTAACCCTAACCCTAACCCTAACCCTAACCCTAACCCTAACCCTAACCCTAAACCTCCAAATCTGCTAGCGGGCGAATGAAGATCTGATATATACGATATCGAAGATTGAAAACAGACAATTCTTCTTGTTATAACCCGCACTCGGAGCTTGTATTAGTTTCGAAAGAACCCGTCGTAAGGTTAAGAAGTTGGGTTCTAAAAGTATACGACGAGCCTCGAATTCGTCTGTTCGCCCCGACTAGTCGGCAGACCCTTAAGAAGGATTTTCGATGGTTAAGAGGAAGCGCGAAGGAGACGAGGTCCAGCGAGTTGTCGAAAGAGCCCTGCTCCAGACCCGTCCGGCTCCTCTAATTAGTCGACCGTAAACTCTGAGCCCTACGCCTTAGTTAATTGACTAAGGAGGGTCCGTGTCTGGTCGCTAGGACCAATTGGCGCACCGCTGAACTTCCCGCTAAGACTCCTCCCTCTCTGCTATAACCTCGCCGTCTCCTCCGCTGGGATTGCCTCTATAGCCTGCACTGCGAACTGCTCTACCTCCTCCGCCTAAACGCGGATTGTATCGCTTTCCGGAGCTATAGCTGAAGTCTACCCTTCTCACGATATAGACGATGCTAGGGCAGGCCGGCTACGGATTACGGGTGTAGGCGGATTTCTCGCCTAATGCCGGGATAGGCGGATTTCCAGCCTACCTTGCCGCTAGGCGGATTTCTCGCCCAATGCTAGGATGGGTGGATTTCCAGCCTACCTTGCTGCTAGGCGGATTTCTCGCCTAATGCCGGGATAGGCGGATTTCCAGCCTACCTTGCCGCTAGGCGGATTTCTCGCCTAATGCCGGGATAGGCGGATTTCTAGCCTACCTTGCCGCTAGGCGGATTTCTCGCCTAATGCCGGGATAGGCGGATTTCCAGCCTACCTTGCCGCTAGGCGGATTTTCCGCCTAATGCCGGGATGGGCGGCCTCCGCCTGAAAGCAAAACGGAAACTTCTAAGAATTATGGCTTTCTACTTTTACCTCTCGTATCTCGCGCACATAGCTAATTTCAAAGATTCTAAGAACACGGAGAGTAACTCCAGTATAAGAAGTTCCTTTCTATGTGTCTATATTTAATTTAAGATCGTTGTTGTGGTGTTAAAAAAGGTCGAGAAACTTAAGGTGTCGCTGCTAGACTGTGTGTCGGAATTTCCGTTTTAGCTTCTACACCTTGGGCGGATTTCTAGCCTACCTTGCCGCTAGGCGGATTTTCCGCCTAATGCCGGGATAGGCGGATTTCCAGCCTACCTTGCTGCTAGGCGGATTTCTCGCCTAATGCTAGGATGGGCAGAGAGCTGACCTAGCAGCCGAACACGTAAGCAGCATACACCTCCTACTCGACGCTTAAGAACAGCTACCGTAGAAACCTCTACAGACATAGAAGTCCTACGATATAAGAGCCTGCGACGCTAGCGCTACTACGTGCAGCTTTATTACACTTTCTACCGGGTGCCCGATAAGGAGGGGGTAGTGCTAAATGTAGGCAGGAATTACTACGACGGGAGAGCACTGCACTACGTCGTCGAGCTCCTCGTTAGCAAAAATACGCGGATAGCAAGTCTAACGTGGATTTAACAGCCTATAGAGGACAGCTTAGGCACGAGAACGGCACGACGGAGAACAGATTAACGAGAGTAGGGCGGAGGAGGAGGAGGGAGAAGACGTGGACACAGGAGATTCGAAAGCGAGACGGTAAGGTAACAGACGAGACCGGAGACGAGCTGGGCGAAGGGAGAGGAAGACGGGAGGATAAAGAGGATATAGGCCTAGTAGGACGGGATAGCATCGAGATAAGGACGATATAACGATGCCTGGAGAGGACGATATAACGATGCCGGGGATAGCCTATTCTCGGACCGGGGAGTGGAGGAAGAGACGACGAGCAGGACGAGTAAGTACGGAGGGGAGGGTGGCCCTTTATACTACTACCTTGTCGAGTGCGACGATTGTAATTAAGCTGTAGACCCCGGTAGACGGCGAGATAAGAGGATAGCTATCGACGATAACTATCGACGATCGTAAGGCTAACCCTGCTCGTAATTGTGAGAAGGACGACCACACCCCGGCCCTATAAGAGCTGGATGTGTTCCCTCCTCTCTAGAGCCTCGCTACTACCCGTTTACGCTCTTAGCCTCGGTTTTCCTCTGCGGTAGAGACTTCGAACTATCTATAAGCACTCTCTGCCTAGGTTGCCCTCTCCTTCGAGTGCCTCCTACTACCGATCCCGACTCGTTACTTTGCCGACCTCTCCCTCGACGTTCCTCGTAGCTTCCTCCTCCCCTCTACCCTTAGCGTCGCCCTCTCTGCCCTCTAACCCTCGGATATTATCTAAACCGTCTACGAGCGCGGTACGGCCCTAGGAAGGTCTGACAGCCTTTGCGGACGCCCTCTGGGAGCTCTATAAGGGCGTCATCCTGTGCGGCAGCGAGATCGACTACTTTAGCGTCCTAAGGAATAAGACCGGACATCCCGATACGGAAGGACGATACTACTGCACCTTCGAGTGCAAGAAGTGTCGTACGAACAAAAGGCGTACTGTTAAGGCGTAGATTAAGAGCGTTACCGCGGAAATCGGCCGGTCGAGACTTACACTTGTGGCGCAAACGATCCTGGACCAGCTTCGTAACTATAGTAAGGATACGGCCTAGCTCGTTGCCTAGATTAAAGATCGACTAGAGGAGCCGGTAACTACGCCGGCGAAGCGAGCACTCGAGTCCGAGTCTTCGATTAAGACGGCGTCCGCGGATTGTCGGTTAAGGAAGACGATCTGGCGTGAGGAGGACGTGTTCCTAGATATTCCCTCTACGGATCTTCCTTCTACGAGCATCCCTTCGACGAAGATTCCGTCGACGAATCTTCCTTCTACAGACATTCCATCTACGGACATTCCTTCTACGAGGCTCCCTACTAACATCCCTTTAACTAGGCTGCCTTCGATCGATATCCCCTTAACGATCCCTACCGTCCTCGTCCCGGAGACTAACCCTGCCGCGATTCTAGTCGACCCTGTACTAAAGCCTATCGTACAGATACCCTTCTTTTAGAAATACGCCGAGGCCTGCCTGATCTGCGCGGCGAAGGAGACGAAGCGATCAGTTAACCGCCTCCTGTATACCCTAGGCGAAGGTCCTCCTTATCGCTCAGACGAAGGTCCTCCTTATTGCTCGAGTGAAGATCCTCTAGACCCTCCTAGACCTAAAGACGGCGCGAGTAAGCACCGGAAGGAATCGAGACCCGCTACGAACGGAGCCCTACCGCCTGGCCGGAACGACGCGCGAGCAGAGTCGATTAAGGAGAGATAGCGGAGGAAGAGTCTTCCGCACCGTTCCGTTAAGGAGAAGCGCGGAGGGAAGAGTGTTCCTCCCGAGGTGCGACCCTACGACCTCTTTCCTAGTAAGGACTACAACCTTCTCTCGCCCTTTTCTACGGCATCCGTCCCTCCTCCCCTTGTGCCCTCTCTAGACACGCCCTCTCCCGCAAAGGCGAAGGAGCTTACTCCCTTTCCGTTCTCTTCGTCAGGACGGTAGAGGCCGTGGATCGCGGACCTAGCCACGCGTGCCGAACTGGTAATGCCCTCCCTAAAAGCGAAGACCTTCCGGATTCTCTCCGCGGAGCCGAAGCTACGAACGAAACTAACCTCTCCTTTGGCGGACTGTAAGCGGAAACCACTCTAACCCCGCTCTATAAACCTTCCTAGGAGATCGTCTGCGGATTAGGTCTGCGAGTTCGTCGATTGCTATCGAGAAGCCGATAACAAATTCAAAAGGCAAGTAGTACGGCAGAAGGCGAAGAGTGCCGGCGTCTTTGACGAGTTCAAAGCCGAGCTAATATAGCAGGGGCTAGAAGAGGAGCCGGCGGGACAGGAGGATGGCCTAGGCTTAAAGAGAGAGACTCGAGGAGCATCCTCTAAGAGAGAGAGTCGAGAGGCATCTAGGGGAGGCGAGTCCTCTCGCGGGTCGCGAGACTAGGAGGAATGCTAGGATTAGATGTATTAACATCCGGGGCTTGGGGGATAATAGGTGGCCGATCCTGGCAGCGCTAATTAACGACGACGTCCTCGACTACCTCTTTATCGTCGAGACCTAGTTCGTCGAGCATAAGAAGCACTAAGCGGATTACCGCGTGATTGCGACTACAGCGAAGCCCGATACGGTGCCGAGAAAGGGTCGCTTAGGCTGTGGGATTCTGGTAATAGGGACAGTACGCGCGCGAAGTTGGCTTACTAGCGAGGCGCAGATCATTAGGACGGACGCTATAACCCTGCCGACGGACCAGGGAACGATTAGCGGAGTCTACTTTCCCCCTAAGCGGAAGCCGGATGAGGTCCGGTCTACGCTCGAGGCAGTTGCTAGCTCCGATGTCGTTCTCGGAGATATTAACGTCCGCTTTAGTAAGATGTCTCTCTAGAGCAGGAAGGTGTCGCCGCTTCCGAGACGGAAGGTTGTGTCGCAATAGATCGAGGACTCCGCGATAACCTATCTAATGCTGATCTAGGAGCCGATCACGATTGCGGACGCTATGTGCGAGAAACAACTAACGACTGACTACTACTTTGTCCGCCGGACGCTGCTATATACGACGCTAGCTCTACCGCGACCGACGGAGAAGATAAATACTAACTATGTCTACTAGCTCTACCTCTAGCTAGACCCGACTACAGGTACTCTAGGTAGATTAGCCGTGCCGTATTAACTTCGACGCTATGCGATAAGCCGGCTGAACGACAACGATACGGCGCAGGCGCTCTGCTATAGCTAGGAGAGAAGGGCGCGGCATCGACGGCATCTGTACTATATAAGCGCCGATGTAGACAAGCGGAATGCGGAAATTATGTCGCTCTGCCAGCAGGTAAGCAAAGCCGTGCTAGGACTCGCCTCTACGCGTTGTCGAAATCGTCCTCCGGGTAGACAAAAGGCGGAGGATATAAGTGACGGAGGCGGAGAGAAAAAGAATAGAGACAGAGAGAAGAAGGATAGAGGCGGAGAGAAGAAGAATAGAGACGGAGAGAAGAAGGATAGAGGCAGAGAGAAGAAGGATCGAGAGGGAGAGAAGAAGAATAGAGGTAGAGAGAAGAACGACAGGCCTCGAAAGGCGATAACAGACCCGAAGCGAAAGCAAGCCGAGGATAATAACGACGCTGCTCGCAAGCCAAAGCGGCTACGCCGCCGTAGTAAGAAGAAGAAGGACTAGCATCTTAAGGCAATAGCGAAGCCGAATCCGGACGCCGATAGCGGGACGCTTGAGACGGTCCGTCTCTATAAGAGAGCGTAGCGCCGCGCGAACGAGAATACACTGCTAGTGCCGACCCCGGCAGGGAAGGCGAAAGGGATAACGGCAATCGACGAGGTGATAGAGGGATTTACCGGTTGATTCGTCTCGACAGCGACCCTCCCAGTACGGGAGATGTTTCCTGTCGACGATCGATCCGCCTTACTCTCCTTCTCGATCGACGAGATAATGTAGGAGCTTACCTACTAGGATGCTACGAAGGCCTGCGGAAACGATAGGGTACACATCCGTCTAATAAAAACCCTCGCGACGACGAGCTTCCTCTAGATCCTGGCCGCCCTCTACAATTCCTATCTCCGGGATAGTAAGACGCCGTAGAGCTAGAACGAAACTGTTGTCTATCTGGTCGTTAAGGACAAGACCCGATAGGAGGATAGTACGATGCCGGCGAAGGACGCTAACAACGTTCGTCCGATCTCGCTAGTGACGATGTTTCGAAAGGTCTTCGAGCGCCTGCTCCTCTAGCGCTTTAATAGTAGGACATAGGCGAGGATGCATCCTAACTAGGCGGGATTTCGAAGTCACTACTCTACTATAACGAACGCCGCGGTCGTCCACGCCCTCCTCGAATCGAGCCGGATTATACACGCTGTATTCCTCGATTTTTAAGCCGCCTTTAACGTCGTAGATCATGTACTACTCGCGGACGTTCTACGCCGGCGGAGATGTCCGGAGAACATGCTAGCTCTGATTACGAGCCTCTGCTTTTTCGACGTCTGGTCCTTTGTCGTTTCGGATTGTACGGCTTCTCGGTAGTTTCCGCGGACAAGGGGAGTTCTGCAGGGCTTACCCCTCTCGCCCTATCTGTTTAACATCTTTATCGATAGCTTGCTCGAGGACTTAAATCGACCTAGGACACTTGCCCTGGCCGGCTCTTCCGACGTAATGCCTACGGCGCCGCCGATTCCTCGCGCGCTGTTCTTCGCCGATAATAGTGTTCTCCTTGCTACCGACTTGGACGAGGTGCGTATACTAATCTAGATCTTCGAGCACTGGTCCTCCGCCAACCGCATCGCCCTAAACATTAAAAAATGTGCCTATCTGGCGCCGGCGTCTTTGTAGGAGGCGATCTACCTCTTTAGTGCGGAGGTACTAAGGAGAGAGGTATATACCTACCTCGGATTTCCTGTAACGGTGCGAGGGATTGACTTAAGGAGGCACCTTAAGAGCCGGCTCGAACAGGCCGGGAAACGAAGCGACTTCCTAACCCTCGACGCGGATAGTTAGGGCTTCGCGTATCGCCTGCGAGTCTATCGGCAGTATCTCGCACCGATGTTCGAGTATAGCGCGCCTCTCCTCGCGGCGTTTGCTAAGGACTCTCCTAAGTTCTGGGACGAGACGACTAAGGACGTTGCGAAGCTAACAAAGTGGATCTCGGGTTATGCTTCTAACCCTTACTTTACTCGCAATCTCCTAGGAATCTCCGCCCTACCCTCGCGATTTAAGGCACTAAAAACTGGCTTTTAGGTCGTAAAGAAGCACGCTCCGGAAGAAAGTCCGCTACGGAAGTTAGGATTACTAATCTAGAAACCTAAAGCGTTCTTCCAGCGCTTAACGGAGGACAAGCTCTACGAGAAGTACCGCAAGACACCCAAGTCCTGGCCTCGCGACCGAAGCCTTAGCGAAGACCGCCGTTCTATCTAGCGGTTCCTGCGCTAGGAGAGAGAGGAAGATATAGCTAAAGAGGCTAAGAAGTGGAGCCTGACCTGGATTATACCGGGAGAAAGCCGCCTAAAGCGGGACTTACGAGGAGCCGATTACTTTTTAAAGGCCCCGCGGTCCTTCTAGAAGCGCTTCCTCTAGTATCGGCGTAGAACCTTCTATACCTATGGTTTCTGCGTCTGTACGAGCAAATTCATCTAAGAACACGAGACTTGCTACTAGGAAGACAGGACGAGCTAGCTCTCGAGGAAGGAACGACGGGCGAAGCAGAAGATGCATAAGAAAATAGGCACTACGAACACGAAGTTTACCGAGGTAGACTTCCTTCTAAATACAGGATGCTAGGAGCGAGCTAACGAGATCCTCGAGCGAATCTTAACAAAGATTACGAAGGAGGAAGCTACGAAGGAGGAAGCGGAGGAAGCGGCGGCACAGACCTAGTGCACACTGTCCTAAGTAGGACGTTAAAAGGCTCCGTCCGATAGGTAGGACGTTAAAAGGCTCGGTCCGATGAGTAGGACGTAAAGTGGCTCCGTCTAATAGGTAGGACGTAAAGTGGCTCGGTCCGATGGGTAGGACGTTAAAAGGCTCTGTCCGATGGGTAGGACGTAAAGTAGCTCCGTCGACCCGGGACGCAAAAGCGGAGATCATCCCTTAAGGATAAATTAGGCGTTTACCCTATCGAAAAGGAGTCTCTTCCCTTAAGATGAAAGTAGGCGTCCGATCGGTAGGACGTTAAAAGGCTGCGCTGCGACGTGGGAGACGTAGGCGACTGGCGAGGCCCGGACTGGCTCCGCACCGGACAATCAACTCTATCTAGAAGGCCTAGCAGTAGATGTAAGGCGTGTACCCTAGATCTGCGGCTGCTTCCTCTTAAAGCCGGGGAGCGGGAGGAAGAAAACTAGTACCTCTGCAGAGCAGTAGGAGGCTTAGAGGAAAGCGAAGGCGACGGCGTAGTAGGGGAGAGGAGTAGACGACGACGATCGCTGGAGGAGGAATTCTAGCCGAAGGGAAGACGGCACTCCCTAAACTGTTTAGGAAGCACTTGTAGACTAGTATGCAAGCGGCTCGATCGGAATCGAATGTCTCTAACAGTAGATACGCCGGACAAAGGGAGGACAGAGCTCTACCGGACGGTCTTAAAGCGGGATGTTCCCCCTTAACGAGACGGGGTTACAGTTTCGGGCGGATAAGGAGACGCACACCTCGTCCGTTACCTAGGAGGTTTGGAAAACTAAGGTACGATAGACGGTAAGCGATTGCCGGAGCGATATTATACGTTAGGATGCAGACTAGCCTATCGGTAGTCTCTCTTTTTGGCGGTTTGGTCAACTCGGGAGATAGTGAAAAGGACACCGTAAAACGTAGTTAGGCTGGGAGTAGCTGCGGTGCCGTGCATCGCAAGGCGCTTTACGTAGGAGCGTGGGTCTGTTTCCTCCCCTCTGAAGACGGCCAAAAGAGCCGGGAGCAAGGGCTTGGATGGGGCTTCAGTTCAGATCAGGTGCAAAGGTAGACTAGCCTATATAAACAAGTACAATGAACCCCTAACCCTAACCCTAACCCTAAACCAACCCTAACCCTAGCTATTTCGATACCTATAGCTACTATATCCGGACAGTACGAAGCTAAAGGATAAGTGTACGTTCCTATACTATAATTATACGAAGGACCTACTTCGATACTTCGGAATTAAGGTAAAGACCGGGAATATAATAGTAAAGAACAATACGCTCTTTAGACTTACTACCCTTAAGTACGATACGTATAAGCTTAGCTAGCTAAAGATAGGTTCCGAGACGTATAAGATATAGTTTAAGGATGCTCGTCCGTCTCGACTATCGGACTTCCTTAGGCCGTACCGCTTCGATAATAACGTCCTACGTAGAGAACTCGGCTAGCTTAACTTTAACGGCTTCTTTAATAAGGCTCGCTAAGTAATATACTTAACGCCCGGTTAGGAGCACGAGTTTAAGAGAAATAGTACGCTTAACATTCCCCTCTTCGCGTAGATCGGATAGGACAAGGCCCTTTATAAGATTATTAATAAGGAAATAGATATATACTTATAGCATTAGCGCGAAATTAATAGCTAGCCTAACTACGGATAGCTTCGTACGATATGCTACTCTTAAATCTAGTAGCTTATCCGCTAGGACATTTTATACTAGCTACTATATATTCTTCTACGAGGTAACTATAAGCACCGGCTAGTGTTATACCTATACTACGCTAAAAGTACTAAGAAGGGCAACAATACTACCTTTAAGTACATCGACCTTACGGTTAGCCGTATAGTCGAGGAGAATCGCGGTATTAACTAGATTTAAGGTACGGTCTCCTTAATAGACGAGGGCAAGAAGGACTATATAGTGCTTATTAAGAGGATGTACGAGAAGGAGATCTTTTAGGAATAGTACTAGTAGATAAAGGCTAATAACTACGTAGACGGAGTAGTATAGAAGATTAATACTACGGTGCTACCGTAATACTTCCTAGATCGCTATAAGCTCGAGTAGGAACACGTTCCTTATAAGGCATTTAATGTTCGTATTACGGTTCCGTATCTACTATATAGTATCGATACTAAGGTAGAGACCGAACGTCGAACGATTCTTCCCTAGTTCGTAGCTATATATATAGATAGTTCTCTCGAATGTACCGAAGCTAGTAACTAGGAGATGCTACGTAAAGCTTATATAGACCTAACCGCCCCCGATAAGATACCCTCCGGGCTTATTAATAAGTACGGTAAGATTCCTTACGCCTTCCCTACGGCTATATCTTTAATACCTAACAACTATATCGCTACTATACTTATTACTTACGAGAAGTAGGAGAGCCCTAGAGTCGTCGTCGAATTAGAGAGGCTTATACGCCTTAATGTTGTCGATCTAAGGGTATAGATTAAGAAGTAGCGAGATGCGACTATAGCTCGAGTAAAGGTAAACTATAAGGATATTAAGTACGCGGAGAGGAATACGTTCGGTAACCGATCGTACTATAACGCTAAGGATAAGCATCCGACCGACTTCTAGAAGTACTAGCCTCTACTAGCTAAAGTCGCGCCTAACGATATAGACGATAGGGAACGTAAGCTACTTAGGTAGGGAGATATAGACATCGTAGTACCCTAGGAAGTCCCCGACTTACTTATCGGTAAGGATAGTAAGCGCGTACCTAGACGCGATATATAGTAGGAGGATAGTACTTAGCGATAGGTTTATAGCCTTTACTAGACTAAAATCCGTATCGGGTCTAGGAAACCTTTAGTACGAACAAGATATAAGGAGCGGCTATTTTCTATACTAGCGCTTATTTTAAGGTTCTTTTTTTCTTTTTATTATTTCTTTTGTTTTAGCTATAATATATACGATAGATATACGTAGTAGGTACAAAACCCGAGGATAGGGATAGTCTACGTTAGTAATAAGTTAAAAAGGACGACGCTAGTACTAGATCTAGAGGGTTTTTACGCTTTAAGCGTATATAATAGTATAGTTTAGGTTCTTATAGTGTCTAGGTTAGATACTATAGGAGGGGGACAGATATAGTAGGGAATATCGTACTATTACGTATAGTCTATATCTAGCTTTAGCTTCGTATATAGGTCGGAGGATTAGATAGACACCGACCTAGGAGGACCTCTAAAAAGGACCTTCGACACGAATACGAGGCCTAATAGTATAGAGTACTTAATACTACCTCTTTTGCCCCCCTACCTTTTACTCTAATTATATAGTTTACCGCCCTTTTTTGCCCCCTATACTACCCCGTACGTCCGTACTACTACTATCCGCGGGAGATCGGAACCTTTAGAAGTTCCCCCCTTATAGTAGCCGTTTCCTTTAGTATAGTAACCTAGGGAGATTCTAGTTTAAGTACGTTAGGATTAGTATATTTCTAGAGATCCCGAGATATTATAAAGATTTCTATTATTATAAACTATATATAGTAGTCCTAGGGAGCTATTAGCTTTAGGGTATAGTTCTTATTATTATTTAACGTTAGATAGACTATCTTAACTATTAAGCTTAATATTTAAAATTAATTTAAGAAGTATTCGTCTTATATATAGATAAAGTATTAATACTTCCTAATATAATAGGTTTAGCGAGGTACTTATATTTAGGTTATATTACTCTTAGAAGAGACGTATTCCTAATACTATCCTAACTACCTTAATATCGTCTTTACTTACTTTAATATTATTCTTACTCGCTATAATATCGTTCTTACTTATTTTAGTAACGATTTAGTAAAGCTTTTCCGTTTTAGTAGAGATATTATAATTAGAGTAAGTAGTAGTTAATTACTTTTCTAATAGGAAACTAGTATTCTTAAATCTAAGAGGATAGTCTTAACTACTTTTTATTTAGAATACTACTCTTTCTAATTCTAAGTAAGTAGTAGTTAACTACTTCTCTTTAGGAAGAGTTGTTTTTAATAGTAGACTTAAATTCGCTATTAAAGCCTTATTTAGTATCTCTTTTTATATAAATCCGGGCTTATAACTAATATAGGGGCTAGTATACCGCCCTCTAAACTTCTTATAAACTATAAGGTTTCTAGCGGACTCTCTACGTCTAAGTATATATATAAGGTAGAAGTAGTAAAGTAATATATTAGGAAAGTTTCTTAGCTAATTATTAGATTAGCGTTTTAGCCGATTAGAAAGAGCGTTTAAATCTCGCTTTCTAGCGGAAGGTCGCGGGCTTAATTCCTTCTCTTTTTACCCTATCGAATCGTACTATTCTAACCTTTATAGATTATAATAGTATAATAGGGCAAAAAGAGAAGGAATTAAAACTACGACCTTTCGATTACGACGGTTATAATAGTTATAATAATATAACGATATAATAATACGACGATACGACGATACGACCGATAATACGACGCCTCTTTTTTTTCTTCTACTATAGAAGTGCGGTAAGGAAGCTTACCTTACCTAAGGTAATAATACGATATTACGATAGTATAAGTAACGATACGACGACTAATTAAAAGTAAGCTTTAATAGACCTCTCTTTTTGTTAGGAAAACTAATTAAAAGAGACCTTTATTATATCCCTATTATCGTAGAAAGACGGCTATAGTCTTTTATAAAATAGTACTCGTACCTCTTATAATTAATTAAATTACTTTTTTAGCTACGTGTTTAACTAAAGAGTTTTTAGATGTTAGATTACGCTATTAATTCCCTGTCTAATTACCTAACCTCAGATTATGTGATTTTAAAGTTATATAACTACTTTTTTGTAACACTATGTAAAGCTAGGGTCTTGTCCACATAGCCGAGTCGCATTGCCGCTAGCTCCTCGCCGATGCTAAGTATCTTCTGGACCAGTCAAGAGGGCCGCCGCCGGCTCGTCGACGTATGTGCAGCGCGTAGCGCGTAGCGATTCGCCGGTTCGCCTTGCGGGAAAGCGCCATGTTGTCCAGCTCTGTCAGACGACCGCTCGACACACAGACGCAAACAGAACAACAGCCGTGCCGCCATCGTGACGCGGAATTTGCGGGAAGCAGTTCCCATACCTCTTTCGTTGCGCACACTTTTTGGACAGAGCGCCAGTAAAGCCTGACAGCCCGGAGATGCTGGCATACCGGCCTCGCGCTGGTAGCATTCGCAAAGCATTCGCCCAGCGATCGCAAGCTGAGCTTTGGGATTGTCGCTCGGTCGCCTCGAAGTAGGAGCTTTATTAACGAAGAGCCAGTACCTTCCTGTTGTGCCAGCAGGAGCCTGAGAAGAGCCCTCGGAAGGCTCTATGATCAAAGTGGCCAGGTGTATTCGAGAGACAGGCGGGAGGCGAGCGGCGATTCCAGGCAACGACACGGTGTTAGGAATATCTCTGCTTCGACAGCCGGATCTGGAGGACATGCCCTCGGTGGAGACGAGGGTGCGTCGGAAAGAAGCTGCAAGCGACATAAGGTACTTGACAGGCCGCCTATGTGGTTCACCTCGCAGTAGGAATTACCCTCCTCCGACCTTCACACTTGCGATTGCGCACGGTTTCCTGCCGCATCGAACAACCCCCTCACCCGCTCCTCATACCCCTTCTTATCCCTCAATTTCTTCGCAATAAACTCCTCACAGTCCTCCTCACTCCAAAGCCGCATAAGCGCATTCCCCTCAACGTCCGGGTCGAATTTTTCAAAAAACCTCGGCTGGATATGCTGTTCAAACACCAGCGGGAAAGCATTCGTACTGCGCAGCGCAGCATTGAACCACATCTTTCCTGTTTGCCAGTCTTGTCGCAGGCGGCTGCTGAGGTGATGCTTTGCGGCAGGCGATGGGACCGCTTCTTCTCCTCGTGGAAGGAGGCTGGGGTGATGGCTTGCACGCTCCCGGTCCGCCGATTCTTCTTCTTCCTGCAGAACCTCAAGAAACCGATCATGCGCTTCCCGATACTCGTCCAGCGCCGGACCAACCAGCTCATCGACACCTTTGTCCGTAAGCCAAGTAGGAACATGCACGATCCCGATGGGTTGCACAGGCGCGAACTCAAAGTCAATGACACCGACGATATTCCAGTCGTCGTCTACGAAGATGTTACTCTGGTGGAGGTCGGGCAAAGTCAGCACGAAAGACTCCTCGCGGGAGTCTTGCGACTTCCAGAAGACGGGTTGGAGAGCTCGCAGAGCTGCGAGGGCGGAGAGTTGAAAGACTGCGTCGGGGCGGCCGAGGATGGCGTTGGGTTGGTGGCGGAGTCGGAGGTCTTGGTAGGAGAGGAGGTCTTGGAGGTAGGAAGGAGAGGAGTTGTATGTCAAGATCTGTGAAGTCTGGCGTGAGTTGAGTTTCTGAGATGAGGACAGCGGGGTGATACAAACCTTTGGTATCCCGGTCGGAATCTCGTGTCTGTTCCAAAGCATCGTGAGGTCGAGGAGCGGACGATTGGTCAGAGAGATGATGCCTCGGCTGTTCAACGTCCAGGAACCAATGCGAGGCTGCGGAACTCTTGCAAGATCAAGCAGTATTCTGGAGATGCCTCGATAGAGATTGTCACGGCGAGTGCCATGCTGGCGGTACTTTTGCCAAGACGAAGACAACGGGTCGCCGGCCATGACATACTCCAAGAGCAGATATCCATGCGTAGATGACAAGGTGTCAGATCTGTCGTGGCGGAAGAAAGGCGCCAGCGTATCGCCTTGCAGCCATGCACGGAAGCGCTGTAGATGCCAGAGGAAGCGATGCCATAGCGATTCGTTCTCGATCGCTGTGAACTACACCAAAACGAGTGTCAGTCCTGCATGTTTGACAACAGATGCGCGGCTTCGTACCGCTTCCACGCCTGGTATTCCTACGCCCAGTAATCTCGGGATGGGAATCGATGGGCAATTCCGCCGAAGCCAGATGTAAGTCGCAGCTTCGCACCTCAGCTTTTCCTCCACATTACCAGGACTGTACTTCTCACCGCACCTGAACGGCAGTGGAAGTCGCAAGATCGCTTGGCGAGGAAGCGCGGATGTTCGATGACTGCGTATGATGTCGATCGGCAAACAGATGTTGAAGGAGCCCCAGACCCAATGTTTTCGGTCGAGCAGCACCAAGTCCGCTGTTGAAATACCAAGGTGGCGTGAGATGATGTTTTCCAGCGCGGTACGATGTTGCTCGAGATGCTGGCAGAAGTCTTGTGTTCGAGAAAAGGCCGTGAGGGTCGGAATCATGTCCCAATCGTCGTCTAGGGCTTGTTCCAATGTGACTTCTTTCCACTTGGTGGTCCGTATCTTGGCTGCGATCATGTTTGTCAGGGAGAACACGCAAGAAGCAGGTCTGAGGAGATGAGATCTGATGAAAGGAACAACATCGTTCACTGTGCTGTAGAAACGATATGGATATGATGGACGAGGGAGGCGGCGATGTACATCTACACAAGAGTCGCAAGATCCCCCTTTCGGCAAGCTCAACGAGCCGTCCCGAAAGCGATGCCGCCTCCGGTTTACCCCGCACTTCCTCCACCTCCGCCTCCCCACCGACCTCTCCCACTCCCATCACTCGCGAGTCGTCACATCACGAAGTCGGCCTCCCTCTCTTCGTCTTAGCAGCATTGGCTGAGTCTGTAAGCTGCTTCACTTGCTCATCCGTCAGGCGCTTCTCTTTCGAATTGGCCTCATTCTTTGGCTTGTCGTCAGACACATCCGTCTGCTGATCGCCGCCGCTGCTGCCACCACTCCCGCTTTGATCGTCAGGGTGGTTGTTGTCGTTGTTGGTAGCAGAGGACGACATGTTCTTGCGAGTGAGGGAGATGCTGCCGACATTGCGTCAGCTTGGACGTTCGAAGGCCGTCTGACTCCAGTTGGAGAACTCACTGGTCGTGCGCCTTTTGCCGCTGCAGACCAACTCCTGATCGTGACGATCTGTTTGTTTGTTTGTTGTGTGTGGAGGTTGAGTAAGAAGCGAGCCAAACTCCGACCAAAGTATCATAGCTCGCACTGCTCCATATATATACACATCGGTCTTCCAGGATGTTTTACTGCTCGCAAGGCTGCTGCGGATCGCGTCATCGGGCGAAGCAGCTCATGGGTTGCATGCATGCATCCCCACTCCGTCACTTTATCCCACGATAGATTGGCTGATCCAGACCTCGTTATCAGCTCGTGGTGGGGAGATCTTCTGCCGTTGAAGATAGCTCCCTGCTGTCGACCTTGGCCGTTCCGGTGCAAGAAGACAGCGACAGTGAAGGGATATGTACAGAGATGCTGGAACGAAAGATGGACTGCGGAAATTTGAGGTGCACGAGCAAACGTAGCTACTTCTCAACAGTAACGAGGAACGACTTTCTGACCTCGGAGACGAGATCTCGTGTGCTGTTGAAATCCCCAGAACGGCCCCATACGCTCAACCTCGCACTCACGTTGTCGGGGAGCGCCTTGGCGAGCCGGTCCAGAGTACTTGCAAGCTCTTTCTTCGGACCTTCTTGCGGCTCTGCGACCCGATGGCTGAACAAGTCCTGCGGTTCCTTAGCGAAGGGAGATGGCTGCGAAGAAGAGCCGTCGCTAGTGTTCCGCCCGGTGTCCAGCGTCATTATCCATTTACTCCTCAGATCAAACTCCCGCAGGTCGTTCAGGTGATGGCGCCGAGCTCACCGAAGTGACACAACCTCTTGAGTTGACATTTCCCACTCAAATTCCGCGACGCTGCTCATTTCCATGTCCGTCGTTCTGTCCGTCGTCTTCTCACCATCCCTGCTCCGCTCGTCTCCTCCGCCGTCATACTGTCCAATCTCTTGCTGTTATAGCTTAATCTTCATCTCCTGTGCGACCGGATCGGACGGCGGCGGGATAAGTAGGGCATTCATCGCGCGGGCGAGTGAACTTTGTCGGGCGTGCTGTCTGTGGCGGAACGTGTGGATCTCGGGTAGCGGAGGCTGCTGTGGTGTCGTGCTGCGCGAATCAGAACTTGGCGAACGCGGCAGCATGCAGAGACTCCTTGGTCAGGCCAGGCTGCTCGGTCCTGTTGTCCTTCTCCCTCGCGGTCTTGACATTCGCTTGCTCCACATGCCCTGATCTCGGAGCTTTCCCATTGCGAACGTAGACCGAGATGGAAGAGAAAGGTGAGAAGCAGGGAATCGAGCGGTGTCTCCTACCTTGGTTACCTTGTTTGGTCTATGAGAAAGTGGTTCAGCATAACAATAAGGAATCGTGTTGAGCAGAAGGAGAGGTCGGTTGGACTGGAATGCTGATTTGAGACGAGGCGAGGCGTTCCCCACGCCGAAGTTGACCCGGATTCCAGACATCAAGGCATCAATCGACGCTTCAGTCTGGGAGAGGAGACTTCGACCTCACTTCTCAACGCCGACATGGACAGTTGTACTACCATCCAACACTCCATCAACGTCCTCGACCGGAACTCCGATGCTCTCGGCCATCGCCCTCAAGCCCACCCTTTGCTCGCACCTTTACCTCGACCTTGAACACAGCGATCAATGCAAGGCCCTGGCCTCGACGCGCCGAGATCTTCGCCGACAGGCTTGGGAAGTCTCGATAAGGCCCCGATCAGAAATGGATCGCTCCTCGCATCGTAACCGAACATCGAGATCGCAATGGCCGTCCCTCGAAGCCCCGGATTCGAATCCCGTCAGACGGCGGCTCCACAATGCTGCTGAGGGCATCCTCTGGGTGACTGTGAATGAAAGCAAGGCCATGGCCATGAAAGATACGGATTGTGGGAGGACACGGATTGAAGGAGATGGTCGGCGCTAATACCGCTGTCTGGCAGTCTTGGTGCCGGTACAGGTGATGTTGCATATTCGGCGCATTGGTTATTCACGGTTGCTCTTCAACGTCAACCTCTGCGCTAAGCGTGGTGAAGTTCAAAGGATTAATGTCAGACCTGGCTGTGCAATTCCAACATGCCCTGCACAATAGCTCGACCCGCTGCAGTACCGGGAGAAACCACGCCGAAGCCACGCTGGTGCCCAGTAGAACAAGCCATCGATCGGACATCCTACTCCAGATTACACAATGCAAGCGCAATCAAACGCACCTCCCCTTCGGACCCAAGCGGAAGGAAAGATCACCCTGTGCAATGATCACTCGCTGCTCACACTTCGACATACCAATGCCCGCGCACAGGTCACAATAGTCGGAGACGGCTTGCCTAGCCTGCGGAGACAAATACCCTCTGAAAATTCGGCGATGCTCGAGCCAGTGATCAAAAGTGCGATCCACGGTGGATGCACGAAAGAGCTCTACGGCCAAAGAGCCAGGCATCGAGGCTACGTCAGTCGTTCGGACCTGGACTTTGCCGAAGAAATCAAGGTCGCCTATTCATTCGACAGAGTGATCGGACCCGAGCTGACGGCTATTGAAGCCAAGCTGCCACAGATTCACGTTGGTATTGTAAGTTCTAAGCGCTCGGTTGGTGCAGTTCTGCTCATCATCTTCTCTCCGCCTGCTTCTGCGGCACTTTCCTCCCATTCTCGTTATCATTGGTGTGAACACGATCTGCACTGCTCGGTCTCCCGGTCACGCGCCTCAGTAAGGCCGGTGCTATTCGCGGCGAGGTCTGGACATGCTGGAGGCCTTTTCCTTTCTATTCTATGTCTGCTTGGGCATATCTTGCCTCACTTGACTCGGCCTGGACTGCTCCTTGTCCGAGACACGCCTCGTCTTTTCTCTGCCCTCTCTGACTCAGTCTACATTCCTCGGCCTTTGGGACTGCCTATGGACCCATTTAAAGTCATCTCATTTTACCAAAATACGACACCCTCCCGATCGTCGTTCTTGCCCCCACGCTCCGGGAGAAGGTGCTGACGAATTTCGACCACCTCGCCATCGACCATCCTTCGCGCCGACACCTCCTGCTATCGTTTGTCGACACGAGAACCGAATACGAGATCACGTCTGCGAAGGACAGTACAAACACATATGGTTCAACGACGACCTTGGAGGAGAAGGTCTCGAGAGCATCGGGATCAAGCCGGAGCACGCCGCCGGATCTTCGTATCACTCGTATCAAACATCTCCGGTCGTTCGCCAGAAGACACCGTCCAACTTCCGCTGGACGTCGCAACACCCAGCAATGTCGAACACGAACATGAGGCCGACTACGACGAGCCTGCACAACGTCGATTCCCTCGCTCGGAATTCTACCGGCCACGAACTTTACTCCTCCTGCGCCTGCCACGGCGAATATCCTCCCGCCTCATCACGGTGAGTCCAGCTGAACTGCTGCGTCGATATCCCGTCCACCGCCGCTCGGGAGCGTTGCTGCTTGACGGTCAAGCCACTCGCGTCGCCGCTCGGCCATTCTTCGCCTCACTCTAATCATCATTCCCATCGGGCTTCGTGCGAATGAAGAGGAACAAGCGTTGTAGACTGTGCTAGCATCGCAGTGAATGAGGTCGCAGGTGGTGGAGGTGCAGTTGGAGGCACCAACCACGGCGATGAGTGTTGGCGGATCTTGGGGAAGGTATGCGGAAGGAGAAAATGGCCGCGCCGGAGGGATTTCAGGTGGCTGACTTCAGCGAGCATACTAACGATCTCCCCTCCACTCCTGCGACGCCCGTTCTCTACGCACTTCCCATTTCACCGACTCCTGCTCCTGGGGTTCCATCCTCTTCCGCCGTAATACTGGCTCGAATGTCACTGGAGATACTCTGTCCGCGCTGACGAACTGCTCGAAGATGCCCTGGAACGCTATTTCGGAAGGGAGATTTGGAAAATAGCACATGTCTCGACATCGTCGACCAAGACATCTTCCATTCAACAAACACTGCTGGCATTCCGATTCCGCATCGTCGAGACGAGACATACTGGAACCAGCTACCTTCGCTTCAGAGCCAGAATTATCGTTTGATATACTTGCCTCGACAGGGTAAAGGGTGAGCTGCGTTGGTTCCCCACGGAATGCGGTGCGGCAGCTGTCACTGTAATTCGTCCTGCCACACCCGTCAAGCCCGCCATTTTCAAGATTCTGAACTTCATGGACAAGAACGGCGCAATGAGCCCGACAAGGCAGACGATGGGTTCGGGATTCTTCTTCGCCCTACATCCTCGAGCCTAGAGGGCATGACATTATGGCTATCGTTCTCCGGATCGCCGAAGGCTCGACGCAGTTGACTCTCCACGTAGGAGGTTGTTCTGTCGTGCAGCGAGGAAGATGGACTCTGTCGATGCTGATCGTTGATGCTGCGGTGTGACATGATCTGCGTCTGTGGTCCCCCGGCATATGAGGATCGACGGCAGCATCGAGAAGTCTTGCGTAACAGAGCTGATTCAAATCATCTTCCAGCAAGCGTTCAGAAGGACGCTCGCTGCGGCGGCTCGCAGCATGACGTCGATGAAGACTACACCCATTCCCAAATCTGGACTCGCTCGCCGATGCCATTGGCTGTGAAGTGGGCCAGGTACGATCGAGTCTTGAGCGAAATCGAAGGGCATGAAGAACCCGATCAGTAATTCGCCGATCCGAGGTCAGCCGCCGCATTGCGCGAGCCGAGATCTGAAAGAGGGATTGCTTATCAGAGCGCCTGGATCCCTGGCGGAAGCCATCTACCTCGGGCCGGCGAGAGATTCGCAAAGAATCTGTTGAGACGACGCTCGGGAGCTTTTGTTTCGAGGTCCCTCCTGTCATCTTCGTCTCGACCATCAGCATTGACTGATGACGCCCTGGTATTCATCATGGCATGCACTCGCAGTATCGCTTGGACAGTGATCTGTTCGGAGGCTTTGAGCAGCACGTCATCCTCGATAGCCTGTATCAAGATGAGACGGCGACAGGTAAGATACTCGCCTTCGAGTGCTTGAGATCTAAATGCCAGTCACTGCATTGCAGAGCAGACCTTCCACGCCTGCCGTCCTGATCCCCGCAAGATATGCAAGACTCTCATCCTGGCTCGCATCAACACTGCCAGAAATGAGGCCTTGCAAGTTGCTATCAACTATCAAGCTCAACGTGGCTCTCCTAGACCTGCGGTGGAATCCCAAATCTGTACAAACATAGCAAGTGTTAGAACAAGGGATACCGGACGATCGGATATACTATCTATATACGATATACACTACCTGTTTCGGCTATATATATATAGATATATATAGCTAATACATAGGGACTAACTAGATATAGCTCGAAACAAAGGGACGAAACAGGGCTATTACGTAGGGGATTACGCACTCGATTCTATCTATATATATAGAGGGGGGATATAAGGGCCTCGAATCCCCTCGGTAGATAGATTACTTAGTATAAGCAATTTAATCCTATCGTTTACAAATCTAATAGTTATAAGCCCGGAAGTAGCGCGCTTTTAATTACACCTAACTATATATCTAAGAACGCCCGCTAACGCCCAACGCCTAATGCCTAACACCGAGAAATTCGAGACTAATTCTACGAGAAACGAGACGAACAACCGACTCGAAAAACTACGAAGTGTATATTTCAGCACGGCCGCAGTATTCAGCATTACGCCCCTACGAACGCCGGTTCAAAAATCTACTAAGTCCGAAACGAGACTTTGCTTCCCCGGATTTAAAAGCCGACTATACTAAATCGGGCAACTTTCCGTAAACTTAAATTTTAACGTTACCTCCCGCCGGAAGAAATCTAGACTCGAGAAAGATTTAAATATAAGGCGACTTTGTTAATAAACAACATAACGAGTCGACAACGTAGAACAACTATATTCTATACGATTATAGAACATTACCGCGCGGTTTTAACGGTATTAAGATTATAATAATACGATCGATATTTATCGAGATATCTATTACCGAACATGTCCGACTTCGTTAAGGATCCGAAGGCCTCTATATACCTTCCCGAGTTAAACAAGGACAACTAGCCGGACTAGAGCGATCTTATAAAGGATATTCTCGAGTCTAAGGACCTACTCGAGACTATTAAAGGCGGTACAGGTACTATAGAAGGCGGGACCGAATAATAGGATTCGAAGAAGAACGATATAAAGGCGAGGGCCCTTATTAAGTCCGTAGCGGGCCTAAGCTATCGCGTACACCTTCTAGGACTTACTAATACTAAGGCCTACTTCGAGAAGCTCCGGAATATATACGAGACAACCGGAGAAGAGCGTATATAAGCTCTACTATCGACGTTTTATAGGATAAAGTTTACTACTTCTATTAATATAACGGCCTCGAAATTAACCTCGATATAGAATTAGATCGCTGTCCTTAGTAAGGACGAAGCGCCGAAAGACTCGGCGAAGAAGACGATCCTCCTAAAGTACCTAGGAGAAGAGTATAAGTCTACGACTTTCGCTCTTAAGGCTACTAGACTTTCGAAGCTATCGTACGACGATATAGTCTAACGCCTTAAGGAAACCGAGTACGGGCTCGAAGAAACTAAAGAGGTACTCGCCCGAGCCGCCGCGGCTAACCCCGGACTAAGGGAGTTAAATAGGAACAACGAAACGAAGGATTTCGGATCGAATTCGAAGAAAGATAAGAAGTACTTCTATTATAAGAAGAAAGGACACTTTATAAGCGAGTGCCGAACTCGTAAGGCTAAGGAGAAGGACGCCGAGCCCGAGAACGAGGCCCGGACTATTACGGAAGCCTAGACCGTAACTACTATAAAGAGTAGTAGTTATAAATCGCCGGATTAGGTCCTAGATTCCGGCTGCTCGCAACATATTACTTTCGATAAGTCGAAGTATACCTCCTATAGTACGGAAAGCGGTACTATTACCGTAGCCGACGGGAAAGAACTCTCTATATCCGGGAAAGGAACGATCGAATTCGAGCTCCCGGGAAAGAGAGTATAGCTATCCGACGTACTATACGTCCCGAACATCGGCTATAACCTCCTTTCGATTCGGTAGCTCGCCGACAACGATATAACGACTCTTTTTGGTAAAGAGAAAGCCGAGATCCGACGGGATAAATATATCCTCGTAACTAGCTATAGATAAGGACGTTCTTACGTCCTTAAGGAGTCTATACCTACTCGCTTTACCTCTACCGAACCGAAAGAGTCTTCGAAACATTCTATACTTTAGTATAGACGTCTAGGGTACCCGGGAAACGATAAGCTTACTATAGCTCCCCTAGGACTCTCGGGACTACCTACGCTACCTACTCTTACTAGCCTCTACGATACTTACGAGCGAACAAAGGCTACTCGTATATAAAGTAGAGAACGACCCGAACGAGCTACTACTCCTCTAGCCCGAGTATATATCGATTTTTAGGGCCCTTATAAGTATAAGACGCTCGCCGGGAATCGATATATACTTATAATTACGGACGACTATACTCGGAAGTGCTAGATTAAACTTACGAAGACAAGGGACGAGGTATACGACCGTATACGCCGTTAGCGGACTCGAGTAGAACAGAAATGCGGCTCTACCTTAAGAGCTATTCGCCGGGATACAGAAACAGAACGTGCTCATCGACATCCGCACTTCCATTGCACACCCAATAGTGACCCGATCATCACCAAACACGCACTATTCGAAAGCCCTTATCAAGGCCGTCCTAACGAACCCGCATTCACCCCGCTGCCCTCAAAACCTACGCCGCTACTAGAGTTTAAAGATTTACCTTGTTGCCCCCTTTGGGGTGCAAATTTTGCTGAACTCCGGGATTTGGCCCCCACCTCCGAAACCTTATTCCGACCTTACCTCCCCCACACTCGAAACATTCCCTGTTTAGGGCATTACACAAGGAGGGTTTACAACCTATACTACAACACTTTAACACACCACAACACAACCAATACGCCGCCGATTCGGACGCCGTGTAGCCCGTTTGAAAGCCCTCGACGAGAGCTTTTATTCTAGCTATCAAACGCCTGATTTGGTCGAATTTTGAAAGAGCCAAAGGCCAAACAAGAGCAGTGTTCCTAGGATATACAAACATATATATACATATACACTTAGTTCTCTCTATACTAGAGTTACCTGTTGTCCTACGCCGCCGAGAGAGGAAGCTAAAGGAGCAGTGTAGTTTAGTAAGGACGAATTTGCACCTCTAGGGATAAGAGTAGTAGTACTAGCTATATAGCTAGATACTCTATATAGAGTATAGGCCTACCTTTCCCTAGAGATAAAGGTTGTCCCGAACCTGCTACGGCTACCCGCAGAACGCCTCTTAAGCCTGCTATAAAGACGCACGTTGCTACAGGCTAGAGTACTTCCTAGAAGTAGAGGTATATTTATATATCTCTTCTCTCCTCTTTAAAGTATACCTTCTCCTATACTCTTGTATAGTAGGGAGAAGAGTGCCCTAGTGTCGCAAGTAGGCTAGGACCCGAACGCGATTAGAAATAGAGACGAACAAGCAGCCCTCTCGGCGTAAGACTGCTAAGCCTCTTTTTAAATAACAAACAACAACAACAAGACAATGTCTACCGAGACGGAAATAACAGACGCAAGCTCAGCCCCTTAGACTCCAAAAGCTACGGCTAGAGGGGACGAGGAAGTTACGTTTAAGTCTCTTAAAACCCTGCCGTTGCCGGAGGAACTACTAAAAAGAACCGGCATTCCTTTCCTACCTAGGAAAAGGCAAAACCCCTTCGAATTTAGTATCTCCCTAACTCGCAGCCCTTCTCTCGGAAAGAAACAAACACTCTCTCGCACGCCTGTAAACGAGAAGATCCTATAAGCCCGACAGCTACTAGTCGAAGCGGTAGGGGATCTAGGCGGGTTTCTAGAAGAACAAACCCGGGTTCTCGACCTTCTTAAAGTCTTTCGGCACTTTACCGAGTGTACAGACTTTAGGACAACGTCCTAAATCCTCGCAAAGCAAGTCTCGAACCTAGAAACGATAACAAAGAAACTAGCAGCATAGGCGAAGAAGCCTACTTTCGCGGACGTTGTTAAGGGAGATAGCGGATCCGATACCTCTACCTCTACCTCCTCGATAACAAAGACAACACAACAATAACAACAACAACAACAACGTTAGACGACCGTCTCCCGGAGGGCTAGCAAGCCGAAAGAACAAGTAGAACTAATGCCTCTTATCCTTGTACTAAAGGATAAAGAGAAGGAACTCGACTAGATCGCAACCCGAGACAAAATTAACGACGCTCTTAAAGGCGAAGACTAAGAGCTAGCTGTCCTTGCGATAAAGAAATCGTTTCGGGGCAACATTGTCCTAAACTTTGCAACAGAGAAAGCCCGCTAACGAACGATCGATAGCCTTACTAAGGTTACCGATATCGTAGGCGAGGCACAGGTAATAGAGGACTCTCTCTAGCACAAGGTTGTAGTCTACGGCGTCTCGACCGCGAACTTTAACACGCTAACGGGCCTATAGGACATTTAACGAGAAATTAAGACCTTTAATAGAGGTCTTAAACTCGCAGGCACCCCGATTTGGCTAACAAACGAAGAGAGAAGAAGGACTCTTACTAGGGCGATAGTTCTAGTAGGTTTTGCTACCGAGGAGGAGGCAAAAAGGGCTATTTAAAACCGTCTATATGTAGGCGCGGACAGCCTAAGAGTCGAGAAGGCGAAGGATCGTATACAACAGAAAGGGAGGCCCCTAGAACGTTCTATATGTTAGAACACTCTCTACGGATTTTCTACGTTAATCTTAACCGATCTATCGAGGCTATAGAGTCTACCTTAGATGTCGCGGTTAAGCAGAAAGCCGACCTTCTACTAGTCTAGGAACCGTGGACTATAGAAGACCTAATAATAGGCTACAAAGAGACAAGATCTATCGCACACCGGGAGTACAACTAGCTATTCCTAACGACTACGGATTCGACGATCCGGCCAAGGACAATGCTATATATTAGCACAAGACTTAACGTTAATATCTCTCCTATTTTATTAGACGACAGCGACATACTTTCCTTTGTTATTTTAGACAAGAGGGGCAACAAGATCTAGATAGTTAATCTCTATAACGAGAAAGACCTTCGAGATACCGAGAACCCGCAAAACCGACGAACAACAGAGAGAAGCCTCTACTCTCTACGCAACACGTTCCTTCCAAATACTCTACTAGTAGGAGACTTTAACCTTAGACACCCGTCCTAGGATCCGAGGGGAAAGGATACTACTAGTGCCCGCGAATTTATAGAGTGGATAGAAGACTAGGGCTTTACTCTATGTAACACGATAGGTGTCGGGACCTTCTATAGGCCGCACCTAGACGCAGAGTCGGTCCTAGACCTTACGTTCACAAGAGGATCCTTATCTACGAAAGAAATCGACTGGAGAACGATTCCGACAGGCTTAGACTATAAGGCTATATCTATAGACCTTATTAGCGCGCAAGATCGAGCCTAACAGAAGAAAGTAGTTCTAGATATAGCTTCCGCGGATTAGGAACTGTTTACAGATCTCCTAATAAGCAAGGCAATGTCTATTAACTATACGAACTCCCTCGACGACATCGTAGACTCCTTTACCTTGTGTATTACCGAATCGATGCGGGGAGCAATCCTAGAGAAAGTAGTACACGCCTGCGCAAAACCTTAGTGGAATAGAGAGCTACGCACGCTACGCCGCACAATGTCTAGAACATATAGACAGATCTTTACCTGCGGACGTATGCCGACGCTAGACGAGAAAGAGGCGTATACGAAAGCGAGAAACAAGTACTTCCAAGCTATTAAAACAGCTAAGAAGAACTACTAGAACGCTTTCCTCGAAAAAGAAGACTCGAAATCTATCTTTAAAGCTATGTCCTATACTAGGAATAGCAGCCGAAGACAGATACCTACGATAAATAACGAAGATTCTTTCGAGGGGAAATGTAAGGCCTTCTCCGAAGCCTTATTTCCGCGCCCTCCTGCCAAGGAACCTCTACCTAGCCGTTAGGAAGCGTATACAGCCGGGGATTAGGGCTGGACTATGCTAACCGAAGAGGAACTCGCTGCCGCCTGTAGTACGAAGATAGTAAAAGGAAAAACGCCGGGCCCAGACGGTATTACGCAAGCTATTATTAGTAAAGCGTACAGCGCTATTCCTATTACCTTTCTACGTACATATAGTAGGCTACTCGACGAAGGATACTACCCCCGATGCTGGAAAGTTGCGACAGGCGCAGTTCTAGCAAAGCCGGGAAAACCAGACTATTCGGTCCCTAAGGCCTACCGAGTTATCTCTCTCCTAAACTGCCTTAGCAAGATTAGCGAGAGAATACTCGCAAAACGCCTAGGGATTATCGTAGAGACGAAGCCCCTTCTACACGACTCGTAGTTAGGAGGGCGAAAGAAGAAATCGGCTATCGATACGGTACTTCTCTTAACGAACGAAATCGAAGAGAATCGAAGAAAGAAAAAGAAGACTTCGGTTATCTTCCTCGATGTAAGAGGAGCATACGACTACGTTACAAAGAACCGACTATTAAGAATAATAATCTAGTTAAGGCTTCCGCATAGCCTTATATGTTAGGTTTAGTCGTTTATAAGTAATAGACGCCTACGAATAGCATTCGACAGACAGATACAGGAATTCTAGGACGTAGAGATCGGCGTTCCGCAAGGCAGCCCGATGTCTCCTATCCTCTTTCTTATCTATACGCGCGACATATTCTTCTCGCTATAAGGAGTTACTCCTAGTTCCTACGTCGACGATATTAGACTATCTACCTTGTCTACGTCCCTTAAGAAGAACTCTAAGGTACTAGAACGTAAGGCAAGAAGGCTAATAGACCTAGGAAAGAAGAACTCGATTACTTTCGACCTAGCAAAGACAGACCTAGTACACTTCTTAAAAGGGAAAGGGTCCGATTGCCCGGTAATTCTTCTAAACGGCGATATTGTTCGCCCGGCGAAGAAAGCGATAAGGTAGCTTAGGATTTAGCTAGATGCCGGTCTTACCTTTAAGGAGCACATTACAATAAGATCGGCACAAGTACAAGCGGCATTCTATCGATTAGAAAGACTAGCAAATACCGAACGCGGTCTATCTTCTATATCGTTAAGAAAGATCTACCTAGCCTACGTTACTATAATAGCAGACTACGGGGCCCCGGTTTAGTAGCGGTCGAAAAAGAGCATAAAACCTCTAGTATCTCTATAAAGTAAAGCTTGTAGGAAGATCCTAGGCGTTTTCCGTACCGCCCTAAACATCCTGTCCGAAGTAGAGTTAAATCTCTTCCCCCCGGATCTACGCCTAGAGAGACAGTTAATTTTATACTCTCTACGCGCAGCAAAGCTACCCGAAAACTACCCTGTAAGACTCGCTATCTAAAGCGCGCCTTCGGATACGCGAGAAGTCCGATACGAAGACTCGAGAGAGATACTTCCGCAAAAACGATAGAGAACACAGATATAACTACTCTGTTATCGACTCCGACAATACAAGCATTTCGTAGAATACGAGAGGGCTAACTACGCAAAAGACGATCTCTTTAGCGTCTGGAAAACCCGATACGAAATAGCAAGACAACGGGAGATTAATAAGGTACCTAGGAATATAAATAGCTACCTTAGTCGATTTCTATAGAGCTCGCTAGGAAAACATAGAATAGGAGGAAGACGCGCTTTAACTAGTGCCTTCTATACTATCCTATTAGGACACGGATACCTAAAGTCCTATCTCTATCGCTTTAGATACGCAACGACGCTAGACTGCCCTTACGGACGACGAGAAACAGCAGAACACCTCGTATATAGCTGCCCTATCTACAATGTATTTAGGCTACTACCGCTACGACAAGCACAATCTCTACTAGAAATAGTAGAAGATAAGGAACTCCGGAAACACCTTACTACCTTTCTCTCGGATACAAAGATTGCTTCTAGGTCCTGGCACCTAGCAAGAGGCGAAGACGAGACCGTCTAGCCTACACTCCTTTTACTTTTCCTTATTTGTCTTTCTTTAAAGTCCTTCGATACTAGCTTGCTACTATCCTAGGCACGGGTCTTTCCCTAAGGTTAAGAGATACGAGAGAACAACGATTGTACATAGATAGACTACTGTCGCGAGACAGCCGTCCTACATAGTCATAGACTCCTACAGGACGTAAATGGAACAAACAAACAACAAAACAATATTCGCCGGGATAACGCTAAAGAGCTTATAAAGCTCGGGAATCTTTTCGAGGACGTTGATATAGAGCCTATAGTCCCGTATACGCCGGAGTAGAACAGCGTAGCCGAACGATAGAACCGTACGCTCGTTACTTTAGCTAAGTCCCTACTAGGTAACTCGAGGTTACCTAAGTTCCTTTAGGGCGAGGCTATAAGTACGGCCTATTACTTAAGGAACCGGATCCCGAGGAAAGGATAAGATAAGACCCCCGAGGAGCTCTTTACCGGTACGAAGCCTAGCGGGAAACATCTTCGAGTATTCGGGTATATAACCTATACGCTTATACCGAACGAGCAACGAGTAGATAAGCTAGAAGACTCGGTATACTCCGGCATCTTTATCGGGTATAGCCCGTCTACGAAGTAGTACCGGATCTTTAACCCCCGAATAAAGGCTATAAAGCTCGCTACGTCTATACGATTCGACGAAGATACCCGCGGAGGAGACGTCTTCTACCCGGCGAATATAATAGGTATAGAAGCTATACCTATCGAGACTACGCCTAGTACTACCGAGGAGTACGACTTCGACCCCGACGAGGAAGACGAGGAAGGAAGAGAGGCTACCGAGTCTATAAACGATAGTACGAACGAAGACAACAACGATCCTAACGAGGATATCGACGATACTATAGTAGTACGCCCCCGGAGGCTTACTACGAACGATACGGAACCTTCTACGAACGGTAGACCTACTCGGGAGCGAAGAGCACCTAGTAGATACCGGCTAGAAGTACGAAAGGTCGACTACTCCCCTACGACGGAAATTCCTACGCCTACTACTTATAACGAGGCTATAAGTAGTAAGCAAAGCCGGGAATAGAAACAGGCTATCGACGACGAGATATAATCCCTTTTATTAATAGGAACGCTCGAGATCTTACCGGGAAACGAGCTATCTACTCTATAAGGTACCCGGATAAACCTCGTTTCCTCGAAGTAGGTTTTTAAGATAAAACTACTTCCTAACGGACAGATCGATAAGTATAAAGCAAGGCTTATTGCTAGGGGATTTAGCTAACAATACGGCGTCGATTACTTCGAAACCTTTACGCCTATTGTCCGTCTCGAAAGCCTACTAATCCTCTTAGCTATTACGGCTATACGAGGACTAGTAGTGTACCAAATGGACGTTATTACGGTATACCTCGAGGGCCCCCTCGACGAGGAAATATATCTAGAACCTTTCGACGGTCTATTGTTTGTTTGTTTGTTTGTTCCATTTACGTCCTGTAGGAGTCTATGACTATATAGGACGGCTGTCTCGCGACAGTAGTCTATCTATGTACAATCGTTGTTCTCTCGTATCTCTTAACCTTAGGGAAAGACCCGTGCCTAGGATAGTAGCTAGCTAGTATCGAAGGACTTTAAAGAAAGATAAATAAGGAAAAGTAAAAGGAGTGTAGGCTAGACGGTCTCGTCTTCGCCTCTTGCTAGGTGCCAGGACCTAGAAGCAATCTTTGTATCCGAGAGAAAGGTAGTAAGGTGTTTCCGGAGTTCCTTATCTTCTACTATTTCTAGTAGAGATTGTGCTTGTCGTAGCGGTAGTGGCCTAAATACATCGTAGATAGGGCAGCTATATACGAGGTGTTCTGCTGTTTCTCGTCGTCCGTAAGGGCAGTCTGGCGTCGTTACGTGTCTAAAGCGATAGAGATAGGACTTTAGGTATCCGTGTCCTAATAGGATAGTATAGAAGGCACTAGTTAAAGCGCGTCTACCTCCTATTCTATGTTTTCCTGGCGAGCTCTATAGAAATCGACTAAGGTAGCTATTTGTATTCCTAGGTACCTTGTTAATCTCCTGTTGTCTTGCTATTTCGTATCGGGTTTTCTAGACGCTAAAGAGATCGTCTTTTGCGTAGTTAGCCCTCTCGTGTTCTACGAAATGCTTGTATTGTCGGAGTCGATAACAGAGTAGTTATATCTATGTTCTCTATCGTTTTTGCGGAAGTATCTCTCTTAAGTCCTCGTGTCGGACTTCTCGCGTATCCGAAGGCGCGCTTTAGATAGCGAGTCTTACGGGGTAGTTTTCGGGTAGCTTTGCTGCGCGTAGAGAGTATAAAATTAACTGTCTCTCTAGGCGTAGATCCGGGGGGAAGAGATTTGACTCTACCTCGGACGGGACGTTTGGGGCAGTACGGAAAACGCCTAGGATCTTTCTACAAGCTTTACTTTGTAGAGATACTAGAGGTTTTATGCTCTTTTTCGACCGCTACTAAACCGGGGCCCCGTAGTCTGCTATTGTAGTAACGTAGGCTAGGTAGATCTTTCTTAACGATATAGAAGATAGACCGCGTTCGGTGTTTGCTAGTCTTTCTAATCGATAGAATGCTGCTTGTGCTTGTGCCGATCTTATTGCAATGTACTCCTTAAAGGTAAGACCGGCGTCTAGCTAAATCCTAAGCTACCTTATTGCTTTCTTTGCCGGGCGAACAATATCGCCGTTTGGAAGAATTACCGGGCAATCGGACCCTTTCCCTTTTAAGAAGTGTACTAGGTCTGTCTTTGCTAGGTCGAAAGCAATCGAGTTCTTCTTTCCTAGGTCTATTAGCCTTCTTGCCTTACGTTCTAGTACCTTAGAGTTCTTCTTAAGGGACGTAGACGAGGTAGATAGTCTAATGTCGTCGACGTAGGAACTAGGAGTAACTCCTTATAGCGAGAAGAATATGTCGCGCGTATAGATAAGAAAGAGGATAGGAGACATTGGGCTACCTTACGGAACGCCGATCTCTACGTCCTAGAATTCCTGTATCTGTCCGTCGAATGCTATTCGTAGGCGTCTATTACTTATAAACAACTAAACCTAACGTATAAGGCTGTACGGAAGCCTTAACTAGATTATTATTCTTAACAGTCGGTTCTTTGCAACGTAGTCGTATGCTCCTCTTACGTCGAGGAAGATAACCGAAGTCTTCTTTTTCTTTCTTCGATTCTCCTCGATTTCGTTCGTTAAGAGAAGCACCGTATCGACAGCCGATTTCTTCTTTCGCCCTCCTAACTACGAGTCGTGTAGAAGGGGCTTCGTCTCTACGATAATCCCTAGGCGTTTTGCGAGTATTCTCTCGCTAATCTTGCTAAGGCAGTTTAGGAGAGAGATAACTCGGTAGGCCTTAGGGACCGAATAGTCTGGTTTTCCCGGCTTTGCTAGAACTGCGCCTGTCGCAACTTTCCAGCATCGGGGGTAGTATCCTTCGTCGAGTAGCCTACTATATGTACGTAGAAAGGTAATAGGAATAGCGCTGTACGCTTTACTAATAATAGCTTGCGTAATACCGTCTGGGCCCGGCGTTTTTCCTTTTACTATCTTCGTACTACAGGCGGCAGCGAGTTCCTCTTCGGTTAGCATAGTCCAGCCCTAATCCCCGGCTGTATACGCTTCCTAACGGCTAGGTAGAGGTTCCTTGGCAGGAGGGCGCGGAAATAAGGCTTCGGAGAAGGCCTTACATTTCCCCTCGAAAGAATCTTCGTTATTTATCGTAGGTATCTGTCTTCGGCTGCTATTCCTAGTATAGGACATAGCTTTAAAGATAGATTTCGAGTCTTCTTTTTCGAGGAAAGCGTTCTAGTAGTTCTTCTTAGCTGTTTTAATAGCTTGGAAGTACTCGTTTCTCGCTTTCGTATACGCCTCTTTCTCGTCTAGCGTCGGCGTACGTCCGCAGGTAAAGGTCTGTCTATATGTTCTAGACATTGTGCGGCGTAGCGTGCGTAGCTCTCTATTCCACTAAGGTTTTGCGCAGGCGTATACTACTTTCTCTGGGATTGCTCCCCGCATCGATTCGGTAATATACGAGGTAAAGGAGTCTGCGATGTCGTCGAGGGAGTTCGTATAGTTAATAGACGTCGCCTTGCTTATTAGGAGATCTGTAAACAGTTCCTAATCCGCGGAAGCTATATCTAGAACTACTTTCTTCTGTTGGGCTCGATCTTGCGCGCTAATAAGGTCTATAGATATAGCCTTATAGTCTAAGCCTGTCGGAATCGTTCTCCAGTCGATTTCTTTCGTAGATAAGGATCCTCTTGTAAACGTAAGGTCTAGGACCGACTCTGCGTCTAGGTGCGGCCTATAGAAGGTCCCGACACCTATCGTATTACGTAGAGTAAAGCCCTGGTCTTCTATCCACTCTATAAATTCGCGGGCGCTAGTAGTATCCTTTCCCCTCGGATCCTAGGACGGGTATCTAAGGTTAAAGTCTCCTACTAGTAGAGTGTTTGGAAGGAATGTGTTGCGTAGAGAGTAGAGGCTTCTCTCTGTTGTTCGTCAGTTTTGCAGGTTCTCGGTATCCCGAAGGTCCTTCTCGTTGTAAAGATTAACTATCTGGATCTTGTTGCCCTTCTTGTCTAAAATAACAAAGGAAAGTATGTCGCTGTCGTCTAATAAAATAGGAGAGATATTAACGTTAAGTCTTGTGCTAATATATAGCATTGTTCTTAGCCGGATCGTCGAATCCGTAGTCGTTAGGAATAGCTGGTTGTACTCCCGGTGTGCGATAGATCTTGTCTCTTTGTAGCCTGTTATCGGGTCTTCTATAGTCCACGGTTCCTGGACTAGTAGAAGGTCGGCTTTCTGCTTAACCGCGACGTCTAAGGTAGACTCTGTAGCCTCGATAGATCGGTTAAGATTAACGTGGAAAATCCGTAGAGAGTGTTCTAACATATAGAACGTTCTAGGGGCCTCCCTTTCTGTTGTATACGATCCTTCGCCTTCTCGACTCTTAGGCTGTCCGCGCCTACGTATAGACGGTTTTAAATAGCCCTTTTTGCCTCCTCCTCGGTGGCAAAACCTACTAGAACTGTCGCCCTAGTAAGAGTCCTTCTTCTCTCTTCGTTTGTTAGCCAAATCGGGGTGCCTGCGAGTTTAAGACCTCTATTAAAGGTCTTAATTTCTCGTTAAATGTCCTGTATGCCCGTTGGCGTGTTGAAGTTCGCGGTCGAGACGCTGTGGACTACGACCTTGTGCTAGAGAGAGTCCTCTATTACCCGTGCCTCGCCTACGATATCGGTAACCTTAGTAAGGCTATCGATCGTTCGTTAGCGGGCTTTCTCTGTTGCAAAGTTTAGGACAATATTACCCCGAAATAATTTCTTTATCGCAAGGACAGCTAGCTCTTAGTCTTCGCCTTTAAGAGCGTTGTTAATTTTGTCTCGGGTTGCGATCTAGTCGAGTTCCTTCTCTTTATCCCTTGGTACAAGGATAAGAGGCATCGGTTCTGCTTGTTCTTTCGGCTTGCTAGCCCTTCGGGAGACGGTCGTCCACTATTGTTGTTGTTGTTGTTGTTGTTGTTGTTGTGTTGTCTTTGTTGTCGAGGAGGTAGAGGTAGAGGTAGCGGATCCGCTGTCTCCCTTAACAACGTCTGCGAAAGTAGGCTTCTTCGCCTGTGCTGCTAGTTTCTTTGTTGTTATTTCTAGGTTCGAGACTTACTTTGCGAGGATTTAGGACGTTGTCCTAAAGTCTGTATGCTCGGTAAAGTGCCGAAAGACTTCGAGAAGGTCGAGAACCCAGGTTTGTTCTCCTAGAAACCCAACTAGATCCCCCGCCGCTTCGACTAGTAGCTGTCGGGCTTGTAGGATCTTCTCGTTCGCGGGCGTGTAAGAGAGTGTTTGTTTCTTTCCGAGAGAAGGGCTGCGAGTCGGGGAGATACTAAATTCGAAGGGGTTTTGCCTTTTCCTAGGTATAAAAGGAATGCCGGTTCTTTTCAGTAGTTCCTCCGGCAACGGCAGGGTTTTAAGAGACTTAAACGTAACTTCCTCGTCCCCTCTAGCCGTAGCTTTTAGAGTCTGAGGGGCTAAGCTTGCGTCTGTTATTTCCATTTCCGTCTTGGTAGACATTGTCTTATTATTGTTGTTTGTTGTTTGAAAAGAGGCTTAGCAGTCTTACGCCGAGAGGGCTGCTTGTTCGTCTCTATTTCTAATCGCGTTCGGGTCCTAGCCTACTTGCGACACTAGGGTACTCTTCTTCCTACTATACAAAGTAGGAGAAGGTATACTTCAAAGAGGAGAGAAGAGATATATAAATATACCTCTGCTTCTAGGAAGTACTCTGGCCTGCAGCAACGTGCGTCTTTGTAGCAGGCTTTAGAGGCGTTCTGCGGGTAGCTGTAGCAGGTTCGGGACAACCTTTGTCTCTAGGGAAAGGTAGGCCTATACTCTATACAGAGTATCTAGCTATACAGCTAGTACTACTACTCTAATCCCTAGAGGTGCAAATTCGTCCGTACTAAACTACACTGCTCCTTTAGCTTCCTCTCTCGGCGGCGTAGGACAACAGGTAACTCTAGTGTAGAGAGAACTAAGTGTATATGTATGTTTGTGTATCCTGGGGGCACTGCTCTTGTTTGGCCTTTGGCTCTTTTAGAATTCGACCAAATCAGGCGTTTGATAGCTAGAATAAAAGCTCTCGTCGAGGGCTTTCAAACGGGCTACACGGCGTCCGAATCGGCGGCGTATTAGTTGTGTTGTAGTGTGTTGAAGTGTTGTAGTGTTATGTTGTAGTACAGGTTGTAAACCTTCCTTATGCAATGCCCTAAACAGGGAATATTTCGAGTATGGGGGAGGTAAGGTCGGAATAAGGTTTCGGAGGTGGGGGCCAAATCCCGGAGTTTAGGGTCAAAATTTGCACCCTAAAGGGGGCAATAAGGTGAATCTTTAAACTCCAGTAGCGGCGTGGGTTTTGAGGGCAGCGAGGTGAATGCGGGTTCGTTGGAACGGCCTTAATAAGGGCTTTCGAATAGTGCGTGTTTGGTGATGATCGGGTCAATATTGGGTGTGCAATGGAAGTGCGGATGTCGATGTGTTTCGACGGTCTAGATATCGACGAAGGTAGCGTTATACTCTTAAAACGCGGACTCTACGGGCTAAAACAAAGCGGCCGCAACTAGAATAGAGTTATAACTACCTTCTTCGAAAGCGTAGGACTCCTCGCTACGCCCGCGGACTAGTCTATCTTTATATCTAAAGACGGCTCGCTAATCGTAGCTCTCTACGTCGACGATCTCCTTATACTCGCGGACAACGAAGAAAAGATCGTTTCCCTTAAGCGTAAGCTTACGGATCGATTTAAAATAAAGGATCTAGGTATAGCTAAGTACCTACTCGGCATCCGGATCGAATACAACGATAATAGATCGATTATAATCGACTAAAAGTACTATATCGAAGAGACTCTTCGCGAGTTTAATATAGAGGATACCGGACGATCTACGTATACCCCCGCCGCGGGATATACCTATCTTACGCCCCGAGAAGCCTCGGATATACCTACGGACGATAGAGAGTACCGTAGGATAGTCGGGAAGCTAAATTAGATTATACGAGTAATAAGAGTAGATATAGCGTTCGCAACGTAACGACTAAGCTAGCACTATACGAACCCGACTAAGAGGCACTTGTCGGTAGCCCTCTACCTCCTAAAGTACTTAGGAACAACGAGAGATTACGCTATACGCTTCGATCCGAAAGGAAACCTTAAACCGGAAGGATACGCGGACTCGGATTACGCCGTAGAGACTACTACTCGTAAGTCGACGATAGGATACGTCTTTACGCTAGCTAGCGGGCCGATAAGTTAGTCCTCGAAGCTATAGCGTAGCATATCTACGTCTACGACAGAAGCCGAGTACGTCTCGCTAGGATACGCCGTAAAAGAGGCCGTTTAGATTAAACGATTCCTCGAACAAGTACGCTATCCTACAGGTACTATAAGTATTTACGGGGATAATTAAGTCTCGATTGCCTTAGTAAAGAACCCGGAATTCTACTCGAGAATAAAGCACCTAGACGTAGTACTATACTACGTAAGGGAGCTATTCGAAGACGAAACGATATCGTTATCGTACTGCCCTACGAAGGAGATACTAGCCGACTACCTTACGAAGCCTTTACCTAAGGTAAAGTACGCCGAGAACGTACGCCTACTAGGCTACGAGAGGACTTCTTAATCCCCGAGGGATATAAGAAGTAGGGGGAGTATTAGAATAAGGGATACCGGACGATCGGATATACTATCTATATACGATATATACTACCTGTTTCGGCTATATATATATAGATATATATAGCTAATATATAGGGACTAACTAGATATAGCTCGAAACAAAGGGACGAAACAGGGCTATTACGTAGGGGATTACGCACTCGATTCTATCTATATATACAGAGGGGGGATATAAGGGCCTCGAATCCCCTCGGTAGATAGATTACTTAGCATAAGCAATTCAATCCTATCGTTTACAAATCCAACAGCAAGCATCCGCCGCAATGTCCACTGCAACGCTGATAGAGCAGTGCAGTCGAGCCATCGACTTTGACTTTTCTCGGCGAACCTCTCACTTTGTCTCCCAATCCATGTCACCTCTTCTTACCCATGAATGGATTTCTTCCCTCCTGAAATCTTACTTTCTGTTCCTTCGTCTCTCCTTACCAATCCTCAACACTTGACTCCCGCCACCTGACTACCTTCGCATCTTCAAGATACCTCCGCTACATCTACCTACGTCGCCAACATCGATCTTCAAGATGACGCCGTGACATCCACATACGTCTCCAGCATCATCAAGATCCACCCTGGACGTTATCGTCAATCTTCAAGATGCCGTCGTTACATCTACCAACGTCGCCAACACCAGACTTTCTCTTTCATCTCACTCAACCTCTGCATACCAACCTTCCCCCGACTCGCTTCACCTAATTCACTTCACCTGTTACCTTGGCCGTCTCTCTTGACATCTTCATGACGGCGGCACCCCGCAAACATCGCTCCTTTGGGCACATCAACTCAAGCGTGAGCACGCCTACCTGCTCAACCGGATGCAGAAGCTTGAAGCCATCACGTCGACCACCACCAGGCCGGACAAAGTCCGTATAGTACAAATTCTGGTGTAGAAGGCTTTGCTTCACTTGGAAGCCAGTCATTTGAGGGTGATTTTTGCCTCTCCGTCGCGTGATTTGCTTCCTGGCCGCGCCGCCGTTCTGACAACCTTCAGAGTCATCTAATAGCGTGGTCGGTAGAGATTTTCATGGGAGTGGTTGCAATACATCGTGAAGGTCGCTTCGTCCTGGAGGGTGAGCTTGAGCTTTTTGACGGGACGTTGTCCTTTGGCTGATGCTTCTTGGGCGATTGCTTTTTGGGAACCATGGCTCGTACGCCTGCTACCAATCTCGCTCACGTCCGCGGAGTGATGACGTTCCACGCGACCGACGTCCGACTCTCACTTCGAGATACGGAGAGCGCTGTCGAGGAAGATGATGAAGAGTTGAAGACGATGACACACGTGTGATGTTTGATCCCACGCCGCGAGGAGGGTTGGGAGGGCCCAGGTTCTATGACGAGGACTGACTCCTTTCCAAGGAATGAGATTTCGGTGACATCTCTCCAAGAATGCGGTAGATTCACAAAGACTTGGACACTTCGAATCTATTAGCATTACTTGCGCTGGATAACAAAAGGTCATCACACCAGCAATACCACTGGCGACACCACCACCATCATCCACTCAAACGCCTGCTCTCAATCCGACAGTGTGGACTGCAGCAGACCATCGAACCGTTCCGTGGCAAGCTGCCCAAACAGTGCTCACTTCATCACGAGCACATCGTCCACCGCGGGAGTAGGTCCTCACATCACCCAGCGGCGTCGCAACATGGCTGCACGTTCGACGCTCTCCTGCCGCCGCAAGCACAGAACTACACTTCAGGTTGATATTCTGTCGGCTGAGGCTCTTCTGCAGGGGATGCAGTGACCTCCTTGGCCGAGGAGCAAGACCTCCCAAGAACTGTTCCCGAGAAGCATTAAAAGGAGGAGGATCAATGGAAGGGACACAAATTAACGGTAGAGTATTTGGCGGAAAGAGAAATGCTGCTGCAGCCAGCTAAGTAACGCGTCCTGTATTGTCGCCAACATCCGCGTTTCTCCTGACCAGCAATGACTCTCCTTTCAACTGCCAAGAATCTTAAGCTGCACTTTTGGATTTATTCTTTTGCTTCACATCTGGAGCGTTTGATTCGCAGTCCGAGTTGCTTCTACTGTTCACAAGCCGCGGTGCACTTCTGACCCTACCGAGCTGGTGTGTGCTCCAGCTATCTCTTGAGGTCATGTATCTGGCTCACCTCAGTCCAGGATCGAGCGAAGGCTCGATGAAAGACCTTCTTGTAGACACAATGACGCATGGTCTCGGCGTTGGCAAAGACTTTAGGGGAGACATGAGCGGCTCGCTTTGGCTCCTTGACTTTTTCCGAAATGGCGGAGACGGTCGTTGTAGACGAGTGACTGACACCATGTGGTCTTCCTTTCGTAGCGTCGGCGGTGTTCCTCAGCAGCCGCAAGAATGGCCGGTGCTTGTTCGCCAGTCTCTTGTGTGACCGAGACCTTGGCAAGAAGCTCGTCCTCGACCTTAGTCTCCTCCTGAACAGTCTCAGCGATCCCTAATCCCTCTGGTGCAACGATATCAGCCTGTGTTAGCCTGACGGCTCCGGCGCGGTGAAACGCCTTCCAGCCAGTGAAGAAGATCGGCGCGAGGATCAAAATGGTATGCGGGTGGAAAAGATCTGCAGAAGGACTGTCTTGTAGAAGCGCGCCGGTATCAAGAGGCAGAGGAGCGTCCTGACCAGCAAGGTATTGTAGAAGTCGGCCGGGTCAGATGGTGTTTGAGTGGACTTGCAATTGCATTCGTCTTGCGGAAACCCGCCGATACCAGGAAGAGGAGCAGCGGTCTATCGTACCGGCGATGTATCGTAGAAGTCGACCGGATCGGATGGTGCTCCTCGGACTGGCAATGTATCGCCAAAGTCGGCCGGATCAGATGCTTCTTGAGAATAAGATCGTAGTCGGTGGTTGTGCCATCTGTACTCGACGGCCGGATCAGATAGTTCTTGGGCTGACATTGCAGTTGAAAGAGCGACCTCTCGGAGCGGCGGAGTATTGTAGAAGTCAGTCGGATCAGACGACGCTTGGCATGAGCTTGCAGGCGGCGGAGGAGGGGACTTCTAGTTCGCCGGCGATGTATTGTAGAAGTCGGCCGGATCAGATAGTGCTTGGAGTGGGATGGCAGTCGAGGAGGAACGGCGTCTCGGACCGGCGATGTATTGTAGAGGTCGGCCGGGTCAGGTAGTCCTTAAGGTGAGATCCCTTCCGTGGAGGAGCAGGCTCTCCGGCCGCCGGCGATGTATCGTAGAAGTCGCCCGCGTCAGAGGTGCTTGGGGTGAAGTTGCACTCGACGGACGAAGGTCCTCTCGACCGGCGATGTATTGTAGAGGTCGGCCGGATCAGTCGGCCTCGTGGAAGTGCGCCGATACCAGGAGGCGGAAGAGCGGCCTCTCGGACCGGCGATGTGTTGTGGAAGTCGGCCGGTGCTTGGGACGAGCCTGCAGTCGATTGGGGAGCGTCCTCCCAGACTAGCAACGTATTGTAGAAGTCGGCCGCATTGGTGGTGCTTACGATGAGATGACAGTAGTGAACAACAGGCCTCTCAAATCCCCGACGATGTATTGTAGAAGTCGGCCGGGTCAAATGGTGCTTGCGATGAGGTTGCAGTCGGCGGAGAACCGGGCTCACCAGCAATATATTGTATAAGTCGATCAGTTCATGGGGCGAAGGCAATTGTAGAAGTCAGCCGGATCAGATGGTGGTGGCGATCGACGGCAGGGTCTGATGGTGCTTGAGGGGAGCGTGCAGTCGTCGGAGAGGAGCGGCCTCTCGAACAAATAATGTATTGTAGAAGTCGGCCGAAGCAGACTTGCTTGAGTTGAGATCGGAGCCTCGTGATAAGTGGTCCCCCGGAGCCGGAGACGTATGGTAGAAGTCGGCTGGATCAGATGGTGCTTAGGGTGGGATTGCGGTCGATCGCTGTGCGTCTGTTCTTGACGGCTCCCCGGAAAGGGCTTGAAGATAGCCTGCTGCTGTTGATGGCGTTCTGCTCGAAATCACGACTGCATCGCTCTGCGAGTTGGCCGAAGATATGGTCTTGCCCGTTCCCACTCGCCATGTTGCCTCCAGCTTCTCCTTGCTTTGCTGCTCCTGATCCTGGACGATCATCACCTGCTTAACGATGCTCGGTGGTGACCTATTTCATGCGGTCTCGCCAGTCGCCTTTGTTCCGTTGCATGTGAGAACAGATAGATCATCCAAGGGTCGAGCAAAGAGACGTGCTTGACGATGGCCTCCATCTCGTTGATGAAGGGCTCGACGATAACCGCGATCTCGGAGACGGCGTGCTTGACGATGGCCTCAATCTCGGTGGTGATCTGCAATCCTGCATGGCGATAGCCTCCATCCCAGTGGTGGCCTGCTTGTCGATAGCCACCATCTCCTGCTTGAGTATACCCTCCATGTCGGTACTCAGCTGCTTGAAGACGGTCTCCATCTCCGCCCTGACCTCCTTGGCTCCATCTCAGTGCTGACCTGTTTGACTGTGGCCTCCATCTCAGTGGTAACCTGCTTGACGATGTCCTCTCCATGCTGACCTGCTCGACGATGGCCTTCTTTTCGATGCCGACCTGCTCCAGTCAGCATGTCATCTCAGCCAGCATCCTTCACGCTCTGTCGTTCCGAGCACCGGCATTCATCTGCTTGCCCAGCGTCTCCCGCGCACGCACATATCCCTCAATTTTGAGACTCATTCGTGCGCTCCCAGTTCTCCCTTGCCAGCCCATCCTCCTGCTCGATGATTCCTCGCGGACCGTCTCCACTCGGGAGATGGTTTCTTGCCGGACTTGTCCCGCTTCTTTCCTTCCCGCCATTTTCCAGCTTGCGTACTCGCTCATCGAGCGCAAGTAGCTGCGCTCGATCCGCTGGACCTAGCTATCCCCAGAAACATTTCGGGGTGTGGCAGTGTCATCTTCAATCCCCAAATTCCGTCTGGAAAGGGTTGTCGACTAGCAAACCGTTCCAGCCGAGATCCTGCCCTCCTGGCCCACTCTCGCACCCAGCGCTCTCTCCTCAACAGCCCACATTAAGTCTTCCCGCTCTATGAATGGCTCCTGCAAAATGCATCTCTCCACCCCTGCAAAATGCATCTCTCCACCCTCGCACCGCTCCTCCGAGAGCTTTCCGACTGTGGACATTTCAGCATTCAGCTCCTGGTCCATTAGCATCGCAGCAGCCCTTTGTGAGCTGGAGTCTGATAACTGATCCGCTTTGCTCTCCAAATGCTGAACGCCTCTCCTGACCAAACACATCCCCTGGTATATCTGCCGCATTACCCACAACCCACCTTTTTCTGTGTGACTGAAAACTCCCATCTTGATCCATACACAGTGTACCTTCCTACTGCGCCATGGCATGGTCAAGTGTAGTCAAGTGTGGCATTCCGCTTACAACTTACTAATGCTCACTTACGGCTTCGCCTCCAACCTCACTTCTCGAATTACAGATTGGAATTTCAGTCTCGTCAAAGGGCATGGCGTGGCTGAAGCATATCTTCTTTTCTCGTGTACAAATAGCTCTGCACCTTGATCGTTCTTGCAGTGCAGAAGTGTCGATAGCTCACGCTCGCGTGAAAGCGCATACGCTTGCAAGGCCCCTCCCGCTGCATATACCATTCTCGGTACCTCGTACGGGGCTTAGGAGCAGTCTCGCCTCTTTCACCTGATCTCGCCTCTCTCACCTCTTCCCACTTCTCGCTTCTTGTCTCGCCTTATGAATCTCTTCTTCGCTATTGCTTCATGATCGACTGACTACTCCCAAGCCCCTCAAACTCCCTGCTAAATGTCTACAACAAATGAGATCCACCGCTCAATTTACCGCAGCAAGACGCCAGCCTCGTCAGGCTGTCATTCATGCTAATGGTCAACTCAGCAGTATCGCCGTCTGTACATGCACCAGCTGCTCTCGTCTTCCCTGCCCATCTCCGCTTCCCTTCTCGTCTTTCCTTGCTCGTCAACTCCTTGCTCGTCTTCCCATTCTCGTCTTCCCATTCTCGTCTCTCTTCGCGACAACTTCATCCCATCCTGCTTTTCCTTCGCTTCATCCCATCCTGCTCTCCCCTCGCTCAGACAATCGTGAGTGCACAATGTCTCACCAACCGCAGAATCTTGAAGAGGGAGCTAGTCTCATCAATGAAACAGCGGCTAGGAGCAACTGGCGAAAACAAATTGACCATCAATCCCTGCCTATGAACTCTGCCTTCGGACCGCCAGAAATTGCTTTAGAGCACTTCTCCAAGCTTTCGACTCCAGTCTGCTCCTCGCACCGCACCACACCACCGCACGCCAACCCCACCTCTCCTTTCCAACAGACACGACCACTCGATCCGCCACTCCTCAAGTGCACTTCTTCGCCATCAATCCCTCCTCTCGCCTCCCAGCACCTCCTCCATCCGCACGCTGACTGACATGTTGACGCCGTCAAGGATGACTCGGTGTATTCTCGACCTGGAAGTCCGACTCCACCTCGCCGCTCCCGGAGATGATCGTTCGTCTCAGTGGTGGTGTCTACTGCCTGCTCAAGCCGGGAGAGTGGGTAGAGTGGGTAGCGTGGCAGCCTGGTTGGGTGATACTCGACTCGGGTGATGGGTATGTTTTCCGAGTATGAGCGGAAGCCGGAACGAGCTGGTGGGATGGTTGTTCTGATGTTTGCTGAAGAGGAAACAGTCAAACACTGCGAGCAGGTCCGAGTTCGCCGGCCAAGCCGTCACCAGCCTCGAAAAAAAATGGTCGGGGCGTGGAGTACTTGTCTTGATTTCCATTGGCAAGGAAACCAGAACGGATCCGCGGGCAGGTAAAATTCTCAGGACGAGTAGACCGCGTGCGGCCAGCTTTCGTGATGGCCGGAATTTGCTGCGCGTTGGCTTGGTTGTTCTGATGTCCGTTGATGAGTAGACAGGAGATGTGTATATCAGGCCGCTGCGCAGACGATGCTGTGATCTCGTATAGTACTCCGCAGAGACGGGAGTGGCGTGTATCGTGATGTGATGTTGTGTTGCAGCTGAGTCGATTAGAATGGGTCGAGGATATGCCGATTGATTCCTCGTACAGTGGGTCGTATGTAAAGGGGATTTCTGCGCATTGTTGGCTTCGATGGAGTAAAGAGACGCGTGTCTGAACGGAACCGAATCAGAGAGAAGAGAAAGCGGGAGGACATGGGAAATAGAGTAGTGGCCGGAGACTCGCGAGGTCTGCGGCGAGGAGGGAGGGGGTTGGTGGTGAGGGCCACGTTGCCGGCAATGTCGACGGCAACATTGAGATGAGGGTCAGGGCTCACTGCGACGGTGGGAGACCTTCTGCGACGTGCGGATGGTCATGCATGCCTGAGCATCATTGTCCAAAACCGAAACAGACCACTTACTTTGCGGTTCGGAGTTTGAGCTACTCATCTCACGGACTGTACCTGGAAGTATCCACACAGAGGCAGACTCGAGTACGCCAGCGCTGGGCCTTCGACTCGACATTACTAGCCATGGCCAGTCGTACCTTGAGCAGCATGCCTCCCTGGCTCTGCTTCGGTCGTACGGAAGTCCTCTATGGCCAAACAGCCGAGATGTAGCAGATGACCGTGTATGTTGGCAGACTCGCCTCTTTCAGAATATCATTAAGATCACTTGGGATGCACAGCTCGCTGTCATCTACAATGTCCACCTCGTTCGCTTGTGCCGCTTGGTAATGCTGTGCTCTTTCGCATGCGTGCTCGTTGCGATTTGGTGATGGATGCGGCGGAGTCGTTCGTGCGGTGCGTTCGGACGATTTTTGGAGGATGCCTTTGTTGGGCGTTGCATGCTGGTGTCAGCCATATTGTGCGCTCGGCGTGCGGCGAGGACGCTCCTTCGTGGACGCGAGTTGCAGCGTTCGTCGTGGACGCGGATGTCCGTCAGCGCTGGCTGCTTGTGATGCGATGTCTCCAGGCGCGCACGCTGGCGGGGTGGAGATCCGGTGAAGTCCTGTGCGCGTGTCTTCTTCGCTGTATGAATCCACCCAGGCCGGTTCGAGAATGATGCGGCGAAGTGGTATTCAAAGGGAAGAAAAGACGAGGTCGATGCTCCATCAGAACGCTGCCGTTCGCTCAGCTGGACGACGTTTCGTTCATGCCTCAGGCACACTGACATTTTCAATGACGACATGCGACATCCACCTTTCCACTTCCACCCGACCCTGCTATTTGTTCCCTTCCCACCTTTCCTCTTGCTGCTTTTCCTCTCTCTATATACCGCTTAAGCTTGCATTTCGCTGCCGGAGCCGGGAGCGAGAGAGATGGAATCCCCGGAGAGGATGAGTGGCGGATGCGGAGGTGGAGGTGGGTAGGATTCGGAGGATTGGGCGAGATGATGGAGGAGGGATGAGGAGTAGGTGTGTATGAGGAGTAGGTGTGTAAGGGGAGGTGGTCATGACTTGGTCTTGGCTTTGGAGATGGTGATGGTCATGTCGTAGAACTAGCTTAAGCTTGGAGGTGGAGAACGCTGCGACGGAATTCGAGTCCACGCCTTGGTCGTGTAAAGATCACGCTCAGCCCCACGCATGAGCCAACCTCATGCTCTGCCGACATTCACCCTCCTCTCTCCCAGACTTGCCTCCTCCTCTTTCTACTGCCAAGTCTCTCTCTTTCTCTTTCATCTTACTTCACCTCTCTATACCATTTCCTCCAACTAACTCCCTCGACCTAACTCCCTCACACTTCCACGGTGCCGCCAAGTACATCCGCCGACATGGCTAACATCGCTGTGAAGCGAGGGCATCTTCCCCTTCTCAACCGCATACAGCAGCTTAAGGCGAGTCCTTTACCTTTCCCTCCGCTACCGCCGGGAGGCACGAACCAACAACAGCTCGAATCTAGCAGGCCGAACCAGGGACAGGTTGTCCTCGAATACGACGACTCACCAAGCCGGACGTGGAGAAAACAATCACCCTGCCTTAGTCGAATAAGTCCGGTCTCTCTCTCTAGCGAATCGAGCTCCTCTACCTCCGACCTTCACACCTACCATTCCACCGCAAGCTCCCCGAGTCTTCGCAGTCGAGACGCAGTTGACATGGAACGACCGCTCACACCAATCGACAGCGACGGCGACAACGGGAAAGTCGTGATCCGAGTGCGACGCTTCATCAAGCGAGACTTTGAGAAACAATCACTATGCATCATTCGCATGAATCCAGTCACGCAAGATTAGAAGACGCAAACAGCTCGAGACGACTTATTCCCATTCGACAAGTCGTCCTGATTACGAAACGACGAAAACCCACAACACGATGTCTACGCTTCGTTGGGAGAGGCGTTTCTAGATCTCACTTTCGATGGGTACTACACGTGGATCTTCGCCTGTGGCCGGACGGGAAACGTACATGCACGGTCTCGGGCAGTGTGCGATTGCATGATACGACTGACAAGAGCATTCTTTCAGCGGTCTCCGGAGGGTCGCAAGGAGGGCGAACCCCTCTGCCGCCAGTGGGAGTGAGGATGCCGGATACGCTCGAGATGGCGGGAATAATGGACCTGAGCGAGGTAGCTACGCTCGGTAGCTGAAATAATGAATGTGACGGAGGGCTCAGGCCATGAGCACGTCGAACCATCCGGCGGCCGAGCAGAAGCCCGCAGCGGGGTCTCAGCGAAGCAAGTCGAGCGCAGAAAGGCTACAGCTGAGAATCGAGGCGGTCATCTGCAGCGAGGAACCGACCCCGAGTCGTGGCGTCTGTTATCATCTTCCGCAGAGCTTCTCTGACAGTACGTCCTCCGGTGGGAGCGGAAGAGGTCGATACAACAATGTAAGCTCGTCCCTCATCTCTAAAGCCTCAGCCCGTCACTGACAACCACTCAGAGACAATGCAAAAACCTCCACCGTCGACAGTCCCGACCTCTCCTAAGCCGCAGAGGGCCGCAGGAACCGCCGTAGCATTTTCAACGGGTGCTCCGTCTGGAATGCCGACTTCGACGCAACCTGGGATGTCGACCGGTACTGGGGTGCCAATCTGCAAAGGGCCGGCGAATACTGGAGATGCGATGCCAACTACTGCTCGTGTTAGGTCAGCTTTGGCTCGGGCTGCGCTGCATATAACGGCGACGCTGGATTTGGGAGCAGAGGGTTCGGGAACAGTGAATCTGAAGGCAGCAACTCTAAAGGCAGCAGATCTGAAGATCCACAGTCGTATCCGCTGTGGCCGCTGTGGCCGCCGTGGCCGCCATTCGTCCTTGCCATTCTCAGTTGCGTCATCGGCAGATGTCGTCGACCAGGAGCGGAGGATCCGGAACCCATATTGGCATACCGCATTGCCCGATCCAATACTGATCGCCATGATCTTTGCTATTGCTGCTGTTGAACTTGTCGTTCGAGTCTGGCTCCAGATCTTGTGACGTTTCGGCCTGCTCTGCTAAGTAAACGAGGGTTGTAGGACTGAGACTCGGACTACGACTGCGCCGAGTGTGTTGCGGTACGATTGTTGGTGCGGAGAAACGACCACAGGCCGTGGAAATTCTGGACCGGCGGTGAGATTGAAAGCGGGCGGATCGCCCAACGCTGCCAGCGTATGACTTTCTTGGGGACGGTCCGGACTGTGTGCCTTGACGACCTCACCATTGCACATGGCGTCCGATGACTCTTGCGGCTGTCTGACTTACCGTGACATCTGAACCATACCGCCGCTTTTTCCCTCTTGTGCATCGCTTGACGGTCAGTCCAGTACAGCCGGACCGGTTACCTGGGAGTACATCCGCTTGTCAAATCGAATAGAAGAGATTACGCTGCTCGGAAATTGCGCCGGCAGATGACGACTCGCAGTGGTCAGACTTATGACAAGGACAATAGATTCGTAAGATCTCTGGCAGTCTTGCCGGAGGCAGAGGAGTAGCGCTTAATGGTCACGGAAGGGGTGGATGACGGTGCGGAGCAAGCGTGCGCCGCCGAGATTCCTCTTATAGGTCAAGTCGGCGAGTTTGGAGGTTTCCATAGCGGAGGGAATGGGGGAGGAGTAGCCTTGAGCCATGTTTCTTAATACTAGGCTGCTAAATCTGAGTGTATACCATGACTAGCAGGAGTTTTGCTGCTGAAGAGGCGGCTAGTATATCATGCTGCTGTTTAGTATGGATGATACTGTTGAGTCGGAGTGGAGGACGAATTGAGGAGTGAGTATGTACGCAGGTCTGGTAGAGATTCGACGTTGGTTCCGGCCTGAAACTTGATCTGATCAAGGCACCTGCTCGTGTGGGTTCGGACAAGAAGTCTGCTCCGGGGAAGGAGTCGGCTTTGGGAGAGAAGTCTGCTTCGGGAGAGGAGTCTGCTTTTGGAGAGGAGTCTGCTGAAGAGCTCGGAACAGCTGATGACACCCAAGTCGCACCCCGATCGATGTGGCTGTCAAATTCGTCTCGCCGAACAAGTCCCCTTCCGGGGCAGACCCCAGATGACGGACCAGGAGGGTACGAGGATGAGAGGGAGAAGGAAAGAAGACAATCGAGGCGCCTGTTGGAGTGAGCTCTGCCGAGAAGGCTGTCTTGGGAGCCGTATGCCACCCAAAACCAGTGCCTCCCCCATGTCCAGATCAATGTCGCTGTCAAAGTCATGCTCGCCGAAGAAGTCCTCTGGCGGGGCAGACCTCCAATCGCGGTCCAGGAGGGTGCGGTCAAGAAAAAGAAGGGAAAGCCGGCGGCAGTTGTTGGTAATAAACCCTGATGGCTTAGGCGATCGAAAGCGATCATATCAGTAATGCAGATGGACATGAAGGCAAGACGATATCTAAGCGCAGTGTGGATACGCTGCAGGTGAGAAAGCATGCTGGCGAGGCGTCCTTCCATGCACCATCTGGCGGCAGGGCCATGAAGTTGATAGGAGGATAGATAATCGACTGAATTATTCCTGCCGCTGCGCTGCGTCAGATCATATGGGACAAGAGCTCCGAGCCGGCTAGTACAGCTCCGTTTCAAGAATGGCGGATGCGATAGGAAGGCGAACACTTTGTTCCTCAAGTTCAATATCTCGAAGCCGAGAAGATCGCTCTTGTTGAGTTCCCCAACGGAAAGTTCTCAAATGCCGGAGACGTGGTCACCAGAGCCGAAGGGGTGTAGACCTCGCTGTTTGAATGACTCTCAGGACTCGGAGAGGGGATGTTCTGGTCGTGCAGGTTATTCACAGTATACGCTTCCAATACCATGAAGTCGCTTCCCATGGCTCCAGCATCGGTTTCCGTCGCTCTCGGCTTCAGTGACAGACCTCCGAGTCTTATCGAGTCTATAGAGAAAAGCTCGCCCGCCCTTCGGGCTGTTCGTATCATGCACAGAGTCGTGATCGATATGTCCTAGGTTGAGAGGTCGCCGATAGGAACGGGAGACAGGTCGGGATCGCTTGACTCGTAAATCGGGATAAGAAGATTACCGAGAAAGCTGCATTGTCTGGCAGGTGACCTTCGCCTTCTGCAATGAATCTTGCCATGCCGCCTATCCCAATCGACGACAGACTACCCGACACCTTTGATATAAGAAACATTCGATTGAAGTAACGATGTACTCCGCCAGCGGATTTGTGCTCGTTGCACCGACCGATGAAATATCGTACTCGCACCACGGCCTTGAAATTGCCGCTATCGTCGGCGATTGGTGTAATTGGTCGCTCCAGGTTGAGCGGTCGCTCTATGTCGGCTGCATCTCGACTGCGGAGACTCGGTGAGCTGGCGATGAAATTGTAGGCGTGCGAATTGGCGTTAGTAAAGCTCGCCGTCACGAAAGTCCTTGGAACATGTGGCAAGCGTGACGATGCGGTGGGTCGAAGCTGGGCATAGCAGCTTTCTGATCACACTAGGCTGACCTGATGTCCATGTTCTTGCTGCCGTCTTCTTCTCTCCTACAAACACAAATCCTTCTCCAAATCCTTCGGCGCCGGATCGTTGATGCCCTCTTCTGTCACGGCAGACATGCAATCCGACTCCATCAGACACGGCGGATCATAAATCTTGCGAATCATCGTCTCACCACGACCCTCTGCATCGACAGTCTCGTCGTGGGATGAGCAATGCTGTTGCCTTCGATTAGCTTCTTCGGATCTGGGTTGAACATCGCTGAGGTACTTCTATTGGCCTAAGCCACAGCTTGAATCATGATCACGACCGCTTCGCAATCTTGAACTCGTCTGCCAGTCGTTGCAGTATGGGCATGAATTTTGCGAGATGTGTGTGTCGGTCGAGAGCTCGCCACGGGCCATGAAGTCCATTCGGTGGAGAGATGTGGCGCTGTCGACGATATGGAGGGAGAAGCGGGCTTGTGGGGCTTAAAGACCAGTCGGATCGTCTCGCGCCCTTTGACTTAATCAACGCATCCGATGGGTGAAGGTGCAGTCTCCTTGATGTCATGTGGTGGAGATGCGCCTCCAGACCTGCATCGTCGACGAAAGCGGCGCCTTCGCTCTGTTGTGCTAGATCTTTGCAGATCCTTGAGGTGGAAGATGAAGCTAGCCAAGATCTTGATGCTCGACGGAAGTCCGAGGTATGCTTCGTAGAGGCAACTTGCAGCTTATGGTGGCAATTTCGAGCTTTCCTTAGGTGGAGAATGGTTTTAAGGACAACGTGTAGTCTTTTGATTACTGCCTGAGCCCGGTAACTTTTGGCACACCGCCCCAACGCTAACCACTGAGTGGAGCGGCTCTGACAAGTGATTAGCGAAGCTGCTGGCGGAACTTTGGAATCGTGCTTCTCGCTACGGTTTTTGGGTGCCCTAAGGGTTGGATGTCACGGGACGATGTCCTCGTTTCGATAGTCTTGCGGGTCTTTTGTATGAATAGAAGACCCGGATCTGACCTTGCATATGAGCCCTGATTGGCAAGAGCCGGTACAAATCGCAAGGAGAGCGTCTTGACTGGAATTTTCGCTCATCAGAGATCCAAGATGAGCAACGCCGTGGCAACAAGCAGCAGTCATACAGCATCCTGGAAATGTCAGTAAGCAGATGCGATGGGAGATGATTGGCGACGTACCGTCGATGATCATTTCGGGGGGCTTGAAGTGGGCCATCGCATTAGCAAGAGCGATAACTTCTTAGCTCGGTGCTGTGGCTATTGCGGATTGCATCTTCGTAGTGCGTAGCTTGGGTGCTCGGTCATCTGCGAACCCAGTGCTCAATCGAGCGTTTCGCACTCTGACCCGCAAATCCAGCATTGGTGCGCTCGAATTCGACATCTTCTCCTCCCTCCTCGTCTTGTTCGTGCTCGTATGGTCCAGATCGCGCGGGCCCTGATGATCTGCGCAGAGTTCTTCGAGGCTTGAAACGGCTGACACTTTCTCGGATACTAATGCTCTTACGATTTCGATGGGAACCTCCAGCAAATTTCAGCCATCCTTTCGGTTCCACTGCTCGTCCGAGGAGAAGTAACGTGTCCATGTCGTGCAGGAGAACAAGGGCAACAGCAAGGAGGACTGCGTCAAATCCGGTTCTTAACTACAGCGCCTTCGCAGATTTCATCTGCTCCAAAAGCGGGACCAGGTTTGCCTGATCCGTATCGACATACAAGGGCAAGCCAGTTGACGCAGGGAGCATATTGCTTGCCCAATCTCAACTTCATCTCCACAATCAACTCAATCTCCATCTCCTCAGACCGACTTGTTGGTGCTGCATCGGAGCCTTTGACATAGCAGCTCACCCGCATCATTCTCCATCACCAAGCTCAGGGGCAGCCTCGTCCGTACGGACGGAGGAGTGTTCTTCCAACGTCTCTTCCGTTGGACCGTTAACTCCGTCTGAGGCCACCGTTAGGTCGCGTACGGATTGCCAGTGAGCGATGGAAGTGTTCAAAGAGGAAAAAGGTTTCCTTCGGTCCATATTATCGATGGTCTTGATCATAATTGCCGACGACATTGTGGTCATAGGCGGATCGATGCCAAGAAGGGCTGGAGGTTCATATTGGCCATGCCGAGAAAATATCGATCGGCTACCAGCGTGGAGAAAGGAGGGAAAGGGTCTGATAGAAGGTCAACAAGCTGCTTGAAAACGGTATCTGAGAGATGTGTACCATTCACAAGCCAGCATGCGAAGATCAGTTAGTGCTCTCTCAGTCTAATGACTGGCATGCATACATACTCCCTCCAGTACTTCGAGTCATCGAATCGGCTGCTGTAGTAAGCTCCTGGAGGTGACAGAGCTCCTGAAGCTCGCAAATCCAGTGTGTTGTGCGGACGACCTTTTCAAGCGATACGATGTTAGAATACGGAACGTCTTCGAGGACGTTGTGCTCTCGGGCATCAATAAATTGACCATGGCTTTCTCTAGCGTTCGAATGATCTTGTACGCAGACTAGCGGTCGGTTGCTGGTTCGATTGTAACCCGAACAGTGGTGTGAGATTTGAAACGAGATATGGCGCACGATGTCCTATTCCAAACCTTTGAGAGGGCCGCTGAAGTCTGCTCCATTACATTCCCCTTCGCAGTACGGTTATCTTGCTGGCCAGCACAGCGGCGGTGTATGCGTTGGACTGAACATCAAAGAATTAGCGAACCGTATCTTATTCCTCCTTACTTCCTAATTCTGGACCGAACAGCTCGAATATATAGGCTTCGGGTGCCGCATTCTGTGCGAACTAGTACATTATACCTCGTAGGCGACTTGTGCTACGTCGTAGTCTACACTTAGTCTGGTTACTCGATATTAATTATTATCTATTGTAGCTAACGCTCTATTATAATCTCGCAAACGCTTACGCCCCGCAGTGTTCGATTCAGCTCGTTTAAGTATTAGCGTAGCAGATGCTGCACCGCTCTAACAGGTGTAGATCTATAGCCGTCGAGCTCTAAGCTCTTCCTATAGGTTTTTATTACTCTCGAGGCTTTAAGGTAAGTAGCGACTTTGGCGCTAAACATTGTTTTTAGATAAAGAAGCTAGGCGATCTAGTAACGTATCTGCCGGCGGAGAGTCGATGCGCTGACACCTGTTCAACAAGTCTTTAAGGTAACGAGCGTCTCGATGCCGATCGTTTGCGTGCAAGATGCTCGTCTCCCTCTTTCAAGGACCCCGTCGACCTCGCGTGCTTGCTTATTACTGTGTACACCACCGGAAGAGACGGTGCTGTGCTGTGCTGTGTCAGATGTTGTAAGGAGTAGCTTCGTATTCTTGCGCACCTTCGGTTCGAGACCTGGTAGGTCGGCAGGAGCTGCACTGTGTCGGATGTTGCGAGGAATGCCTTCTTATTCTTGCGGCTCTTCGGTTCGAGCTATTAGATCGGCGGGAGCTGCGGCCTCGGGAGGAAGCAGCTCGAGAGGAAGGAGCTCTAGAGGAGGGAGGTCGAGAGGAACCTGTCGATCGCTTCTCCTGTGGTGTTTGGAATGGATCGTTCGCCGTGAACGTGAACGGCTCAGTCGAAGTCGATTGTAAGGAGATCGACTGTGAGGAGGTCGATTGTGAGGAGGCCGCTTGCGAAGAGGCCGCTTGCGTAGAAGCAGCCGAGGATTGGAACGAAGCGCTCGGCGGAGAACCTCGCTTCTCTTGTGGATCCTCGCTTCCCTTGTGGTGTTTGGGATGGACCGTTCGCCGCGAACGTAAACGGCTCGGTCGAAGTCGATTGCATAGAGGCAGCTTGCTAGGTACCGGCTTGCGAGGTTCCACCTGGTGAGGTTTCAATTGGCAAGGTTTCTCCACCTCGCGAGGGCTCGGCCGGACGTGTGGCCTGTTGCGACAGACGCAGTCACGTGGCAATTGCTTCCGCGATGTCGTCAATGTCAAGGCGCGGTGATATCTCATCGTCGGATTTATCGCACCCACCGGTCCCCACTCGTCTCCTCGTGATATCCTCGATGCCTCTGCTTGTTCTTTTCACTCTTACGCTTGCTACCCTAATCTCACGCATTTGTGGTGGAACGCTGGAGTTGAACAACTTCATCGACTGCTGCTTCTTTGCGGAAGACGGATCCCGAGGCGGCTGCAAGAGACATTGTACTCATGGGAAGCAAGCCTTCGCGCTGCTTCGGTATGTGGACGCAAATTCGCGACTTGTGCACCAATTTACCATCTTGTACCTCCCTGTTATTGCTGCATGGGGTACACGGGTACATAGAGTCGAGGTGGCAGTACTCATTCCCCTCCCTCTCGCAGTGTGTGCACGGCATAATGGTGATGTGCCTAGTGGTATGGTCAGCGGTGGATTGAAGGAAGTGATATAGGCGGAGACGTACGCGGCGCGTGGTGGTTGATGGTGGAAGGCAGGGTGAAGTTCGGCGGCATTTGCTCGCCATCCGTTGCCATGTTCTTTCTTGTGACCATTCTTCTTTGTCTTGATATCCGAGATCTTCTTCTGCCAAATTGCAAGCTCGTTCTTCAAATCTTTCGCCGTCTCGATCGTCTTCTTTTCGCCCGCAGGGATCTTTGCGTCGATTTCATCCGATTTCGCAATCACTACAACGACTCGGTTGCGTCCAAGACGTTGAAATTGAGTGACTTGTTGGGAAACGTGACGAAGCTCGGCGTCGGTGCTGCTGCAGGTGATAAAGACTTCTGACCTTTGGGAACTGTGTGGAACTGTTCTTGACGAGTTTGCGGTCCTGCTGGATGTAAGGTATCTTCCTTTACTTCGTTTACATCAGGCGCTGGTCTCTCTTTCAGCGCTCGAGATTTCGTGCGCATATCGCATAGCTGTCGAATTGTGCTGGATGTTCGAGGTGATCATACTCACATGTATCAACACCTTCTGTCCATGCGATCCGCCGGGAAAGATGAAGCTACCGGTGGAGTCGGAGTAGCGTTCGAGGTGCCCTTGATCTCGAGGACCTGGCCGCTGGTGGGGTTGATGTGTCAGTACGTTCTACTCAGTCGTTATAAGAAGGTTGTCTTGAAGCATTGCAGTCATTAGAGATCGCAGAACGAGAATCGCTGGTGTTGGAAGTGCTGCTGATGGTGTGTCCAGCCTGCAATGCAACGAGGCTCATCTCACATACCTTATCAGGCAGCATCGATGCTCCGAGCGGGCGTTGCAATTGGTGCGATTCCAGGAGGATCGTGTCGTCGGCCAAGGATACACGACAAGAGACTGCTGTCGTCCACACCCGATTCGCTGTTCGGTGTGGCCGGAGAAGACGGCCGTAAGTTAACTTGCTTGAATGGTGTGAGGCTGTTGCTGTCCCTTTCTGCTGGGTGTTCGCTTTAGTTGCAGGAGACGAGCTTGGTCGATTCAGGATGCGAGATTAGCACTTATTGTTCGAAGAACCGCTGAGTAGTCCTATCGTGTTCGAATTGGCAGCTTTGTCGGCGGGGACTCGGTAGCCTACGACTGGAAGGCTGTCATCGTGATCGAGGGTGTTGCCGGGCGAGCAGGTGGCCGTAAGTAGGACGGTCTGGTGTGAATGGAGGTCACATTCCGTGAGAGGTATCTGCGCCGCGAAACCCGCTGATGACGATGCTCTCCTCCACGACGGCCATCAAAAACATTGAATACACTGATCCAAAACAGGTCCTCAAACACGCTCTCGCATCGCAAGTAGAACTCATCTCCGCTAACGACGGTACTGTCCAATGGGCGCTGTCCGGTGCAGCACGATGCTTCGACGCCGAGTTCTCGACTCCGCTCTGTGCAGCCGACATGAGTCAGTCAGTTGCTTGCTCTATATAGGGGAGACGGAGGCTGTGGCCGCTGGAGTGGTCGAATCTCCGGACGAGGGGCGCGCTCCTGCTTCACCACTACCTCGCGAGGAGCAGTTTCCCTCGGTCAAAGTGCTTCTTCGCGGGCTCTACGAAGTAGTGGAGATCATTTGCTCCACGACGGGCAGGTCGAGTCCGGTAGAAAGTGGCGCACTGGGCGGGCAGTGGTCGCGGATCGCCGTGAAGATGCTCACTACACGCCCGACAGCATGGCGGCACCAAGCGCCTCGACGGCAGGGCAGCCGGCTCCGGTGCGTCTCCATCACTCTTCAGGCCTTTCTATAGCCTGATCAGAAAGGCCCATATGGTGTCTTTTGCCTCGTTCCAATGTTGTCCGACAAGCTTTCAAGGGTCGTGGCCAAAAGCTTGCTCGGAGCCGAGCAAGATAAGATCGTAGAGATTAAGAATTGTCGGACCGAGTAAAAGTATCCCAGAGAATGAGGGGCGTCGAACCGGTCGAATGCCTGCGGATTCTACGCAGCTCGCGGACGTAATGATCTGCTGTTGCCAGAGGCAGCTGTTACACTGCTCTCGGATAAGGAGCGAGGGACCACAGGCATGCTGTCCTTTACGATAGCCATAGCCTTTACGATAGCCATAGTAAAGGAGCTGCTGCTCGGAGACGGATGATGCTCCGTGGTCCCAGTACATCGAAAAATTTGGTGATCGACCAGCATGCGATCAGAATTTGACCACAACTCGTCGTCCACATCCAGTCAAGCGTCGTTATCGAAGCCGTCCAGGTCGCAATCGAAGTCGTCTGCCATAGTAAAGGAAGAGGAGCGGGAACAGGTGGTCCTGGTCGCCGCCGCAGGATGTCACGGCGAGGCCTTTGCTTGGTTTTGCTCGCTCGCTGCGCTGCGCTGCTCCCTGGCTTGCTTGCTGAAGATAGCCGTCACTAGCTCACGGCCCCACGGTGTCCGCTAAGCGGCATCAGCAATACGAGACCGCCATGTCCGACTTAACGTCCAGGTACTGTGACCGAGATAGCACATGTCGCTCAGCGCACCCTTGTCCGGACGGCTCGTACAGCTTGTCATCATGAATGACTGCCAAATGTCTCGGCCGACCTCTTGGGACTCGCCCATTGATGTCTGACTGTGTCCAATGCGCCGTCTCGATAACGAATATAACAACCAGAAAGATGATTCCGATGCTCATTCTCATCACCTCGGGGTGGGCGAAGTGTACGAGTGCTGCGGTAGTTGCTCGAGCCAAAAATTCTCTCCAGCTCCGAGTGAATCCAGCGTCCTCTTCCTCGACGTCGTGACTCTCCCCGTCATTGCTTCTCCGTCCGCCTTCGCCGTTTCCACACATCGCCAGAGATCACATCATCCGCACCCGAGAATGGAGTCCCGAATGACTTCCCTGGTATCCTGGATTCTGCTTCCGGCGGTATTCCGACTTGAGGTCCTGCGGTGTAGCACAAAAGCTCTGGAAGTGCGCCTTTGCGAATTGCCTGCTCGACAAAGTTGTAGGAAAGACTGCCGGCGGGTGTGTCCTTGCGCACATGGTCGGTGATGACATAGTCGGGGTTCGTTTCGAGCTTTGCGATGCGATGTGCATTGCTCTCGATGTGCGCGATCGGACAGAACCTTGATTCTGGAGGCTCGCTGCTTAGCTCCTGCGTCAAACGGAGCGACGTCGATGTAGAGGTCGCTTAAGTGTCGAATGTGTGAAGAAGGAGGAATACCCACACTAAGCGCCGAAGCACCGTCGTTCAGAATACGCAAATCCCTTTGCCGAAGAAGGAGCCTCGCCGGCATGGAGGGGTTCTGCTCCGGCCAAGTCTGGTCACGATTGGGTTACGGCCGTCCAGATCTTATCCCGAACACGTATCCCAGATGATTCTTTTCCGTCAAGGATTGTCTGCAGTGATTAAGGAAACCGAACAATGATCTTTAGTAGAGCTCGGATGCAACACTGTCGTCGAAGTCGGAAGCAGGAGACGGCGGTACCGACGCCGAAACTGGTCTCTCAACCAGGGCTGCTCTCTCATCCGGCGTTGCTCTCACCTTCACCGTCGTCTCATCTTCATTCCGCTCCGGACAACGCACATGTTGGCAACGATTCGCGTCCGTCATGGTCCCGGTGGACTTCTCTTGGTCGGCGAGATACTGCGTCAGACGGTGGGCGATATTAACAAGATCCTTGTAGAGATTCATCTGATGTGGCTTGAGGGTATTCTTTCACGGCTCGGGCTCGTTGCCGTTGCTGCCGCTTCCTGGAGAATCATGTCCCCGAGAATGATAGAACGGAGGAAACCCGGGATCGAGGCGGCAGAGATTTGCTCGTTGGCTTGATGTCTTTCGTGGCTACCGCTGCCTGGAGAATCAGATCCCGGGGATGATGGAACGGAGGGAGTGCGAGTTCGAGGCGGGTCAGTGGGCTTGAATGTCTTCTGCAGCTTTTCGTTCAGGGATGGAGTACCATCGCCACCCTCATTTCCATCGCTCTCTGGACCGACGTTGCCCTCCCAGGCGGCGTTGTGCTCGAGCACTCTGAGAATACGAGAGTGTCTGCGTCGAGACGGCAAGCTGCTGAATGAATAGTCGGCCGGCCCTGATAGGAAGTAAATATCGAGTCTGCACTCACGCTTGTTCGAAGATCCTTCGCTAATGTTCACAGCCTCATCTTCAGCTCCAGCAAAGTTCAGCCGTCTGTTCGCCGGCGACGGGTCGCGAGATGGGAAGCTTCCTCCGCCGTCATTAGGAAAGTGTCGTGAGCCTGGTCGCAGATCTCGCGCCTCTGGAAGACAGGGCGACATGCGAGATCATTGTCGGCGTGGCCGGGAACATGGCGGCCGGGAAATCATTCATGCAGAATGGTTTGTTGGGGATGGGGAAGATTGCGCGCCAGGGCATTGGAGGTGCCTCGGTTACTCTTTCGAGCCAGCAGATGTGCGCTTCGCGCCCAGATCAATCCACGCCTTTCCTTAACAGCCAATCTTGGTATGCCTAGGAGTCGTTGGCCGCCTCACTTGCTCACAATAGCGCAGCAAGGTCGTTCTTGGTAGCCTTCGCAACGAATCCCGCAGAACTCGCTACCAACCACGCCACTGGCCAACTCTGCAGACTTTCAGAACGGCGACGCGACGGAGAGACAAAACACACCTCAAAAAACTGGTCTTCAGGTAAAATAAAGCCTTCCACACCGGAATTTGTACTGCCAGGGCTTCGCTCATCTTGGTAGCGTTCGTCTCGATGGCCTCACTGCGCGATTTGGGCCCAGCGATCTCGGCCGGCTGCATTCGGTCTAGAAGAATGCCGTGCTCACGCTTGAGTTGTTGTACCCAGAGAAGCGAGGTGGGAGAAGTCGGTGGGCGGGGTGGCCAAAGCTGTATTCGGTTTAGAAGAAAGCCGTGCTCGCGCTTGAGTTGATGTGCGTAGAGAAGCGAGGTGGGAGAAGTTGATGGGTAGTAGAGCTATCTTAAAGATGTATGGAGAGTTAGGTTAAGGAGTCAGGTAGGGGAAGGTTGGTATGCAGAGGCTAAGTGAGGTGGTTGGTATGCAGAGGTTAAGTGAGATGAAAGAGAGAGTTAGAGGTCAGAAGGAAAGGAACCCGGCGGAGGTATGGTGAAGGTGTCGAGGGGGAGACGAACCGATCAGATGAGCCGATGAAAGAGGAAGCGCGACGGTAGAAGGACAGCAAGCCGTCCACGAGGAAAGGAAGTGTGATGTTAGAAGGGGAGTCGTTTGCCGCGGAGGGACCAAGTGTGGAGTTCTGCGCCACGTGAGGCTTTTGGCGACCTCTGGAGTAGATCTTGTTACGCCGGGTCGAGGACTTGGCCATAGAAGAGGATGTGTCGGAATCTCGGAGGCTGAAGGGCTTTCGAGGAAGCGGCCAGACGTGGGCAAGACTTATGTATCAGGCCACTTGATGAACTGTTAGCTAGCTCTAGCAACAGAAAGGTGGACGCTGCACATACAGTTCATGCGAAGACTGCAACTCCATTGCGGAAACCACGATGATGTGACAATATCGAAGGATAGCCTGTACCTGGAATCGTGCAGGAAGTATGGCGGGTAGTCGTTAAGCGTTGGCGAGCGGTCGAAGGCGATGATGGAGCAGACGTTGATTGAGCAAAGGTGGACGTGCAATCCGTCTTGTTTGTGGAAGGTAGGCCGCGGGCGATCCTGCACTTTCGATCGCATCAGGTAATGTTGCGAGGGTGTTTCGGAAGCCGCAGCGAAGTTGACCATCGTGGGACGGGGATCTGGCAGCTTCAACGTGCACTGGCGACCGATTAGCAGCCTTGTCCGTTGTGTCCGTTGTGTCTCCCAGAAATCGTTGACCTACCACGACATCGAGGAGCAAGCACTGCAAGACGACCATCTCGGGCATGAGTTCGGAAGGATCGCGGGCGGCTGTTGTCCTTCCCCGGATGGCACCAAATGAAGGCACTTTCCACCAGGCGTAGGTCGTCGTTGGTTGCGAGACAGCTGGACACTGGCATTGCGGACTGCTGCTCACTGGCCATCGTACGTCTTCCTTTGACAACGCAGTCAAGACATCCTCATCAATGCGTGCGACGACCTCGATATCGCCCTCCTCATCTCCGCTCCGTGCCGCTCCGTGCCGCTTCTTGCAAACGGCGCAACCGTGATGACGACTCAGGCCCCCACCGCCTCCGACCTACACACCTACCATTCCACCACCGTGTCTTCACAGTCGAGACGCAGTCGACATGGAGCGAACACTCACACCAATCCTTGGCGACGGCGGCAACGACAAAGCGGCAACGTCAAGATCGTGGTATGATGACATTCGATGGCCGGAAAAGAGAAGTTGCGCAACGGTTGAAGTGTTCAGGCGGCGCAGATGTCATTTCGATCGGCGGCTCTTGGATGGCTTCGGCTAAACCACGGGATTGGAAGTGGAGAAGGTGGGATGGTGTACCATACGTTAGTTTCCCTTACTACGTCGATTCCGTGATTTTGATGGTCACGTGCAGGGCTTAAATGACTTCACTCCCTTAATAAACGCTCCTATTGTTGTATATATTACCACCTATTGTCAGCCGGTTACTAAGATCACGCTGAGAGCTGACAATCACATGTAAGTGCGCACAATGCTAATGAGGGCGTTTGGTAGGTTTAAATATCCCCTTCCGCGGTCGTTTCTCTCTCTCTCGAACACCAACATTACTACCACTACCACCAATCTCTGCCGCTCTCGCTCTCGCTCTCGATCTCGATCTCACCATGGCCTTTACTGCTTGGAACACACCACAAGGCGAAGCTGTTGAGAAAGCCAGGCTCGAAGCGCAGGGCTTGCCGATCGAGCGCGACGATACACTAATGCGAGATGTTAATAATCCTCCGTCTAATGGCGACCCTCTAACTCCAACACCGCCGCCAGCAACCTTATCGCTGCCTGCAGATCTCCAAGCCTTCCGCATGCCGACTACAATGGATCAGTTCGCTCCGCAGTACATTAGCGTTAAGGCATGGACCGAAGCTCTTACTAAGGCGTAATTAGCAGACGCCGCTGTACGTCGAAGCGGTCGTCAGACGCTCAACCGCTACAATCATGCAGGTCGAGTGCAGGAGACGGACGAAGGTAAGTTCAAGCTAGGAGATCTTGGCATATCCTGGTGCGATCTTAGCTAATTATCCCGTTTTAGGATTGCCGGCGTTTACCGAGTGCAGACTCTGCAAGCGAGCAGGCTACGTGTGTCGCGCATACAAGGACATTGTGACGCACAAGACGACTTGCGGATATTGCTTTAGCCGTAGCAAGGCTAACTGCGGTGCTAGCAAGCTAGTTAATGAGGGAGCAGAGCCTGCTGTCGAGGATGCTGCTGGCAGAGGAATAATAGCAGATATAGAGGTGAAGATGGCAGCAATAGAGGATGATATTAAGCTGTTAACGGATGCGAATTTGGAGCTAGAGAACAAGGGCAAGGCACTGCTGAGTAAGATCGAACTCCTCAAAGGTAGCTATAGCGCTAAGATTAAGGGACTCGTAAGTAAGATCAAACTCCTTAAAGATCAGCAGGTAGATTTATTAGCGAGCCATGAGCTGAACTAGGAGGAATTAACGACGGTAAGAGAGGCGTTGGAGGAGAAGGATGCTGCGATTGAGCGGCGTTTGGCGAAGTTGGAGGGCAAATAGGTGAGAAACGCACTAAGATACGGTGAGATCGGCTCTCGAGCTGCCAAATGATACCTAAGTTTCCTCTGTATATACTTCTATTGTATCTGCTTCCTTTATATATGCTACCCTTGCTGTATACCACACCGAGAAACGCACTGAGATTACACTAAGATTCGCTCTTAGCCCTCTTCTTCTCCGACGCAATCCTCTTCCTGCCACTGCGTCTCGGTCTATTGCTCTCCTGCTCTACCGACTCATTAACGACAGGCTCATTGACGACAGGCTTATCGACATGCTCCTCCACAGCGGCAGCGGCAGGCTCGTCGACCGCAGACTCACTAACGATAGGCTCGTCTATGGATAACTCCATCTTTACCTCCGGCTCCTGCTTAACAGGCGTATTCGGTATCTCAGAGCGCTCTTGCAATAGCGTAAGGTTTGGAGCGGCTAATAGCTTGCGGACACGGTCGTGGATGCTATCCTTCTTCTTCTTCGGCTTGGTCAACGAAGATCGTAGAGTCGCTGTCATATTGACTGCTCTGGAGGACGTTAAAGATGCCATGGCCATTGCCTTAACTGGCGTCTGTGCTGGCGGCGGCGGTAGTAGCGACGGTGGTGGCGCTACTGAGCTGGATTCGGCCGCCTTCTCCTTCTCTCTTCTGGCAACAGCTGCCTTGGCCTCTGCCATTATATCGTGCGAGCTGGACGGGGCGTCAACGTCGTTAAGGATAATAATGGAGTCGTCATGTCTCACTGGTAAGGATGGCTGCGGAAGCTCTAAACTGGCAGCTCGCTTACCAGCCCTCGAGGGACCGGCAGCAGGCTCGGCCTTGACCTTCAGGGATTCAGCGATCGCGGCATCGAGATTAGCGTTAGGATCATCGCTAAGATCATCGTCGTCAGTCTTAAGAGCAAGGGCTGCGGCAAACGCAGCGTCCTATGGATTGCCAGTGTCCTTGCCCTTGCCGGCGGAGGTGCCGGCGGAGGTGCCGGCGGCGGTCTTGGTAAGATCCTTGTTAAGATCGGCTCTGAGAGCGTCCTTGGTCGCCTTGTAAGCTAGCTCAGCAGCGCGCTTCTTATTAAGGTCGGCTTGTCTCCAGGATTTGCTACTTCCTGTGAACTTCCGGTAGGCCTCGTTCTCGGCCATCTTATTAAGATAACCTCCACGGCGATTGCGGGTGTACTGTTCGTTTACAAGCAGCGTAATATATACAGTGGCTTTGACGAGCTTGACTGTAGTGTTAGGGTGGAAGGGCGCCAGCATCCGGTGGAGATCCTGCGATACAGTGCTCTTGTCGCCAGGCCTAATAGGCTGATTTGAGCTGTTGTATTTCACGGTAAGGAAGCAGTCGTAGTAGGCGTTGCGTTCGACACGCTTGCGAGCATGCTCGCTCTCCTTAAGGAGGTATTTAAGCAGGTAGCCCTTTCTTATGTTCGCCGAGAGGGCACTAAGATTAGAGTTCATCTTAGCAACAACGCCTTGGCCAGTCCACTCGAAGGGCTCCTTCCGAGGGCTGTAGGTGTGCACCGCAGTTGTGGTATCCACTTCGACCGTGTGCATAGTGCACGCGAGGCTGACCTCCTGCACGATAGGCTCTTGTGGCTTGTTGCCTTGCTGCTTGGTAGTTAAGGCTGGAGGTGGAGCCGGACTAGAAGATCGTGGTGTACTATTGCCGGCTGCAGCAAGAGCGGCGGCTCCAGCTTGAGCAGCATACCTAAGCAATAGAGCGCGAGTGCCGGCATTAGTAGGGCGAGTGTGCTTCTTGGAAGTGCTCTGTCGGACGGTATTAGCACGACCGGAGTGGAAGACGTTATAGCCCTTGTAAGCGCTAGTATCTCTCACCGGCGCAGCGATCTCAGCAGCGATCTCGGTCGTTAGGGGGTCGCAGCCGCAGTTGCTACAGTTCTCGGTGAGTCCGACATTGTGAAGGGCCCCGCCGTTAGTGCAGAACTTGGTAAATGGTCCAGGAGCCATAGTTCGGAGCTGTTAGATGTTTATTCGAGTGTGTGGATAGTCAGAGGTGTAAGTGGTTAGAGGTGTAAATAGTGCAGGATACAGAGAAAACAGAGGGTAAGGGTGCAGACGATAGAGGGTGCGAGAGAGCAGAGTTTTCATTTAAGGGCCTATTATCTCGCGATCTTAGCATAATCCACTCTGTATCTCACAGAGGGAAGCCATTCGCTGCAAATACCTCCCTTATGCGATCTCTTAGCTACAGGCTAGCGCCCTGTGCAGGCCTCTGAAACTCTACTAGCTTACTACCGGCGGCGAGGTGAGCAGCGGCTGCAGCGCGGAGGTGGAGATATGCAACAACATGGAGCTTCTCGCTATTGGCAGCCTGCTTACGACCATCTAATTTAGTAGGGAAGCCGCCTTCGACAAGCGTGTGATTAACCCAATGCATCGTGGCTAGGGGAAGATATAATATAAGGTCTGCATGAATTAATTAGCATATTAGCGCTGGTGTAACGCGGCATGCACGATCTCAGGTGGATCTTAGCGGCGATCCTAGCTAATAGCATACGCACCGAATTCGTCCTTGTTTTGGACCATTTGTCGGATCTCAGGATGAGCAGTGTCAATGTAGATGCCATAGTTCTCGGTCCCCTTCAACTCTGGATATGCGTAGAGTGTGTTCGGAATACCGGCAACATGGCCAGTGATCTTAGGGTGCTTGCGAATGCGGTGTCGGTTGTGGCTGCTAACGAACAGCCAGACTGTGTATCGCATGATTAGCACGTATACAGCGAGGAAGGCCACACGGTCAGCCCGCTAATCCTCGTCATATAGACGGTTGTTGCGGAGCTTAATGAAGAGGTTACGCCACCGGTTAAACGCCGCTGATGCACTAAGACCCCAGAAACGCTTAATGGTGTTGTTGCCCTTGCTAGTTGTATACCAAAAGGCTTCATTAAAACGGAGTTGATGGCCCTCTTGGTTCTTACGGAAGCAAAGGTGGGCGTCGGCCATTATTAGAGTCTCCACGCTATGGTCAGCTCGCAGGATCTGTGTATACAAGTCAGCCTGTGCACCGAGATGTCCACCGAGACGTCCACCGAGATTAATAGATACAGGGCTTACCTGTGGAGTGAACCCAAGCTGATCCACTGCACCGAGATACTAGCTAAAGACCGAGAACTTCGTCTTGGCCATAGTGCCGACGTACGCCCATATAATCTTCCGTAAATACACGTCAATGCAGCAATAGATCTGAATGCCGAAGAGTTCAAGCTTGCAATAGGCATCCACCGACTATATATGGTTTGGTCCCTTGGCCTTTAGAAGATGAGAGCGGACCTTCACTCGCTCACTAATGCGGCGTGCATCGAACGGCGCTGAGTTCATCCGATAGGCGATCTTGAAGATCCGGTTCCTGTATACAGCGGTTAGCACTGAGATAAGCACTGAGATAGCTGAAATCACGAACCTTCCGATCAGCTTGAACTCGTTCCGCATCTCCCTTGCGAGGTTGCGGTATCCGTAATCTTCCAGCGCTCTACCCTTAATCACTCCGACTAACACGCTCTTAATAATCTCATCATAGGATAGCTGGTCATCCTTTGGAATCCTCCTGTACAATCCTATGCTCTTCCTCAGCTCCACGAACTGCTACTTCGAGAGAGCAAAGCCATTAATAGTAAGGATCTTATGGCATATAGCATCGTCCTCGTCTAATTCCCAGAACAGCTCCTTAATCCGAGCCCTTAGCCGCTCCTCATCATAGGCACTGAGATTAGCTCTGCGTAGTCTCGTTGTAATCCCCCAAGCAGCGATCACACGCTCGAACGTAGCATGCGATATATCCACGCCCTTCTGCTCTTTTATCCATGCTCGGACAGCGTTGTGGGTCAGGCCTGAGACTTAAAGAAGAACCTTAATCTCCTCACGCAGGTAGTCGTAATTCGGCGGTGGGCGTAGCATGGCGAGATCGCGGTAAGATTAGTAGTAAGATAGCGTGAGGGCGGCGGCGAGTTCGTGTGTATATACGCTGAGGGCGTGAGATTGATAGTGGTGTGTATATCGCCAAGGGCGTGAGGGCGTGAGGGCGTAAGATTAATGGTGGTGCGAGAGCGTCTTGGCGACGACGACGACGACGACGACGACGACCATGGCAACAGTATAACACCAGCATGGTGGTGTGTTGATATATAGCGATATCGCCAAAGGCCAGAATCACGAAATCGACGTAGTGAGGGAAACTCACGAACGGGGCGCTATCGTGGCCTTGCGGAGTTGATCTCAACGGCGGAGCTTGATGAAATCGAGTCTTTCATGACATCACATGGTGAGCTGCGAAAAAGTCCACACCGTAGCCGGAGTCAAATGTGGGACCGTTTGTCGAAGGTCTCATCCACGCTGCCCACAACGCAGCATTCGCGAGAGATAGACCGGACTATGCAACGACATCGCCTCAGCTTGATGGTCGGATCCGACGAAGAATACGTGCAGGATGCATTGGCCGAGCAAGACCGACACAAGTCAGCTATACGACTTCTCGGTCTTTACATTGCACATTTCACGATCCTGCTCCGCAACAGCCCAGTTGGTCGAGACTTGCTCCTGATCAACTGCCAACTGGCTGCGGACAAATGAGTAAGTCATTGAAACATCGTGGGCAACGAGATCTGCGTATCACTGAGTTGCCTGCATGCTACTAAGCGTTGTCCGGCTCTGTGCCTGCGGTTTGGCGCCACAATCTTCACGAAGCTGCCATGATCGCGTGTACTGGATTCCACATCAGTCTAGATATTCCCGACCTTGTCCGGTCCAGGAATACACATCTCACCGTCTCCGGAGCCGCCACAGCCGGTACCCAGACCACGCATATACGTGACGACCGCAACCGTAGCGAGCAGGAGACTTCCCCTCGCCAAGATACTCAACGCCATCGATTCGCCCTTCCATACCCTCGCTACTGCCGGCAGCAACAAGCGCACGCGAGCATAATCTGGCGATGCGATGTTCAGCAGATTTCAACCGGTCTTGCAGAGGAATTAATGGGCCGGAAGCCTCTATGGGATCGAGAGAGTCTGCCGTACCCCATGTCTTGCGGGCATCGAGCCGGCTGCCGTCGACGGCAAGGCACGATTACGAGGGCTTGACCATTGAACAGCATCTTGGCTTGATGCCGACGCTTCTCACTGCATCGGATGACGGCCTCTTGCCATTCCGATGAGCTTGACTCGCAGGCAATTAGCAGCTCAGCAGGGCAGTGCATCTTTTGCTGGAAGCCAGCTTAACGCACTTTTGGGCGATGCAGCCGCAAGACATTATCTCATCTCACCAGATACAATCGAACCACAATGTTAAACGCCACATTACTCAATCTTGCGTGAGCGACCTCTTGCCGGTGATACTGCGACCACTGCGCCGGCGGACCTCGGATCGATCGAGCACGAATTCTCCAAGACATGAGTTGCCGTTCGAGAGACCATCTCGACCGAGCAGCTCGGCACTTTCCCTGCCTCCGCTGAGGAGGTCTACGACTGCTGACATTCGTCCTATAACTGCTGGTTTCCGTCCTTCCGCGGCTGTGAAACCTGAAATTCGCCTAACAAGACAAACAACCGCTCGAGTCATCGGAAAGGACTTCCGACCGAGCACATCCCACAGCGGCTTACAGGCTCTCAAAACGAGGGACGCCCGATCCAGATCCAGCACGTCGCACAGTGCCACCCAAGGTGTCAAGAAGAAAGTTCAGCCCGCCGCTCTAGATCAATGGTATCTGTCCGATCACAGAGCACAGCCTCCCAAAGCCTGACGTCAGAGAGAACATGCTATGAATTAGAGCAGAGTTCGAATCTAGTAGCTATTAACAGCAATGCACCGCACAAGACCTTTGTTGATCGACCAGCTCGCACACTAGAGCCCTCAGATGTCATGGAACGACTGCCCACTTACTACCTAGACTAAGCCCTGCGCACACGTCCGCCACGACGCTCTATCACCAGCACATCGATTTCAACAATGCCCTGGGGCCTCGATCCGAGACGAAGCCACTAATAATAAACGTCAAATCCATTCCCGCTCCTAGAGAGCCGCAACAAAAGGCCAGATACGACCTGGAACTTCGAGAGCAAGTGCTTGAGTTAAAGCGTGAGCTGCAAGGTGTGAGGGGGCAGGCCTCAAACGCAGCAACCAAGCGGGTGAAGGCGAACTTGCGGTCAAGAATGGCGAAGTTAAGTGGGATGATGGAAGAGCTTGAGGATGGCGGCACACCAGGCGCACGGCTTCGAGAGCGAAGCAGTCGAGAAGAAACGGATACTAAGTCCGAGCCGGCAGCAGTATTGAGCTCATGCGAGAAATGAAGCAGCTCACCATTGCGGAGGATGAGACCTTTCCACGACAGACTCTCGACACCGACAGTATAAGTGCGATCAGACTGTTGGATCGGAGCGCAGCGACCTGCAGTCCGACGGTCGGACCGGCACAACTCTTCTGGGTCTACCGCCGGGCAAAATTGCGCTTGGAACAGACCGCTTTGAACGGTGCTGTCACGCCGGCGTTTAACTATATTCCGTCTACTTCGCCGGTCCATCCCTGGAACAACGCTTTGCCAGCTTCGTGTGGGCAGCAGGGCAGTTTCTGGCTAGTCCCTATGGTGGTTCCGGACTCGAACAAACCGACAAGACAAATGTAGTGCTGGAGCAGGCCGCAAAGTCCTGGACAGCGCGTTCCGCATAGATCTGACCAGTAGACCCGACTAGTCACGGCAGCACTTACTACCTCAACAGCCTGCTACAATACTGCTTCAGCATTCAGCGTGATTTGTCTTTCTTCAACGTTAGGCGATGGACGCCGACCCTGCGCTCGAAGAGCATGAGGGCAGTCTCGGATGGTGGCACTCTTCTCAAGCAGATCCCGACTGATCCCTACTCGACTGACGTGGGTAAGACAACCGACGACACAGCGGACGAGGAACAGGCAGTTGACAATTAAGCAGGACGGCTTCGAGGTCCCACAAGAGGCCGACGAAGAGCTCGCGGGGCGAGGAGGAGACGTTTTCATGATACCACGATATGCTTAAGCGGCTCGTTTGTGCTTTGAAGAACGAATACGATATACTATTAAACCTCTCGCTAATAAAGGTATATACTAGAGTATTCGCTTCTAGTAGATCGAGTTCGTCGGCGGTAGGCGATTCCAGCTGTAATGCCGAGATTTGTGCTGACATTCCTGTTCTGCTTGTAGCTGATCTTGCCTTTTGCTTCTCTGTCCGCTGCGGTAACTTGCCGAACTCCCGTACGAGTCCGCTCGATAACAGGCAGATCGCTTGGCCGGGTTCGTCGACTCTCGGCTTTGGTCTTTTCGACATTAAGCGCAAAGCTTCGGACATACTTACAGCAAAGCGCAAGGAAGCTTTTTAAGCATTCGATCCTCGGACGATTAAGCTCCTATCAGAATCCGCCAGCCTAATTGCTCAACCCAGCTCTGATTGTTCATCTCAGCTCTCGTCCTGATTCGCTAACTTGACCGGAATGTCCTAGTCATCTCTTCCTGCTTCGAAAAGTAAGATTTGCGGGAGGGACATCCGATACAGAAGCTCTACCAGCAGCTTTTGGGTAGTATTGCGCGAAACTCGCACTCCTTTGGAACGATGTACTCTCCCGCGGTCACCTGATTAAAATGGTGAGCCTCCAGCTCTCTATGCCCACCTTCCGCCACTTGTGCACGTCGTCGTGCATGGTGCACTCCTCGTCGGAGGCCTCGCTCGGCAGAAGGCGACGCTGCGAAGCGGCAGAGTCGACAAACCTCTTGCTAACACACACAAAGTCTGCCGTAATGAGATGGCGGTCCTCCGGAATGTGGAACTGCATGTCAAGTCGCCTCACTACGTTGGCCATCAGGCCCATCATCTCGCCTTGCGCAATGCTCGTACGGATGCGATCGTCGACCACATCTACGTTTTGAGGATCGATAGGGTTTCTGTCCACCTAAGGTATGTACTCGACCTCTACTTCCACCATCTCATCTTCCGTTAATGAGTCGGAGACGCAAGACAGCTTCTAGACATCCAAATTTACAAAGTCTTCTAGTCTGGAGACTAGCTAGGGACGGTCTTCTAGTAATGCAACGAGACTGGACGGCGGCATATACGAACAGCATTCTTTCGCAGAGCACCAAATGAGTGGAAAGAGAATCAAGAAGCAGAGAGGTTCTCTACCCGTGCCGGAGCATCGATGTAGCTCGTACTGGTACCTTGGTAGGAGGAGGTCTGAGTGGAAATAAAGGAACGATTGCGTAGACTAGTGGCAGGGATTTGTACGAGAAAGGAGATCTTGACCCTGGAAGTCTCTATCGCGTCTCGACTGTGGGCAGATATTCAAATTGTTGCTTCGCGGTGTCGCCATGCATGCCGCGCAGCACGCGCACATGTGCTCATCTATTGCTCCCGTCGGTCTCCACGTGAGCCAGAAGATGGCGTTGATTGCAGTGAAAATAGACACGATTCGGGTGGTTGACCTTGGCAATGATATCTTCGTACGGACGATCTATGCACATGCGCCAGTAAGTTTCAACCGAGACCCGCTCGCCCAAGCTCCTCTGCGCTCTCGGATTCGATCCGCCTACGTCCGAAGATGCTATTGCATGTCTATTCGTCGACGTCATTCTTCACAGTGTCAGCTTCGGATCAATCCGACAGCCTCCGAACATCAATGTTTTTCCAATGTCCGTATCTTCGACCCGGATCCATCCAATCTCCTCACTATGGAATTCCGTCCGGTCGAGCCGTTGTTACTTTCAAGACTCCGCAAGACTCCTCCAGCTACCGATCAACATGCTGGACAAAGAAAAGAGCTGAGCACCAGAGTCAGGCGGGTTTGCTTTGGAGAATTCGGCGTATGATCGAGAGGTGGCAGCCTTCGAGTGCTTGTGCATGACTTGCTCGGCGCGATCACATGGCTGGCATACGAAAAGGTGTGGAGACCATGCTACCGCAAACCAGGCAGAGGATGATCAAGCCCGACAAGCTCCTCTCGAAAGCAAACTGGACACCACGATGGACGCCGCAGGGTGATTCTTCTACGGGCCATCTTCCGAAGATGGATACACAATTTGACTCCATGAGCGACCTCTTATTTAGCGTTTCAACATGCCTTCAAACAGCAATGGAAATGCAAATCGCTCCTCTGATCAAATAACCGCAAACTCGATCAGAGTCTCAAATCCTCGATGACCTCGAGAACAAGAGCCGCAGCCTAGCCGTCAAACCCCCGGGCAAGGTGAGAGATTGTCTATTGCCGGAGGAGGCATGGCCTTTACTACTCAGTACGATGCATGGATAGAGAGCACGGTGAAAGGATATCAATAACTCAGATACTATCGTTAGCAGCACCGAAATCGATGAAGCTACAGTCCAACAGAACCGCCGACCCACACTCCGCAGAGATCTCAAGGCCTTCAAATGCCCCGCTCAAGGCGATCTTGTGCCCTACGAAGCCGACATTCTCCTCCCGCATTCCGGTCCACAATGTAAGCCCTCCGTACGAGGTGAGACCCCGATGCCGCGATTCGAGCGGATCTGGGAGCATGCGGCGACATCTGTACATGTATGTTAATGCGAATCAAGCAAGCAAGACATCAAGGAGGTCGCCGCCTTTGCCTTCTAAGGAAGTAGATCAAGGAGGCTTTTCGGCGCCGGCTGCATCGATCTCGACAAGTCCTTCAGCATCGATCATGACCTCCGATTGCGCTGTCGCACCCAGATGTTCATTCTGCATCTACTCTTACACGCCCTTACGGCAACCTCTCTTCGGCTCTCAATAGCTACGGCACACTCAGCCAGATAGGGGAGCATTGTACGAATTTCGCCAACGGCTATCAAGAGATTCTACTCCGCGCTTTGGGCTCTGTCTGCACCTTATCACTTACATTTCTCTCCATGCCAGAGGCCAGGCCGGTTTAGCCAGACTGTCAATCCAGCAACGAGCTGTTGAGGTGGACAGCAGTCGGGGTACGGACATAGCTTGACACGAGAGCCTGCGCATATCTACGACTCCCAGGTTCGCTGTGTGTATCATAAGCCCTAGGTGCGAGTCGCCTCTCCGCTTCTGTGAGCACGATGAAGCACGTCAAGGAGGTCAATTGCGTTGCTAGCATCCAGAATCTCCGCTCACGACTTCACAGGAATCTCAGGGCCTTCAAATGCTGGTTTCGAGACGATCCAACCAACCTCCTGCAAAGTCGACGTTCTCTTCGATAATATCCGGCACACATGATCAACCCTTCGATCTAGCGTTGTAATCCAGACGCCACACTTTAAGCGAATTCGGGGAGGATCGGCGAACGAGATCCGTACATGTATGTTGATACGAATCGAGCAAGCAATACATAAAGCAGATCGGCGCCTTCGCCTTCATTCTCGACGATGGTTTGGAAGGGATGCGGATTAATGAGGCTTTTCGATGCCGACTGCATCAATCTCGACACCATGATCCTGTTGGAAAGCTTCAAAAATACTTCGCATGAACCCCGATGTTGAGGTTCCAGCATTAGCAGATCAAAAAGGGGGAGATAGACTTCGACTTGCACCTGCGTCCGAGCACAGGATGCTGCAGGAGGAGTTGGGAATGGGTGAGCTAAGCTGAGATGATGTCTCTTTGAGTTTGGCCGTCCGAGCCTGGCCCACGTTTCAGAAGCGGAGGCGTCTCCGAAGGCCAACATCACTTCATTATGTCGAACACATCAACACCACTGACATCCAGATCCGATCGACTCCGGCGTCTGCTCAAAATTGCTCGCTGTAGCGATATCACCTACCCGTCACTATGCCGCCTCCTCTCCACCGCTGCCTTAAACTCCTCCGATGAAGAGCCAGAGGACGACTCCAAACTCGCTGGCTTGCGCATTACCGGACTCCTAGTTAACTCGTAGCGATGACGACCGATCGTATCCAGAACTCGGCCCGCAAAACCTCTTTGGTCTTTGTGGGCGTCAAGCTCATACTACCTCCACGCTCTGCAAGACAGACAAATGGACCTAATCCTCGCAGTCAACGACTACGAATGCGGTGTTGGCTGATCAAGAGACGGAGCTAATCGTGGTGGTCGCGAAGGAGAATAACAGCTGGGTAAGTGCAAGACATGGACGTGGGCGGCGGAGAGGTTGGCAAAGGCAGTGGAAATGTCGTCGGCGGAATCCACGACCATTCTCCAAACACCGACAAAAGGCGGCCCACGAGCAGGAGAAAGGCGTCGGGCCCGGCGGCTGCTAAGGAATCAGAAGCGCAAGATCTGGAATTTGACGGCTCAGAGGATGGCAGAGGCTGTGGATACGTCGGCGGCGGGAATGCTCTCCAATTCAAGAAACCCTTGAACTGGCGCACTGGCAAAGCGATCGCGGTCGCCGAATCGCTACGAAGGCTTAAGAATCTCTTCAAAGAATTGAGAAGATTGCAGCAGGAGGACGTGGACAAGGATTCAGTCAAGACGAAGCAAGGCAAAGGATCTCGCTCCGGATCTGTGGGTAATGCTGGCACGGTTGGATACGGAATAAGCATCCTGTATGCTGCAGACATGTACGTATCTACAAATCAAGAAACGATGCGAAATTGCGGTTCTCCCTCCAGCTTTGTGGTGCAACAAGGCGTACAAGACCGGTTGCAGGCTCGACGTTCTTCACGATCTCCGTCTTGCTGGTTGGTATCTGGAAACGTTCGGACTTCTCGATTTCTCCTCTGCAGACGTTGCGCTCATCATCGAAAAGCAAGTACTCCGCCGTTGCAATCTCGGTAGTGAACAATGTCACCTCTCCTAGTCTCGCCATCAGCCGATCCCGATCTTATCAAAGCTGCTACGGAGACGGACCTGACTCCGTTCCTCTACATTTCTGCTTACCTTAGCCCGCTTTCGTTGTTGTTTGTCTGTTTGTTTACTTTTGATCACGTCTTGGTGAGACGCGATAAGACGCGATCGCGCTACAAAAGTAACTCGACGACAAGGTCCATTCACCGTCCTCCGCCCCGTCGGTGACCACGTATTGCCCCCTCCCATAAGGATTTCCAACATCTTCGACTTCAGCCCCCTCCGACTGGCCGCACTCGTTCCCGTACTGGTCAGCGTCAGTCTCACGAACCGGAACCCACTATGGCTGGAGAAAAAGATTCCGAGTCCTTCGAACGGGACAAGTGCTAAACAGCAGGACGAAAAAAACAAGGTCTACTGCAAGGCAAATTTGGTGGAACACTCTTATCATAACTCGAGCATGAGCTGCACCCCATTACGAGGATCACAGCGCATCGTTCCACGCCAGATCTCCCAACAAGCCGTCGCCGCCCGGCTGCTTACAACTCGACTTTGTTGCCAGAGCATGGACTTGCAGTGATATGGGCGGCCGCGTATGCCGATTTTGTTCGAGCTGCGCAAGTACCGTCTAGAGCTTGACCGCACGCCTAACGCACTGATCTATTGCATGCGTGCAGCGTGCACCGCTGAGGGGGATCTGTGTGAGGGACGGTGTGTTGTGGCATGGCATGGATTTCGACGCCGGGGCTCCGTTCTCGGACGGGCGTCGATACTAGTGTTGTCGAAGCAGGCATGTATTTCCGCATACTTGACCTGAACAAATTCATCTGGATAACATATCGATACCTGCCCAAACTGGCGACGACATGGTCTTTCCTTCTCTATCCTTCTCAACGCCACTCCAGCCATCACGAGCAGATCCGCCTTGAACGATGTGTGAGGTCTGGAAAGGTGCTCCAACTCCTCGCACTTGAAGTTATCCAAGCTGTGCGAACGATCCCGCCACTACGCATCGATCATCTTGGCCTGCAGCTGATGTCGGATGCGAACGAAATGCAACGAGTGTGGACCTTCTGCATCCTAGCCAAGAAAGAAGAGCCGTGACAAATGAGCATTTCCCGCTTGTCTAGCCATGAACAAACGCAGAATCGCCCGTAGAACAGTGTGGACCAGGTACTGATCGAAGGATGCAAGTGCACATCTGATTAGTATCACATAGAGAAGTGCGAGGAAGATGTGTGAAGGAGGGAATATGACGAGCAGGAGTAGGAAGAGCAAGGACACTAACTCGCTGACTTCTCCAGTCGCTTATGTCTAGCGACTCTCTACTCCGACTTTCGATCTTAGCACCAACCGAATCCCGATGGTTACACGGCAAACTCATGCTTGATCTCCGCAGCGAAAGCCGAACTGAGCGCCTGATGGACTGCGGAGAAGGCTTTAGCTTGCGAGCGCTAGTCCCGCGGCACAGTGAACTTCGAAGCGCAGAAAGAGTGGTTCTGCAGAGGACGTTCGGCAGAGTGACCTGGCGGAGGGCTGAGTGACCTACTGTCGGTCACCGCTCCACGATGCCAGACATTGCACCACAAGACTGACTAGATTCAAGCAACTCCCACGACACCCGATGTCCCTCCCACCTCAGTCTTCGATCTGCTCACTCTGGTTCCCAGCCCTTCCCTCATCACTCCGACACGAAATGATCTGACCAATCCCACCTCCCGCTCACGCCGCCGTCCAGTGCCAGAGACAATAATGTGAGCCAAGGCAAGTCCTACGGTACTACCCAAGAAGACATCCTAGTGTATGCAGAGCAATCATTGGTTCGCCGTCGCAGAATGTCTAGTGTAAACTCCACTTCCGGGGTTCAGTAAGAGGCGTGGTTGCGCAGTCTTCTCGACCTTCCCAATGAGCTCGAATCGATCCTGCTCGTTCACTGGCAACAAGCCTAAGATGAGTAAAAGGCGGACGATATATTCGCTAGAGCCAACCTCATCTTGGCTCACCACGTCAATACGACCACTGCCAACATGGTTGCAGCGATTGGCTCCGCAGACTTCCATCAACATTCTTGGTGACGTTCTTGGTGACTGCTACCCCTCCATTCCCTTCCTCCTACGAATTTTCTATCGGATCGTCGGCTTCTTCTCCGCTCTCTCCCCTTGGATTCGACAAGCTCGCCAACTTCGTGGGAGGTTGCAACTTCGTCTAACTCTCCAGCCGAGGGTTTCTGGGCAAGCTTCGCCAGCTCCAGCGGCGAACATGGCAGAGGCTACCGTAATTGATGGAGTTGAGTCCAACGGATGGATTTTCCAGGCGAGGCGTACGCAGTAGGCTTATTCTCACATCGTGAACAGGCTTGGCGACGAAAGAGGTATTGTCATCAAAACATCCGCAGGGTTTCGTTGCTGAAAGCCGTGGGAACTTGATCACCTGGTCGACTCTGAGAATTTGTCCTGGCTGGTATCTGCAGCCCAAGAGCAGCATTACCCAACAACCAAGAGCTTCGCCATGAGCAGATGGGAAAGTCGCTGTTTACAGATCATGCCCGACTGCGTCCATGAGTTCTACTGACCGAGTCATGGCCACAGAACAACTCCCTCAGGTCCCGGCTCCACCCACGAACCGGCCGAGCTAACTTCCCTTTGCCCCTAATACATCTCCATTTTTCCTTAAAACTCTTACTCTGCGACTCTGACGTGGAAGAGCACGTCCTAGTGCTGGCCCACTCTCCACTGCTTAACTGACCCGCACAGGACCCCGCGTCTACACGTTGCAAGATCCCGCTTGCGAACATTCCCATCACGGCGATGTTCGCACCCGAACATTTGTGGCCCGACCCCGTCTAGGCAGCACGATGTCTCAAGTCCTGACCATTACATTCCGAAGTCTTAGCTTCTAGCGAGGCTAGAGACACCCATCAATCGCGGTCTAGCACAGGTTACCCAACATTTCCGCAGCGCAGGACACCTATAGTCCCTACAAGAAGCTCTCCGGCGAGCAGGAGAAGCATGGCGTCCTTGAGAACATCTTATGTATGACTGTCGAATTCGGATCAGGTCCTCGACATGCTTCCCCTCGCTGCACACAAGCGGAGCCTCGATGTATCACGCACTTCATTCGCGCCGCCAGCTCCCCCGTGACCCATAGCGGCCTCAACGGCTCTGAGATCCTCGTGCGCCTCGGCGAACCAGCGGTGGGTATGCCTGCCGTGTGGCTCACCGTCGAGCTCCTCCGCATCATATACGCCCTCAATCCTCGGCGAATCAACATTCTCCTGGCATTCGACTTCCTGGTGAGCGTGATCAGGCTGCGGCGCATCCTGCATCTTGTACGGGCGTTACAGTCCAGTCATCACCTCCCAACACGCGGCGACACCGACCCGGAAGAGCAGTTTCACCCGGCCTTGAAGACCTACTGCAACAAAAGCCCGAGATACGCCAATTGGCTGAAATGCATCCAAAGCATTCGAGCAGAAGCTTAGGTCTGGACTCGAGCTCATCTTCCTAGTGTCGACTTTGCATCTCCCGCAAATCGACTTCCCTAACGTCGAGGAGATGTACATCGAGCCGAGCAAGACGATGGACACGAGATACCGGCAGACTATGTGTGAGGAATTCTTCAATCGCGATCCGGAGCTGTGCTGTTCAGCGTGCAAGCGTTCGACTGGCTCCTTAATTCTTCAGGTTGACCGCATTCCCGTCGCCGCACTCTGGACTTCATTTACAGACGTTCCATTTCTTTGCGTTAACCGCCTGCATTTCTGCGAACAGGTGACCATATATTCGACCTTCTGCTATCGTATTCCCGCTCCTCGTCCTGTCGCCGTTGATATCGATCGGCACATGGATCTTGTTCTCTTCTGCACCTTCACTCCCTTCCATCTAAGGAAGGCTTCGAACCGCACTGCTTAACAGTCCTATAGAGACCGGTTATCCTTCACTTGCTCAAGTGCGCGGCCGCTTCCTTTTCGATCCCTTAATACGCTTCTGCTGTTATTAACGCCTCCGCACTTTATGCCTGCCTAACCGTCCGCCAGTCTTCCCGGCTCTCTAGGAATTTTCGATCCTTCTGCTTTAAAGCGCTCCCCGGCCTCTCCTCCATCCTCGAGCACTGGTCGTTCTGCTATCGAAGCCGGCATCCTTCTTACTCGGCGCCTTTTATGTGCAATAACAAGCTGGTAACGGTACAGCTTGAGATGACCACTTCGACGCAGGATCCACGAGTAAGCACAAAGGAAGAAGATCTGTTCCCTGTCTCTATCGTATTTACCTTTGTTCCTTATCAAGAGCCGCAGCAATCTTGCCACCGCCTACGAAGCTACGCAAGCCGGAACAATGGTGCATTCGACTCCTAAGGACGGTCGATTTATCCTCTTCTTGCTAACGAGCTTGCCTTCACCGCAGTGTAGAAATGCAGACCACCGCATACATAAGTTACCCCTCTGGGACTTCGATAGCGTAAGCGGAAAGCCATCTCTACGAAATGAAAAGGTGTATGAATTAGCGGGCACCAGAGCTGCGCCCAGCGTCCGTGCAGCTGAGGCTTCAGCGAGCATTAAAGCCTTCACGTTGTTGCGAAGAAGATCGTTCGATCTTTGTATACGCCCAGGCTGGGACAGCTCTTCTCAGTCTGGAAGATCACTTCCAGTCCTCCAGCCTTCACATAATCTGCTCATCGAAATAATCGGCTTCAACCCGTTCATCTCACATTGCCCGGGCGGACTTCCCACCTGGCACACTACATCGAGACATGCCCAATGTTCGAGTAGAACAGACGCACGAAGGCCAACAATTTCTTCTCCACGTGACAGGCCTCTCTTTCCTCTTCGGATTTGGGCAAGACGTGTCCAACTTCTTGGCACAAGAACAAGGCCGCTCGAGTCCAAGATGGGCAATTTAGCTGATATGGATAAGGAGACTTGAGGGCGATGCCGCTGATGGCCACGATGACGGGATTTTCGGGACCACAGTTCATGACTGCAACCGCCCGTTTGTCCGCGTCCACGGTAATAGGCAGGCTAACAGGTGTGTGCCCATTTCTGCTCTCGAGGCATACGGTGGAAGAGGACCTGTCAACGACTAGCCTGGCAGCTGGCGGAATAACCTTCCCGAGTTCGGTGCCCTTTGGCTGCGATTGTGCTGATAACAAAGTCCAGTACAAATCTCTCTGCCGCCGTTTAAGCTCGTCGAAATTTTGGAAGAGTATCGCAATCTTATAGCTGAGCTTATCGAGCCTTGATTGGTTGTCGATGTCGTCTGTACGTATAGAGAGGTTGGCGAATTGTCCTTCTAGATGTCCATCCTCTACGAGTGGTGCGCTTTTAGCCCGAGTGCTAAGCGTAGTTCGGGTTTTGACCCCAATTTCATTGCTATGTCCTCCATCATTAGCAACAGCTATCGCTTGCAGGTGAGCAGCTTCACTATATTTACCTCTTACGGACGCTATAATCGTACTTGTTTCTGGGCATAAGCGAGCTTTGAACATCTGCATTAAGAGGGTGCATGTTAGGAGGTTGCAACAAAGCCATATTCGTTAACGTGCGATGAGTTCGATCGGATACAGCTCGCGTTGCGAAGTAGTCTGGTCAGAGTTATTAAAGACGTGGGCTCCTCGTATCATACGCGATCTAGAGTCCCGTAGGATGAGAGGCTGCCACACCCTCGGATCGATGATTTCCGAGCCTCTGTGGTGCCACGAGGCAAATCTCTCAATTTACTTGGACCAATTAACTGTATCCACGTGCATTCCTTGAGGTCTTGAATGCGGGGTCTTGACGCAGCGCCACATGCAGTTAGCCAGCCACTAGAAAGGCTTTCCGAGACGAATGGACCTCCTTGCTGAAAAAACAAGCCGTTTGTCGTCACGCATTATGCGACTAAAAATGTTGGCAAGACAAACAAAGACGGAAATCTGCGTTCCCGTTGGCTGTGATTATCAGTACTTTGATACCAGCCTTGATCGCGTCTTTAGCGCTCGCGACTTCCGCGGTAAGTCTGAGGTAATGTGTGAGTACCAGCTTCCAGGTCATCTGGCAGCATCACAGAAATACATCTTCCGGCCTGCCACATCGCCTTCTGGTCCGGATTCGAACGTCGTACAAGCAAACCTCCACGAGTGTCCACAGAGCATGACTCTAGAGGAGATTTTGCGCGACGTAGTCCAGAGACATTTGGTCCTCGGAAATAATATGCTCTTAAACATGGTGCTGTGTAGTGCCATCTTCATGGAGTGTGGTAGAATCCTTCGATCTTTGCGCTGGAGCTGGCACAGACGTCCATGCCGTGTCGGCGGGACCCTCAAGCTCATACAGCGCATCGATAGGACTGCTGATCCGCGCTCTTTTAGATTCGAACGCAGATGGTTGGTGTTCGTAGCGTTGCGGAGTGATGTGGACAGCCGTGCTGTAGGAGATGCTGGAGGCGCCGTGGAGAGGTGTCGGTCGTGGAAGATCTGTCGGCCGAGACGGACGCCTTGTAAAAGCTCGGTGTCATCGTCGTTAGCATCGTCTTGAGCGAAGGTAGGAATGCTGCCGATGGACGATATCTCCGCGGCTGTCAACTGGTCAGTCACATTACATGCACAGCATAAGGCCAGGCGGACGAAGCTCGCTCACTAGGCGCCTGATTCAACTTGTTGCCACTCCCTAGTCCTACACCCTGCGTTAGGTGGAGAGTGCAGTCCTTATCCTCGTCCACGACCTGACGCTATGTCGGAAGCCAATTCCGGATAGATCTTCAGCCCTAGCGAAGAGATGATTTGTGATGCACTGGAACAGTACCATGTCGGGTACGTGCGTTCGGTCTAGTCAAGGTTCACCTCTTCGAAGCGGTTTTGAAAGGTCCCATGCGATTCTTCCAAGAAGCCATCACTTTGGTCCTCGCTTTCCGAATTGTTCTGACTCTTCCGACTTCCCTGCTCGCACATCTTTCATCGGATCTCATCCTGTACGCGGAAAACTGCGCTACAGGACCAAGAAGACGAGCCCATACTCAAAGTGGGCGATGGACGTGGTAACTGTATTCGCAATGGCTGCCGGATTGAGGATGTTGGTGTAGACCAATCGAGGTACGGAGCGACGCGAGAGAGTATGAGGAAGACGCAGTTCGATCGACGATGGCAGTTGTAGAGTCAACAGAATGGCGGCGGCTTTGGACGAAAGGGAGGGATGTCGTTGTCGAAGTCGAAGTCGAAGGACGAAGATCTGCGTAAAGGATTACGAGTCTTCTGGAGAAAGTTTATCCGATTTCGCAACCTCCAAGATCGACTTCTGTTAACGAATTAGTTGACGCATCCGAAACACGACGACTATCTACCATCTACCATCTACATGTTTGCAGCGAACACTCCGTCCCAGACCGCCCATCGTGCATACGTCCGATCAGCCGTCGACCACACAGAAGTCCTCATCTTTCCGGCCGCATGTTTCATCTCGTCAGATCAACCGTCGAGCTCAAAAAGTCTTCATATCGCCGGCGGCGAGTTCAGTCTCATCGGCATGACCCAGAAGAGCTCGGAGGCAGAAGTCCAGGCAGCTCAAGCGAGCTTATCGAAGCAGAGGCGCCGAGAATCTCTGTATCTGTTGTCAATTTTACAACATGGATTTGGACTGCGGAGGACTCCACTGTCCGAGGTAGAGGTGGAGTGCGAGTGAGGATTGGTGTGATTTCCGCGGGACTTTCGACTCGCCGGCTAGTATGTTCATCCTGATGGGAGTGGAGACCGAGGAAGCTTCTGACATGTCGGTTGTCTCGCCGAATGGACTCCTTTCACACCTGTGAGCTCCAGGTATTGATCGCGAGATGAGATGAGCGAGTGAAATGTCAAACGTGATGACGCGAATGTTTGCTGCTCGTACGTTTCCAAGGTGAGGGGCGTGAAGGGAGACAGACATTCTGGCAGTTCTGCCGTCCCGGTATTTATGTCGTGCGGTATTGCAACATTCGAGCAGGTCACCGAGGACGAGGTTTGCAGGCACTGAACTGTTGTGTGACGCTGCGACGTTTCGGCCACCGAGGCAGGTCTCTCTTTGTTCAAAAACACTAAAAACCTCGCTCAGGTTTACTTGAAACCCTTAAAGCCTCAGGCACCGTTTCACTTGAAGGCTCGTTATTATCATATGACTCGCTCGTTTCAGTTAGTCTATATAGCTTAAGGGCCTCCGCCCTTATAAATAAGTATTATTCTTTTTCCGCTTTTTGATCATCTGGTAGCTAAGAGCACTTAAGGCGGCTCCTTAGCCGTCTCACCGGCTGGCTCTGCCACTTAAGGGTTAGAGCTGGCCGGATGCTCGATTTATTGCCTATTTAATCAAACCAGCTTAAAACGACTCTAGTTTAAGACCTCCTTAGACCTATGGACTATACCGTACTTTCCACTTGGACTGTACACCTAACTAGAAGCACCGGGTTTTCTATAGCTAGGGGTCCTATATATGGCGATTCACTTGGCGGTGCTATGTGTGCTGGATTGCCAACTTCTACTTAAACGTTAACGCAAAACTCGTTTTGCCTTAAGTTTAAGACTTGAAGTATAGAATTACCGCACTCAAAACTGGTTACCCTAAACACTTAAAGCGCGCTATGTTTAAACACGACAATAGCCAGAGCTGCCTAGCTGCTTAAGGAACTACAAGGAGGAAGTTATAACCCTTTAAGTTACCGGAAGCAACAACAACAGCAACTTAATTTAGTTCGATTAACAACCTATCCTACTAAGACAAGATGTCCGTCACTAGCTAAGCTAAAGGAACTATAGAGCTTCCTTCCTCCTACGACTTAAACCTAACAGTCGCTAAAGGAGAAAGGCTTAAGGAAGATAGGCAAGGCTATCTAAGCCTAATTAACGAACTTAATCGCATTAAGGAACGAGGTAGCGATGCAGGGGCGGCACTATCTACTACTGCTCGTCTCTTCCCTAAAGGAGATCCTTAGACGGATCCCCTAGCTCTACTTAGAGCTAATGTTACCTTCCGAACTCCTACTTAACTAAGCCGACCTGCTGCTAATGTAGGCTCAGGCCCCACTCGTTTCAGCGAGCATGTGGCCGCCTTAAGGGAGATAGAGGAACATATTAATCGACTTGAAGCGGACGCTGTCCGACTTTAGGCCGAGAACGCCCGCTTGTCCTAGGAGCCTGTTCGAGCAGGATCTACTAACAGGCCTATCCGGGGACCAAGCGAGCTAGGAGCCGTACGGTTTAAGCTATCCCTATATCGAGGAGATGACCCTGGGCACGGCTCAAGTGACGATGAGGGACTAAGTCGTCCCTATCGCTACACGTCTGGAACACTAGGCAGGGATACAACTCCCCTTAATTCCTTAGATACTTCTATTAAGGCTTCCGTCCGGGCACTAGAACTATACTAGGGAGACACTCGAAACAACGCTGCTGATATCTGGGTTAGGTCTATAGAGCGTTACTTAAGGTCTTAGATTGCCCTAAGATAGAGGGGTATCCGCCTATCCGAAGCTAACCTTATCGAATTAGTAGGTGGCTAGATGCAGCGTAACGCCCTTGCTTAGTAGGAGGAACAGGAAGAGACTTGTAGGCTTAAAATCATCGAGGGAACCCATACCCTTAACTTAATGCTCGGCAACCTCGTCTCCTATTTCCAAGATTATTATTACTAAGAGAAGCTCTAGAGACAATACCGAGCTCTTAAGCAAACAGGAGGTGTTATTACCTTCTATTACAAAATCCTCTCCGTAGCTCGCATGCTTAAGCTAAGGCCTAATAACTTCTCCAATGCTACTGTCTTCTTTAATAGGCTCAAGCTGTCGATTCGAGCGGAGCTTATTCGACACAAGCTTACCCCTTAAAAGGCTGGACTATAGGAAATTATAGACTAGGCTTAAGCTATCGACGTAGCTAACTAGGAGGTCGTGGATTCTTAAAGGGGCCTAAGAATGGATGCCCCTGCCTTTAAGGAAAACCGCAATGCTCTTGCTAGGAAGGCTTTTAAACCAAGAAAGGTAAACAAGACTACTGTAGAGTATGTTGCCGCTGCCCTTAAACACATAGCTAACGACAACAGCTCCAAGCCACCGGCTTAGGAGTATTCCTTAAAGTGCTATAACTGCGGAGTCGCCGGACACACCTAGTATCGCTGTTAGAAGAAGCTTAAGCTAGACTTGCAGAAGAAGTAGGACGACTACAACAGACGCAAGGGGGGCTTAAGCAAGCCGACAAAAAAATAGACAACGACTCAGATGCTAAGGATTCTAAGTCGTCTATTGCGTTGCCCTTATTGCTTAGGATCTCTCCTAATGCTTAACTTAACTACCTTAACGCTATAAGACCAAACCTTTTGGTTACCTCTAGACGCTTAGGTTTAAGTAAGCATTCTGTTAAGGCCAAGTTCCTATTCGATACTAGGGCCACGCGTGTATACGTCTCACGAACGATCGCGGACTAGTTTCCGGAGGCTTAAGTAGCTATAGATTCCCAGACCGTGGTTCTGCCTAACGGCACAGCAATAAAGACAACCCTTAGGGTTAAGCTGCCTTACTAGCTGCGTAACTTCAAGGGGGAAATCACTGCCCGAGTGCTTAATCTCGCTAATCACGAGGTAATCCTTAGCCTTAAATAGTTCAGGCAGTACTGCCCGACTATTAATTTCTTTACGAACAAGGTGTACCTATACGACAACGGTGTTAAGTATGCTATACTATGCTCTAGATACGCTCCTAACTTAAGGAGCGTTCCGGTAGATAAGGACCTCTGTTCCCTTAAGGAACTGGAGGATTTACTTGACGTTGATCCTAACATGCCCTTATATCTCTTAAACATAGATAAATACTAGGAGCGGCAATAGGAGAGGGAACGCGATCCTAAGGACGACCCTATGTCCCTTAAGGAAGACGACGTTCCTCCTCCCTTAAGTAAGGAACCTAGCTTAAGCCGCATTATCCTAGACAACAGGGATCTGTTTAGATCTTCCTTGCCTAACAAGCTACCGAAGGACCGGTTTATTGTGCATTTAATCGACACTAGGGACCACAAGCCGATTAATTAACAGCCTTACTAGCTGTCTTATGCCCAATCGCTTAAACAGGAGTCTTAAATCGAGGAACTCTGGAAACGTAGGTTGATTAACAAATCCTAATCGGCTTAGGGGAGCCCTGTGTTACTTGTACCCAAGCTAGGAGGGAAATGGCGAATGTGCATTGATTTCAGGGCTCTAAACAACGCTACCGTTAAGGATCGATTCCCCCTGCCTCGGATTTCCGACTACTTAGATGCATTTCATAGTTCAAGGTACTTTACCAAGATTAACTTAACCTCCGGGTTCTAGCAATTAAAGGTAAAGGAAGAGGACTAGCACAAGACAGCATTTAACACTCGCTAGGGCAAATACTACTTTAAGGTAATGCCTTTTAGCTTGTGCAATGCACCGGCAAGTTTCTAGAGCTTAATAAACGAAGCCCTAAGAAAGCACCTTTATAAGACGTATATAGTTTACTTGGACGACATCGTAATCTTCTCCGAGACTTTGGAGGAGCACGAAGTCCACTTAAAGGAAGTCCTGGATATCCTGCGATTACAAGAGCTGTATTGCTCCCCTAAGAAATGCTACATTAGGGTTAAGGAATTCGACTTCTGTAGGCACCGAGTAAGCTATAATTAAGTTAGGCCTATAGAAGACAAGATCTCTATTGTTAGAGACTAGCTACAGCCGACTAACGCTTAAGAAGTGCGGCAGTTTATTAGGCTAGCTTCCTTCTACCGCAAGTACGTTAGAGACTTTGCTAGGCACGCTGCTCTACTGTCAGACCTCCTTAAGGAACATAACTTGCTACTGCGTGCTAAGAAGAAGCGCCCTATTAAGTAGACTGCCTAGTGCACTATCGCTTTTACGAAGCTTAAGGAAGCCCTGTGCAGCGAGCTAGTACTAATTATGCCGGATACTAAGAAGCCCTTTATTATTAAAACAGATGCAAGTGAGTGGGCGCTTAGTGCAGTCCTACATTAAGCTAACTCTAATAGGAAATTGCATCCGGTTGCCTTCGAGGGCCGTAAGCTGCAAGGGGCAGAACTAAACTATCTAGTGCACGAGAAGGAGCTCCTTGCTATTAAGGAAGCCCTTCGAAAATGGAACTACTATATTAACAATAGGACTAAGACTTAAGTAATTACGGATTACCACAGCCTACAGTACCTAAAGACCTCGAAGACTCTAACTAAGCGGCTTGCATGCTAGATTAAGGACTTTTAAGCTTATAACATCGACATCCGCTACCGCAAGGGGAGTGAGGCTATAGTCCCTAATGCCCTCTCCCGCCGGCCGGACTTAATAGAAGGTACCCTAGCCAACATAGCCGGGGAGGGTTCTGCATAGCCTAGGGATTAATTACTTAAACCCGCGGACTTCTTAACCGCTTTGCCTTACTCCTTTAAGGAGAACGCTACAAGGGGGACGATTATACGAGGATTCTCCGAGCGTGAGTGTGAGGACACCCTCACGATGACGCCCCCTACCTGTCCCAACCTGGACTATCCTAGCACTACAGATTACCGGTGCTATCTTATCTAGCCCAGACTAGGACATCCTGTAGAGGGACGAACCTCACGGGCGTACGATAGCCCCCGAGCGGACGTCGGACTACGACCGGTGCCTAGTCTAGGCGGAGGGACGCATTTGGCAATACGAAGGGCGGGTACATAGCCTCGGGGGACGCTCTTGTCCATTCCCTTCCTTATTAAATCGACTCGTTACATTCTACAACCATTTGTTTTCGGTGCAAGCCTACATTCCCTCTCGAGGTGCTTCTAACATTCGATTCGATTAAAAACAACCGTACAACTGTACCGAAAACCACCGACATAGCTCTAAAGGTCACCCGTCGTTAGGACGATTCCCTTCCTAATACCTCCGCCCGACAGCAGGCGAGCGCCTCCTCTACGGAGCTATTAGCCACGCCTACTAGTTAACTACAGGACGTTAACCTTCTCAACCAGCCTGGCTCGGGAGAGACCGCGGAAGAAAGGGCCACCCGGGAGCATAACAACGAAGTCGCCCGCGCTACCTTTGAGTTCTTAACCCTTTAGCAGAAGATTAAGGAACTCCGTGCCGAACTAGACTATCCTACGCTAGAAGGGAACCTAAGGACGGCTACCCTCCGCTACCTTTTCTCCGAACCTAACTAGCACACCAAAACGAGGGATAACCTCCCTAAGTCGAAGGAGCTACTAGTCTTCGAGGGCAAGTCGCGTGCGAGCTACGACGACTAGGTCCGAGCCCTCGAAAGAGCCTTTAGACGACACGAAGGATTCGCCGAACGCGAAGACCGCAAGGTCGACTTTGCTGCCGACTACATAGGAAAGCTCTAGCAAGACTACTAGGAACGCTACGTCGACGGCCTTAACGACTAGTCTAAGCCAACCTAGTCCATAATAAAGGAGGTTATGCTCAACTCGATAGGCATAGAGACCAAACGGCGCGAGAAGGCCCACAAGAAGCTGAAAAAGGTTACCCTAGGTAACCGCACGCCGGAAGAACTCCTCGAGGAGCTAAAGACACTCTGGAAGGAGCTCGATAAAAGGGACGATAGCAAGAAGATCCTTAGGTTCTACAGCGCCCTTCTATAGGCCCTTCGCAACCGCCTTTCGAACTACCCTACCGCCCTACTAAACCTGGTAGACGCCGAGGAGAGGGCCAAAAAGGCCTACCGTGCTAACGAGGGCTCTAAACAGGAGGCTCGTAAGAGGCAGGCTACTAAAAGGTCCGCTAAGCAGGCGAAGAAGCGCCCTAGCGACGGCTCTGCTGCTCCGGACGGCAAGAAGGCAAGGACTAGCGATAGCGAACAGAACCCGAAGGCCCCCTCTAAGGCTACGTACTACGGATGCTAACAGGTCGGGCATATCCGCCGCGACTGCACTAACTAGCACCTATAGAAGGATTCGGGGAAAGAGACGCCCCCTAAGTAGACGCTGTTGCTTAGGTAGGCTAAGTCCTCTACAATAAGGATTAGCGGCGCTCGGCTAAGCTAGGAAAGCGCCGCGCCTAGCAAGGGCGCCTGATCAGCGTCGAGTTAACGCTAAACGGCCTAGGGGAGTCCAGAAAGGTCCGGGGCCTAATTAATAGCAGCGCCTAGGACAACTTCTACGATTCTATGCTGGCAAAGGAAATAGGGTAGACGGTTTCCGAGCTATCCACCTAGACAAAGTACCTAACTCTAAATAGCCAGAGCCTACAGGTCTTTAGAGAAACGAGAAACTCCTACAAGGCTATAGACACCTCTAGTAAGGCGCAGGGGTGCGTAGACACGTTTAAGGTAGGACGTATCTACGGTTTCGAAGTCGTGCTCGGTATGCCCTAGCTCGAGAAGTACAACCCGGGTGTTAACTTCGCTCTAAAGGAGGTCTTCTAGAGGCAGAAACCTCGAAAGCGTTAAGCAATAGCAGTAGTATCCCCGGACAGGTTCTACCGGGAGTGTCTCGGTGAAGTCGAGGCAGCTCTTTACGTTATGTCGATCTAAGAGGTCGAGGATAGACTCGAACTAGACCAGAATAGCGTCCCAACGGCGTACTCTGACTTCTCCGACGTCTTTTCGGAGGAGTTGGCTAGCGAGTTAGCACCGCATAGACCGTACGATCTCAGGATCGACCTAGTTAAGGGAGCAAGGGTCCTATTTAGCCCTATGTACGCTCTGTCGGAGGCAGAGATAGATGCGATGCGCAAGCAGCTCCCTAAACATCTAAAGAGTGGCTTTATTCGCCGCTCGACATCCTCGGCGGGCGCGCCAATCCTCTTCGCGAGGAAAAAGGACAACACACTCCGCCTCTATGTCGACTACCGCGGCCTGAATGCGGTTACGGTAAAGAATAGGGGGGGTCTTCCCTTGATTTCCGAGTCAATAGACCAGCTGGCTAGCGCTAGGTACTTTACGAAGATAGACCTCCGCTACGCGTACTACCGTGTCCGTATCCGGGAAGGCGACGAGTAGAAGACAGCCTTCCGGACCAGATACGGCCATTTCGAATACACCGTAATGCCCTTTGGGCTCTACAATGCCCCCGTAGTGTTCCAAAACTTCATTAATAGCGTATTAGTGGGGCTAATCGACGTGTTCTGCGTCGTTTACCTCGACAACATCCTTATATACTCTAAAACGGTGGAGGAGCACGAGGGCCACGTCCGGGAGGTGCTAGAGCGCCTCCGGAAACACAAGTTGTACGCTAACCTGTCTAAGTGCGATTTCCACAAGGACCGCGTCGACTACCTCGGGTACGTTATTACACGTGATAGGCTAGAGATCGACCCAGAACGGGTCAGATCGGTCCAGGAGTGGCCACTTCCCTAGTCAATACATAACATTAGGGTCTTTATCGGCTTCGCGAACTACTATAGGCGCTTCATTAAGGGCTTCTTACGCCTCGCTGCGGCACTTAACCGCTACACGGAGGGGAAAAAGGCAGTAAACCAACGCAAGAAGGAACGAGCATACTTAGAGCTCGACGAGCAAGCTGTGCTTTCCTTCGACGAGTTGCGGAAAAGGTTCTCGGAAGCTCCTATCCTGCGCTATTTTGACCTAGAACTGCCCTATAGGGTGGAAACCGACGCCTTAGGCGAGGCGATCTCGGGCATCCTAAGCTAACTATACGAAGACCACGGCAAGACGCAGTGGTTCCCTATATTATACTTCTTACGAAAGATGATCGCGGCAGAACGGAACTACGTTACGGAAGACGCTGAGCTATTAGCAGTCGTGGACTCCTTTAAGCACTTCAGACAATACCTAGAGGGGGCTCGACACCAGGTCGAACTACTAACGGATCATGCAAACCTGCAAACTCTTATAACGACCAAGACCTTGTCTAGGCGGCAGGTTAGATAGGCCGAGTAGTTGTCGCAGATTAACTTCAGGACTATTTACAGACCCGGCAAGGCTAATAGGGCGGCGGATGCACTAAGCAGAAGGCCCGACCTTACGGACAAGGACCACTCTGGACGGTAGGCCACAGACGAAGAGTCGTCTACAAGCTTACGGCTCCTCCAGACGGCATTCCAACCGCATCTGGACTATAATAGACTAGTAAGGCACGTGGGGGCAGTAAAGGACGCCCCAGACCTGAAAACGCGCCTGAAACGCGCCCTCTTGAAAGATCCGACCTTTAACAGGATTAACGAGGAGAAGGACCAAGCGGAACCTACTTTCTAGGCAGATCGATGGACTAACGAGGATGGAGTCGCGTACATAGACGGCAAGGCCTACGTACCTAAAGGAAGCATAAGACTCTAACTGCTTCAGGAATGCCACGACGACCCTATAGCAGGGCACTTCGGCTTCTCTCGAACGCTCGAACTTCTACAAAGGAGTTTCTACTGGCCCAAAATGAGGAAATACGTTAAGGACTACACACGAACGTATTAAGCGTATAGTAGGGCAAAGCTACGGCGGCACAAACCTTACGGATTGCTGCACGCAGAGCTACTATCGCTTATACTATAGGAGGATGTAACGCTAGACTTCATAACGGACCTGCTACCTAGCATGCTTCTAGGCTAGGCTTACGACTTAATCCTGGTGATCGTGGACAGATGCACCAAAATAGTCTATTATGCGCTATGCAAGAAGACGATTACCGCAGCAGAGCTCGCAGAGGTGTTTATAAGGGAAGTCGTACGACTCTATAGCGCACTAGCTACGATTACGTCGGATCGAGGGCCTATCCTAACCTCAAAATTCTAGAGCACGTTCTGTTTCTGCCTTAGCATACGCCGGAAGCTAAGCACAGCGTTCTACCCTTAAACAGACGGGCAAACAGAGCGCCAAAACCAGACGCTAGAGCAGTATCTTCGCACATACTGCAACTATAAACAGGACAACTAGGCCTCCCTACTCTCTACTGCGGAATTCTCGTACAATAACAGCGTACACTCCGCAATAGGGGTCACGCCATTCCAGGCGTACACGACACGGGACCCTCGGCGGTGCTACTAGCCTAGACTACGCTAGAATGGACGAGAAGCCCTGTTCGCCGCACAACTTACGGACCGCGTTATCTCTAACTAGAAGAAACTGCGGGTCAGACTGGCCAAAACAAAGAAGCAAATAGCTAAGTGGGCGAACGAGCACAGGAAGGACATCTCCTTCAACGTCGGAGACGAAGTCTACCTTAATATACGCAACATTAGGTTATTAAGACCTTCGGCGAAGCTCGATCACAAATACATTGGGCCTTACAAGGTAAAAGCGGTCATTAACCGCGTCGCATACACGCTCGATCTACCAGACTTACTAAAGATCCACCTAACCTTCTATGTTTCTCTACTAGAACTATCTATCCCGGACCAGTTTGGTCGCAAACAGGACAGGATGATGCGATACGACGCAGGAGAGGACAATAAATACGAAGTCGAGGCCATTCTGGCCGAACGTGTAGACGAACTGAACAATCGGGAGTACCTCATCAAGTAGAAAGACTACGACTGGTCCGAGAACTCCTAGGAAGCAGCAGTTAACATCAGCCCGGCAGCAATGCGGGCCTACCGGCGCAGAATAGGCCAGGAAGGACCGACTGCGCGCGGTAAATTCCAGAAAAAACGCTAACCCCCTTAGTCAATTTTTCAATCCTTTTTTGCTTTATGACATTGGACTTTAACATTTTTAATAATTCTAGGGATTTCATTTAGGTATTAAGGCTTTCCATTCTAGACTATTCTAGTCCACGTTAAGCTATTCTGCGCTATCATAACTTAAAAGGGCCCTATCACTCTGCGTAATGGCGTTATCTGTCATACCCTGCACACTGCTAGAGCCAACTGGACCAAACCGGCTCAATTATCGCTATCCTCGTCCGAAGCGTCCTCTCTACGCTCCTAAGCGGCCGTAGTGCTTACCAAAGCCTTTAACGCCTCCCTGTTGGTCTTTCCCGTACCCCTAGCGTACGAATTGAACCTCTCCAGGGCCTTGCTGTTGCGATGCAAGGCAGTCTTGTACTTGTTAAGCTTGTCTATTAACGACTAGACCGTAATAGCGCCCTTTAGATCAATTAGGCGGCTTCTCTTGGCCCTCGGGGTCCCGGCAGCAGCCTGCTCCTACATCCTGGCGTTAGCATAGCCCAAAATGCGCCAGAACGGTACACTCACGGCCTTCTCTATATAAGCAGCAGCCGACCTGTCCCGCTTCTTGACCTTTTGACCCGTCGTGTCCTACTCGCGGGTACCCTAGTGCAAAGTGAGACCCTCCGGGCCGCGAACGCTGTTTCCTAGCTCCCTAAGGCGCTAACTGTCAGCATACTAGTCCAAAATGAGCCAGAACGGCATATATAACTCAATCGAACTAGCAAATAGGAGCACCTTACTCCTCAACTTCTTCCTGTTGTCCGCGTTCACCACCGGATTAGCGTACTCTGCTTGAATCTGGGCATTAATAGTGTCCCACTCGCCCTTATAGGCCGGAGGGAGCTATTTAGGGTTAGCCTAGATCCAGAAGACTCTAGAACAGTCCAGAAATATCCTACCTGGAAACAATCGGCATTTCTGTCGTCTAGACAGCCGGCGCATTTGGTAGTAATGCCCTTAATAGGTTTCTCTAGCCCTAACTAGCATAGTTTAGTTAAGTCTTTGTTCAGCTTGACGTCTTTAATGCAATTGAAGCACAGATTGTGGTTAAAAGCCCCGTTGCGGACCTTTTTGGCGTAATCGTTGCGCACAAGGGCCGCGGCGGCGGAAGACATAGTGTGTCTGCGCTAATGTTAGCCTTGCTGGACCTAAACTGGACTATACTAGCACCACCCCAGATTACTCACTTTTTGGTAGTTGGTGAAGAAGAGAGAAAGTTTGGAAGAAGAATTAAATTAATATAGCGACGCCACGGACCCGCAAATCCTTCCAGATTAGGACATCTGGCAGCTAACAGCTTATGAATTTTCCACCGCAACTGAGGTTAGTTGCAGAGAGGGGAGGGGGGCAATGTGAGGACACCCTTACGATGACGCCCCCTACCTGTCCCAACCTGGACCATCCTGGCACTACAGATTACCGGTGCTATCTTATCTGGCCCAGACTAGGACATCCTGTAGAGGGACGAACCTTACGGGCGCACGATAGCCCCCGAGCGGACGTCGGACTGCGACCGGTGCCTGGTCTAGGCGGAGGGACGCATTTGGCAACACGAAGGGCGGGTACATAGCCTCGGGGGACGCTCTTGTCCATTCCCTTCCTTATCGAATCGACTCGTTACATTCTACAACCATTTGTTTTCGGTGCAAGCCTACATTCCCTCTCGAGGTGCTTCTAACAGTGAGGTAGTTAATAGAGTGATCTATTTCAAAACTATAGGGGAGATGCCCGAGAACAAGAAGCTAAGCCGCTTGATTGAAAAGAAGGTGTCAGATCTTATCCTTAAGGACGACCTCCTGTATTATTGCGAGGCTAATAGAAGCCTTGTACCCTACGTAGATCCGGAATTCTGTTAGGACTTCCTTAAACGCTACTACAATAACTACGGGCACTTCGCACTGCCCGGCGTCTGCAGCATTCTTCGAGCAAGGGGCTAGTAGTAGTCACTTGAACAGGATGTTTATAACTACGCTTCTACTTGCCCTTAGTGTTAGGCCACGAAGAAGAAGTCCCGGAGTCCCCTGTAGGAGCCGCGATTCCACCAAGCTAATTCTAAGCTCAAGCTATTTAAGCGCTAGGCGATTAATGTTATTAGCCTAATGCCTATTACACTTAATAGTAACAAGTACATTATCACAGCCGTAGATTATGCTACTAGTTGGCCGGTTGCAAGGGCCACCTCGAATCAAGAAACCGAGACGGTCGCTCGCTTTGTTTAAGAAGAGATCTATACGAACTTTAGACCCCTAAGGGAAGTCCTTAGTAACAATAGATCGAACTTCATAAGCAAGGCGTTTAATATCCTTATAGATACCCTTTAAGCCAACTATAGGCTGACGACGCCCTACCATCCCCGCACGAACGGGAAGGTTAAAGCCTTAAACGGTGTTCTCGGCTGGATCCTCTCTAAGATGTGCTATAGTAAAAGCGTGCACGCTTAGGACTTGTACCTTCCTAAGGCGCTGTATTTAAGCCGAATCCGGGCCTAGTCCGGTTGTGGATACAGCCCCTTCTTCCTCTTGTTCGGCTAGCAACCCCGAATACTTGAGGATTATCCGTACCTGCGTCCGATGCAGCTTAAGCCCGAGGATCCTAAATCCAGGTATTAAGTAATGTAGAACGCTAGGACGATTGCCGCAGAAAAGCTGCTTACGAAAGTAGTAAGAGCCGGCGCTATTAGTGGACACACCTTTAAGGAAACTAATAGCAAGTTTATCGAGGGAGACTTTGTTCTTGTCTCAAATAAGACTAAGACGAAGCTCCAGCCGACCTTCGTAGGTCCCTTTAAGGTAATTAAGCGAAGCTGGCTTGGTACGTATACCTTAGAGTCCCACGACGGGTCTGTAGTTAAGCATTAAGTGCATAGTGATCGCCTAATCCGCGCTAACTGCACTAGTTTTAGGGACTAGTAGAAGCGCTGTAGACAGGAGATTTTACTTAAGGCCGCTGGCTAGGAGTTTGAGGACTCCTTGCGTGATAATCTTGCACTTAATCTACGCTTAAGTTTCTCTACTCTAGCGACTATCCCTAAGCAGAAGTAGGACAAGTTGTCTTTATAGCAGCTTAAACGGTTAGGAGCCCTTCGATTCCTTTTAGGGGAGGGCAAACCTTTAGATTCTTTAAAAACTAACGATTAGCTAAAGTTTTAACATAAGCTTAAACTCGCTACTAATAAGATCCGAAGGAAGCATAGAGATGTTTCACGCGCGAATCGAGACAATGCTAAGGAGGTAGAGAAACTTAAGGCTACTCTCGAAAAGAAACGTCTTAGGGAGCTAAAGAAGTTAGCACCCTTAAGTTAGCCGGTTATGCATCCGGTAAATGCAGCAGCAACATCAAGGGAAGACGCTTAAGTCAACCCTGTTGCAGCAACTGTTCCTATCCCCGCGGAGCCTGTTATAGAAGAAACGGAAGAGGAACTACTTGTAATCCCTTCCGAGCTCCAGGAGACTCTACTTAAACCCTAAGGGGAGTCGGGTAATAACGAGGACACTATTGTAGTTATGCCCCGTCGACGACCACCCCAGAACACAAGGGAAGCTCCTCGTGATCCTGCGGTGTAGCTACGAAGGAAGCCAACCTTCAAGTCTAAACGAAAGGTTAATGCGAGGGCCTAAGTTTGATAGATCCCCCGGAGGGTTTTTATTTTATGTTTTCTGTACTTAAGGCCATTCCTTAAAGTGCTATTATACATTTATTTCGCGCTAGCTTTCTAGCGTCGTATCGCATTGCATCGCATGCAGAAAAAAGAAAAACAAGAAAAACAACGCTTTTAGTGCTCCTGCTTAAGCCCACGAATTTTCCACCGATCCTACTTAGACCCGAATTAACCCTTCTTAGCCTGCTCCCTCTTAGCATCTTCTTCCTTCTTGGTAATAAGCTGCGTCTTAAGGGCTAACATCACCGCCTGCAAGTGCAGCATCTAAGGAGTGATGCCTTAATTAGCCCTAAGACGCACTTAAGCCCGCGAGAGAGCCATCTAGACGACTTGATACACGGAGTAGCGCTTGTTAAAGCGGTTGCGGTAGAGCTGCTTAATGTGCTCCGTGTACACGCGCGTGCGTTAGCTTCCTTAAGGAACTGTTAGGCCCTCTGCGCCGTATGCTTAATGTCCATTGTTAGCCCGAGGAGCCGTGCCAAAGAACAGGTTCCCCTAGGTAGCGAAACCGCTTAAGGGAAGCACTAGCTCGTGTACAAGGCGGCCGGAGAAGGTTGGAATTGGGTCGTAATTATTAGTTAAGCCGGTCCGTGCTAGTATTAAGGTCTAATCAATAGCGTATAAGAGCCTCTCTCCTTCGTACATTAGATCTACGAAGTCCTCCGCCGCATTATAGAACGGTAGGCTTAGAGATTGACGAGCTGGAGCTGGTGCGTTTTGAACGGGAGCAGGCATGTTGCTCGGCCGAGGAGGCGGGCCCCGACGAGTACTTAAACTAGGGGGCCCTGGCGCTGGAGTGCCTTAACGATCGCCTGTCGGGAAGAGGGCGGGGCCAGGCCTAGAGGAACCTTGTTGCCCTGTGCGGAAGAGTAGAGGTGCGTTAGCCGGACGGGTCGTACGCCCAGCTTAAGGGTTGTCGCGGCGATACATGTTATCTATAGTTATAGGCATTCCTTATGCGTAGTTCTTAGGAAGCTAGAAGGACAAAGGCCTAGCACCCGGAGATCCACCGAACCCCCTTAAAGGATCCAAGTAAGGACGCTCTGGCCGCGAAGGAGTAGTGTCCATCTCCTTACGAGCAGACAAAGGACCCCTCAAGTTAGGGGAACGAGCTACGACAGCTATTAAGTTAATGTCCTCTATGTCGGCGATATTCGTCTAACTAGTAAGGAATAGGTTGAGCAGCTGCGTAACTCTACCGGATCTAGAATCGAAAGGTCTAGGGCTAGAAGGCGGCGGGCTTAAGGGCACTTGGATAGGCTCTTCTAGGAGCGGAATTAAGACTTCCTCCTTAAAGTCTACCTACTCGTCCTCCGCATCGTTATTACCTTCCTTAGCCTTCGGGTTCCTCTTCTTAGTCCTAGTTTTTCCCTAGAGTTTAGAATCTCCAACCGAACAGCGATCGTAGTAGTTAGTATAGCTATAGTTAGCACAGCAGCTAAAGCAGCCTCTACTACTACGGCATAACTTAAAGGGACCGGCCTTGCGCTTGCCGGACTCGTAGCTACAGTTGCCTTCTTAAGGGCTGCTACCGAGAGCTTAAGTAAAAAGAGAGACTAGACGCTATTGCTTGCAGGCCCTAATAAGGTAACCGTCCGATTCACGCTAGTCCAAGCTGCGCAGATCGCCCAGCTTAAACGCTTAAAGTCTATCGATCAAGGCATCGAGTTAGGAAATCGTAAAGGCAGCTAGAAATTGCCGAAGGTACTTAATAGGCGCATTCGACACTATGATCAGACAATACATCACTTCCCTTATCTATACGTCCGTAACCGCGATGCGATTGGAGGCTAGGCTAGGAGTAAGGAGAGCTTTAAGTCGAGCGCCGAGAGAGGCGTGCATAGCAGTGCTATTAATGTTTCCTTAAGGGTCGAAGCGATCTAGCTTAGGGTACAAGCTACGAAGATCCGGAGAGCAGTTAAGGACGTTGCGAGGCATCGTAGGGTCCCAACCTTGTGCAGTAGTGCGACTCCTTAAGCCACGGCCCTAGTTCGCTAGTTAAGGGTTGCGCTAAGGGATTTCGTAATTATTACTTATAGGAGCGCGTATGCCTAGTAGCTTAGACCCAAGGCTCAAGGCAGACATGTCAAGCCTATCGCGATAAGCATCGTATGCCGACTTGTGACCGGTGGCTTGCTCATACCCGAATTTAGTGTACTCTATGCGGTCACGCCGAGACATGACAGTGGTTTGCGAGGAGATCGGCGGAGCTGCTTGTCGACCTTGTCGTCCTTGCTCTTGTCGTCTTTCTTGCGCTTGTCTTCGTTACCCTTCGCCGTAGCGACTATTACTTAAGGTGTGTTGTGATGTTGTAAGGTATAGTGATCGTAGACTATATAAAGGTCTAAGGAAAAGGGAAGGAAAGGGTTGCGGAAGTTAATAAAAGAGAGAGGGTTTGAAAAGAAGAACGCAGTCGCTTTTGTGCCCTTAGAGGGGCGACCTGCTGGTAAATTCGACCACATGCTAGCAGTTACCAGCTTAAGGCTTGTGATAGTACGTAAATTGGATTATTTACCTACTAGAATTAGCTAGACGATTGCACTTAAGCCTTTACCTTCCGAGCAATTACGGACCTCCTAGATCGAGATCACGCACACCCACTTAAGGGCATTAACATATGACCTAAGCCTTCAATTAAGGTTGTTACGAACGCTTAAGGTTACGCATTCACCAAAGGGGAGGATGTTCAAAAACACCAAAAACCTCGCTCAGGTTTACTTAAAACCCTTAAAGCCTCAGGCACCGTTTCACTTAAAGGCTCGTTATTATTATATGACTCGCTCGTTTCAGTTAGTCTATATAGCTTAAGGGCCTCCGCCCTCATAAATGAGTATCATTCTTTTTCCGCTTTTTGATCATCTTCAAGCTTTTGCTCCAAACCCCACTTCACTTCACCTCCACAACCATCAGCTCAAACTTCATCAACGACGACATTATCGCTGGCCCACATTGTTGTAATAGCACGATACGATCTCCGACCCAGGCGGGAAAAACTTGCAGTCGATTACCGTCCAATGGTTCGTCAAGCAGAAGGAGCTGCTCAAGTCCGCGCTTTCACGAACAGCAATAAAGAGCACGACAACAACAACACATGCGAAACCAAGCTTCACCATGCTTCCGATGAAGTCTCTCCTCCGACCCGGCCTCCCCAAAACCCTTCCTCTCCGATCCTGCCTACATACAGAGCTCCGCCAGCTCCCACGCCACAATGCCACCAAGTCCTCGGAATCACCGAAATGCTCGAGAGCATCCTGAACAACCTTTCCGAAAACGAACTCCTCCGCTGCAGGCGCATATCTCGCATCTTCAACGACACAATTCGCGCCTCCAATCAGCTTTAGCGTCGCCTGTTTTTGTCACCGGCCAATACACCTCATATTCGCATTAACCCGCTGCTGTTCCACGCCACCGACACCGTCAGAGACTTGACGTTCGACCTCCGCAGTCGCTACGATCCAGAGATGTTCCACCTGGACGCGCGTATCGAGCATTACATTGAACATGGAAGAGGGAATATCCCAAATCTCCCGAACGAGATGTTCATCACGCAGCCGCCTGTTGAGAGGATCAGACTTCATTTCCGATACTTCGAAGCTTGGACCGACAGGCCTGCGGGCTATGACCGCTGCGAGCTGTCCACTTGCGGCGGCATCAAGGTCAAGGATCTGGTTACGGGTGCGAGGGAGACGCTCGAGAGGGACGCCTGTTTTTACGACGATGAGCCGGACTTCAGACTGCACCTTGAGCTGAAGAATGGGCAAGAGCTCGTCTAGAACAAGGTAAGGCGTGAAGCATCGAGCTTGCTTCACTTCTTGGACTGACAACGAGGACAGCAAGAGACTGTTAATGCGATTGCATCACTTCTGCAGCTCGGTATCGGAGACCGGAAAGACCGCCAAGCAGAAGAGAACAGGCAGCGACCTCAAGGTTGGCGATCAGACTGGGATCAGACTGGCAAGAATAGAGAGCGGCGAATGATTAATACTGGGCCACGGACGGATGGTGGGAGTAGAAAGAAGTAGCAACGCAAGTATTCAAAGAATGGCACCTTCAATCTCCATTCTTCACTCGTTTTCTGACCACTACGTAAGCATGTTATCCGGTCGATAGCTTGGAATCTCCGAGTAGAACATGGCGCTACATGTGCTGCAAAGCGATGACGATGGCTGCTTAAAGTCGGTCGGCATCGATGGCTTCTCGACAAGATGTGGACAGCCGCCTCCTCGATGTCTGATATGCCAAAGATGGACACATTAGACTTTAAGACCTACATTTCCATAAGACAAGTCGGCGAAAAACTTCCCCGATCAAGGTACTTGCAACGAAGATTTCCGAGAAGAAGGCAGAGCGGTCATATAACATTAACGTTGACGCTTCCATTTTCCAATCGTCCAGTTGCTAAGCCATACTCCCTAGAGTTTCAGCCTGTTGGTCTCATACCATTCGATACTACGTCTTATTACTACAGCGGCAGTGTCGACATGCGCTCCTGCGCTCGAAGTCCTTATCGGCATACTTCCTCTGCAGCACAACAAGCTATGCTCCAACGCCGCCAAAGCTGCTCAGTATTGCAACGCGCCAGTACTCTCTGTCGCTCTACTACAGACCTTAGTCTCCACGAACAGCGCACGCAAAGATGCCGATCCATTCGAAGCGCTCGCCAAAGTTCCATTCAAAACGGCAGAAGAGCAGCGTTCATCAACGAGCTGAATCGAGGCTGGGGAGGCTACGCGGTCAGCCTTTGACATTCGCCGAAGAATCCAATGCACGGGAATGCCTGAACTCCTGCCGATGAACGTCAGGCCCGGTCAGGGCATTACATCGTTTTCGCAACCCAATACAGTAGCAGATTTGGGCGCAAGCTCTGGAGACAATCACCGAACTTTCGGGTTCAGGGATACGACTGACTAGAGAAGGTGATGGGAGAGCTTGACGGAAGAACGAGATGCATTGCCTCGGAGCAGGAGACAAGCTTTTTTCTTCTTCTTCTTTCGAGCTCTTACCGGACTGTTTGAGCTTCGAAAGGACTCAGTACTCTCCATGATGGAATAACTGGACGTGGACGATCTAAGGTAGTGTTCAGCCATCGGTTTGAGTCGGGTCTTGACCCTTGCTTGTTTTCCATACCGGCACTACATCACTTCTCGATTCTGGGCGCAGTGATCACGGTTTGATCTTCTGTTCCTCACCATTCGGATTCCGGATCTCTTTGCGCTCCTAGACGGGGTCCAGTCCTGTTTGGTCCCGGATGCGGTCGATTTGCTATTTCCCCGGATAGATCCGTCTTCTCTTCGATAGACAGTTTGAACTGCTCATCATCTACCTAGAATATAGATAGGGAACCAGAAAATCACCAATTATCTCAGCACCACGAGTGCAACATCGCGTTATCTCGACTGCGAGACCGGAGACCCGCGAACTCGGCGCTGGTCGTTTCTCTTTCCACCGCCCTCATAGCCAGTTCAGCGACCATTGCATCATGGACTAGGTGCTGCGGGGACGGGGGTCGCTGCCATGCCTTTCATCGTCAAGTAGTAGCCCCGGCCCAGCCTGCACCCCTTCATCGCTTCGTCTCGTCTGGAACGGACACCTCAATCCTACACTTGACGATCGCAGCAGCATAGCCTCGACAGGCTCCATCGGCTCCGCTGCTTACTGTAGCTGCTTTGGAGCCTACAGACATTGTTCGATCAAACTTGGATACGATCAAGGAGTCGAAAGTTGGTAGAGAGAGTAGATGGGAAATGTCATTCATGGATGGGAAATGTCATTTATGGAAGGATGGGAAATGTCATTGCTGGAAATTTCATTGCTGGAAAATGTCATTGCTGGAAAATGTCATTGCTGAAGAATGTTATCGCTGGAAGAAATCTTCGTGCATGCTTGCCGCGATGACCTGCGCCCATCGTTTGCGAAGATAAGTACGAGGACAGGGCGTGTACATGAAAGTATTTCAGTTCGAGCAACCATGACCTGTATTTCATTGACGCCTCGCTTTTCCAGTCGTCCTGCCGTCGTGCTACCTAGGTATGTTCACTGGAAACGAAATCTTTGTCTATACGTCAATCTGTTGATCACCCGCAATCGATACTGCCCCTTGTTACCCGATCGGCAGCGACAAGGCCGGAGGGCATCGGCTCAAGATAAAGGAGGCTGTGTAAGCTGTCACCCAGGAAACAGAAACGACATGGCAGTCGCTTAAGAACAGTGAAATGACGTTTCGTCCAGTCCTTGAATGTCGTTCATACAAATACACCAACACAACCGCCAAAATGGTCAAAGAAAGAAGTCAGTATTCGATTTTCGCACTCCTCCAACATCTGATACTGACGAAGTGCTTCTTAGAACCACCAGGCGGACGGCCAAGGGCCTCTCTCTGTACGAGTCTCAGCTATCGACTCCTGAAGCGGACGCCTTCTAATCCTTATACCGTGCAGCTCAAACGAATACCACCATGCCGGCCGCCCGCAAGCAGCCCGCCTCCAACGACTCGGCCGCCGGTATGTTCCCACACGCAAGCTCGCCGGGTTCCGTCTGACATGCGACGAAGCAGATCTTGAGCGCGAGGCCGCCGAGGCGCAACTCCTGCGGGAGATGCTGCAAGCAGTGGGTGCATTCGATTTGGTCTTGTTTGAGTTCCACAGCTGACATGGCCTGTAGAAGTACCAGGAGCAATGCTCCGAACAGCTGCTGCGCGAGTTGGAGGAATCTGTATGTGCAATGCTCCCTTTGTTGCGTGGAGATGTGCAAGGCTTGCTAACGCCTGCTCCGTAGCTCAAATAGACGAACAATGACTTCGCTTCTCTCTCTTCGTATACCATGATGTCTCAGCGGTCCACTACTTGTCGTGCTCTCCGCAATATCCTGTCGCCGCCTCGATACCCTCGACAGTCATGTCCAGCATAACCTTGTGTCCATTCAGCTCATGTTCAGCATGCCTTGTATTCAGCACATCCGACTCTTGCTCGATCCCCTCTACAGTGACACATTCTCGCCCAAAGCGGACCGACGAATCGATCTCGACCTCTTCCAGTGACAGTGTTCATCGACTCCTGAAAGCGTCTGTCTCGGTCTCGGATTGGCCAATATGAAATGCATCTATGCGTAGTCGCTCCACAGAGATGGTCGAGGGTGTGCATGTCCATGTTTACGTCTGGCATCAGCTCTACGCCCGGTCGCAATCAAACAAGAGGACGCCGCAGCCCATCAAGATGGAGACCGCTGCAAAGACCAGAAATGAGGACACGGGTCTGTATCCGTATCCAGGATACAAGCTGTTCGTACAGGCGGCTGTTCGTCGTTGTCTCTGGCAAGGAGAGCCTTTCTACTCTGATCGGCGCTGGAGTTTGAGCGACAATTAGCCATGCTGCGATACATATGCTTCTGACGACAAAGCTCGGTCGCAGCTCTTCTACGAGTGTCCCACCGCTGTCCCAACGAAGCATAATATCCGACACATGATTGTATGCAGCAATATGCCTCCGCCGCGATCACCATCGCATACAGTACCTGGCCCTTGCTGACCATCTTTCTTCATCAACGTTGCCATTCTCAATCGTCTCGACTCCTGGTCGGCGTACTGGCCATCGCTAATGGCCGATTCAGAAGCAGAGAAGCAGCGTGAGAGCTCTGTCATTCTCTATGCGAATACCATCATCCAGCATCGAAGTAGTCAATGTCGGGCATGGAGCTTGTAAGGTCTCCCGTCAACACATGCTCCAGTGCTCTTCATGGTCTGGTGGATTTGGTTAATGGTGGTGGTTAGTGCGGTTACCGGTTGGTATAGTAAGCGATTTCTCGTCTGTTGGTAGTAGTAGTGAGGATTTACGTGTATACCGGTAACTAGCGGAAATGGCTCCGAACTAATAGGATTAATAGATATACGGCTAAGCCGTGAACCTCCTTTTTACGCGTTGTTATATACTATGCTCCTACTATTGCCCTTATTTACTACCTTATTTACTACCTTATTTACTACCTTATTTACTACCTTATTTACTACCTCTTAATATACTAAAACTATGCCCTTCTAATAGCTAGTTACCTCTACCGGCACTACGGATACTATCGTCCTTAATCCCTTAAACCCCCTCTTCGACAAGCCCTTACAAGGTTTCTAGCGGACTCTCTACGTCCAAGTATGTGCACGAGGAAGAGCTACGAGCGTGATATATTAAGTCGTCTGTTAGACTAATTAATCGGCCGGCGTTTTAGCCGATTAGAAAGAGCGGTTAAATCTCGCTTTTAAGGTTGCGGGTTCAATTCCTTCTCTTTTTGCCCCGTCGAATCGTACTGTCCTAACCTTTATAGATTACGACGGTACGACGGGGCAAAAAGAGAAGGAATTGAACCCGCGACGGTTACGACGATGCGACGATGCGACAATACGACGATAATGCGACGACAATGCGACGATAATACGACGATGCGATAATACGACGATACGACGCCTCTTTTTTTTCTTCTACCGTAGAAGTACGGCAAGGGAGCTTACCTTGCCCGAGGTAATAATACGACATTACGACGGTACGAGAATGCGAGAATGCGACGATGCGAGGGACCAATTAAAAGCGAGCTTTAATAGACCCCTCTTTTTGTTAGGAAAACTAATTAAAACAGACCTTTAAAAGATCCCTGTCGGTGGAAGAAGACGGCTGCAGTCTTTCATAAAATGGCACTCGTACCTCGTGCAATTACCTAACTACTTAACTATTAATAGTATAAAATATATACGTTAGATTAAGTTCGTAAGTAGTAAGAGTCTCCGGAAGCGTAAGAGCGAGATATAGAACTATAGCGAGCAGCTAGTGTATCTAGTAACCGGTAAATCGCACTACTATTACTACCTCTATAAGGGCGAGAGAAGGAAGTAGGTATTACCGGTACTTAATAGTAATAAAGGCCCCTTAATATACCTTCTAAAGACTTATAGTATTAATAAGAATAGGTATTAAGTAAAGAAGGAAGCTTATAAGGGCCTAGTTACCTCTATAGTGTCGGTAGTAACGACTAATAGTCTAGACCGCTTTAAGTACCTCCTTATACGTTAGATTATATATTGCTATATCGCCTTCTATATACTCGAAAACGAGTACTTCCGAGCTCTTATATCCTTAATAAATAAGGGACTCGTAGGCTATCTTCCTCGCGCTTCTTTAACGATTCGGAGGTAGATAATAGCTAAGTATTAGGCTCGGAAGGAGGCGTTAAGGTTAGAGTTAAAGGAAGTACTAAATAATATATATATCTTGTTCGACGGCTAGACGAGTCTAAATAGGTATACGATGTTTAGTATATCCGCTTACTTTATCGATAAGGGTAGTAAAAGGAGGACCGAGAGACTAGCGTTTAGAAGGATTCGTAGCGAGCATACTAGTATTAATATCTCTATGCTACTATTAGAGGTTATTAAGGAATATAGCATTAAGAAACGTACCGGATACTTTATAGCCGATAATAGCTCTAATAATAACCCTACTATCGATATAGTCCTAAAGTACCTATATCTAAACCGTACTACTAAATAGCGTAAGGGTAAGCGCCTCCGGTACCTTAGCTATATTAATAACCTTATTACTAAGGCTATGTTACTCGGTAAGGGTAGTAGTAAAGCGATAAAGGAATTAGAGCGGTAGGTCGAGAAAAGTACTCTTAAAGCGGTAGAGACGTTCTAGCGTAACTATAGAGCTATTAGAAAGCTCTATAATATTATCCGGTAGATAAGGGCGTCGACGTAGAGGATAGAGTTATTTATAGAGGCTCGGTATAGTAGTATAGCCGTAATGTTTAATTGCACGAGGTACGAGTGCCATTTTATAAAAGACTGTAGCCGTCTTCTTCCACCGATAGGGATCTTTCAAAGGTCTGTTTTGATTGGTTTTCCTAATAAAAAGAGGGGTCCATCAAAGCTCGCTTTTAATTAGTCCCTCGTATCGTCGTATTCTCGCATTCTCGTACCGTCGTAATGTCGTATTGTTACCTCGGGTAAGGTAAGCTCCCTTACCGTACTTCTACGGTAGAAGAAAAAAAAGAGGCGTCGTATCGTCGTATTATCGCATCGTCGCATTATTGTCGCATTGTCGTCGCATTATCGTCGCATTGTCGTATCGTCGCATCGTCGTAACCGTCGCGGGTTCAATTCCTTCTCTTTTTGCCCCGTCGTACCGTCGCAATCTATAAAGGTTAGGACAGTACGATTCGACAGGGCAAAAAGAGAAGGAATTAAACCCGCAACCTTAAAAGCGAGATTTAACCGCTCTTTCTAATCGGCTAAAACGCCGGCTGATTAATTAGTCTAACAGACGACTTAATATATCACGCTCGTAGCTCTTCCTCGTGCACATACTTGGACGTAGAGAGTCCGCTAGAAACCTTGTAATTTAAAGGTAAGTAAATGTTTTTAAGGATCTCGAGATTTAACGCTAGTAGAGCTCGAGCTACGTAGGAACGGCCGAAATTTTACTAGCGGCTACTCTAATTAGTTACCCCGTACGCTAGGGAGCTACCGTTAGAATTTCGGCCGCTACCGTAGAGCCGTAACCCCGCTAAGAATACTAACTTTAAGATATATACCTTCTTCCTTTAACTAATAATACCCTTATAGCTTATCTAAGACAACTCTATACGCTAGAACTCCTTCTACTATATACTCGGTCGAGCGTAGAGTATAAGGAAACGCCTTATAGAGTTCTATAGGCTCTTCCGAACCGACTATACTATCTAAGATAACACCCTTACCGCGAACGATTAGTAGTAGATTAACCGACTTTATAACGCCCTCTACGTCTTCGAACTTATAATAATAACTACTTAGGGTAATAGGAAGCACCTCTTTAAGTAGTATCTAACTCTATAGTTTACGCTAGACTATACCTCTAAGTTCTTAGCGGAATTTAAAGAGGAAGCCCTAGTAGATAAGTAGTTTAGCTACCTCTTAGCTTACTATAACTACGTATAGCTAAAGGCTAAGAAGTATTAGAAACCCGCTAATAAGATACTAATAGTATATACTACCGTCGTCCTTAATCCGATACTAAAGATAGGCTAGTTCGAGGACATTTAGCTTTATAGTACTACTAAACAATAGGGCTATATTAAGTAGGCTCGAGAGCTTATTATTAACCTTTAGATTAGTAACTACCGCCCTTCTACTACCGCCTCTTCTACCGCTCCTTCTACCGCTCGCGCTCTTAAGAGCGACGACCTTTACGAACACCTCCGCGACTTTAAACAACGTAAACTTAATACCCCCTTTATACGCGTAAATCCCTTCGATAACTATATTTCTACCGACTATATATAAGATATACTAACCGAGCCCCTTAACCTCCTTTAATACTAGTTTAAACGCCGCTACATAGAGCTAGAGCTCGCTTATATAGCGTTTAATATACTCGCTATTCTAATTATAAGTAATAAGAATAAACGAGCCTTCTTAGCTAGTAGGGATCTTATTAGATACCGTCGTTCTTGTCTATAAGAGGATTTTATTAAGGCGTACAACTGTCTAAGAAGCTAGTATAGACTACTTACATAAGGAACAATAGCATTTAATAAGGATTAAGAGCTAGTATAATATAAATATACGAAGACAGGCACTATTAGTTTATTAAGAGCCGTTTAAGAGTATAAGGAAATTAACGATATATTAATAGAGATAACACTAGCAGATACACTAGCAATTTAAGGCGTTTGGGCCTCATTTTTTAAGCTCCTTCCTAATCCGGTAATAGTCACCATTTGGTGCAGTTAGTAAGTAATTTACTAGCTGTTAGTGGTGGTGGTAAGCACCCTACCTCCACCGGTAACCACACCATGAAGAGCACTGACATGCTCTATCCATCGCCGTTGTTGTTTGGAGAACTCGTGAGTCCGTGGTTCTCATCGTCGGCAGAGACAGCTTCGTTGACTTCACTCGACGTCCAGGGCTGTGCAGAATTGTTCTTAACGAGTTCGCGGCCTTGTCGGATGAGGCGTCACTACTTCGTCAATGTCCGTTGCTGGTCTTCCTTTCTGCGCTCTAGATTTCGTGCGCATGTCGCATGGCAGTCGTAATCTCGCTGGAAGGTTTCGAAGCGGTATGCCCGAGACTCGAAATTCCGGTTATCATGGTCGGTAGCTGCAGGGTGTTCAAGCACTATGCTTGGTCTTGTGTACGATCTCTACCTATGCTGGATGTTCGTGGGGGAGGGAGGCCGTGCAGGTTATGGCTCGAAAGCAGCATTCGGCGTTGAGATAAACATGTTCATGCCTCTTTGGGACGTCTTCCTAGTTTTGATAGGCACCTGCGAGTCTGATTCGACGGCGATGGTCTTCTTCCGAACGCTTAGGTGCGTAGTTCGCTGCGAAGTAACAAAGCTGAACTCTGTGTATCAGATTGCTGTATGTTGAATAATCTTGATCATACATGCTCATGATGAACTGACTCAGGTCGGGTTTGATCCTCCAATCAACGACTTTGCTAAAGGCGGCCAAATCCATTCGATCCCCATTTTTTTCTTTGCCATGTATACTCCTTCCAGATTAAGTCCTTTCCATGCCCGTCTTGCGCGATCCTCCTCCACCCATCTCCGGCGTACCATTGAAAGGACTGGGCATCTGGCGCTTTTGAGAGATGAGTCGATGATGATAGTGAGGTTGTCGGCGGTGATCGGCGGAGATGAAAGGGATCCGATGAGTAGGCGGATGGAGGCTAATGGGGCTGTCCTGCGGTCTAGAAAGGTCGAAGTTTTGATCATGACAAACGGAAATGCCGGCGGTACCTGGGCATAGTGCCAGGCACGGCACGGCTCGTGTGGTCACCCCTGGTGAAGACGGCAAGGAGACGGCCGGTGCAAGGGTCCAGTGGAGCTCCCAGAGATACTAAATCCTGTTCAATGGATTGTTGCGGACAGTCCTCGTAAGCTGGGTCCAACTGTGACAATCCAGAATGACATTTCCAAACGACATTTTCAAAACGACGTTCCAAAACGACGTCTCAAATGACTCCGAAATGGCGCGCTTTCCAATGTCAATGGAACGTTTGCAAAGGTTGCTGGAGATTGCATGTTGTCTACGGGAGAAAGAAGCGAGGGAGCCATTGGATCCGCCGTAAATGCCCGCATAGCGTGACTAAGGAGGGGGCCAGGCGTCGTTCAAACAGTGTCTCTTTTCATGTCCACATGCTCATGCGAGATCACACCGATGTCGTCGCCATGTGCGGTGACTGACATTCGCGTTGTCGAGCACATCGCTTGCCTCCCGATCTGCTTGCATCGACGCCTCGAAGAGATCAACGCGAACCTGCAACACAATGCATTCGTTCCGGCCGTAGCAGAGTCCGTGTTCAAGATCTGCGTGAGATGATACTCCGCCTTGCATCTTCTTGGTGTGTGCGAAGCATGGTTCGAAACATGTCGGCCTCGCTGACCTCGTCTGGGTGCGCGAGTTCTCCTTTCGCTGAGCCTCGCTGTTCACATGCCCCTGATCCGGGCCACGAATGTCGTTGTTATGCCTGGTAGGATTTCCTCGTCTACCTCGTCTTCCTCGTTCACCTCCTCTCCCTCCAGTCCACCTAGTCTTGCCTCTTGGGGATTGTCCTCGTCTTTCTCGCACTGGTATTCTGCTTCGTTCTCGACGCCAAGCCCGACTCCGAAGCTCTAGCGTTCGCCCTTCGTTCAGATCCTGCCACCGCTTCTTTTGCATCCGGTCTTGTCCATATCTCCCATCCACGGACGGTGTGCTGCTTGTACGCTCCAGTCGTCCTCGCCTTCTTCACATTTCTAAGCTTCAGCGCTGTTTTGCAGGACCCGGCAGCCTTCAAGGGCTCCCGCGCCTCGTCCATGAGCGTGCGGGGGCACACTTTCTTCCAACACAGCGCATGTATGTCGACCGGTGAATACCGACCGATACATCGACTTGGGGAGTATGTTAAGTGGGGTTTCGAGCCTGGCTTCATCGTTGCATAAGCTTCTCCAGCTTTCTAGCATTCGTACCGGTGAGCCTCGCGTGCAGCGCGCTATAGCCAGCAGACTGTAATGTGTCTTCTGTAACAGGCTCTTCGCACCACCAGACTTCACCTGCACCTGCATAGGAAATCTTTCATTAGCTTTGACGCCACCTTGTGGACGACCAGGACCAGCGTCCAGGACAACATCAACGTCGAGTGAGCATGACAGGCGTGTGCGCAGCGTCGATGAGGAGACCGGCGGCCTCGAGGGAGATGGAAGTGCTTCCACGACTTCTATGCATCTTAGACGGCAACCCGTGTCTGGGAGGCATCTCGTGCTCGAACCTTCCAGAAATCCAGGTGATGAGGTGGCAACACCGCTAGAATGAGTTGGCTCTCTCAAACTTGAATAAGTGGTGAGTGGTATTAAGGTTCGATGTTACCTGGGAAAACGTTTTGATATGTCTGTATATCACCACTCTGAATGGAGAGAGCCAAGTTCCGCTGTACTGTCCTCAACGCCGCGAGGCTCGGTATTGACGAAGCACGCCCAGATTCGTCGATCCTATGAAGGTTCAGCTGGCTTATTAGCAACAAGGATGGACTCCGACGAAGAAGCTGGAGACGGGCAGAGGATGAGGGCTCATTAGGCTCTGGTCATGGGATTCGACGATGGCGCTGGTGGCATGCGATGTGCAAGAAGAGGTGGCTGAGGGTGAGATTATGCTGCCGCGGTTTTCGTCGAACAACGGTGTGCCCCACCGACTAAAGCGCTTGACGGTCAAGAACGAGGGCGCCCCGGATCCACCGCCATACCTCTTCCCAGCGGCGACGCCACTAGAAATCACGATCTGGAGGAGCCAATCCACAAGGCGGTGTTGAACATCGAGATGTTCAAGCTGAGATATGGCAATCTTACGCCGGATCAGAGGAGGAATCCCGAGCTTACCTTACCACCAAAGCACCGCGCCATCAACCCTCAGCCGCCGCTTCCGCAGACCTCCGCAGTCTATCTGGCTGATCCTCAGACGACCGGCACGCCGCAGTCCACTCATCCTCAGACAACTCCGGCTCAGGCTAAGACCTCCACAGTCCCTCTAGCTCAGCCACCGGAGATTTCCACACCAGCACGTAAAGCCGCCGCGATGCGTGTCCTGCCGGCGGTTACTCCAGAGCCCCCAGCACACGCGAAGTTTGCGGGTATCCGCTTGCCGAATTTGCAACCTATCCTCAGCCCACCGATGCTGGCGCAGTACTCTCTACGAACCACGCCACTTGATAACTCTGCAGGCTGTCAAAACGGCGACGCGATGGAGAGACAAAACGACCCTCGAATGCCTCACTTCCAGGTGAAGCAAAGCCTCCCACACCGAAATTTGTACTGCACAGGCTCTGCTTGGCTTGGAGGCGTCCGACGCGACAACCATATTGCGCGAATCAGCTCCAGCGATCTCGGCTCCTACGATACCCATACTCGCCATTAAGCTAATGTGCCTAGAGAAGCGAGGTACAAGAGTTGGGTGCGTGCGGTAGCGGCATCTTGTAAGTGTAACGGAAGCCGAGACCTTGGATCTCGAAGGATTGTGCGGACTTGTTCTTTGCGATTTCGCAGTTCCGTCGGATGAATCTTCGTTTTACTTCTTCGACGGCCGTGGTTGGTTTCTCTTTGAGCGCTCTCGATTTCGTGCGCATGTCGTGTGGTCCGGCTCGCCAGCCATTTTGTGTAAGTCAACTCCAGCGATCTCGGCTTCAAGCTTCTGCATTGGGCTCAGAAGACGCCCGTGGCCGTGCTTAAGCTGATGTGCCCGGGAGGACCGGCTCCTGAGCTGATGTGTCCACGGGAGCGGAGCTGGAGGCGTCCGTAGTTATGGTAGCGGCATTGTGAAGCTTCTAAGTAAGGCAACCTGAAACTCGATCATTGTGCTAGCAGCAGTAGTGCGCTTGAGGTCGCCCATCTTTATAAGAAGGGACATGTCGTCGGAAGACTTGACTGGTTCGTCGGTCAGATTCCACGCGTACACGCCGTCGGATTCGTATTCGCGGAGTTTGAGGTAGCTCGGACTCCGTCGGAGAATAGTCCGAAGCGAAATCACCTCTTTGACGTGCTCATTAAGGATACCAAGGTAGAAGATGTGAACCTCGTAGGTCATACTGCCGTTTTGTTCCGACTGGATTCGTTGGAAGAAATCTTGACATGTGCGAGGAATGGAACCAGGCTCGCCCGGTGTGGCCATATACCGTCGTTCCTGTGCTCTTTATATTGGGTACATCGGTTCACCTCCTGCACTGACGCCAATTTGGCAGGATCCTGTGACGTTAGCGGGAAACCAGAATCGAAGGCAGTGACGGTGCCGCCGAGCTTGTTGAGTGTGGTCGTGAGATATGGACAGGATGCGAGGGAGCATCTGGGACTGCTGTGTCTAGTGCAGCGAGGCTGCATTATGCAGGCTTCAACTCGCTGTAGATGTCAGATACGTCCCACCGCACAGTGTAGAACGAAATTGACTCACAGCTTTCAAGGAGTAGGTATCTGAACGATGTTAGGAGTTTGCTTCTGCGTGACAACGATCCTGCTCGGTGACATCGGCGCGATAGGTATATTCTGTGGCGGCCATGTCATTGGAGGTTAAAGAGAGACCGCAGTTGATCGTGGAGTATGCATGCTCTCGACGGCCTCCTTAATCACCAATATGGCGTTGGGTCAAATAGTCACCCTGCAAAATGCGTGTTGGTAACCGCCAAGTGGCCTTAACAGGATCGGTCGAGCTTTAAGAGAGGCGAGGACTGGGAGCTTTTGGGCTGCTTATGTAAAACGGTGCCACGAGTGCCAGTCGCTGCTGTAGTTCGTCAAGGCAAGGACTGTACGGTCATCAGTGCAGGACAGGGAAGTATGAGGGAAATGGAGGCATGAGCCGAAGTTATAGTACGAGATCGGCAGGCGCAAAGCATCGGTCATCCTTCCAAATTCGTGTTCAGACACTGTTGCCTTGAATACACCGCGGAGGGATTGGCAGTCGAGCGTCTTGGCTCTGAAGGAGGTTTCACGGAATATGGAAGTAGTAGACCAAGTCGTGGGACAACCCGATGGGCATTGCTGACGTGTGAGGCGCAAGTTCTCCTGGCCGGCGCCGAACTGGGCAATTGAGCTTCCAGTGGATGGCCGCAGATACCGGAGTCGTAGCGCACGGGATAGCGGATTAAACGAAGGCATGCTTTTGATGTCGATGCCCAGGATTTTCGAGGCGGTCTTTGCCTTGCTGGCAGCAATGAAACTGGGCCTGACCTAGTACTGCAGGCGAGCGCGCAGGTTTGCGGGCGCTATTTACAGTAGACAGCATGAATCGGGAACTGCTCGGAACTGGCGAGGCGAACTTGGATCATGCGCTGCCGGATGCCAGCGAGCTACTGGTGGACGGGTTCATCCTTGTGGTCATATGCTCCTCGAATCTGGTCGTAAAGATTCGCTCCTTAATGTCCGTCTCTTAAAGCTGTGTGGCATGAAATTTGGTCCTATAGGAGCCCACCGCAGAGACCAGTAGCCTTGTACAATCCACGGTGCGTGAGGTAGCCCAATATCTCTCTCTCTCTCCTGCCGGGGTTCGTTGAAGAAGGCGTTGAAGCTAGTGAATATAGTCTCGCGCGCTCTCTTCTGTCCTTATCGTATGCTCTTCACTCGGACTCTGCGCTGATTTGTCCAACTTCTTGCAGCGTTGCTACCGTATTCGGCATCTTCATAATCTTGAATGATGCATATTCCTGCCGTGGTCGACGAACAGAGTGGTTGTTTCTCGAGGGTGATGTCACACATCCAGCTGGCCAGAATTCCGATGGTAAGGTCGAAGTTTATGCATAGCGATCCGTATACCTCAAGTTCTGAGGCTAACAATGCGGTAAGACTACGATTGCTTGTATGCAGAGGCGGAGGTCTGGGTGATTGCGAAGGTGCCGCTCGTGAAGACGTGGCTCTACAGCCCATCGCACCATCTCATTGTGGAAATGTCATTTGGAAAATGTCATTTCGAAAATGTCATTTCGAAAATGTCATTTCGAAAATGTCATTCCGCGCCAGTATTGTCTCTCGGCTCTACATACCCTTAGACTCGAGGACGGAGTGCTGATGTCACAGCCACGCAAAGGTCTAGCCGCCTCGCCATTTGCAAAAGCGTCTGAAGTGTCTGATGCAGGATGATACAGACAGTGTCGAACTCGAAGCTGTGGCCAGTGAGGTGTTGGCCATATAAACAGAAGTAGGGAGTAAAAGCATGCGATCCGTGTCAATTTGTGGTGGCTGGCGTTTTTCCACTCGTCGCACAAAGCGCCGACTGCGTGCTGGCCATTTCTGGCGATGCCAACCCCGACGAAGAGCAGCAATTTGATAGATATCGAAAGGCTGTGTCTCTGGGTGTGAGGGAAGCTCCATCGATAGTCTCTGCCGCCGTTTTCTGTACGTCCGAGTATTGGAGTGCAGTCGAAGACGAGCGGTCGGATGATACGCTCAACTTCATCGTCCCGGGCAGCCCCGGCTTCTCCGTCGTTCATATCTTCCAACTCCTCTCGGCACCGTGCTGATGGACTCATCGGAAGAAAGCCAGTTGTTCGCCTGATCCTATTCCGGGCGAGATCTGAGGGCTTCCGCCGGCGGGTGGTGGGATGCCCTGCGGATGATCTTCCCATTGCTGTGAACTTTGGGAGGATCGAAGACAAAGAAGGCATGGAGGAGCTTCCGCGCTGTCTTGTCCATCGAGCATATGGCCTCGTGGCCGAACTCGTGGAGCAAGCCGTGGACAGGACAGCGTCACGTCGGAGTCGGAGTTTGGGGAAAGCTCGGGGTAGTATTCATGGCGAGTATAAGGGTCGATACTTGGGTAGAGGAGAGCATAGCGGGCAATCAACTCCGGACGGTCATGGAGGCCGCCTGGGCGCAAGAGAAAGCTTTCTTCCGTTTCGCTGCGTTCCGGAATTCGTCCTCTTCGACATGAGACCAGAAAGTCGTTTTGTCGTGTTGTCGTTTGCAAATGACGTTTTGTTATTTTGTCGTTTTGTCGTTTGCAAATGACGTTTTGTCGTTTTGTCATTTTGTCATTTTGTCATTTTGTCGTTTTGTCATTTTGTCGTTTTGTCGTTTTGTCGTTTTGTCGTTTTGAAACGACATCTTTCGCAAGCGTACTGGTCGCGAAGCTCGAGAGGTCCAGGAAGACAGCCAGCATCTAAAGCGTCGAGCATTTATCAAAGTAGGCACCACCGTGCATTGTGGCTCTCCTAAGGCGGTCTGTTCGTCTGCTGCTGGTGCCTATGTCGTTGCTGAGCGCCCGGGATCTGTGAAGATCCTATGTCGATAGCGGCGCCCCTTGAACGGCATCGGTTGGAGGTCGTGGAACGCCTTGTGATCGCTGCGGGACCTGCATACCTCTCCTGTCGCCCTTGAGCCGTGAAATCTTGCTTGCTGCTCCAAGGCAGTCCCGGTTCCGACAGCCTGCTGCTCGATCGGTACGCGAGAGACACCCACCGCTATGTGACGGTCGTAGAAGTAATAGCCTTGTCGAGCTATCGATGGAATCCAGCTCACTCCGTCGGTAATAGCGCAGCATAAGTCTGCACATTCTCTAGTAGCACTGCGGCGGCCTCCGCATCTTCCCCCTCCAATAATTTTAATTCGGCATCGAATCAGTGACCATCTTCTCAATGATCCCAGCCTTGACCAGCTCCTGACTCGGTGAGCGCTAGGAGATCTAAACATTTGGCCGGCTCTGGTCTTGTTCTTAGCAACGGGATAGAACCTCAATCTGATCTTGGAGGAAGTTGCTCCTGCGACGAGACCAGCGGGTCGGTTGTACAGTCAGACATGCGGAACATTGCCGAAACCATTACTCGACGTGCAAGGGAGAAGTTGAGGCAGTGTAGTCGAGATTGGCATGGCGGACATTCCTGCAAATTGCCCGCCATATTGCGCTGAAGGTATTTTGTCAACCATAATGTCATTCAAACAGTCCTTCGTCTGTGCCAATTTTTGTCAGGAAAGACAATTCCATGCCCTCATCATCTCTGTCTCCATCAACGTCCGCGTCTTCATCAACCTCCTCGTCTCTATCACCCTCCGGGTCTCCATTCTCTCCGACCACAGTAGTGCCACTCAGACTGCCCAAGACGGCCCCTCTTTATGTATGACTTGTCCCACTGCTGCTCGCTTGCAAACTCCGTGCTGTTCCTTCTTCGTGATAAGCGATCATCGTCCAGGGTCGGCGGAAAGACCAAGTCGGAGGCGGGAGTGAAGGGAGATCCATGCCTGGAATCTTGGAATTCGTGCGGAGAAGTCATGTCTCGGTATGAAATGATGTAGTGTTTCGGAGTTCGCAATGCATAGTCCAAGGGGGAGGCGGAATACAAGCTTCGACCATTTATATCAGGCAAGATCGAGACGACACTTCGCGCATTCGACTTGATCCGTGTTTGAATCTAGAGATTTCAGATCACTCGCGCGACTCTGACCACTTCTTGAGACCCCAACTTCACTCCAACCTTTGCTACCTCTCCAACGGTCTCTGGCCTGGCCGAGTATCCTCTTTCCTGGTCATGGACACAACACGCCGCGAGCCTTTTGAAGTCGAAAGCTCTGCATTGCTCTCCTCGGATCGTCCGGATTCCCGTCCCAGCGAATGATGAGCCTGTTTATGTCCGTTGCTCGCCATGTCGGTGTTCTCCATGATGCTTGCTCTTTCCGTGTCCAGCTTCTTCTGGTCGTACGCTCAAGCGCGAGGAGCGGCTTTGAAGCCATGCGTCGGCTGGGCTGCAACGAGTGGAGCTGTCGGACGCGATCGACGGCGGACAAGCAGATGTTTCAGGAGAGAGAAGCGTTCGAGGGAGCTGGGTCCTTGCTTTCCAGGTATTGTACAGTCGTTGTGGGTGCGCAGACATGACGACGCACGAGGGAGATCTGAAGCTGTCTTGTAGACGGCGGAGAAGTGGGTGGAGGGTGCGAGTCGATGTGAAGTGGATGGTCGGTCCACGCATCAATCGAGCGGTAAGATCAGCTGCAATAGCGATGTGTCGTCGAATGTTGTATCTTGGCAGCGGGTGTCGAGTGTGAATATTTGTTGGTGGTTGTCAAGCAAATTGGAAGTTGTCGTCTTGAAGTGTCACCTCAGGGTCCAGGAAGAAAGATCATCCATCATTCCCGTCCCTCGACCGCACGTCGACGAAAACGACATTCCTCAAGTCTCTCTCCTCTCGATCGACATAGCCGCCAACATCGAAGACTCGCCGACCGCACCTCCCAACTCCTCCCTACACCCATACGCCCTCAACAACGCATCCACCATGTCGCACGGCGAAGACCGACATCCATACGGCGCTCAAATGTCACACCGCATTCCGCACGAGACGCAAACGCCCATCTACGCTCAGATTCCTGGCGATGCCAACAGCTTCGCTCGGCCACCATTCTGAAGCGGCGGACCAGGATTTTGCTGACCAGCATACGGCCTGCAGATGGATGGCGGATACGGTCAAGCAGAATTTTGCATCCGAGTCCGCCGACACCACCGTATTGCCTCCCAGCCGCCAATGAATCGAGCAGTCAGAGAAGAGAGACCGTTTTCACGCAATTACAATTATTCGTACAGCGCCGAGGCTGAGAGGATGCAATCAGCCACCCGCAAGGCCTGCCTGGAACGAGAGTTTGGAAGCGAGTTGGGCGTGGGCAGGGGGAAGCTGGAAGCAGACATTGAGAAGGAAAAGAAGAAGGGTTTTGATGCGGTTCCACAACAATTGCTATTGAGAAACGCTTCGTACAATATACCGGGCGCGACATGTGAGCCGCAGCAGGTTTCACTCAACCCAGATCCGCCGCAGCAAGAATGTGCTTGACAGAGAGGGACAGGGTTTCTGCGAGAGTAGAAAAAGCATGGACAGAGGGCAACAAGCCGCGGTGAATGCAATGGAAAATGAGATATGGAGAGGATTGTGATAGAAAGGTGAGAAGCATATCTTCACGTTCTCCGAAGCCGGGGGGCAGTGCCGCGGATGAGTTGGCAGCGGGTCGGAAAGTAAGCAGTGCAGATCTGTTGCCAGGGTTCTACAAGGTGATGTGGGCAGAGGTAGCATTAGCTTTGCGACTGTACCTAGCACAGTGACGAAGAATAACAACGTAAGCTTGAAGCTCCTGATCTTCAGTAATTGCGCGGAGGTGTTCATTGCAAGTACGCGGCACTGGGCGAACGCCGTATCACATCGTCAAAGACAATAGTAGGTGTCTCTTTCCGAGTGCTGGCTTTCGTCCTCATTGTCTCGGCCGAGCTCAGCTAACGCCTTTGCTGATGATCACAAAGAGCTCTCGTGTAGTCTTCACTGCCACTCGAGACGGCGACTCCTTTAGACAGCGTCAATGCTGTACAGGCTTGATCTCGTGCGTCTCCTGCACTGTGGCAACTCGGAATGACATTTTCAAACGACATTTTCAAAACGACGTTCCAAAACGACGTTTCAAACCTGAGTCATTGTACCGCTCCCAGCTCGTCCTCTGTTCCCCCTTCCCTCGCACCAGCGAAGATCCGCTTCCTTCCCTCCGCCCTTCCCTTCCTCGCGGGACTCTCCGTCCAAACTCCCAGCTTGGCTCTCAGTCTTCCGACACTGCACGCCGTTGCACGAGTAGGAGGTATCGATTCAAACACACTTGTTGGCCGGCGGATCGTAGGATTTCGATGTCGGTGCTGCGGTGATTGCGGGTGCGGATGAAGAGAGAGCTTCGTGTTTGGTCCAGGTTTGGAGTTGGAGGGCCGGACGGGAATGGTACTGTCGATCGAGTCGGCTGCGGAGTCTGTTTCGAGGAGGATGGTGGATGTGCCGCGTGTTGGTGTTACTTGGGAGATGTGTCGGGTGGGGCGTACGGCTTGGCCACATTCGCTGTCGTTGCTGTCGTTATTGTAGTCTCGGGAGGAAGCTTGTATTGTAGGTAGCCACGGCAGCGATCAAATGCTTTTTGGTGGAGCGACAACGGCTCCGTAGGTTGGATCTTGATAGCAGCTGAAAACCTCTTTACAGAATTCGTTTCGAGCCTCGCAGTAGTAAGGTAAACTGTCGGCGTGCAGAAGACTACGCCAGACGGTCATGAGCTGTGCAGTCGAGGTGCAAGTCGATATGCTCCAAAAAGAGCTGCTGGATGTCGGTAGTCGCTCGTAGACGAGTCCTTTTATTTGACCTTGTGCTTTGCAAGGTCGGTTCTTGAGGTTGTCTCGAGTGCGTTCGTGCACGACGTTAAGGCTCGGAACGGAAGCTTTCGGTAACCTCGCTAATGTGGAATACATGTATGCCTACAGTTGCTGCGCAGGTAGCCAGCAGCATCACTGACAGTGATCATGCCTCTGTGTGTTCGCGGTCGGACGAGGACGGAATTCCAGTGTGGTCGAGCGGTCGTAGAAGAGACTTTTTAAAACGACGTTTCAAAATGACATTTCAAAACGACATTTCAAACAACATTTTCACTTAGCACCTCCTTTCACGGGATTATCCACTCCACCGACTGCCACATCTCAACCGTGAACCAGTCCGTTACCTCCAGCCTTAATCTTAAGCATCGTGGCCAGCATCTCATTCTCGAACTAATCCTGCGCCTCCAACTCCTTGATCTTCGACATCATGGCCGACAGCGCAGGCAGGCCTCACCGGCACCCTCAGACAACGAGCCAGCACATCACTTACTCCCACGCCTTCCGTTCCGCACCGAAAATGCAGTTCACCGGAGTCCGTGCGTGTCCCTCTTATCAAGCTAATACCGGTCGGAACCTCTGCCCAGCCGTTCGTAGGCATGATTAGCGGTGCGGCTTCCGTACTGCGGTTAAGGAGGTCGATGAGTCGAGGAGTCCGCTGAAAGACGCCCGGACGATAAATTGGACAAGCTTGCTCCTGCACACGAGCTTGACTTTGTACATGTCCTGCTGCTTACAGATTTGCTATGCCATCCATTATCGAGCGTTCTCCCTCATCCTTCGCCCCTGACTTGTCGATCCGACGACGCTACTCCTGGTTCATAATGTTGAAAGTATATGAAGATATAACTTGAAGTCCTCCTGCGGCTGCTGGGCGAGCTACTCTTAGTATTGCTGTTGGGTCATGGGTTCGCACTTGATCGCGCCCGGCTCGGTTGAAGGACAGCTTTGCGAAGGATACTGCTGGTTCGTGGTGCTGAGTTCGGAGGGATAGGTCTGGGAAGTGATGTTATTAAAGAGCGAGTAATGGCTAGAGAGCTTGTGGTCAAGCCGATAAGTCTATGAATAAGTAGAATCGTGTCAGTGCGGCTCCCACAGAGATGAAGGGTGAAGTCGAACGTAAAGCGTTGCTCGCGAGCAGGCAGACCTGAAGGCTCCCGAGCATGAGTGCCGCAGTCGAATCAGAACAGGTGGATATCGAGGTGGTAGTTGTGGTGGTGTCGTTTTGATGGAATGTCGTTTTGAAACGACGTTTTCAAAATGTCGTTCCAAAACGACGTTTTCGGGATCGGTAATTACCGACTGTCGTGGAGGGTTGTGGTTAAGCTGATGAGGCTGCTAACCAGTAAAAACATGTCCGTACGGCACCTGTAGGCATGAAGGGTAAAGTCGAATGTGAAGTGTTGCTCATAAGGAGATATCTTCGTGGAGGCTTCCAAGCATAATCGCCAAAGATGAAGGAGTGGAGGTGGAGGCCGATGCATACAATACGAACGAGGAAAGTCCTGCAGTAATGTCGGTAATGTTGGTGGTGTCCAGGAAAAGCGAGGTTGCCAGAGCTGCAAGAGGATCTGCGCTGTAGAATGTTGTGCAGAGCGACAACGCAAAGCGAGACGCCTGACTCCATCGAGATTGGCAGGATTCCTCGGGAATGACGGAATGATGTCCTACAGCATGGCATTCATCGGCAGTGGAGGACTGAGAGGAAGAAATTGGCATGACGCCGCAACTGAGTATCATGAACATCCCATGTGACCACCATCGGTATGCCACGCTATTGAATAGTAGTTTCCGGACCGAACAGCAGTGATGTCCTGGCAGACTTGCTGGCAATCTTCCCATGCCTCATCTCTGCGATTGCCAGCCATACCGTTGTGACCGTCCCATTCCCTGCCTTCGCTATCCATCCAGCCATGCCTGGGCTTCAGCAATCTCCTTCATGAGCGACTGATTGTCCACTCTCATCGCCGTCAACATGCCCTCGAATCCTTGACACAATCTCTCGACGATCTCAACCCTAGTTGCCGCTTCACTGGCTAGGAGTTTGACGACCGGCTCCGCACGCATTCCAAGGGTTGATTGCAGCGAGATTGCAGCGTTGAATCCATCTCGGATATGCTGCACCGCCTTCGTGACTGCAAAGACACTGCCTTCTGTCTTTGCAAAGTCACTGCATGCCGCTGTTCCATTGTTGATGAAAGTTTCCGTCGCATTCTTGCAAGCATTGATCCCGAGACCGTCCATGTCCGGCTTTCGGAGTTTGTCGAGCTCATCTGGCTTGACGGCGTCACCGCGCAGAGGAAGGTCCCAGAGAATTCGGGATACAATAATGCGGGCGGTGGGACAGTCAACGGGTCTTTCATGTGGTACATCTGCCATGTTGAATATCGCTCGCAGAAGCAGAGATTGAGTCGCAGCCAGGTCCGGGTCGGGTATTGGTGGTGGAAATATGAAGGTGCTGAGTTTATGATTTCCCTTCCACTCTTTGCACCAATCTTGTACTGCCTGCTTGACATGGTTTGTGACCGTACCCTCCTGGGAGAGGCACTGGATTGACAAGAGCGATTCCCGCTCAGAGATCGTGCGGATCAAGGCCAAGCTCCATTGGTCTTTGTCGTCATTGGGTAGGCGGACTGGTAAGAGCACGTTCGAGACGCCTTGAGGGTGACGCTGTTCATTGATGAACATCAACCGACCATCCTGGACCGTGCCCGTGGGATGCGTGAACCAAGAAAGTGGCTTCAGCTTGCCGATGATGGCGTCAAGAATGGGCGGGGTGAAGTCTTGATTGTTAGCCAGAGCTTGTTGAGCGGCGCGCGCATCTTCATCTGTCAGTGGTATTTCCATGGCGTGAACGTGGAGGCGGATGGAGTCGGCGGTTTTGAATATCTCGTAAATCTCTGCAGCGGGGTCGCGATTGTTCTGGCGGTCGGTGATGAAGGTGTGGAATTGCTCCAGTGAGGTTTCGTCCGGGTCGGGGTCGTCCTGCGTGGCGGCCGACGATGTCGTCGCTCCTGCACGATGCTGATATTGCCAGAGGATATCGCCTTGCGCACTATCGAATCCGATGTTGTCGTCGTAGGAGCCGTAGTCGTCGTGTCGATACGAAGTTGCAGATGAAAGGTGGTGAAGTGAAGCGGGAGACGACAAGTCCCGTCTGGCTTCGCCGGACCCTCGACCGGTTTCGACGCTCGCGCTGTCACTCCGGTCGTCGCCTTCATCCAAGCTGTCCGATATACTGTCCAGATCATCTTCCTCCGCCGGCTCAGTTCCCTTGCTCTTCAATATCACGAGAGCACCGCTAGCATCTGCAGGTGTGTACAGCCTCTTTCGCGCCGATGATTTGTCACCTCTCCGCTCTTGCGCAGCCTCCTCGATGGCAGCCCGAACCTCCTCGAAATCCTTACCAATCTCCACAGCATTCTGTACCTTGAGCAGTTCCGTGAGAAACCTCTCGCTCTTGTACATGTCTTTGAAGTATCCATACAACATGGTGATGTCGAGTTGCCATTTTCCCAGTTCCAGATTCCGCCGCTTCGTTGATGTGACGTCCGTATTCGTTTGGTCGCCGTCCTCGAGTGCCTTGCGTACTCTGGCAACGTTCTTTTGGATCCATGTTTGGTCATCGTTGTCGAAGCGCCAGGAGAACTGATGGAGGAGCGCGGCAGCCTTGTCAGGTGCTGATTTTCGCTGGCGTTGTCTGACCATGACCGCTCGATCTCGTGGGCGAATGTGAGGCGGGAGATTCGAGGCGCGATCGACGTGGCAGGTGAGGAAAGACTCGATGGACGATAAAGGTGGACGGAAGATGGAGGTTCTGGCGAGATGATGTCTGGCATCAGCTTGCGCTCCTTCCAGTCACGCAGGCAAGCTTCTTACCTTCTCTGAACTCGTACCGAGTACTCAAACAAGTACGACAACAAGCCGCGACATTAGATAGAATGGCCATTGACCACCTCACTGACTATCGACCTCACGTACTTAATGCATCACTGCAACGTCTGCATCGCTCGTCCGTCTGCATCTGTTAGACTAGCACAAGAGTCCGCGCATGTTCATGCCGTCTCAACATCATATTGACGGTCCCGCGGACTGCTTGTCGCTCTCAATCGACTGTGATCCCTTCGAAGGTGGTCAGCATGTTGATGGCTTGAGCCGCAGCGCACTGCATTAGCCCGTTTTCAAACGTCATTTTGAAATGTCATTCCGAAATGACATTCCGAAATGTCATTCCAATACCATGATGTCATTCGACTTAGGCGGATCTTTGCGAGACCGTCTTGTCTTTCCGTTCTGGAGGTCCTTGGACTCGAGGACGGAGTGCTGATGTTGCAGCCACGCATTATTAGACGTTGATGGACATGCTTGGGGAAGCTGTCTGTATTGATGAGACTACTGCTCAGACAGTTGGATGCCTAGCTGTGTGTCTACTTACCGTGTGGTGCGCCTGTACGACCTTGCCTCAGAATCCTCGCCCTCAGTTCATGTTGTGCGGACTCCTCCGACCGCGACTTGCGTAATGAAACCAGGCCACCCGAGCAGGTCACCGCCGCAGACCCGTCACCACCGCAGACCTGTCACCACTGCAGACCGGACACCCTGTGCCTTGTGATGATCAGCATGCTCAACAGAGCGACCACTGTCTCCTTCACTTGCTTATTCCCCTCGATCGATGCGCCGGCGTGCCCAGTGTTTTCATTCCCTCGAGATGTCTTGAAGCTGAACTCCTTGGGCGGGATGTTGCTCGCACCGTTCGTCGGCATGGCTGGATGCCCCACCGCCAATGTGTTCCCCCGCGCCTTGTCTCTTCTTTGGTCCGCTCGTATGTGGTCTCATACCCTCCCCGGATTGTCCAGCTTCATCTTCGCCGCCATCTTTCAGTGTGTGCACCTGCTCGGAAAGCGCAGCAACGTCACGCTTGGTAGCGTTCGACTCGATGGCCTGATAGCGTGGGTCGATTCTAGCGAACTCTGCCTTCAGCCTCTACAGGCGGTCGAGAAGGTTCGGGTACTGCGGCGGAGGCGGGACGAGGATAATGGTCGGCGCAGTGAGTCGCTCGCTCGTGGAGCTGACCGGCTGATAATCGCGTGTCTGCGGTCGAGGGCGGTTGAGCTACATTTCTGCCTCAACGCTGCTTCTCTCAAAAGTAGGCGGGAGATGTGCATCAAGGAGGTCGCAGGGCACGGCTTTGGTGGTTAACGTCGGCATCAGCATTCGCAATCGTCGGAGGTTTCGCAGCTGACGTAGCGGCTTCCATGGTCTTCAGGTGGAGAGCGGTGGCGGTAGGAGGGCAGAGTTAGGAGAGGTGAAGGCGGAGGAGACTATCGGCCTTTTCTTTCCGATCGTCGGCTGCAAGTCTGACTCGGCAGACTTTCTCCTCGGCAAACCTTCTTCGCATCCGTGTGGTCTGACCTTGATGACCCTTCACCTTCTTCCAAGACAAGTTTTCCAGCAACATCCGCGGTCATGATCTAAGCACGAGATCGCAAGAGATTCCCGACAGAACGATCATCCTCCGGACTGCTACAGTGATCCTCCGCTACCGGTTCAGCCTTAATCAGCTCCTCAGCTGCACCGCCCTCGAAACGACCGCCGCGTGGTCGACCGACGGCCTGAAACCCACAGACGATCGCCAATGCCGCTTCCTCCTCTACGTCATGCACGCCCGTGACGGCCATGAATTCCGTGGCCACCACCAGGAAAGCCTTCGTCACGATGAGCGCGGCGTTGGTGGAGGATGACTGAAGCCATGCCATCCCACCGACTTCTCCCAACCCGCTTCTTTGGGCACATCATCTTAACCGCGAGCACGGCTTTCTTCTAAAACGCATTCGAAAGCTTGGAGCCGAGATCGCGAGAGGTCATTCACGCAACAAGGCCATCGTGACCTTCCAAGGACGACCTGGCTACGCTTGCTGAGCAAGTGCGCACGTTGAAAGACGGCGGGAAGAATGAAGCCGAGCAATTCCGACAAGAAGTCATGTCTCAGCTCGCGACTGTCAGCAAAGAGATGGAGGATGTCGCCAAGAAGATCACCACTATCGAAGACAAGGAACAGCGGAACAAGGAGAACTGGGAGCGCGCGAGTGACACTCAGAAATCTCTCCTTAAGCGCATTGAGGATGTCGAGCGCAACCTTCAGGAGTACGCGCGTGCGCTGGAAACGCCGGGCAAAGAGACGGACGCTGGAAGACTTGCTAGACGTGGTGGTGGGCAGCGGCTCTGTGAAGGGAGAAGCTGCAGCGTCCATCGCGATACACCGTTATTGCTTTGCGGTAGTTCCTAGTGCGAGAGGCTCGGATCCATCTCATGTATGCTGCATGCACGTAGCATAGCAGGATAGTCGAAAGGATGGAGATTGTGGATACACACGAATGCGACTTGATTCCCATTCCGGACTTCGCTCGTCATATGTGCTTACAATGAGGTGCACCTCCTTTTGCCGGCTCGATGCTTCTCGAATTCAAATTCTCTCGACGTCTTCGCATCCGAACCTCCGTAGGGAAAGCTGGTTTGCTCCCGTCAGCGAGTGGAGCACAAAAAGGATCGCTTCGTGTTGAGAGGAGCTTGGAAGGCGCTTAGAAGGAGAACATGGAAGACCGCTGGGCAGGTGCGCGTGCTGTGAGACGCCGTACAAGCTCGAGCGCGCGTGGAACTGAGTACGTTGCTGGACGCAAAGAGTAAGCTTGCACAAGCAGTGCCCGGGCGCTGGATGAAGTCGCCCAAGTCATCGCGCAGCTCTGGAGTCGAATCGGACCTAAGGCGAGCAGGTTCAAAGCCTGAACGAGGACAGTCGACTGACTTTTATTTTTATTACCTGTCGCCAACTCGCCATCTCTTGGTGGTGTCGCTTAATGCCTCCTACGAGGAGAGCTTTGGTCTGAACGAAAGCCGTGAAGACTGCAACATCGATCGATGGCCACAGCTTCTGAATTTGGAATGAGCGATATTTGTAAGTGTGCTCGTTCTCTCTCTTCCTTTAAGGCTTCTCCGATCTCTCCAATCCGGAACGTTCAGCGTCGTTGCGATTTCCATCACCACTGGCTTGATAAACTATCTTCACAGCCATCTCTCCGCCCGACGGACGTTCCCTCCGACTGGTCAATTTGGAGTTGATGGGCGCCTTCGCACCGGCTCAGTCCACTTCTGTACCATCATCACCTCCAAGGAAGCCGGCGTGACTGTCCGAAACGGCTACCAAAACTTTGCCAACCTTGGCGACAAGTGTCCGTGTTGGCGTCAGCAAGATTGGGTCGTGCGTGCACATCTGTCGCGACTTTCAGCATCTGGATCAAGCAGTGGCGCATGCTCTCGTGAATTTGGCGGAGCCTCCAAAATGTGGGTGGAACGCGACGCGGTGATTCCTGGTCACCAATACCATACCATGCCATGTCTCGGGCTCGATGCATACTCGGCGATGCATGCTCGGCGTGGGTTCTACGAGACAGACGCATGGGAGACTTCGTGCCTGACAGTGCTCAAAGGAGCAGGGCTACATCATCCAGGTATGTTCTGCAGCATCGAACGCCGCCTGAATGCATTACTAACACATCATAGGACGGGTCCAGCGAGGCATGGAACCAGATACAAGACAAGGACAACTCTCTCATTCACAAGGGCTACCGCGACGACACTGACGGCATCGCCGAGTGGAGCAAGTTCGTAGCGGCTGGACCAACTGACACACGCCTTGCCACGGTTTCTTGGCATTCAGCGTGAGCACTCAATCGAGAGACGAGTCCTGGGCCCGCGACATGAATCATTATCCATCGGAGGACTTGCCGTCTCATCAACGATGATCGCCGCACCAACGATCTCCGAACTGGAACCGCTATTTTGACAGCGCACACACAGAGAGATGGGCTTCGGACCATTTCCAGTTCCCGAGGCAATATCCGCAGACCAAGCCGGTACTCGAAGAGCAGAGCGAGGAAGTTGTATTAAGGAGATGTACGAGGCTGAAGGAAGCTACCTCCGGCACTTGGGACGCGCGAGCCAACAGAAAGCGGAGGAAGAAGAAAGCAACAATTCGCAAGCGCTGCGGCAGCCAGCCAGTTGAGGACACATCGAGAATGGCTGAGAAGATGTGACTTTAAGCGAGCCGTCAGACCGGGAGAATGAGACGGTCCTTTCTTCGATGCCACGGTCGAGGAGCTTGATCTGGTCAGAGTCCGCTTGCATAGGGACTCTAAGGCGTGGGAAAGGATCGCCGTCAGCGTCGAAGTATTGCACCCGGCCGACGGACGAGGTCGTCGATCACGTTTCCGTTTCTTCTGTCCTCTATTGACTCTGCGCTTTGCTCATCTTCTCTCTCTAAAGACTTTTCCCGATCTTTGAATAATTTCCTCTCCACTATACGCACATCTACTTCGCACACCGACCTCCATCAAGCATTATTACCACCTCCCTCCACGTTCCATGCACTTGCATCTGCCCTCACAAGCAGTCTGCATCCCTTCCCTTCAGACTGCATCCGCAAACATCAAACTAATCAACCCAGCACACCTCACCGCCTTGCAACATGTCCCACGCCGCCTGTCAGGCCGGCTGCGCCAACGGCGACAGTTAAGAGCTGAAGAAGGCCAGTGACAAGCAAGTTGCGCGTGCACGACTCCTTCGGTGTATCGCGGTTCGATGTATCGCGGTGTGGTCGAGACGTCGTTTTCAAACGACATTTTGAAAACGTCGTTTTAGAACGACATTCCATCAACGACACTACATCTATACTTATCTTCCTTCCCGACCACGTTATGAAAGCCGCAGCGTCGTACGTTGATACACCGGTCCCATGCCATGCAAGCGAAGAGACTCCGCGACAGTCTCGAAGGTCGGCATCCAGTCGCGGCCCGCGATGCTTTCGGAGGAGAAGTCAGACTTAAGGAGAAGTCTAGGACATCTCAGACTTATCAGCAGGACAAGCACAGGAACGGCAGCAGCGTACAGCGCCCATCATTGAAGCATTCTGGACTTGGAACATTGAATACCAGGGAAGAAACCACGTTCCTCGGTTACCCTCTGCTTGTCCTGAGAGGCAGGTCAGGACAGTTCAACAGGATGTCTTCACATGTAGTGGCAGAGGATACATGCTACCACGAAGAAGAGCAAGATAACATCATGATACTGCCATTGACGACGCTGACGATGATACGTTGGAAGCGGCCCAAGACTTCGAAAATCGCGGGCTGCCATCCCGAAGCACATATCAGGAATTCCCTCGCATGGTCTTTGCGGAGGCGTCCGGGAACCGACGTTCACAGCCAGCGAGTGGAGCAAGGTCAAGGAATTACAATCAGAAAGCTCACCACGCAGGAGGAAACCGATCTCGAGACAGACTCCAGCTTTGCCTCTCAGTGCGAAAGACTGCATACAATGGAACGACTATAGCAACGCAGGATGGCCACGCTCTGGTACATGGAAGGCCATTGTTCTCGATGCGGATCTTTACTCTCGTGGATGCTTGCAACGAGAAGCACTTCAATCTCAGCAACGCACTTGCAGCTGAAGCTGCTGGTTTCTAATGGCGATACCGCATATCATAAGCCATCCCAACGGTACGGCGCTCACTGTGAACGTTCTGTGGGGCAGGCATCGATCATGTGTAAACTTCACAGACTCTCTGATGTCCCTCACGATTGGATTTGCTCTGCCGGCTTCACACAATAGCACACGCATCACGAGCAAATCCGTCGGCGGATGAGGATTCCATTGACACCGCTCCCTCCCATGGACAGCCGAATCTACCTACGTCCTGGAAACGACTTCATTGCTGGCCGGAGGGATCAAATGCATTGCAAGAGAATCATCGACAGCACAGTCGACTGCATCATCTGCCGTGTGCATCGTGTTCTGTGTCCATACGTCGGTCCTTGCCCACCACACGCATTCATCTTCGTGACGGACTGGCATTTCACACCTCCCGCACCGACGGTACCTTCGTAGCTGACCTTCGACACAGGTCACACAGCTCGTTGTACCTTACTGCCCACCTCCGACTCATCCACCTCGGACTCCTCCACGCAAGGCTCGCCCGCCTCGCCGAAGTCCACCGACTTGCCGGCCATATCCACCTCGCCGGAGTACTGTGCCGTCTACCGCCGACTCTTGTCCTGCTTTGGGCTCTCCTACGGCTGCCTTCGCTTTCATTCCTGTTGACTCATCTCCTGCAGTTCGAACCTTGTCACCCGGTACGGTTTCCAACTCGAACACCTGACTCCGGCAGGTAGGTATAAGCCGGTGATGCCCACAAACCACCCGACAGAAAAGTAACAGCGAACATACTCACGCCTCGGTAGCCGCCACCACCGTTCATCGTCTTCTTCTACGACCGGGTGAGCATTCGCCCATTTTCGGAGGGTATCGAGAAGAAATAGATCGTCTTCCAACTACTCTCCGCCGTACGAGACTGCCATGCCTAAGCCGCATGCTACGGCGACGTCGAGTCGTGGAATAGTGTACCTGACAAATGTCGCACCGCAATTCAAACCGGTCTACCTACCTGAAAAGGGCGGACTTCTCCTTCTACTACGATGCTTTTACACGGATAGCACTGTGCCTGACGCGCCGCAACGTCTCCTTGCTGCGAGTGAGGAATCAAGGGAAGGGAATGTGGTGCAGTAGTTATATGGACATTCTCAGTCTTGGTTTGGTCAAGTTGTGGCGCTTGTTCGTCAGCTGCTGATTCGATGTTCCGTCGCCTTCTACAAGTCGCAGTGTACCACATGAAGAATCAGCTCATGACTAGTCGAAGACCGTCGTGACATTGTCCAACACCGGCACCACCAGCGAGCGTGAATATGAAACAAAGAAGACAAGAAGATGGAAGGAGATAAGGTTGTCCCTCCAGCAGGACTTGACCGCAGGAGCACGAACTCTGCAGCATAACCTCGATAGGTCCCCGTGAGCCAGGAGAGCTTGTAACCTGCTGTATTTCCTGGGCCGCCTCCACTATGAGGGAAAGCATCATCGTCGACCTGAACCTTCACGCTCGACTCACGCATCAACCCGAATGACTTCTTCACAACACCGCATATTCTTACTTCGCCATGGCCAATACGTCTGGATTACCCTGCCTCCTTCTCAGTGCGCTCCTTCCGTCCTTGCTTGCGCGGGTAATTTTAAGCACACTCGTAGGATTTCGTAGGCCGGCTTCGCGACGTTTGGCGGAGCAACGACATCTAGAAGTCAGTACATGGAGGAAGCGTTCGATTGATACGAAGAAGCACGACGACTGTCTAGAGGATCACGAGTATAAGCTAGACGACGTTGGAGTGCGGCTCATGTGAGATGAACTCAGCACAATCAATGTGTTGAAGCAATACTGGCATACTCGACCAAATTCCAGGTCATATATCGAAGATCCCAATGTGCACCACGTTTCATCCAGACCTTAAAGCGTCTTCGTCAAACAAGTACCTATCCTTCCATGTTGCCAAACACCCGTATGCTAACCTATTCTACTGGCTCATCCTCCACCTTATTTTGCCCTCACCATCGCTCTACTTAACTACAGCATCCTTAACCAACTACCCCCCTCTCCTCCAGCTCCTCTCTCACTATAACACTATCTTTAACTCCGCAGCCTGCAAACCAGCAAAAGCTCTAATGAACCCCTCAGAACAGCAACACACTCCGTGAGTCTCTTAATCCGTCTTGCGTCCATAACATGGCTTAATCGTGGACAGTCCCTCCGATCCGTCTTCTGCGCTTTTCGGTCCAGATCCACCAAATTCTCTCTCTTGAGATAGTGCTTGGTTAGAGTATGACGTTCCGCGTGGGGGGATGTGGATGAGGGTGGGATTCTGATGCTGATTAAGGAACGATCCCTCAAGGCCGGGAATTGCGTCCAGAGAGCTGTCATCGCGCGCTGCACATTCGTCATCGCATCCTCCAATTCGACCTGCGGACGTGCGTTGTGGGAGTAGTTGACCGCGTCGCCGGAAAAACCGAAGTTCTTTCAAAGTGCCGAGGAGGTGGGTAGAGGAGAACATCCAAGGCGACCGGATTTGAGGGAAGTAAGTGAAAGAGTTGTCCAGGATCAAGACTTCTTGGTAGACTCGGTTTCGCAGCTCCGGGCTGAGATCCATGAATGGGAAACCTGGGATCTCGTCTGCTGTCACCAAGGCTGCGAGGTAGTCATTCTGGGACGACGATGCCACGTCGCGAGCAATCTCGACCAATTCTAGGACGGAGATGAGTGAAATCCAGGGACAGAGGTCTTACAGCTAACGGCGTTAGTGCAGCGGTCGTAGGATTTACCGATCTTACGAGGAGCTATTTTGTAGATATGTAGGATTAGGAAAAGGTAGTATAGGTGCAAGTATTACTTAGTAGTAGTCGGTGTTTGCTGTAGTGTCGAATCCGGTGTTAGCAATAGAGAATAATCGCAATAAAGCCAGTGAACGATGGCAACGCAGCCGGGTTATGTCGTAAGAGGGTCTGATAGAGGTGAAAAGGGCAAAGTCAACGAGATCAGTGGTAGAGATGTATTCAACTCTGCATCTTCGGGTGCTTGCATGCTTTCCAGGACTCAATCAGATACCGTGCATTCACGACGTACCCTGATTTCACCTTCGACTTCAGTTTCGTCCTCTACGCCGCTGTACTTGCTTCCGATGAATACGTCAAACGAGCAGCTAAGCTTCAAGAGCTGGTACTGCCTCCGGTTGAGATCGCTGCTGGCTCGATGTTGGGGTTGGAAGTCATGGAACGTCGGGGTGCGGAGCCTTGAAGGCACACATCTTGTGATACGAAATGCACCCAAGCCGGTGCGCTAGAGCTTGTGTTGAGGAACGAGGCAGGACTTTCTGCTGGCGTCGATTCTTATGGGTGGAGTGAAACTTCGAGCAGCGATCGTCCGACGACCACGATTCCGCCTCTGCGCGACATGAATAATGTCATTTCTCCATGCGATGTGAACAATGTCATTCCTCCATGCGATGTCAAACATGTCATTCCTCCATGCGACATTAACAATGTCATTCTGCAACTTGTCCAAGGTAGTCTGCGCAAGATGCGGTCAGCCAGATGCTACGCCCAACATGTAACGCCCACACATGCACATCGCTTTGTCAACCTACCTTGCCAGCTCCTTCTCGCCCGACAGCGGAGCGATGGAGTCAGTCATTCACATTTCAATCCGGTCCTGCTTGCGTGGTGGAAGTTGGCGGCCGTTCAAACGTGCGCGGCATGTAGTGTAGGTTCTCCTTGTTGCTTTCAGTAGCTCTTGAGGGCTGTCGAAGTTCTCTTTATCGTCATCGTTGGCTCGTTGCCACTTCTTCAGATTGTAGCTCGTCGCCGTCACCGTCCTCCTTCCGTTTACTCTTCCTTGTCATTGCATTCTTGCCACTGCTCCAACTCCCATCACTCTCACACTCCCTTCGCAGTTCCTTGCAATGTATCACACCTACTCTCTCCGATCCGACGACGCTGCCGTAATGGCGGTCTTGCTGCCCGGCCTGGTCCGTCGCGGAGCACTGTCAATTACCTTCGTCAAACAATGTCCAATCCTTCTCCTTTCCATGATGATCCAAGATGGCATCTTGAGGGGTGATCGGTTTCTTCGCTTTGTGACTTCGTCTTCGGCAGGTGGAGGAGTGCTCCATGTTCTTCGAGGTGGTATGGAATTAGGCGTTTGACGTTCTCGTTTTCCAGTCTCTTGCAAGTGAAGTACTTCCTGGCTAGTGTTCGACATCATCGGGTCGAACATCCTCCTCGCCGGGAAGTCAAGCACCAGATAGTCTCCGAATTGGCGTCTAAATCTTTCTTTCATCGTCGATGCTGCCGGCTGAGGAGGAGAAGGGCTCGAGGTCGGAGGCGGCATACAAATCGATGTCGGCGTCTGCTTTTGAGCCTGCGTCAATGTGTGCACATCAGTAGCGACATGAGAATCCTCGTCTTACCTGCAACCAAGACCAAGCACATATTGTCGATACCATGTCTCAGGTCTGAGGTAGTACGAGTTGGACGGCGAGAGGAAGTCTTCACCAAGGTCGTCCAGCCATTGCGCGAGAGCACCATCCGAAGCAGCCCTCGTTGTGTCAAGGCGAGGCTGTCCATCCCTCCGAAGCCACCGCATGGAGTCTTGTCCAGATTTCATCGCGCACCGATAGCAAGATTATCTTAGCTATAAGGCGTTGCACCATCTGAGGACGCGCGTTGTCCGCCATGTGTCGAGACCAGGTAAAGTCGGATCGTCGTCCTGGGAAGAGGTCGGTCAAGGTGGTGTGGTTTGGTAGCCGCGAGGGAGGCATGAGCTGGCGAACCAAGAAGACACATGGCCCAGGCGAGAACTGATACGGTCGTAAAGAGGGAGCAAATCCGCGATGATGTCATGCACGGAACCAGCCCCGCCCGGCTGCGATCTTTCCGACAGCAAGAGCCGAGATGACATTCTGCTCTCGATGCATCTCTCGTCACTGTCCCGACTGCACCACTGATCTCGAACCGTTTAACCCGGCCACTCGTATTCAGCGACCCGGCCAATCCCGTCAAGCTTCCCAGACTTGTCAGCAACGGCGAGCCTGAGTCTTGAAATACTCTACCACTTCTACAACAAGCGCTCGTAATTCGTGTTGGGCCAAGAGACGGACAAGGTCGCAGTGTGAACTGGGCAACGAGCTGAAGGCGCAGAATGTGGAGCTGGCGGAGCAGATCGAGGAGCTGGCTAGAGAGCCGAGAAGCCACTGGACACTTGCTGCTACACCCAGTAGAGCAAAAAGATGGACGTCGCTCAGCCTGACAAGGTTTGCTGGCTAAGATGAAGGGTCAGGTGAAGGCGGGTCAGAGTGACTCGACTCGGCGGCGGAGGAGAGCTTGAAGAGGTCGGCAACAAGCTGAAGGCACAGAATGTAAAGCTGGCCGAGCAGACATCGAGCCGGGCAAGAAGCGGGCCGAAGAGCTTGCACATGTTGCTGCTGCTGTTGCCGACGATTTGTCGCTGCCCGAGCCTCCAGCGGAGCAGACTTCTACAATAGTGGAAGGGAACGATACGAAGAAGGTACCAGACATGGCGAAGATCGAGAGTGGACCCGCTCCAAATGCTTTAAGAGCAACAAGAATCCAAGCTCCTGTCAACTTCAACTTACACGCCTACTGTTCCGCGAGCTCGTCGAGTCTCCGTAGTCGAGACGCAGTCGACATGGAGCGACCACTCAGATCAATCGCCGGCGACGGCGGCAATGACAAGGTCGTGCTGCGGGTGGGACAATTCCAGCAGCGCGGCGTCGAAAACAAGCTTGTGTCGTCCATTGTACAACTCGGGTCGGACTTTTACAATCTATCGAACGCCCAGACAGCAAGCGCCGGTCGAGGCGACCACGGATACCGCAGCAGTTATTGAGGTGATCGCCAAAACAATTCATAAAGCTGCAATCCAGCCGAACATCCGATCTAGATTTTGCCGACACTTTTGATGGAATGTCGGTTTGAAACGACGTTTTTCAAATGCGGCACTCAGGACCATCTACCCTTCCGCGCGGCCGACGTTATCTTCGATCCATGCAAGTCCCTCAGCCCTTCGTCCGTCTTCGAAACGTTGTGGACTTGACTAAGGCCCACGACGACAGCGATGGAGAGCGCTCCGGCCCAGGTGCTACGATTCCGACCCAAACGCGGCGATTCGATCGAATGCGGAGACTTTCGACTCACAGTATCCATCCGTACATGTATGTCGATGCGAACCAAGCGAGCGAACATGTCAATCCACTTCGGCGACACGTCAGAAGGTGGAGAAGCAGGAGACGGGCACGAACAACCTCGCTGATGAGATCGCGGCGTTGAGCGTCAGGCAGACGAGAGAGAAGCCTGGCGAGGATAAGGAGGAGGAGGAGGAGGAGGAGGAGGAGGAGGAGGAGGAGGAGGACGGCACTGTCGATGGCATGATCGTCAAGCTACTGCCTCGCCTGGGGAAAAGAGAGATCTGACCAGGATGACGAGGCGGAGGATGACGGGAAAGAAGAGGAGGATGGCACTGTCGATGGCATGACCGTCAAGCTTGTGCCTCATCAGGTGTAGAGCGGCCTGACCAAGGTGACGAGCTAGGAAGGAGGAGGAAGAGGAGGAGGAGGAGGAGGAGGATGGCACTGTCGATGGCATGATCGCCAAGCTACTACCTCATGAGGTGGAGAGAGGGCTGACGAGGAGGAGGAGGAGGATGAGAAGGAAGAACAAGGGGAGGACGACACTGTCGATGGCGTGGCCGTCAAGCTACAACCTCATCAGGTGGAGAGTGGCCTGACCAGGATGACGAGGAGGAGGAGGAGGATGGCACTGTGGATGGCATGGCCGTCAAGCTACTACCTCGTCAGCTAAGCTGAGGGAAACTCAGTCCATTCTGCGAGACAGCAAGTCCTATTCAGTCTCCATGTTGCTAACCTCCAAGGAAGTATTCGATTATCGAGGTACCATTGATCGGCTCAACATGCAGCGACATCAGGGGTTTGGTATTGACAATGTGCACGCTGACTGGACATACTCTTACAGGATCTACAGGAACATTACGCACTCGTTCTGGATTCCAGACCTTCGATCACAAGACACAAGCCGCACCTGACCACAAGCCATACTTTTAGGCAGTGCACAGCCTGAGCTTCGACATTATCGACAGCTTCGAAATCGATGACTCCAGCTCCCCTCTTCCTTGGACCAACAAGTCCAAAGTATACTTCCGCAAAGCCGATCGCTCCGACGACTCGAAAGCCAACCCCCAATCTCTTTGCAATCTGCGGCAAGCTCGACAAGATCAACTCTTACCCCGCCAAAACCTGCGACCCGGAAGCAGATACTCCCATCCACGAGACCGCTGCTCCTCTCTTCGCTCTCTTCGAAACTGATCCGCAGATGCCGAAGTCTATACAGAACCCTGTAGATGATAAAGCGATTGAAGAAGTCCGGAAACTGAGAGTCACCGACGTCTATTACAAGGTCGATCGATCCAAGGCGGACTCCAGCGCCGACTTCTCCAAAGCAGACCGCTTCGCTCTTGACGCTTGCAGAACGTTATGGTCTTGTCTGCCAGGAGCTTGCAACAGCCTATGAGATTGTAGAAGTCTGTTGGTAAGCTCTGCTTGAGGCTGCTGAAATGGAGTGAAAGAGTCGTGGGAGAGAATGTAGGAGGAGGGTGTCACAGTGTCACAGAGGATGTAGGAAAAAGGCGTTGGGGACATTGCAATGGAGAGGGTTGGCATGCAGGGGAGTCCTTTGATCAGCGCAGTGGGTCGATGAGGATATGCACTCGCGCTGTGAATGAAAGCCGCCCATGCCATATGCAGGAGGAGAAGGCACTGGAGAGGTGTGGAAGCAGAAGCGTAAAGTAGCGCGGTCAGATAGCGATATGCAGAGAAGAATGAGCAAAGTTGTTGGAGTGCAGAGTGATCTTCCCTAACCACCAGTCCATATTTCGTTCCCACTTCCTCGTCCTCCCGTCCTTCTCCAGTTGTACGTACGTGTATGCTGCACGTGGTCAGGCGGCGCGGTCCCGCTGGCTGAACCATTTGCCGGCCCCCAGCCCTTGACGTCGTGCGACCACCAGAGACTCATTCGCCACCATGGCTCTCAGTTCGCATCCACCGACATGACTTACTTCCAAGACGGTATGTCGTGTCGAGCTCAGAACGACGTCGTCGCCATCCTCGGAGGTCTCCAAGTCGTATCTGTCGTCAATCGAGCAAAGACCATGCTGTCCGAGTCCAACCGGAGTCTACCCGAGACTTTGGTCTGTGCCGCCAGAAGGTTTCACGCTTACCTCCTACCCTAGCCTCCAGCCACTTCCCCGCCCTTTCTCACTTCAATTCTCCTCCCGGCCACTTTCAGGCTGGATTACGAATAGCACCTTCGCCGTCCATACCCACCATTGGTACCTCACGCCTTCCACCGCTGGTCTGCGACTGACACAATCTCTATTGCAAGCGTTCAATCCATCGACTATGGCGGACGACCGCTCGATGCTGCCGTCCAACCAGCTGGACCCTCAGCTATTTGTGCCACCTGCAGCGACCACTGGCTCCACGAACACATCGCTAGAATCACAGGCGCACGCATGGCAAAGGACAACGATTCTGAGACTTGCGGGACAATTTCATACCAAGGCCCGCGCTTGCAAAAACGAGACACAGCTCCTCAAGCTATATCGCGAATCCCGCGATGTGATTCTTGCCCTAGAGGGCACGCTTTCGGATGTTGCGGCGACATTCTGGGATATCTTTGGCAGCAAGGTGCCGCTCAACGACAAGGCCGACGAACAGTGGCAGCGATTTGAAACGTTGGCTAAGAGCAACGAGAAAAAGAGAGACAGCAAAGACGTTCCCGCTCAAAGAGTCATGCACGAAGCTGGTGTCATTGCGATCTGGGGTCCGGAGATCTTCAACCACTACGGCTGGCAAGGCTGGCCACTGGTAACGATCCGCAAATTACATCAGTTTGCGAGGATTGTCAAAGACTGGCACGAAGCAGTCCGAGTCTTTAATGCGATGCTGGTACACCGGGAGGAGTCGAGAGCAAACGGCAACAACCAAGCCCTCAAAATTGGGGAGCATCACTCGGCATCCAAAATCAAGGAACAGGAATCACCCATCGACCCATCGGACATCAAAGAGGCATTGCAATGGGCGAAGACAAACTCCGAATCGGCCGAGGCGAAGCAGCAAATCATTGCACGGGCGAGCAACGTCAACGGAACACCGATAGAAGATTGTGATCTGAAAGTGGACAAGTACGGCCTGTTGACGCCGGACCGAGGGAGAAAGCGACCTCCGCGCCGCGATTTGATTGTCAACAAGGCCGTGCCTGCGACTCCCACTCCACTGCCACTGGCATCGAGAGCGAATGCTGTGTTCAAAAAGCAAAACAATGCCGTGCCTGCGACTCCGAGTTCGCTGCCACTAGCATCGAGAGCGAATGCTGCGTCCAAAAAGCAACAGGTACGACGCGGTCATGCGAGAGGAAAGGCTTCCAAATTGGCGGAAGAGAAAGAGCGTGGTGCGGTGGATGAAGAGGTAGAAGAAGAGGAAGAGGTCGATTCGGATGATAAAGATGCAGATGGAGAACCGGATGACGATACGAATGTTTTTGGCAACGATCACACTGCGGCTTCTACGGGGACCGAAAAGCCCATGGACACCTCTACATCAGCGCCCGATCAGCATGGTGAGGATCTCGTGGGAGAAGCAGACGAGGACGAGCCGATGGAAGATTCGACAGCTGCGACGGAGCAGAACAACACCGTGGGAGTAGCAGATGAGAACGTGGCCATGGAGGATTCGACAGCTCCGCCTGAGCAGGAACCGGACGACCAGGCCAGGAACAATCCTGGCAGTCTCGGTATCGCCGGGCGTTCGAAAAGCGGCGGCAGCAATACTGGTGAAGACGATGGTTTGTCGATCACGGGGACCGAGGGGGACGCTGCAGAAATCCTTGTAACCCTGGGGAGAGCCGCCGCCGACGATCAGGTAATGAGGGATGCTGCTGACGGAGACAGCCATGAGATCGAGGGGCGGCGCAGCGGCGAGGAGCGAGACAGTGGGACACCCAAACCAGATGTCCAAGTGCAAGTGCAAGTTGACCGGGTCGGATCTACGAGCTCCGGGCATGACGCCGATCGGGATGGTGGCGACCCGAGGTCGAAAGGCGCGCAAAGCAGTGACGAGAGAATGGCCGATGCTGAAGAAATCAACGACAATGAACAACCTGGCCACGCTCCAAGCACAGCTGACTCTGGCAACGTGGGTCTTGCGGCTGCGCGCAGTTCAACAACCCACACAAACGCAGAACCGTCTCAAGAGATGTCTGGTTCTGATGGGACAACAGATGCACAGGGAGAAAGTGCCTTACCAAGTCGAGGTCAACATCCCGACATCCCAACACCATCGCCAGCAGACATCGATCACATCAACTCGCAACTGAGTAGCGAACAGCAGAGCTCTGCCGGTGCACATGCGCCACCAGGCGCTGACAGCGCTGCTCATGCCGGTATTGCGACAACCAATTCGCTTGAGGTACGGCGGACCCGGATGGCTGCTAGTCGTGCCGTTAATCAAGTCCTCAGCGTGGGCCACGGCGATGGTCAACGTGCAGGTAGCGACATAGCACAGAATTCCGGGGCAAGGCTCAATGGCCAAACAGACTTGGGCTCCAAGCTTCGTCTTCTGATGGAAGCGGACGACTCTCCCTCTGACGTGAGTCAGCTCGTCGACAAGTTGCGCCAGCTTGACGGCTTGGGGCATGTTCGTCCGGCCCAGATACACAATGCATCTGAAGACAAGCCGAAAGCACGCAAGGAGTCGGCAGATGTCTGGCAAACTGCCTGGCTACCCTCCGAGCAATTTTTTGTCCGGGACTTCCTCACGAAACCGATGATCATCAAGCAAAGCTTTCAAGACAGCGCTCTCTACAATCAAAAGAAACTGCTTACGTTGATCACTGAGAGACACCCGAAGCAGACTATCGACGTCCGTCGCAGCGCTACAGGCGTCCCGACCTCTATGACACTTCTCGACTACGCTCAAGCCATGAATTCCTCCAACACTCCACCCGCAGGCGTTGCTCTCAAAGTCGAAAGCATCATCCGAGCTGACGAACCTCTGCTTACTCGACTACCACGTTTCCGCCTGCTGCAAACCCTGGTCGGACGAGCCAAATGCTCTGCGGAAGGGACCTCCTTGCAAGGTCTCACCAACCTTCTTGACTCTCTGAATTTCACCTTGTACAGCCATGCCGGCGTCTTCACCTCCTCGCCCATCGACTCCCTCTTCGGCACCTGGGTCCGCTGCCTCTCCGGCTCCGCAATGTGGATTCTCTCCCCACCATTAAACAAAACCAGCTGGCAGCAATATCTCGCCGGCGAAGCCTCGTGGCCACGCAACGCAGAAGCACGCATCCTCCTCCTTGAGAAAGACGATGTCCTCGTCATTCCTGCCGGTATGCGCATCGCCCGCGCCGTGTTCGTGCCGGAAGCATGTGTCATGGAAGGAGGGAGTTTCTGGGACGAGTGCAGTATTCCCGAAGTGATTGATGGACTGATCTGGACGAAGGAGCATGGAGAGCACAGGAAGCATGCTGTGTTTGCGCAGCTACCGAGGCTGGTGGATGAACTTGAGGCGTGGGTTGAGGAGGGACATTCGGATTTTGGGAAGACTGGGAAGGGACTGGCGGAGTACCGGAAGAGGGTGAGGAATGGTATTAGTGCTTTGAGGAGGGTGTTGGTGGAGGAAGAAGAGAAGGAGAGGAGGGAACGGGAAGGAAGTTTGACGCTTTGATGTGGAGTGGAGAGCAATGGTGCGGATGGTCTGTTGTACGAAAAGTATGAGACGAAAGCGCGGCAACATGGTAATGAACGGGAAGGACAAGGAATACAACGGGTGTGAGATGGGTTGCAACAGCGCCCAGCCTCTAATGATACGCATCTCCTGGCCTGATCCTACCATGTAATGCTCCCTCGTTGTGTTTGTGGCTATCCTCGGCTCCAGTCGCGGCCTGGCGTAACATGCTTCCCGACTCGTGGGATATCGCAGCAATTCTGCATCGGACAACGAGACGCCACAACGCCTGGCACCTCAAGTCATCCACCTTTCATCTCTGCGAGTCCTTAATTACCTCAACTTCACTCGACTCTGTTTGACTGCATATTCGCTCACCTTGTCCGGGACGTTGAGGATTGCACAATTAGCACCAACTGGCCAGGCTGGCTTCTCCGCTTTCCCTCGCGTGGAACACGGCAATACGATCATGTCCCGGAACGAGAGAGTCCGGGCTTCATCTTTCATTCTGTCACCGACAGCCGAATTGCAGCTTCGCAAGGCGAAGGCTCGCTGGCTCATGGAAACGGAGCCCCATCCAGCCGCTTTTTACACTCATCCAGCACCCGTATTCATGCGCAGCATCGTAAGCATTTCGGAACTGGCGAGCTAGCGGCGAGGAATGCATTGGCTTTATCGACCATCGACATCCCGCCGAGCCCAGCAGGTCCGATGCGAGAGAGTGAGCAGATCGACGACCCGATGCAGCAGTGCGGCCGCCTGTGCGGTGGGCTGAACTGGACAGGCATCGTCAGCAGCTGGGTAAGATTATGCAAACGGAAGAGGTATGCCCGTCTCGGCTGAACGGCAACCCTGTGTTCAAAGCTATGTACAACGTTCGATCTGGACCTGCGATCTACGGCGACCATTAGTGGACAAGCGAGCGAGACCATCAACGAATGCGGCCAGAATCACCATGGCCTCGGACATATGCTCCTTCTCCTTTCATTGAGACCTACGTGGGATCTTGCGTATCTGAGGATGCGGCCGAGGGCCTTTTTCTCACCGGCTCCGAATTGGCTGCAATTTCTCAGGCGAACATACCAACGACCACTCGATCTCGCCGGACTGGTCTGCAGATACACTGTGGACACGTCTCTTTGCTCGGCTCTTCAGATATTTCGTTGCTACGTCACTTACACATTACCAGCCGCCATGGCCGTCGACATATGCTACGTAATGGCGAAGTCTCGCATGCAACGATACAAGCGGCGACTGCCAAGGGTGGATGGCATTACATCACTGCCGACAACATGTTCATGATCGTCAGGAGCACGTCTCGGTCCACGGCGCTGCACATTTGCCATGACTATCGTCCAAGGAACAACTTGTTCCGGTGAGAGCATGACTCACCGTGGTACCAGAGTAGAGTCCGCCTATAGAGCGAAAACCCGACAGAGGACCCCGGCGTGGATGCTTTCGCCGATGAGCTACGTGGGAGGACTTCTGGAGCTGTGTCCAATGTGCTAAACTTCCGCTGCATCACGAAAGCCGATCGACTGGTCTTCGCCGAGACTCCGGCTTCCGAGTGCTGGAGGGCCATTGTTGATCATTCAAGAGCGGGCCCGGCGCCCAACAAGGAAGACTTTCCAGATCTTCATCTTGGCAATCTGGATAGCTGCATGAGTCTCAACATCTTTGCCTTCCCTGGAGCATCTCCCTTTGGTCATGTCGACTCGCTTGCCGACACTCGGGCCGGTGCTGCCTCGGTGTTGAAGTCTAAACGATCGTGCACGAAAGCTAAATGTGCGAGGCAGACTGCACCGATATTACGGAAAAGGGAGATAAGTGGGACTCGAAGGTGTCGCTTCGCTACATGCCTGCCGAATTCCATTAACAATTCCTCGTCTTTCCGAACGGCCTGGCAATGTAATCTCAGCTGCAATGTCGGAAAGCCAGCTCGAGCTCGCGCCGAATATCACATGCAAGCCATGCGTCCAACAACCGCACCTCGCTGTTGACCAGCAACACTATGTCCACCTTCGCTACTAGGCGAATCTCGCCGCCGCGATGAAACCTGCCGATCTCAGCCTCGCCCTCTCCTTTCACCAGACTATGACCACGCCGGCGCAAAAGTATGGCTCAACAAATGGTACACTGGGGATGCAGGTCGTCTGGTCGACCTTCGGAAGGGAGACGTGTCGATGCCACCAAGACGCCGCATCATACATACAGTGAGTTAAACCGAGCCGTGGTTGATGGAAGGCAGGATGTTTTGGAATGAGTACGTCACTTCCGAGATACTCAAGTCCTTCCTATGGACTCTCTGGAACCCATTGGCTACAAATGAGAGATGACATGACGGCTACTGGCTATTTTGCAGACGTCCGGCAATTGGGTTGATCAGGACCCTCAGCGCTTTCCTGCTGCTGACTCAATCAAAGATTCGAGCGGAGAGCTCAAAAAGAACGGCTGCTCGCCAAAGTCGTGCGACGGGAAGATGCGAATGGCGTTGCACCACATGGTGTGCTGAGCGTGCCGAGCAATCTACGCCAGACTGCATGAGACTGGACTTCAAGATATGGTGTGGTGGTCGCAGCAAACGTCGTGGTAAATTGTGTGGTTCCTCTTACAAGGTGAAACCGAGCAAAGAATGCATGTTACGAAAATGAGAGCCGTGGCCGCAGGAGACCATTATGGACTTAGGCCGAGCTTATGATACGACAAGTCCGAACAAGACAAACACGACGCGATCCAGGACAAAGAAGACACCACTCAGTACCAGAGCGACTTAAGCTCTAAAGTGGAGGATTTAGAGGAAAACATGTTTGAGGGATTCAAGCAAGGTCTTCTAGCAGAGGGCGCGTAGACCACGCTTGAACCCCGGAAGCACAGCTTGGACACTAAGGCTGCGCTGAAGGAACACGGCGTGAGTACAGCGGCTGCGCTCCTGGACCAAAAGCCGAGTCTTACTACTGCGGTCGAGAATCTTCAACATAAGATGAGCCTCTGGATAATCGCTATGCCAGCGAGTATGATCACCTTCTTGGTTGGTTTAGCTGTGTTGTGGGTGAGGAGTGAGAAGGCGGAACTCGACGAGGAAAAGACAGCATTCAGAGACAAGAAGACCGCACTGGACAACGAGAGGAAGGCAGTTGGCGACGAAAGACGACACCCTGCAACAATAAGCAGGGCCTTAGCACTGCGAAGGTGTTGACAAATTCTTTGGCGACCGTTCCTATCAGGATGTCAACTCTCCACCAACAGTGTCATGCCCACAAAGGATGAGCGAGAGGCGGAAGGAAACGGGCCGATGAGCTTCTCGTGCCTGCAGAGAATGAGCAAGCGGCGGAAGGAAATGCGCTGATCGTGCGGACCATCTCCTTTCGGCTTGTCTGGATTCTGGACGCCATCATCCTCTTTTTGTGCATGGTCATCTTGGCCTGGATCCGCAGGATTGTTCTTGAGGAACCATAATTATCAGCTGATAGGCAACGCTTGTAGAAGCATGGGAACATGATCCTCGAATCCGATATCTCCTTGTTCGCAAACTCCTCTCGATAAGCCTCGTCTGCCAAACCCCCAGTTTCGAGCTTGGAAGCGGAGAAAACAAGCAGCTACACCGCGGCCTTGATCGAAGGAATCTTTCAGCAGGGAAAGGAATCCACCACTCGGGTTGGACACAAGGCCTGGTTTTGGAGTGACAGCAGGAATGCCCGAGTCTTGGGCCAATAGCGGAGTTCTGGTGTTGTAGCATCGAGGCTATCAGAGAAATGCCTCGACAGTGCAGCCATCATGGACCCTGAAGCCTGCTGATGGGCCAGCGAAGCGATCTCCGGCAACACTCTGAAAGCGTTCCAATCCCACCATTTGCCAGACCCTCAACCACCGACCATGACGCCGATCCCCTCTCCATTTTTCACACCAAAGCTAAAAGAATCGCATTCGGACACAGCATCGTTTCGCCGGACTCGAGCTAGCGGCGTGATCTCTCCAGAAGCTCCGGAAACGGTCGAGAAGGCGGAAGAGGACAAGTGCGGAGCAAGAAACGCTCGGGACACCACGAGAGTAAGAGTTTATCGGTTGAGAACGAACGGTGCATCGAGATTTTCTCATCACTCCGAGACGTGTTGCACAAGAGGATTCAGATGGATCGGAACGGAGCCAAGATGGAGGGTTGAGGAAGGATGCCAGAACTGTATCAGAAACGCCATCGACTCTTCACCATACCACTGCGCTGGATCTCTTCTGCGTACCAGCGTGTCTGTGACGAACGGGTCTACAGCTTCGTCTTGCACCTCATTCGCCTTTGCACAGACTGCACGCAGTCCTACTCGCGGACGTCAAAATTCACATCCAGCCCACGACGATGTTCCGAGCAGTGGTCAGAACCAGGTTGTTCCAGCAATCGTATATGCAGTGTTCAGGAATTATCTGTTGCGCCTCACAGAATTCGTGAAAGGTGAGCGGAGTAAGGACTACACACTTGGATCAAACGTGAGACATGAGCGGAGGGGAGGAGTGCGGATAGTTTCGGAGGCAAACTTGTCGTTGGACGTCGCATGCAGGCAGCCTGCTCGTCCTTCCCAGACCCGGGTAACTTCATGACCGCGTCCATGCCAGAGGATTAGGCCACAGAGTCACCTGATGGTATCATGCCCGGACGTTGCGCAGGATCTCCACGGATGATACCTGGTCCAACACAGGGCAGGCTGCTGCACTGGCTGCTTGCAGAGGAATTGCAATCACTGTACTCCCTAGGAGCAGTTCGTCCTGTAACCTTGAGCATGAGACTGCAACACCACAACATTCCGGTCAGGTCGTTCTCTGAGTCCGAGGAGAACGGAGATCTGTGGTCAATTCCATGTCAAGTGCGGCTTAGGGGCGCAGCATGATATTTTCATTAAGCTGCCCCCATCAGCAAGTCTCACTGACGCTCTTTCTACCTGGCGACGTGCAGCCCGGCTAAACCCGTTCGTTGAAGTCAGTTCTATCAATCCGGCAACGCGGGCCAGTATATCCACAGTTGAAGCAGTGTCCATCATGACGCTTTGCAGTTCCAGCCTCGAGATCCACCTCACGCCAAATACCGGATTCTTCCGACCAAGGCCTCCTCCACGAGGGTGATCCATGATCTGCTCCAAGGACTTCCTCGTCTCGCAGGACCGGGACAGCTGAAATGCGGTCCAAAGTTCTGCGTCGGCACTCCAAGATTGATCGTCGTTGCCACACACTCTGCCAGCGCCTGTGCCGCCTCGAGGGCCATAGCGTTGACGGTTCCGAGCGTATCTGGCGCACAACTGAGTTGCGTCATCAGGATGGTCAGCAGCTTCGCAAGTATCCAGCAGCTTTCACTTCTTGACGGATTGAGTGCCGAGAAGAAGCGAGATGCGTTCCGAGTGCGGTACTCAGCCGTGGACAGGTTTGCGATCGAGGTCACTCATCAGTGCGAAACGAATGATACTCTGATCTACAATTGCGCAACTCAATGAGCCGCGTTCAGCTTCTTCAGGACTGCAGGACTGCTCGGGCTGAATCTGCTCCTCGACGCGAGTACCCTGCTGCTCGGTCAGCAAGTCTCGAGAGACTTGAAGCGACCTGTTCTATCATTCGTCCTGGTCTTGGCCTTTCAACACTGAAGCCGTAGCACACAACCCAAGCGGACCAGCAGAGAATTTCCGAGCCGAACGTCGACAAACGAACCCCTTGGCGACGACTCGAACTCGAGCACCATCACAACAAAACAACAAATGCGGGATTTCCCAGGCAAAAAGATTGCTTTTCAATGCCCGACAAATCAGCAAAAACAAACTCTCGAGACAACACGAGTCCAGCAACCCTTTCCAAATCGTTATATTACTACAAGCCCGAGTTCTTACGAAGCGGCCAAATGGGCGGGTTTTCTTGATTGGATGAAGGGGAAATTTGTGGAATATAAACCTTACTTGGAGTTACTGCGTTTGTAGACCGGCATTGGGGATTTGGGCGTGGAGAGTGGTTGTGAGTATCGACACTGTCCCGATGAATGATGGAGTGCTCTGCTCGTCATCTCTTCAGGGAAAGCTCTTGTTGAGGTTTCTTTCTGCAACATTACGCGACATTGACCTCGCCGAAGCGACCAGATGAACGCTCATGAAACCTCTCCTTGTAACAATACTGGCGCCTCACTCTCCCTGCTACTAATCAAGCTGATGGCCTCGGGCCTCGGCGCTGCGCAAGACACCTGATTGCTGGGTCAAATGCCTGGTACTGTCGCAGAGCAAGTATTCCAGGTGGCGTCTGCTTGTACAACGCCCGGAGGCTTTGGCTAGACGATAACAACGGTCCCGATCGGCGAGCGTTGACTGGAAATTATGAATTCAGCACGGAGGAAGACCAGAGGTAGACATCGAAAGTCTTTGGTTAAGCAGCGAGCAACATTTCACGATCCATGTATCATCAAGATCTTGATCGCAAGATGGCAACAGCTTGAATCGAATTTGGGAGAGACTGTCAGAAGCATGGTTCGGCGTATACTGCTGGCCCTGGCAGCAATGCAGCAATAGCGATGTTCCACATGCAGTTGCCACGCTGGACTTCAATCTACCTCGCCATCGATACCGCCGCCGCCCTGAATCTCCCCTCCGCCGCCGACTGATCTCTTCAACTCTGCGCTCGCCGGTTGGACGGGCACACCGCGGCCGCAATTTCTGTCGGCCTGCATTCACCTGAGCGCCGTATTCGACGCTCGTCCATGCACGAAGTCTGCCGGGCCTTGCGCCAAATGGAATGAACAGCAGTAATGAGTTGGAGAGGTTGTCATCATCTCTCGGCCAGCCCACGTGGTTTGCCAGGGGAGGAACTTGCGCTGCACCGAGATCCAGCGCAGAGTATGCATCACAATCAGCCTTCGAACATGGACGACCTGCCGATGGCTCGACAGAAACGCAAGAGGACAAGTCCCGAAAGGCAGAGACTCTCAGAAGCTACGTACAACCGTGATCGACTCCCCGACAAAGCAGCTCGACTTAAGATGGTTAAGGCAATTGCTCTCGGCGATAAGGAAGTCCAGATCTGGTTCCAGAACAGACGGCAAAGCCCCCGCAGGAAATCGAGACCACTTCTCCCACAGGAGATTTCGCAGTCCCTGATGACCCGGGATTCGAACGAAACGCAGCAACAGCGAGTCTGGGCGCCAAAGGACTGGCCCAGTATAGGAGCAGCATCGACGTCGAAAGGTCGCATGACATCTGCCTGGAGTCCTTCAGGCTCTCAAGTGGTGTACTGCCATGAATGATGTTCTCCAGTGGCAGGCGGCCAGAGCTGGCGATCTCACAAGCCCTATCGCTGAACAATGAGAGGCAGTGCTGCCGAGTCCCAATGCAAATCTTCAGACCTGCTATCCCTCGCACATCCTTGCCCAGTCGGTATGCCGATCAAGCCGCATATCTGATTGTCGCCGAGGAGACCTTCTTCTTCATCCAAACCCATGGAGATCCCCGTCAAGAACAGATCACTCACATCTGGTAAAATGCCGACATTGCGGACTTCGCGGCCATGCAACATCAGAAGGTCCGAAGCCAGAGTCGGACCATCTGGAAGCATAGCGAACACGAAATGATCAGGCAGGTCAAGTGCGCATTCTGATATTCGCCCGCGGGAGGTCACCCACCTCGAGCCTGAGCGTGCTCTGCCACTGGTCTGTCTCTGGACGCCGTTACGGATGGAGTTGAAAGAGCCAAGCACAGCTTGATTGTACCCAGTCTTCGCGAGATGCGCGAGTGTCATGAGACGACATACCTTCCGCACAGTCTCGTTTCGTGGCTCACAACGACATACGCTAGCCGTTGCAGTGCGTCATGAATCCGCCACCGAGCTTGCGGATCAACATAGATCTTTCTTCAAGACGAGAGATGCAATCTCACGCCTCCGGGCTTCGATCTCTTCAAATAACAAGTTAGGCGCCGGCCAAGCCGGCTGGTAGAATGGCCAAGATCTCGTCCTTGGACGCTGCTACCCTCCGCTCCCGATATCGAGTCCAAGCGGTCGAGAAACTGGGTTAAGAGGAAGAGGTCGATGGCCAGAGAAGTCTTATGAGAAAGTCAAATAGACGACAGCCCAATTGCTCCGTCGTGCCGCATCGTTGGCTGTAAGCAATACGGCCCTCACGTGGGTGTCTTTCGTCAGCAGAGTATCCACCACAAGAAACAACTCTGCACATGCAGTACTTCGTACTCCTGGGAGGAGGGGCGTCTGCTTTTGCCGCCGCTAGCTTGACCACTGCAGCTGCCGTAATCACAGCTCGTACAACGAAAGGCTCTCCAGTGGATACTTGTTCAACATTGGCGTCTCAGCGCTGGATGACTCTGCTGCCAGCACTATGACGGTGCCTTCCCAATGTCAGATTTCAGATCGACGCTAAACTACGGCTCGGGCGATCAAGACGTATCTGGTCGTGCGGAATCGAATGCCACCGTTTTTCGTATGCTATTTATCCACCATCATGCGCTCAACGTTCACATTAGCAGCCGTTCGCCGAATGTGGCTTTATCAACGATCAACATTGCGATAAAGAGATCAACTGTACTAGCGGGTGAAACAGCATTGGACCCCCAGGAATCAAGTCGCCTGCGCTGACGGAAGGAAGAGCGTCCATATGACATACTGGAGCGAACAGTGAGCAGCAGAAATAGCCAGCTCTACGGAGATACCATCATGAATCTTTGCGGCCCTGCAACCGTCATCAGATATCATGTGCCGCACAGCGAAGCAATACCTATGGGGACGAAGCCAGCTGCTGAGCAACGCCACTGGGTCATGGCATCGCAATGCATGCCCGATACGCCCATCTGCCGAGTCACGAAGAGGCAACTTACCCACAATGGTCCACCCTGAGCGTGGAACCCACCTTGATGTATCTTTGGGTTTAGATCGCAGTCGACCTGGCTTCCAGTAACTGATGTACCTATCCCCAGAACGCATGTCGACTGACCAGCGTGGCTGTGGATGAGTCGTGGAGATAGGTTCTATAGTGCATCATGCTCTCAGCTTGGTCGTCTACAAGTGCCCATCGACGACTCGCGGACGACCTTCCGCTGGACGACCTCAATGGTCAAACGAGCCACCAGAGAAAACTCCTCTCCGATCTCCTCACGTCGGCTTGTATCGGCCTCGTTGCTTGAGCTCGATTTCCACTACTTTGGACACCAGCGTTCTTCGACCAGAAGCTCTGAGGCTTGACTACCGCAGTCGACTCTTCAGCTTGCCAGCGTCGCCGTTTGCGACACTCTCTCCAAGGTGTGGTTCGCTATTAGCGTCGTTGTCGAGGGAATGCTTCCAAGTCGCCGAGCAACATAGGAAGTCGTGCGGACGTCCCGACCGTTGTGCCTGGGTCAAGGACGCACAGGCGGACAGGTCCCACCACAACGCTCGAAGATGCTGTTGCCGAGGATCAACGGAGGAGTCTTTCAAGACTGCGGTGGAGGTTGATTTGATTCGGGAGCCAACTGAGCAGACCCAACAGGAGAAGTCGAACACGGCGCCGACTACTAGCAATCTTCTCTTGCCACCATCGCGGTCAAGGAGTACGACTATCTTAAGAAGATCCTCGGCAAATATCTCCAGGATCATGGACAAGAACGAATGTACGGAGGGTTGCCGATAACGGCAACAATTCTTCCAATCGGTCAGAACGACTCCGCGGAGCAGATGGCTCGAGCCAACATTCAGCAGAGGCAAGCTTCGTCCAGACCGCCGCACACGCCAGCGTGCCACCAAGTCCTTATGATCGAGGTCGCATAGCCGAGACTCGGAGTTGATCATTACCCACCATCGCTTCGGTCAGAGTCCTGACGCTCTGCTCGCTGTTGCCAGTCCTTCGAAGGTTGTCCCTCAGGGATCCGGCCACTGTGAAATTCGTCCTCATTCATTCACACTCACCCCTCAAGTCTTGAACTTATCTCCGGAACTTCGTTACTCCGGAACTCCTACTAAACTGCCTCCTCTCGGCAGTGATTTATATTGTCAAAGCTACCGACTGTGATCACGTCAGCCTCGTCAACGGTGCAGCCGCCGCTGTCACCGAGCACTTGATCTGCATTCCCGGCAGTCGAACTACATCGATCAAGCTTTCACCATTTCCAAAGAGCGACGTTCGGACAGACGTCGACTTCGGCCGAACTGGGATTGCCGGATGGACTTGATCTATGAAAAAGAGGAGGATGATCCTTTCTGGACGATTCCTGCAACTCCCCGTTTTGATCCTAGCCCTCTTCTGCCCCCTCTGCGTCTTTCATACTCTGTAAGGTGGTATTGCAAGGTGATATTGAAGTGCAATCGGGGGGAGGACGGATGAAGAACCTCTCAGTTTGGGATGATGTGTTTGTAACGTTGATGTCTGATTATGATGAAGGGGTTGATTACATCGAGCCAGTGAAGCAGTGGCTGAGCTCTGTCGGAGAAGATGTCGTTGGACATCGGGAAGATTAATGTTCATCAACTTCAGGAGTCTTCTTAGGATATTGGGATTTCGTGCCCGTCAGTTAGTATCAAAACAGCCGTCTGAGAACCACCTGGTACAAAGAAAGACTCGCCTCGCCTCAAGCAGGGGGCAATATACCCAGGCTTCAACCAAGATCTCCGAGCCCGCAGACATTTGTTCTCTCTCTCCCGGGTCGAGATGAACAGAATGGACAACGACCGCAGATGCTGCAAGGTCTCTCAATAGCAGCTGTCAATATCTGTCTCGACATCCCGACCCGCTGCCACGATGTCTAGAAGCAGACCCGACCGGACTTCAGGGATTGTACAGTCTTCTTCCGATCTGCGTCCTGGTCCTGAACGGACGTATCTGGTCTTCTTACGGATGTCCGACTACATGACAACGAAGTACAAGGCTACAGGTGGAGGTGGAAGAGGCGGCGCGACAAGATTGATGATCTGGCCATTTCAACGGTCAGGCAGAATCTCGATGATCCGGCAAGTGCGCTCGCCAATGTGGAGTTCCTGGTCAACGTCTCGAGCTATCCTTTAATGATGGTCTCTTTCCCGATGTATGTTTACTCAACAGTTCCGGTGCTCCAAAGTACGGCTGAAGATGAGGGCAACTTCGAGACGGACTATCCCTCAGATCGTTTGCCACGAGATCGGTAGGACTGAACAGACAAGTCCGATACTGACGCTCGTAGGAATACTGGACCCTATCTTGGCAACAGTTTGGTCTCAGCGGGACCTCTGCTACTCACGTCTAACAGCGAAGGGGACCGCAAGTTGCGGGTCCTCGTTGGAGGCGGCAGCGAAGACGCCAGGGAGTCGAGCATTGGCATACGTCTGGTTCGGGAACGAGGGCTGCATTACCCGGGACTGGTACTGCTGGAGATCTGCCTGATGCTGGAGTGTAGCCTTGTGCTGAGCTTTCTGCTGAGCCTGCACCTGAGCATGACGCTGAGCCTGGATACGTTCCATGGCAAGGCTGCTCGATGACTTACTTCCTGTTCGTGTACGACGATGGTGATGATGTCTTTATGTGTCTTCAATCCGGCCTGATGAGAAAGAGAAGAGTGCCACGCTCGTGTATGATGCGTGGCAATCGGCGTATCGACACCGCTAGATACCATCGTTCCGGTAAAAGAGCTGGTGGTGACCTGAGATCTCGGACGAGTCGATTGGTCGACTGGCTTCTCCTCCGCATAAAGTGTATCGCAGTTCTTGTAAACATCGTCAGCATTGTGTGGGATCTTTGACGGGGAGGATGACAGCCTCGTGCTCGGCTGTGCATGGATGTCCTGTCGTCGACTTATGATAAGGTCTTCTGCGCATCTGAAACATCTCAAGCCAAATCAGGCCGGAAATCATTTGAGTATGACAACCCATTGTGCAGTATGGACAGGAGTAGTGAGACTGAAAGCGGCGAGAATCTTCCACCGTGCGATGGATGCGCATACTGAAGTATGTCGACATGAATCTCTGTTTGCCTGACTTCAGTAACGATGCAGCTGTGCAGGAATGCCCACTCGAAGATCTTCCCCACCAGCATCATTTCGACGCAGCATCTCCATCGTCCGCCCGCTACACGAAACCACCAATGAGGAAGAACAACATCAGTAAACACCGAGTGCAATCATCCCATTCACTGCGACCCGTGACAGCTCCTCCTTCCCGCCGCTTGCGAGTGGTAAATGCGTGACACACGCATCGGACACTCCGAGGTGATGCGTCGGCACGTGGGGTACTGTGGTAAGTCGTCCTCCAGAGATGAGGGACGAAGAAGGTGCCTGTCTCGGCAGAGCTGTGTTTGTCCGATAGTGCAGTTACATCTCTGGGATAGCTGGGTTAGAGATCGGTGGAACAGGCTTGCGGCAGGAACAGCGCTCAAGAACCGCTGTGCACGACCGTGGCCTAAACTGTCGACTGTTCGGCTCCGGCCAGCTCGCTCGATGGAAGCTTCGGCATGGATTCGGCGCTGCCATTCGACGTCCTTGTTCAATTGTCAGACTCTGCACGAGTTTCTTGAAGTTGATGCTGGACCGATAAGATCGGCTTATTTGCGCCGAGACACTTTTTCGAGGTCGCAGAAACTTTCTGCTTCGGATCGCACTGATGGAGTGAAGTCACCAATCCTGCATCTGATCAGTATTGACACATGAGTCTGAAAGGCTAGCGTGTGCTGTGCCATGAGTCCAGGACCTGCTCTCGAAGTCTTCGTCTAAAAGCGACGTGCGAAGGATCAGTCTGTTCTAGACGGAGTCTTTCCGGAGCCGATCGTGCGAGGGAATCATGAAGTTCGGTTGGCAAGAGGTGATCATAGAAGTCTGTTGTATTCCGCGGTGAAGTCGAAGAGGACCCTGGCAGTGAGCAAGACTCGGACAAGCATCCCAGTTGCGGCGGCTCGGAAGGTGTAAATCAGGATGTCATCGTCCAGGTTCCGCGACAGCACTCTCGCATACGGAAGTCTCCGCACCAGATTGGCCACGATAAGGGCTTTCAAAGTGGTACCGGAGACGAACGACAAGGCGCTCTTGTCGATGACTAGATCATTCGGAAACCCCGGGCTGGTTGTGCCGTTGACATGAGGACTGTCCAGTAGGAGTCAGCTCGCAGGGGCCGTCCTCTGAAATGTCACCTCACTGGCGAGCATCGACAGTTGCGAAAGAGTTTTGGTTGCAAGTTGGGAACGGTGCAACTCGGCAAGGAGGCGTACGAAGGCGTACGCAAGTTCAATGATGTCTCCTGCAATCGGAGACTAACATACGTTCTTCAAAGTTGCGTGGCGAAGCTGGAGTCGCTGGACAGCTCAGGAGAGACACTTTTTGGATTCTCATACAAAGAAGCCTAGGCTAGACTAGACGGAAGAGAGTTAGCGATACGTATAAGGTGTAAGACCGGTTCATAGGAGCAGGAGACGTCCGTCAGCTTTAACGCGGGCCCGGATTAACGCAATGGTCTGTCTTCGCATAGCAAGCAGTGCGATCTGTCGAACAGTGTGGAGAATCCGTGTGGTGCATGTGATGTCTCGACAAAAGCTGACCAGTGGGAACGGGCCGTCGGCCCGCGACTCCGATCCCACACTGGACGTCTCTCTCTCTCTCTCTCTTTCTCTCTCTCTCTCTCTCTCTCTCTCGTTCCCCCTCGGATAAGTTCCTTCCACCCCGCAATAAACGACTTGGTTAGTCGTCTGCATCAATCTCTCCACGTAACCTTTGCCGGACACGTCGCCCGGCTACGAACGACCGACCGCATGAAATGCCGTGCACACCTCCCGCGTGCTTGTATACCTTGCTACCTAACCGACTGCACCTCCTTTTTCCTTTTACGAGACTATACCCGTACGATGTCTACTCGACTGGACCATGTCGCTGAGCATTCCGGGTGAGGTGGAGAGTTGGAAGAGTTGAAAGCTGGAGACATAAGGAGAAAAGACGGCATTTGGTACAACACATGCGATATGTGCTACTTTGAGGGCTGAACTCATGTGTACTCACTGTGCGGTTCAGGACAGGACATCTGAAATACGTGGACAACAAGCTCGGATGGATTTCCCTCGTTGCCGCAGTCTGGCTCAGCAAGAAAGACATCGGCAACATTCCTCGAGCAGTCTGCGATGAGGAGGCCCAATGTGACAGCCGCTCCATGCGTTCGATACCATAAGGTGAAGAAGATAAGGAAATGCGGAACCACTGTTAGACGGGAACGGCCTCATGAACAAGACGGCTTCGTGACGACCATTGCGTTGGAGCCCTCTACGCTGGGGACAGTGTCAAAGGTCCCGCAACTGCTCAACGGCACGTCTTTCCCATGGACAACTTCTCAGCTCGACCAGTCCAGACGCCACCTGCAAGCCGCCTCTCCCTCTCTTCTTTTCCCCTTGTCGGATTTCCTCTAAACGAAAAGGCACGTCAAACGACCAGACACGCAACAACGACGGCAAAGGAAGAGTCGGCAGGATTGTCGAGTGCAGCCTCATCTCTATGCGAGCAGGAACAGCAGGCCTCACCGTGATCCAAGCTTACTGGTTCTCCGCACGTCTGCGTCAACGCCGATGATGCCGAATCACCGGATCTCTCCAGCACCAAGTTGGCTCTCATCAAGATCATGCCAGCATCAGCAGCGACATGTCTCATCGCACCTCGGCTCCAGGAAATGGCGGCTTCGCACAACATTCGGTCCTGCAACGCTCCGCGTGCTCGGCACACCTCCCATGCAGAACAGCCTCACGGCTCGACTGGAGATTTGCCCTTCCGCGGCGGACAGCGATGCTGGCTATGCAACCCACCCGAGCCGCACATGGAGCGTGACTGTAGGGAGCAAGGGAGCGGCGAAGACCCATTAACTGAGGAGATGGAGCCGATGGCATACAACAGGTCGAAGCTAGTGCGGAGACTTCGCAGAGCATGCTGCTCGTCCGAATCTGACACTTCCACGGATGCGGTTCATGGTCGCGACGAGCGCACCAGCCCGGCAAGCCCGACAGCCATCGTCCCTGTACCGGGCAAAAGTCCGAGCAGGCACCGGAGCCGGCGCCTCGCAACGCTCGACGCTCCAACTCAGTGCACGGAACAAGCCCGCAAGGCTGGCGAGATCGCGGAGAGAGTAGTAGACGGACGGGAAGTACATAGCTATAGACAGAGATCTCTCCAAAATAGCCTTGTCCAACCACCACGTCTTGCCCGTGACCGTCAAAGACCTCCGCCCGTCGGAAAGTCCGACCCCCTTTCGCCGCCGCCGAGCCCCTCCTACCACTCTGCCCTATCTTCATCCCTCCTCCCTTCCGCTGCCCGCCCTGCCGACACCCCGCCTCCTACGCTTCGGCCTTCCTTCTCTCTACGCCGCCGCCGCCGCCTACTCTGTCCCGCTACTCCTACTCCTCCCGGCCGCCGACTTCCTAGCCTCCTACTTCTACTGCTCCTCTACCGTTTCCCGCTCCGCGCGCCGATTCCCTCTTCCCTCTACGCCTCTTTCCTTCTTTCTTTCCTCTTCTCTCTTTCCTCTTCCCTCTTCCCTCTTCCCTCTTCCCTTTTCCCTCTTCCCTCTCCTCTTATTCTACTAGCTTTTTTCTAAAGCTAGCTTTCCCCTTTAGCCGAAGGATCTTTTCCGAAACTCTGACTTACGTAGAAGGGAATTCCTACTACCTCTTTCTTTCTTCCTTCTTCTTCTTTAATAATAATAATAATAAAAGATAATACTAAGACGATAATAAGATAACGACTAAACTAGGTTAGATTAGAGTAGAGTAGAGAAGGATTAGAGAAGGATTATAGGGAGATTAGAGAAGAATTAGAGAGGAATTAAAAAGGAATTAGAGAGGGATTAGAGAGGGGTTAGAGAGGGATTAGAGAAGGATTAAAGAGCGATAGGATTAGAGAAAAGATAGGAATACGAATAGAGATAGAAGATGGGAATAGGAGATAGAAGTAGGAATAGAGATAGGAATAAGAGATTTAAGGAATTAGGAATAGGAATTAGGAATAGAGATAGAGGTAGGGATAGGGATTTAAAGTAGTAGTAATAAGAATTAGGAATAAGAAGATAGAGGTATTACTAGGGATAGGAATAGAGGTAGGAGTACGGGTTTGTTATAGACGCCGGCACCGGTTCCGGCGGCTTATAAACCGTTACTCGGTAAGGAAATTAGTATAGGGGAAGAGGGATCGGAAGGATAGAAGGAAATATAGACATAAGTAGGATTTCTAGTTAACGCCGGCGGCGGCGAGCTCGCGAGCTATTACTTAGCGAAGAGAGGTATAAGAAGGAGGTTCGTAGAGTAGGAATTCGGAGAAAAAGGGTAAAGTCGACGCCGGTAGCGGTAAGCTCGGGAGCTATTGCTCGGCGAATAGTATGCGAGAAGAGGAGCTAGTAGAGTCGAGGGACTACGGAGAAGAGGGGTATCGTCGACGCGGTCGGCGGCGTCGAGCTTGCGAGCTATTGCTCGCGAAGGAATATGCGAGGGTTTCTTAGCTAGGTAGGAGAAACACGAAGTCAGGGGTTATTGTCGGCGCCGGTGGCGGCGGGCTCGCGATCTGTTACTCGGCGAATAATTGTACGAGAAGAAGATTCAGAGCGGAGGGAAGTACTCGTAAGCTAGTGCTTACGAAGGAATGTGCAGAAAGGGGATGCTGCATAGCGGAGGGATGCGGAGTTGTTGGATGTTGCTAACGCCGTTAGTGGCGTCGACCTGGCGAGTGGTTGCTCGCAACGGAATGTGTAAGAAGCGGATTGGCAGGGCCGAGGGAAACGTAGAGCCAAGGCTTCGCCGACGCCGGTGGCGGACGTCTGACGAGGCGTTGGTATGGCGCAGGTCGTGCAGACGGCGATGGAAATGCAGAATCGTGACGCTGGGATTGGAGGTCTCGTCGGTGTAGGAGTCCCTTAAGTGCTGGTCGTGTGTTTGGGAAGATGATCAACCGAGGATGTGAAATGTACGGAGTTGGCATTAGTCATAATTGGCCAACTTCTGTCTAGACAAGACCGGAGACTTCCATCGTACATCCTCAAGACGACTGAGATCTGGATCGGTTCTTCTTCATGATTCACAAAGATCGGTGCAGACGTTTGCACAGACTTTAGCCGCCGAATATGCTCGGCTGTTCGTTGAAGCTTTCGGAACAAAGCGGTATCGAATGTGTCGCGGACCGAGAGCAGGACACGGACAATCTAGGATTGAAGCCGGCTCTGCCAACTAGGCAGCGGTGCAAGACTCAGGCCAATGTTGGAGTCATCGAAGGTGAACGTGCAGCTGGCTCTGCATCGCCATGTGAAAGTCTTCGTCCAAGTTGGCCAAGGTTACCAAGATACGCAGACGCTGGAGAAGAGTATGGTCGATGATATGGCAGTCTCAAGTGCCAATAGACAGAGGACTTTCCGCGTCACCGAAGCCATGAACCGCGATGAGGGAACGAACATCATCGATGATGAGGGTCGAAGAAGCGGCAGGAGACCAATGAAGCGGAATTGGGGCAATGGCATGGGCTTGACGACGAGGAGTCGAAAAAGTCGCAAGAGTCCGATGGGGAGGAGTTCGACCAGTGGCAAAAGGATGGTGGCGAGGAGTTGGAGCAGTGTCGTAAGGCTAATGGTGAGACGAGGAACAGCAACTGGAGGCTGTTGGCGAGGACTGTTGCACTGGCGGAAGACCGATAACAAGGAGCTGAAGCAGTAGCTAGAGGTTGGTCGCAAAGAAATCGAGCCGTAGCAGACGGCTGAACAATGACGATGGAGACAGCAAGCCGAATGAGGCCAAAGATAAGGGTGATTTCCGAGCTGGGAAGCCTGATTGTGGAAGGCTAGTGCGCGCAGGCGGAGACTTCGAGCAGCTTGGAGACGAGGAGATTGCAAGGGCAGACGGATTGGAGATCAACGTATAGAGGGTGGTTATAGAAAGGACTGCGAGATGGTGCGTTGAATTGACGGACGGATGATTTGACGGAGGGAAGGTTTCGAAGGGAGAGGAGGAGGCTCTGAGGTCCTAAAACGAACAGTCAACACCGCCAAGTTGCAAGGCTCCTTAACGAAGTCGCACGCCGCTGTTTTATGAAGATGGATCGATGCCAATCGTCACCAGATGTCGAGGCGGAGCCAGTGATCCCAGCTCGAGGAAGTTGACCCTCCAACAACAGCTTGATGTGGAGCCAAAACTCAAGCCCATCGTCAGCCCTAAGGGCGTAGCAAGAGTAGCAAACTTCTGTTCTTCGAAGCTGACGAGCAGCGGCGGTCTATCAGTCAGGTCGATGACTTCGCCAGCTCGTGTGGCACGGCTGCTGCCCTGACGGTACAAAGTCTTCACTGCTGCGTCGTCGCCCGGCTCAGGCTTGACCGGTGGAGGTGAGATCTACAGCTATCGACGTCCAAGCACGCTTGAAGGGGCGTCTCAGCGATTCTTCATCCATGCTGTACTTGCATTCCTTCCAATTATTTGCAATACGCCGCCGCGACTCAAGGCATGGTTTGCCGCAGCCGCGCAGTCGTTCGCACGGTCAAAGCCAGGAGTTGAAACTTGATCAACGTCAGCCAGGATCGTCGACTCCTCGCTGCACAGCGTATACTGACATCTGCCTCAGCGAGCCATCTCGATAGCCAAAGATCGTCGCGACTCAGACTGGCCAATGCTTTGCTCGGAACCCAGCGTACAATTAACAACGTCGCCCAATCGACTTCGCTCCCCAGCCAAAGGAGTCCAGTCCAGAGTTCTATTATACACAGCGTCAAAGCAGTTATGGAGGTGTGCAAAGCAACGACTCCTCGGATCGATGTTGTCGAACACGAGGTCGAATGACCGTTTGTTTCGCAGGCCGTGATGTTCGAAACCGATTGTCCAAATCTACCTAATGCGGTTTGGGCTGGAAGTCAAGTCTGGGTCTGCACTGTCCACTTTCGGACTGCTAGATTTCAAAAAGACGTTTCGAAAGAGGATCTTTCGAAGTTCGGGTGTCTTCTTTGGATGCACGGGTGCGTTGCTTCCGGGCCGTCACGTTGTCAATCCGATCGCCTTATCACTTTCCAAGAGGCTCGGACTAGCTGTCAAGGTATGGAGACGAGCTACTAACGTCTTCCCCGGCCGCTCTCGACTTTACCGCCCGCCGAATACCTTCAGGACCTGTACCCGTCGCTCCTCCTCGTATCACCTTGCGTTCGTAGCAGTCCTCAGTCCCATTCTTGCGGCTCTGGCACGCTCAACAAACCAAGAGCTCACAAGACCGAAAGCCAGGATTCGTAGTCACCTACAACACCTCGCACCGACCTCCCCCCCCTTCTCTCAACCACCTTCACCCCTTCCCCACTCTCCTTCAGCCCTCCGCCTAAACCCCCATCACTCATCAGCCCTCACAACATCAATCACCCACCGCCCCTCCCACTCCCTCCCCCCTCCCCTCCAAAACCCCCCCAACCTCCGGCACCAACCCAACCAAAACATTCCACTGCTCAACCGTGAGCGAGATCCCTAGCCTCCTCATCAGCACACCTTCACCACACTACAGTCACCACGCTACAGTCACCACGCTACAGTCACCACACTACGGTCACCACTCCCTCTGCATCAAAAAAAAGAGTAGCAGACTCGCCTTCATCCCAGGCAACACCTCCCCATCTTTCTCATACCACTCCCGAATGCTGATCAAAGCTTTGCCTTTGTAGTCGCTGATTTGTAAGCGGTGGCGGGGGGAGATTCGCCAGAAGGGGTTGTTGGAGGTGAAGTCGGGTTGGAGGGGAGGAGTGAGGGTTGAGGGTTTGCTGGGTGGCTTGGTAGGGGTGGTGGTGAGATGCTTGGTGGTGGCGGAAGAGTCGGCGGGTTGCTTGGTGGTGGTAAGAGGGTCTGGTTTGCTTGGACGGGTTGTTGTCGGCATTTGAGTGGGAGGAAGTGGGGTGGAAGACATCTTCAATGCTTGCAAGACCTCTCTCATCTTTCCCAAGTCCAGGTCCATAGCTGGCGATGTCGAAGGTGGTGAGGAAGTACGAGCTTCCTACGTACGATGCTCGGTCAAGATAATACGGCAGAGATGAGTGATGCAGCAGCTGCAGTCAAGATGGCGGTGGCACAAGTTCGGACATTCGCGAAGTCCTGCTGTACTACATTCTCGCTGCCTCGCACAGTCGCACATCTTCGCTGGCCGCCCCGGTCATGTCTGTGCCGAGCCATGCAGACGTCTTATCGTCTTCTCCACTCCTCACGACTCCACCACTCTATCGGGTTACAAACGGAGGAATCAAGGGCGTCACCCACACCGCCGCCGACACCGCCATCAACATCGCCATCGACACCGCCATCAACTCTTACCGCAACCATGATCCTAGCGAGCTGCAAAACCGGGCCGTGGGCATCGACGGAAGACAAGGAGCGGTCAGCCTCCGCCAAGACGGCTCCGTACATATCGATAGGCGAAGGATCCCGGAGGAGACTGGAGTAGCAAGATCAATCGGAAGCCGTCTAGCCTGCAATCGGCTTTGCATGTCGTGATAGTCTGTCGTTATGCTTGCGACGCTCCTGAGCGACTTGGAATCGGAAAGCGAACACCAGGAAGTCGTAGCGATTTGTGCTGCGGATTGAGGTATGCGGTGAGCAAGCCGATGTGGTACGACGTCTCAGCACGCATGGGTGTATTAGCGGCGGTGCGAGGTCGAAGTGGTTGTTTTTCGTGTTAGTTCAAGGCTTGGGGAGACGAATGTGAGGATCCAAGGGTCGCAGACACGGCAGGCCAAGGTACTCACCGTTGGCATTTCGACGACGTAGAGAGGAAGAGATGGTCATTGATACCACGACCAGGACCGGATTCCGTACTTGCACATTGAGGAAACCGCATATCGTTGTCGTTGTCGTGAAAATCCGAGAGCAGCTGGTTTTGTCAAAGTCCCGATATTTGCCGAGTAGGATGGTCTCCCAGTGCATCGTTGTCTGCCATCGTTGATTCCAATCAATTCCGCAATGCTCACATTCCTGTCTTCCGCTCATCTTCCAAGCTTGGGTTTGTTACTCACCAGGACCACGAGGGAAATCAAACACTTTCTACACGCGAGGGGACTCCGTACTCCCCAACATTCCAATACCAGCACACTGGTCAAGGATCGTTGTACGATCTACCATCTTGCGGAGATAGCCGAGATCCGTGAGATGATCAGCACCATATCATGTTCTCCAGTGATCTTCACCCTCCATCAGAGTTGTCCAGGACACTCACCTTTCTGCCAGTCTAAGTCCGAACATACATATCACACCATCCACCCTTAACATCAGCAACAACAACCACAACGGTCCGCAGAAAGGGCATAACAAGTTTCCTCTCATCGTACCGTCAGCGCGGCGACACCTTGGTTCCCATACGATCTTGCAAGTCTGCCCACTCGCATTGGTATCCGCCGATCGCACCTCCACCTCCCATCGATCCAGCAGCAGGAGAAAAAAGACCCTCTCTGCCTGATCCATTCGAAACCCACGCCCAAGGCTAGAGGAGTATAACCAGCAAAAGGAAGTCCAGACCTCGAACCATTGATTGCCCAGTCCCGATGGGAAAGTCTGGTCTAGGGAAGAGTGTCGAATGAACTGGTAGGGACGGGATGGGATTCGAGTGAATGTGGAGTCGCCTCGGTATAAGTCTCGGTGTGCCTCTCGGTGTGCCTCCTTCCATCAGATGCGGACGTAAAGCAGCGTGGAGAAGCCAGCGGGAAGAGAAAGAAGCTCAGCAGCAGAACCATTGACCTCCAGCCCAGGGCGATTCGAGTCATCGATCGCAAAACTTCGTCAGTGACATCCGTGCCGCTGAACCGACAGCTACGCATCTCTCCAGCACGTCTGAATCACCTCACTTCTCGCTCGTAGCTCTGCACGTACCTTCTTCAATCCTCCTCGCCTACCACCCTTCTCTTCCCCACCTGCGCCGGTGGCATCTCCAAATCCGCCCTTCAGCCGTCCAAAACCAGACCCTCGACATCAAGAATCGGCATCTCACCTCCCCAACCCCGTCCAAACCTTACCTTCCCAACCCCATCTACGCCGTCACTGCTCCCCACGATCCGGAGTCCAATCTCGCCTCACTTCGCCTTGCCACGATAATAAATTTAACTACTGATGAAAGTCAGGTCGTCTGTTCCCTCCCGACACCCTCCAGCGCATTCGATGAGGCAAAAGTGTCGGCGGAGTCAAATGGCTGGCTGGCTGCGAATCGACGTCTTGACGATGTGAGGTCTTGCGAAGATGGGAGCGGAGGGGGTTGATTTTAGGGTGCATTAGTCGAGAGGTGTGTGATTCGGGGAGACAGGGGGATGGGACGGGTGTTAGATGTGGTCTTAACTGGTGCGGTCTTTATGCCTTCTCTTTTTGTTGTGTTGTGGTGGTGTGGAAGCTACCTACGCCGGAGTCTGGTGTCGAGACACTTCTACATCAGCATCCACATCCACATCCACATCAACATCCACATCCGCACCAGACTCTCCAGCAAACTTCCCAGCCAGCTCCTCGCCCCGCTCCGTCTAGACACCTTCCTCCTCCGCGCCTTTCGCCGCCACCCAACCTCTTCAACTATAACCCACTTCTCCACCACTGACTCCAGCAATCCGCTTTGACACTCTCGACCAAGGCATCGTGCATGACTTGTCGTTCTGCATTGTGGACATCTGCTGGCTCGGCGCTTTTCTCGCTTTCATCTGGCTTTCCAGCTTGTCCGGCGGTCATCTGCTTTGCTCAGCTTCGTTAGCGTATGGGCGTACTTCTCGGGGGTGCGGATGATGTATTTGATGCGGTTGAGGTTTGGTGTGGCGGACCTGACGGTGGGTTGGGGTTCTTCTGGAGAGGGATAATACATGGTTGTACTGACAGTGGAAGCTGGAAGAAGCGGCGTGGTATGAAATGACTAGTTTTGTGTCGGAATTCAGTCCATTGCCAAAGCCTTGCTGCAATGTGGAGCTCCGTTTCCACAGCCTGCCATTCTCACTCTCTCCTCGACCCGTTCCTGGCCGGAGCCAGCATCTGGATGATTCGAAGGTCAGCACAAGTAATCCTCGTCGAGGAATTGCTGCTCATTCACCTTTCTGCACACGAAGTTCCAGCCTTCCCGCAAATCCTCTTGTTGTCCTTCACGCTTTCGCTTTTGCTGTACCCTCACGGCAACAATCACAGCTTTCCCTCGGGTGAGTCACTTCTCCACTATATTCCAGCCAATCTGAATGTCCTTCTCTTCCTCCTTCACAGTATTCGGTCTCTGCGTAGTGGGATCGGGAGTGTTGACCAAGGTCCACGAGTCGGAGAAGCGCTCCACCGGGATGTTGCGACATAAGGGGACGTGAGTAGCGGTCCAATTGGCGCCGATGGAGCTGTGAGAACGCAGTGGGGCGATGAGTCTGCAGGTGACGCTTGGTAGTTCAGTGAAGGCAGTCGAAACGTAGTGCGCAACGCACAAGAAACCGCCCTTGATGCCGGAGCTTATGACAGCAAGTCGAGTGCGGTACGCTGCCCACGGTGAGGTAAGTCAGTCACCGCTCATACTTCCAACCCCATCCTCCATGCTGAAAAAGCCAGACATACCCTTGCGCACATCACCATCCACCACACCGACGCCGATGATGCCGAGGAGTGCCAGCATAATGAGGAGTGTAAAGGCATTAAGCAGCGTAAGGACCTTGTTCGCGTCGGCAAGGGTCTGGACGAAGCTGCGAGATGCTTGGATAACTTCGACGACCACTTCAAGGGGTACCGTGGTGGTGCGGTGGCAGCGGAGGCCGAGTTTCGTGCAGAGGAGGGTAGAGACAGACATATTAGCGGGTGGTGATGAGTCGTTGCGGTGTTATGGACAGGTCAAGATGACGGATGAAGTGCTTGTTTGGCCGGCGGTGAATGTCGTAGAAGATGAGAGTCGAAGGTTGAGGTCCAATAGGAGGTGAAGTGTAGTGAGTCAAACGCGAAGCCCTCGACAGGTCAGATCGCGTGCCTGCCTGCCTTTTGCTCAGCGATGGGAAAGCTTATCGCTCGTGACGCGGAGAGTGAGCATCAATCTGAAAGCATCTCGCCGATCGATAAGACCGTGTTGAAACATCTGAGTCGAGTATGTCTTCGAGATGCTGTGCTGAAAGATGGGAAGTCAGGAGATTAAGTTGAGTATTACGCTTCGGGGTTCGAGGAGCAGCAGTGCGTGGAGGGTCTTGCGTACTTTGTGCGTGTCCTCTTTTTAGCAGGCTTCAGATCTGGCCTCGTTCTATGTTGCGTGGTCTTGCTCACAGATTGACGGTCAGAGGACGCGGATTGCTGATGTGATTGCTGTCTTTGCTCGCAGCTCGACGTCAATTGAATGCGAATTTCCGAAGAGATTGCTGCGGTCGGACGGAGTCGAAAAGAGCCGGCTCTGCATTGCGTATTCTTCTCGCAGGTCGACGTCCATCAAACGTGGAGCTTCGAAGAGATTGCTGCGGCAGTGTCCTCCTCTTGGCCGGCTTCGGCTGTGGCGAAGCTCTGCGTTGCGTATCCTTGTCTGCAGATTGACGTCCGTCGAAAGCGGGTCTCTGGAAAATTGGCTGCGGCAGGGCAGGACTGAAGCGTTCGAGAGGCAACGAGGTCTGCGTTGCGTGTCCTTGCTCGTAGCATGACGTCCATCGGATGTGGGATTCCGCAGAAATTGCTGCCGCAGTGCAGACCCGAACAAAGCCAAAGTCCTGCATTGCATGTCGCTCGCAGCTTGACGACCATTGAATGCGAGTTCCCAAACAAATTGCCGTGGCAGTCCGGAACCGAAGCATTCGAGAGGCCACGGAAGACCAAGGAAGTGCATTCCACACAGGGAGGTGGGTAATCCAGCCTTTCGTGCAGCATGTCTTTCGTGCTCTTTCATGTCCGGATCACACCGCTTGGTGCAAATTCGGCCTCTGCGCCCATGGCGTGTCGAGCAGATACTTGTACGCTTGCATCTGGTGCCCTGGAGATCTTGGATAGTCTGGAGTATCTTCTCATCGTGGACTCTTCGTCATCAGTGCGGTGAACAATCAATCCACGGATTGATGGATTGGTGAGAAAACATGGATTGGTTAATCTCACTATGCTATGGCCATAGTAAGCAGGGGTACCAATCTCACCAATCTAAGGGCACTAGTAAGATTAGTGTAGATTAAAGGTTTTAATAGATTAGTGGATATAGTAGTAGTGTTGTTAGTGGAGGTTTTTAAGAAGCGGTTTTGAGGGCTATATATCTACTACTCTAGCAGCACATTCGAGCACGCGCCGGCGTACATCTCTTACTTACGCAAACGACTCGCATAGGAGCTAGAAACGACGAATCTACTGTTAAACGGTTGGCTAATAAGAAGGCTAGAAACTCCTTTAGTTTTTATAACTTAGCTATGTTTATAGTAGTAAGGGCAGTAGAGGTGTTATTAGTACGGCTCTTAGTAAGGCTCTTAGTAAGGCTCTTAGTAAGGCCCTTAGTAAGGCTCTTAGTAAGGGTGGCGGAGGTGTTGTTGCCGCGGCGGTAGTTAGTTTATATACTAAAGGAGCTATTAACGTCGAAGGGCGTATATATTATTACCTCTACCCTTACTATAGTATTAGTCTTATTACCCTCGAAGAAGCGCTCTCGTAATGTTGTTGTCGCTACCTCTACGTATCCTATCGTCTACTTAATAACCTTCTCTTTAGTCTAGCTCTATAAGTAGCTAGCTACGTTTACGGTATACTCTAAGAGGTTATTACGGCGGTCGGTAATTATAAGTCCGGTCTAACTAAATTGTCGCTCTAGAGCGTTACTTATTAGCGGCGTAGTAAGGATGTCGAATGCTATACGTACTAATTAAGGCTATTTAAGGCGCTTACTCTACTACTAATCGAAGGGATTACGGACCTTATAGTTAGAGGTAAGTAAGTAATATAGAAGCTATTGCTCTTAAGGTGTTACGACCGCGCGTCGTTGTTCTTTAGCGGCTTCTTTAGTACTACTACCTCTAATGTTAGTAAACCCTACGGTGTCGTCTATAGCTATAGTAGTCTACTAGTGTCGTCTACCGCGCTTAGACGGTAAGGCTAGCGGTAATAGTTATAGAGCGCGCGCTTCTTTAGAGAAGATGTCCGGTAGTTATAAGTATTCGCTCTAGAGCGCGGCTATAGTAGTGTCTACGGCGGTAATCTACTTAGGCTTATCCTTCTAATATCGCTTAATCTAGCTATAGTTATAACGAGGATGTAGGATTACCGCCGTAATATATACCGGCGTAAGGTTAGTAAGGGTATAGTAGGTATCTAGCTTCTACTACGTAAGGTTAATATTAGCCTTAAAGTAAGGCTCTTACTTAAGCTCTATAGCCTCCGGATGCTCTATAATAACGACCTTTGCGTTGTCGATACTATATGTACGCTTTACCTCTTTAAGGTAAGTAAGGAGCTATTATATAGTCGGTATAACTTCCTATATATAGCTATGCTTACTAACGTCGCCTTGCAACCGAATAGTAGTACTCGCGAGCGGCTTAAGGATCTTAAAATACTTAGTAAGAGTCTACTAGTCGTCGTAGGTTAGTACATTATTAAGGAGTAATAGACGAGCCTTCTTCTTCGGTAGATTCGACTTATGTACGTACTTAGCGTTCTATATGTTCTATAAGCAATAGTTAGTAAGATATTAGCTCTTAGACATAGCTCTAAATACCTTATAGTTCGTCTACTTATTTATCTCTTTAAGTATAAACCGCTTAAGGGTATTACGAATCTCTAGCGCTCGCGCAATTATAGTAAAGAGACTGTTCTATCGTATGTCGTTGTTACGAATAAGGCGGTAGATCGTCTTACTAATAGCCTTACTAGCGGCGATGCCGGAGGCTATTAGTTTAGCTTAAAATAAGGCTAGTCTATCGATACGTTACGTACTCCGGAGGATGTAAGTAATAAGGTTATATAGCTTACTAACCGGTCTACGCTTACGCTATACTATTAGTCGCTCTCGATCTTCCTTAGACTTACTAGCGAGTAGTTACTCGAGTACCTCGTCGTCGGCGTAACCGACTATAATTGCCTTAGCTACGAGGTTAATAATATAGCTAATATAGCGTAGTTACCGCTTAAGGGGGTCGAAGTTATAGATGCTCGTAAGGGCGGCTATATACGTGTCGTTGTTAGATACATTGTCGCTATAGAAGTAGCCTACCTTCTCGACTAGTATACTAAAGAAGGAGATTATTAAAGAGACTATATCCGCGATTCTTACGCCGCTATAGGCCTTATAGTAAGTAGGTATTCTAAGTAGGAAGTTCTACGTCTTACTAGTGTTGTCGATAAAATAAGTAATAATGCCTACGAGCGATAGACTATTACGTAAGCTCTATAGATCGAATAAGAAGTAAATTAAGCCGAGTATAGTCTATAGAAGCTTAATAATAATAGGTACGAATCTATTATATGCCTTATAAATCTAGCGGCTTATAGTAGTATAATCCGGTAGTAAGTCTTTATATAGAGGCTAGAGGTATAGCAATAGCGCTATAAAGTAAGGGTTGTCGACCTTCCTAAAGGGGATATAGTAGAAGTATATCTATTATAATAGTAGGCTCTTAAAGGTAAACGCGTTCTAATTCGTAGATAGACGACTAAGGGTATTAGCGCTCGCGTTGTTAATACCGAGTTACTAAGTAATTAAGCGCTTCTTCTTTATAGTTATACTACCCTCGGCTATCGAGCCTAAGCGGTTAATAGTATACTTAGCTACTATATGCTTACTAGCACTACTCGTCTATAAGCCGCTCTTATATCGATATAGTACCGACGTACGAGAAGTATAATAGAGCTTATATATCTAGTATTCCTTACTATATATATCGTTAACGCGCTAGCTATACTTCTATACCTACGAGTCCTTTTATAATGCCGACTAAGAGATATAGTATCCTCGGAGGTTCTAGCGCGTAAGGTCGAGGTCCTCGTAGCTACGAATCGGCGTAGTAGGAGGCGGTTATACGGCGGTACTATCGAAGTCGTTAGTCTATTAAAGGGCGGAGGGGACGGTAAGCTATAAGCCGGCGACTAAGGTAGATAGGGCGCTCGCGGTATCGTCGAATAATACGACTAACTCTATCTACGATAACTAAGCCTACGACGACTACGGCGTTAATAGACGTAACATATTGTTATTAATATAGAACGCGAAGGAATAAAGCTAAAAATTAGAGTTTAACGGTGTAGCTTAGTATCTCCGACGCTAGTATTATTAATATATTATAACGTAAAGAATAGTACCTTCCTAATATCGTATATATATAAGGAAGATCGCGTTCGAAAGCGTAGGACTCGAAGTTTAATATAGCGTTTAGTAGGTATTTATATTATAAGGTTAAGTGTTGTTTTAGTAAATTTAGCTTTAAAGTAAATAAATCGAGAGAGATTAGTATAGCTAAAAGTCTAATTCCGGATCTCTAAACCTTCTTAACTTTCTAGGTTCGATATCTCTATAACTATATAACCTATAATACTTATTCTTTTTTTATAGGAAAGCGAAGTTCGAGATCTCTACGACGCGCCTACTATAGATGCGATATATAGGTTTCTTAGTAGAAATCTAGTATTAAGAAGTATATAAAGTTAGATTAGAGCTAAGATGCGGCTCTACGCTAGTATATGCGCGGGGCCCCCGCGTTACGGCTACTCCCCGACTAATAGAATCGATAGATTTGTAAGGCTCCGTAATTAGGGTTTAAGCTTAGGTTTATAACTCCTTCGAATTAACCCTAACCTATACCTTTATAACAACAACGTCGACAATATAGCTAATCCACCGCTCTAGTGCACTAATCTATTAATCTAAGGGCTATTTAGATTAATTAATCTATTAAAAAAATCGCCTGCGGCGCGCTAGAGCCTCCGGCGGTACCTGCAGCAAGCTCTTACTACAGAATCTACTAATCTACTAATCCTTACCAATCTATAAGGATTAATTAATCCGGTTTATTCTTACCAATCCACTATAGCTGGTGAGATTAATTAATCTCACAATCTATGTAGAAAGCGTGCACCAATCTCACCACCTCCGGTGGATTAGTGAGATTGATTGTTCACCGCACTGTTCGTCATCTTTTGCACCGCTCCGCAAGCTCGGGCTGACATGGCGGCTCTGGCGAAGGTCGATGTAGCGGCTCAGGATTGGGCGAAGCTGACCGTAGCGTCCAAGTGACGGCCATGGATGCACAAAGGTCAGCGGCGCTGCCAGCGGGAATGTTATTGAAGGCGCCCGGCCATCATCAAACCGCTCGGCCGCAGTAGTCTGGTGTCCTCCTACTGGGGTGTCCGCTTAACTGCTTTCCTCACCCTGCTCCTTATCTTCTGCCCGCTTTGCATGCTCGGGTTAAGCTGACGACGTTCAAGAGGGCTATCTTGGCGGCACAGAATTCGGCAAAGCTGACAGCGGTGTCCAGGGTGATGGCTGAGCGTCTGGATTCATCGAAAAGTCCGGTGCTACCGGCGGAATGGATGGCGTCGGGATCGGTAATTGGAAGGATCCCGACCGGCGTCGACGCAAGAGCGTGGCGATGGGTACCGGCGGAAGAGACAGGTCACCCTTGATGCAGAGGGAGGGAGGGAGGCCCGGAATACAGGACTCCTCAGAGGAACTTCACGGCGAAAAGGCGGGTCTGGCGAGACTGGCCGTTGACGATCGGGTGAGCAGCTGACAGAAGAGAGCGCGAGGAGGATGGGAGGTGGTGGCGTGTGAGTAAGACGGGCCCGTCGGTCGAAAGATTGCTGAAAGCGTCGGACGAGCCATTCCAGGCCACATCCCACGGTACCGGATCGATTGGCGGCAGTGCTCGAAGTACCATGGGTGGAGCAAGAAGACGGTAGTGAGTACTAGCGTGCTATCGTAAGATTTGGGCTGAGACTCAATGCTCTCGACAAGGGCGCCGCCAGCTCCAAGGCATCACACCACCCACTGCCATGCAGGGTAGACTCGCAGCTCCAAACTGATCAGTGTACGAATGATCCACTCCACCCGCTCCGCCCGTGGGCCGTGGCAAGGTCGTCGCCAGCGGTTACTGGATATCGATCAAGGTTTTGACCATTGGGCATCGGTCGTAACATCTGGTCTCCGCTGCTCCGATGGGCAAGGGCCCGATCGAGATGCTCATATCGATACCGCCGATATGCTCTTCGATTCATGTCGTCACTCGAGAGAGAGTCATCATCTCAAACACCATCATCAGGGGCAGGGAAGTGTGATGTATAGCCATTGATCTGACAAAGTGCTGTGCAACGGACTCTCCTCAATGATAACTGGCCACAGGTCTCTGTGATGCCCGGTATCGGCCAGTGGCGAGGTGTGACGCTGAACGTCTCATCCTCTTCAACCTCCTTCGCGATCCTCCCTTACGCAAGTTGGCACTCTGTTACGTGCACGACCTCGTCGTGTTGCAAAGAATTCTGTACGCGCTCCTCCGTGCCGCCGCTGTTCCGTGCAGGTGCAGTAGCAGTTGTCGTGGGGATGGAAGAGTCTGGGACTGATGGTCTTCAATCTCTTTCACGATCCTCCCTTGCGCACTTCGGCCTTCTGCTGCGTGCACGACCTCGTCATGCCGCAAAGAATCTTGTACACCCTCCTCCGTGCCGTACCTTCGCCGTCCTTCGCGGGTGCAGTAGCAGTTGTTGCGGTGATTGAAGAATTGGGAATTGGTGGCAATCTGGTCCTGTCACTGGAGCGACCGCGGTCGACGTCGATTGACTCTGGGCTGCGGACATATCCAAGCGAAAATGCAGCTATGGTAGGCCATGAGTCTTGCACACGCTCCTCGCCGTCGGCGTCTGGCACTGGTACACACGCTGGGAAAGGAAGTCTCGGGAAGTCGCGGAATGATGAATCAATGTTCAAGCCATGACTAGCGTTGAGGAGTTTCTGGATTGAAATATGTTGTTGCGCCGGGAGCCATACCGGTGTCGTCGAAACTACTGATGCCCGTAGCGTAAAATCAAGCCTTGTGTACGACCCAGCTTCGGCTCTTTGAATCTTCTCGAAGGTCAGCCAGATCCGTGATTGTCTGCTGCCGTTCGTTGCCCGGGTCGGTACTCTTTACTAAAGTAATTCTCTATGCCAGGCTGCCTATACAGCTATTGTGCTGCCACACAGAGTAGGCGTCGCATCCAATGAATGCGAGCTTACCTTTTGAATTCCTGTTGCCATAGATACAGCGGATCTTATCGTCCTCGTCTTCTTCTTCTTCGGCGTGCTTAGGTTCGATAACCTTTCTGGTTGACTTAGTCTTCGGTCGGGGAGATGTGAGCCTAGTAAGCCGTCCTTAGTGAATAGTGTCGTGGCTTTGTTCTAAGGCGGTCTGGCTCCTTATCGTGGCCAAGCCTATCGGGCAATTTGGCAGCATGTCGTCCAAGTCGTTCACGTCGTAGTGTTTCAGGTTGTCATTGGGATACTCCGCGGCGTCGCGGTCGACTTTGTCTAGTAGAATTCGAGCTGACTAGATTGGTCTTGCGGCGAGCTGTTCGCTAGTGAAGTCAGTGTGTTGTGCGGTGAAGTGGAGGTGGATGTGACACGAGCGTACTGCGGTGCCGCGCTGTTTGCCAGAGAGTGCCAGTGTCTTGCAAATGGCAACACGTCTCGTACCATATCAGCGATACTGTGTGTTGTGGCCGACCGTCCGCAGCTACTCTACTCTGACCCTTGCCTGCTTTGACCACTGCCTTCGTCTCGTCCAAAAGTTAAGACCGTGTTTACTTTCTCGGTCCTCTCCTGAGGCGTAGGACTCTCAACCTTCCGGCTGCCACAAGCCCTCGCTGTAGTTTCAGTCACAGCCATTTCCAGAATTCCTCCGTCAAGGGAGAGTGCGTGCAGACTGGTGTCAAGGAGTATTCCGTTGCAAGACGTAGATATTTCGGACTCAGCTGGCATTCCGGATTCAGCAGCTGAGTTGTTCACACGTCGCAATATTGTCTTCAAGGACGGTCGCCCCTCGAAGGACCTGCGCAGCATGCGCGTCAACAGTCCCGTCAGAAGCAAACCCTGTAGGCTCCATATGGGAGCACGAAAATATCAGAAGTTGGAGAAACATCTCGACGTTCCCACCAATGCAATCCGCCGCGGCAACAGAATCCTTCCCAGAGTTGTCACATTGACATTGAAGCTTTTCCATTCGGTTCAGAAGATAGCCGTGCTCGCGCTCGAGCTGATGTGCCCACGAGAGTAAGGTAGCAGACGTCGGTGGGTGAGGTGGCGGCACTTCAAAGTTTCGAAGGAGCATTCGGGTGGGGAGATTTGAGCTGATGAGGTGATAGGATGAGTGAGGAAGTGAGAGATCGATCGCGGCAATCCTTGGCGAATGCCCCAAAAAGCGGCAGCGGCACCGGAGTTGAGGATTTGCTACGCCCTTTACGGCGCTATCAGATGTGGTCCAGTCGGGTCCAGGTTTTACGGCGACACAGTTCGGATCCGTCGGTAAGCACTGTGGCGAGTCGAGGAGTATGACTGCATGAAGCTGTTCCGTCTGCGTGGTAGGAAGCGGAGTTTGGCGTGTATCGATCGTCACCACGATGAGGAGGACAAGTGATCGTAGGTTGTCCACCGTCCAGCGTCGTTGATCGATCTTGCGGCGTCGGTTGCGGTTGCGGTTGCGGTCGCCGTGCACAGTTGACGGCATGGCGTAGCTTTCGAGGGGCGATCGCAGCGTCTGTCACGGCGCTTTTCGAGCCTGTGAGATCTGCGGGATCGAAACAGAGCTTGAACAAACGCTTGGCCGCAACTGCCTGGCCACTTTGAGGCACGTTGCCATGGTGTCTCTCTCCCGGGCAAGCTCCACAATGCGCCTATTCATGCGGCGTGTCCCAAATTTCCTCACGAGCTCGACACCTTCAAGCCACATCTTTCTTCACGTTCCCAGCCCACTCTGATTTTTTCCCAGCACGACGATCTGCACCACAGCTTCATGTCCGATGTAATCGGCTCTCGCATGCTGATCCTCCCCAGGTTCGACAGGAAGTTGCGGGAGGAGGCGCCGCTCTTCTCGGGACTGCTGGCCGGAGATCAGAGCGCCGAGCTCGGCGCCGTCGCTTCAGCAGCAGAGACGGCTGTTGAGACATGCGAAGTCGAGGTATCAGCGGCATATGTGTGCGAAGCAATGACTGCGTTGTCAATGTGAGGCGGGTAGACATCGACTTCGCAACTGCGGCGAGGGAACTGACGTTCGGCTGGGACCTGATAAGACGAAGCTCCAGCGCCAGCGTCAGCTACAGGCAAAAGGCATATAGCTGTGATGGCTGATATTTCTTGCTTCGTAGCACATCGTGGAAGAGCCTCTGTACGTATGCGTTCTTGACATGCTGGTGATCGTGCTACTCCTCGACCTTGTGCCCACATGCGTCTTTCGCTTCCGGCAGTAGCCAGGGTACAGAAAGGCAAATTGATGGCGTTGGACACGTTGGTGAGAGGGAGGCCCTGCTCACCGACACTGTTTCATGATTGGAGGCGTCAGATATTGATTGTGGAATTGGACTGCACGCGTGACGGACAGCGGCTTGTGCAAATCATGCTGCCGCACTCGCAGTACCCATGAGTGAGTCAGACGGCCAGATTCGGGATGAAAATGACCTGTGGAGGCTCTAAAAGCTCGACCAAGTAGATAAAGGTGTTTGGAGACTGCTGCAGATGAAGCCCAAGTTGGCGATGTTTGTTCCGCGGGTCAAAGTGGGGATGACCGAGGTGACGGCGAAAGTGGACGTGTAAAGACAGTGGTCGATGCGCTGGTTGGTCTTGTGGCGGTGGTCTGGCATGGTGATGTCGCTGTTGCTGCCAGGAGCAAGTGTAGCGGAGTTCGGAATTGGAGATGGCTGGATCTGGAGCGGACCGGTCGGAACGAGAGATAGGCGGCTTCGGAAAGAAATGGAGAGCGTAGGCAGATTGAGGTGAATTGAGGACGTGAATCGAGTCCTCGTGAGATCGAGAGATCCTTCGGCATAAGGACACGTTACTGTTTCTCCTTAACTAATAGCATTCTCCGCACTGTTGTCTCGACCTTCTAAGCGATACTCCTATTAGTCTTAGTCTCGCCTACATTAGTAATGCTACCCTCCTTCTAGATTCTAGTAAAGACATACCTTTACGTACGGAGTATATTATCTTCCCTTCTTCTTAATTATTATTATTAGCGCGTACTACGAATCCTAAGTAGATTACGAGGCGTTATCTAGCTATATAGCCTATACTCTATTCCTTTGTTATACTAGGCTATAATTAAAGCTTCGCTCTATAAAGTCTATCTTTATACCTCCTATAACTCTAGTATCCGAGCTACGTCTAGATTAGAGGCGCTATTAGGGAACGACTAGTATAAGGGTAGTATAACTAGGTAGTAACTAATACGTATAAGTATTCTATATACGAATATCTATATTACCTACTAAGTATAACGAAGGAAGGCGAAAGGGAATAAAAGGGAATATATACGCTAAGCCTCGCTTAGGGTAGCCTCGGGTCTATATCGGGTCTATATTAGGCCTAGAATAGGCCCGATTTAGGCCCGGAGTAGTAATACCCTAGTCGTTCCCTAATAGTATCCCCCCCTCCCCTAGTAGCCTATCCTTAGGTCGTAAAAGAAAAAATAGTAAAAAAGAAACTTAATAATATCTCGAAACCGACTAATAGTAAAAGAATCGAACCGCGGTATTTTATATACGATCTCTAGTAGGTTAGTCCGTTTAAGCGCTACTCTAGCTAACTAGGCGCGACGAAATTAGTTTACGTATAGAAGCGCGTAATTAGTTAGAGTAAGTAGCTACGCGTTAGTATATAAATATAGTACTAAACGCCTTCCTAAAACGGAAATCGGTATATAAAAGGAAGTACTATAAGTTAGTCGAAGACGTACTATTCTCTAGGAGACTTAAACCGAGGGTACTATAAGAGGAAGCTAACGGAAGGAGAAACTATTAAGTAGACGTAACGACTACTAGGCTATTAGAACGGAGTTAGTAGTAATCTAGTTATATATATAGATAGAAAAAAGGGGGGGGTAGAGGTCCGGTTTCGTTATCGTTATAGTTTCCGGTCCTTATAAGAGGACTAAAGAGGGGTTCGATAGTCTAAATACTATCCCTAGCCTATATCCGGCGTAGCTTAGGCCTACTAGCTATTATATCTAAGACTCGGACCGAGGAGTCTAATCGTTAGGTCCTCCCTAGGTATCTACGCTATAGTATCGCCTCTTAACTACTATTATATAGTATAAACTACCCTAAATCCGGTCTCGTAGCTACCTACCTAATACCTAAGGCTCGTAATTATCCGTAAATTCTTTCTATAACTCCTTATACTTATAATATATTACCTTAATTATAGGCGTAGTCTATATATTTTTACGTATAAAACTACGCTATTCTACTTATTCCTTCCTTCCTTCTTTATTAACCTTCTTCGCTTTCTCGTTAATACTACTATCGATATTATTAAGCTAGCTCTAGCCTTCCCCCTTATATCTATCTAAGAAGACTTTCCGTAGAGAGTATTTAGTAATAGCTTCTTTCCGTTACCGCCCTTTCCCTAGTACTCCGCTACGCCTCGCCGAGTTTCTACTATTATAAGCTAGTAGGGTTTCGTATATAACTATCCTAGCGGTAGTAGTAGTAGTAGTAGTAGTAGTAGTAGTAGTAGTAGTAGTAGTAGCTGTCCTCCGAGTAGCTTTCCCGCTATTAGTAGCCCTAAGAGCTAGCGCCTCGATTAGCGTAATCGTAGCTATAATTAGCGTACTAGCTAGGAGGCCGGTAATAGTCTACTAATATCTCCTTAGGCTCCGGGGACTATACCTCGGTCGAATTCTAATAGCTCCCTTACCTAGCGTTTAGGTATATATCCGGTCTAATTCTAGCCTACGACTAAGCTAATATAGATAGGGCCTCCTATTACCGTTCCTCTAAAGGCGAAGATTCCTATAGGTCTCTATTCTCGTAAGGAGATAGCCGTAAGCGACCTTCCGCTTACTCGCGTTCCCTACCTTCCTCCTTACCTATAGCCTCGCCCTCTAGCTTATATATTACCCTATATTAACTATATCTATCGCCTCTAGCCTATCGGCTAATATAGCCTCGCGCTATAATAGCTCCCCGTTACTACCTACTACGATATAAGGGTATAAGGGGGGAACTTCTAAAGGTTCCGATCTCCCGCGGATAGTAGTAGTACGGACGTACGGGGTAGTATAGGGGGCAAAAAGGGCGGTAAACTATATAATTAGAGTAAAAGGTAGGGGGGCAAAAGAGGTAGTATTAAGTGCTCTATACTATTAGGCCTCGTGTTCGCGTCGAAGGTCCTTTTCGGAGGTGCTAGTAGTCGGTGTCTCTCTAATCCTCCGACATATATACGAAGCTAAAGCTAGATATAGACTATACGTAATAGTGCGATATTCCCTACTATAAGGGATAATCCGAGTAGTAAGTACTCGTAGTATATTACTAATAAGTAGACTAATTACTACTACCCCGTACCGGAGGAGGCTTTCCGCGCTATAAATATTCTCGATTACCTATAATATACTATAAAGGATTACCTTTAGCGGAACCCCGGTATTACTATCGACGATACTACTAACGACCCTATAGAGAGGACCGACGCCGCGAAGCGCCTCCTACGCCGGACTAACGTAGTTCGTAACTACGCCGCGAAGCTATACCCTTAGATTACGTCCCTAATTAAGGAGGTCTTTATCGCTAGTATAAATGCTCCTACTTACGCGCGTATTCTTATATTCTTTACTAGGGCTCCCCCCCCCGCGCGTAAGTATAAGGACTTAACTTCTAAGCCTATAGAGGAGTAGTAGATAGCCTACCGTCGGTCTCGTCGCGCTAATATAATAGGTAAGAAGACGCGGTTTATAGCTAGTATAGGGGTATCGTCGTAGTAGCTATTTAATATCGTTATAGACGGGCCCTTCGAGCGTCTTATTATCGCGGATATAAGCCCTCGTATACTCCGCCTCGTATACTATAGCTATTCGGCCTTTTAAGGGGCTATTAGTATAGAATAGGTATAAGGCGGGGCTCTTTTAGAGGGCATTAGGGTATAATAGATAACGTCGGTATAGTATTAAAGACTATAGCGGGGCCTAGCTTATTAGACTCCTTAGTCCGGTTCTTTATTTTTAGCTATAGAGCCTTTTAATTTTTAGCGTAGAGGGTAAGGTAAAAGCGTACGACCTTATCTACGAGTTCTTTTCTTTTTTAGTCGCGTAGGGTACCTACCTATAGTAGTATTCGGGCCTATTTTAGGCCTACCTTCGGCCTATAGCCGGGCTTACTTAATTTTAAACTCTTTAATAAGTTTACTCGCTCCTTCTATATTTTCCGCCGATATCTACTTATTATATTCTAGGAAGTACTCTAACTATTATACTAGGTATTCCCTCGTTTCCTACGTATCGCCCCTTATAGCTAGGATCCCTTCTACCTCCTAGTCGTCTTCCTTATTATCGTTAGGCTCGAGGGACTATACTAGGGGTAGTTAGTATCCTTCTCGGGCCGGATATAGCTCTAGTAGGAATACGTAGAAGATAGGGTAGAACTACTTTATTAATAGCGGAAGGTCGAGGTAGTAGGCTTACGTCCTAATCCGTTCTATAATACGGAGAGCCTAAGGAACTTATTATCTAGTTTCCGATAGGGTTGCCTAGTCTTAATATTCTTCCTTAATAGTAGTACCCTATTACTAATATTATAGAACTTCTCTACTATTATCTTATTATAGTACTTCTTCTAAAGGGTCGCTATATACTCTAGGTATTCTTTTACCTTAGTAAACTCTATCGCTCTATTCGCGAGGTATTCGCGCGTAGCGTTAGCTAGTAACCTTACTTTAGACGTTAGTCCCTTTATAGGGAAATCCTTTTATAATACGCTATTAATAGTACCTATATTAGACCTATAAGCGAGCTTTATTAGGCTAAATCTAGACCTAGAATAGACCTTAGTATTATAGGTATAAGCCGCTATAGGGAGAAGGATAGCCTAGTCGTCTTAGTCCTAGTTATAGTAGATACGGAGGTAAGCCTTAAGCTACTAGTTTATACGCTTAGTCTAGCTATCCGTCTATAGGTAGAAAGCCGTACTAAGCCGTTTCTTAATAGAGAGGTAGTAGAATAGAGCGCTCTAGTACGTACTTATAAAGATTAATCCTCGATCTAATACGATATTGTCCGGGGAGCCTATCTTATATATAATTCGGTTATAGATTAGGTCTCCTAGGGCGCTAGCGTCGATCGTATTATTTATAGGGAAGTACCGGATATACTTAGTAAACTAGTCGACGATAACTAATATAGCGTTATATACCTTACTATTAAATCCCTTAGACGGTAGTAAGCCGATAATAAAGTCTATCGATAGTAACGACTATAGTCTATTAGGAATAGAGAAGGGTTATAGCCGTCTATATAGCTTATAGTATTTTATCTTAGTCCGCTAGTATATATTATAGGTTCCGACGTAGTTACTAATATCGTTCGTAGGTCGGCGACGAGGAACACCTGTACGTGGTGCCGGCTACGAACCTGCGACGATACCGTCGTTGCAGAGCCAAGTTTCCTCTAGAGGATTGGAGAGGCTGTCGATCCCTCTTCCCTTACAACAACAACACGACCTGGAGGTACGCCTCCTATTGAAACACAAGCTACAGAACAACAGCACGATTCGAACGCCCTCTACGCTACAAACGCTACAAACAAGAAGAAGAAGAAGAAGCAATCCACTCTGCCCTATACGCGCACCTCCTCGAAATCCGAACCGAAACACTTTAAAGAGCTGGAACAGTTAGTGGAATCCATAACTCTACGATTAACCTACGTAGCTGTATGCGTTTGGAAGCGGCATACAGTTCCACAAAGGCATATTAAGGATAAGAGAAGGCAGCGAGTTGGACAGCTGCTTTTGCACTGCTTTTGCACTGCGTTTCGAATTTGCAGCATGCGTGCGTGCGAAGCGGAAGGATCCGCTGAAAATTCTGCAAAAAGCTTGGCACGAAAATTCTGCAGCCCTAGGCTGCAGCACTCGTTTAATTTCCTTTGTTCTGCATTTGTTTAAAGTCCTTTAGCATTGCCTTAGGCACGGGGTTTTCCCCTAAGGTTAAAGAATATAAAAGATTTTGATTGTAAATAGATCTGCTGCCTTGCCTTTAGGGCAAGGCCGTCCTACATAGTTATAGACTCCAAAAGGACGTAAATGGAACAAACAAACAAACAAACAAACAAACAACAAACAATACCGTATTAGGAATATAGACTTTTCTATCGTACCGTAGGATTCTACTAGAGTCGAACGCCTACTAGTCGTCCTCTCCTACTAGGTCCGGGTCTAATTCGGGTATACCTAGGGCCTACTTTAGGGCTAAGGCGGCTATACCTAAATTTCGCGCGGTTATTCGACTTCTTCGTTCCTAAATAAAGGGATCCGCTTACTAGATATCCCTAATTAGATTAACGAATAAGGCCGGTAGCTCTACTAAATTTACTATCTTCCCCTCTACTATAGCGGTAATAAGGTAGTATAGAATATATATAACGCTTCTAATCGAGGTATCGTCCTTAATACTATAAACTACGTATATACTCTATTCGTATATCGAGAATTATATTTCTTCTAACGCGTTAGGCGTATAGCCCTCTAGACTACCTTCTATAGGCTCCTATACTAATATAACTATAGGGCTATTACTAGCCTTATATAGGTCTAAAGTAGAGCCGTCCGGGAATAGCGTTCTTAGCGACTATTAAAGGATAGGGAGGGCCCCTTATAGCTCGTCTTCCTTTACGCCTTCCTTAAAGCCTATAAAGTAGTTAGGGTAGTATAATAAGCTATCCGTAGGATTTAATTTCTCTAGCTTATATTTAATAATAAAGTTATACGCGGCGAGGGTCTCGGCGATACGAGCCTAGCGCCTATTAAGTATCTTTATTATTATAAAGTAGCGTAGGTTATAGTAGTCGGTTATTACCTATATTAGATAGGTAGCGCCCTCTAAGTAATACCGCTATATCTTAAAATACTCTAATATTACTATTAATTCCTTATCTAGTATATAGTACCGGATCTCCGGTCCTACCTAGCTCTTAGAATAACAAGCTACCGGGTACTAGTAGCGGTTACTATCGGTGTTCTCTTTTAGCTAGAGGAGGATACCGGAGTAGGTAGTATCTAATATATCTATAATAACTATAATCGGGAGGGATAGATCGAAGTACTAAAGTAGAGGTACGTCTATAAAGGCCTATTTTAGGTCTAAAAATACTCTATTAGAGGTCTTATTCTACTTAAAGGGTCTACGGACTACCTACTTCTTCCCTCGTTTCCCCTTATCTATAACCTAGCTACTAGATAGTATATTATTTAGCGGCCTCGTAATCTTCGAGTACCTATATATAAACCTCCTATAGAAGTTTACGAACCCTAAGAATACCTATATATCCCTATAGGACTTCGGTATAGACTATTTATAGATAGCCTCGATCCTTCTTTAGTCTAGAACTATACCCCCTAGTATAATAACAAACCCTAAGAGCTCGACGTAATCTATATAGAACTCGTACTTCGCGGGTTTTATATATAGCTTCTACTTCTCTAGTCGCTTAAGGACTTATTTAACGTAGCGGCGGTATTCCTCCTTATTCTTCGAGTAGATAAGTATATTATCTAGGTATACTATATAGATAGTATCGATAAGCCCTATAAGGGCCTTATTAATATACGCTTAGAACGTCGCTAGCGTATTAGCTAGCCTAAATAGTATAACTAGGTACTCGAATAAGCCGTACCTTATTTTAAACGCCGTCTTCTACTCGTCTCCCTTCTTAATCCTTATCCTATAGTAGGCGTCCCTTAGGTCTAATTTAGAGAAGATTCGGGCCTAACTTAGGCGATCTAGTATCTCGCTAATAAGGGGGAGAGGGTATCGGTTCTTAATAGTAACTCGGTTTAATCCCCTATAGTTAATATATAGCCTTATCTCGCTATCCTTTTTAGGAACGAATAGAATAGGCGCCCCGTATAGGCTCTTACTAGGCCTAATCTAGCCCTTCTTTAAGGCCTTATCGATATACTCGCGTAGGATAACTAGCTCCTTCTATAAGAGGTTATATATCGGTATTTAGGGGGGATCTTCCCCTCCTTAATATCGATTATATAGTTATACTAGCTATTATAGGCTATATTACCGGCGAGCTCCTTACTAAATACGTTATAGTCGCGGTATTTAGGGGGAACGTAGTCGAGGTCCGCTTATTCTACTACGGCGATAGTAAGTATAGTCCGATAGACCTATTTCGGTAGTTCGCTTAGCTCTAGTTTATCCTTATATATATCGCGGTAGCGTTCGTAGTACGATAGCGCTATAATCTAGTATTCGTATTACTTATTTAGGTCTACCTCTATTAGGTCGCGGTCCCTATCGATATAAATCGCTATAGGTTCTATAATAGCGCTATCTAGGGCGTTAATATCTACTATTTTAGGGATAATATTAGCGTCTTCCTTATCCCCCTATACTACTAATCCGACTAGGAACTATCCTTTCTATTTAAATACGGCCTCTCCGCTAAAGATAGCGTATAGTACTATACTAGTAGGATAGTCTCTTTAGGGCTAGCTCTTATCCTCTTCTTCTACGTCGTCGCTATCGTCGTCGGCTATAGCCTATACGAATCTCCCTAACTAGAAATAGATAAGAGGATTAGATATAAGAATCTAGTCCTATTTAAGTACTATATCGTATCCGGTAAAGGTAGCTACCTAGAAGGTCTAGTTTATACCTCTTTTAGCCCCTTTCGAGTCCTTTACTAGTACTATTAGGTTATAGCCCTTATAGACTATTATCTAATAGTCGTTTAAGAACTTAACCTTTAGTACCGGGGCCCTATTACTTAGGAGCTAAAGTAATTAGACCTTATATTAGGAGATAAGGTTAATCTAAGCGCTATAGTCGACTAACGCTATTAGCGTCTAGAGCCTACCGTCGCTATCGCGGATCTAGATATTAATAGCTAGTCTTCTCTCCTTCCCTCTTATTTTTAGCCCTAGCTTAAGGGAGCTAAGTTATATAACGATAACTTTAACTAGGGCTACTCTTTTACCTTCCCGATATACCCCGCTAGTATACGATTAACGCCGGAAGTAGGTATATTATTTATATAGTAGGCGAAGTTTCCGCGGCTACCCCTCTAGCCTAGTCGACCTCTACCCCGACCCTTCGGGGTCTAGGACGGATTTATAGCTATAGTAGGGCCGGTAGGGGGCTATTCCGGGTCCTTCCTTAGTTTAGTATTACGAGCCCTAGAGCGTTCTTTTAGAAAATAGATATTCTCGTAGATTAATACGATATCTATAAGTTCTACTATATTATACGTACTAGCGAGCTTCTCGTTCTTATTAATCTCTTTCTAAAGGTCCTCTAATAGCTTAGAGTAGTAGAAACTCTTCCGGTTCTACCTATAAGGGACTAGCGCCCTTTCTATAATACGTAGCGTAACCCCGTACTTTGTCTTAGTAGCCTATATCCTTTTCTACGCTTACCGCGAGGTTTTAGGCTACTTCCTTATTAAACTTACTATATCTAATATAGACTCTAAACTCTCGTATATATATTATTTACCCGTAATATTAAGTTCGATCTACTCGATATAACTCCTTCTATAAGCGATATAACGGACAACGGCGTAAATCCTTCGGGATCCGGTAATATTAATCCGGAGGAGCCGAGTATACCCGATCTACAAACGTTCCTCTAGTAACTATATATACGTTAATATATAATGTAGGTAGAGCTAGAACATTAGCGGAACGCTATTAATCGAGTAGAAGCCGAGTGGAATATACCGTAGTCGGTAGCCGAAACTAGAGGAGCCCTAGTAGATCTAGCGGCCCCTTCTATAAACGACCTAATTCGAGTACTAACTTAGACGATCTCCGGTCGACCGGCCGCGGGCGACGACTTAAAACCCTCGGGCCCTAAGGGTTAGAAGCCGGTAGCCTAGGACGGGAAGTCGAGTACTTTCCGAGACTATCTACTACGGCTAAGAAGCTCCTTTCGAGTACGTACCGGCCTTAAACTAACGCTCCCCGACCTATACTACTAGGACGCTATCTACGATACCCTCCCTTATAAGGAGAGATCTCGTATATATTATTTCTAGGAGTTAGGAGGAGCGAACAAAGTACGGGACCCCGAGGCTTTCTTTACGCGACTCGAAGAGGTCTTCAGCGATAGTAGAGAGGCCTTAAACGTACTAGAAGAGCTTATAAACCTCCGGCATAAACTTAGTTAGCTATAGTATAACTACTAGCTAAGATTTAACAATCTCCTACTTAGTACCGGCGGAGCGAGCTAGAAAGACGAGGTCTAGATTAGATACCTAAAATATACCTTTTCGAACCCTATAAAGATATATACTACCTCTATCGTAAATATTAAGGACTATAACGATTATACGGAGGAGGTCGAGCGGGTAATAACTAATCTAGAGGCTACTAACTAGTTTAAGGCTACCTATAAAAAGTAGAAAGAGAAGAACAAGGACACTATTTCTTCTATACTAGTAACCGCGCGCCCTTAGGGTAGGAGCACCTCGAGAGTACGGGTAGACGCCGATAGAGATACTATTATAACCCTAGCCTAGACGAGCGGGAATCGCTTAAGAAGCTAAGGAAGTCGGAATAGTTACGCTAGAGGGAAGTAGAGAGTAAAGTAGGTCGACGACGTAGAAAGAGAGCGACGCCGATAGAAGAGACTCTACTTCCGCTATAGAGTAGACGGACACCGTATACGCGAATGTCCCTACGCCGTAGTAACGCTACCCGCTAGAATAAACGCGGTCCGCGCGGGACCGGTTCTAGAGGATAATAAAGAGGAGTCGGATTCCGTAGAGACGGGAAAAGACTAACTCCTTCCCGAAGTACTAGGGTAGGAGACGGTATAGCCGTAGCAATAATAGTAGGCTAGGAGGCGTTTAAGAGTAAGATAAACGGTACCCTAATCTATAGCGACGTAGTCCTAGAAGAAACCTTTAGGACCTTCGCCCTAATCGACAAAGGATATTAATACTACGCTACTATTAACGGAGACCTAGCTAAAGGCCTCGGGCTTAGCTTAGTTAGTAATAAGAAGAAAGGCGTTAAGGGCGCTACTACGTCTAGGCGTAACTCGCGGATTAAGGGAGTCGTCGCGTTCCGGATAGGAGTAAGCGGATATACCTAGTTAGTATATACTTACGTCGTACCTAACTTAGCCTTCCCTCTAATCCTTAGGAACCCCTAGAAGGCGCATAATAAGATCCGGACTATACTAGAGGAATACCGGTTCTACTATAGTGCCGCTAATAAATAGGTAGAAGAAGGGAGGAACTATAAGGAGATTAAGGACTCCGGTAGCTTTATAGCGGCTACTATAGCTTTAGTCGAGAACGTTAAGAAGACCCTTTAGGATACTAAGAGGTTTATAACCCTCGCTATAGCGACGGTTTAGGATATCTAGAAATCCTTAGAAGTAAAGGAGCCCCTAATAGATAAGTAGCTTAAGAGACGGCCGAACAGACTGCACCTTCACGCGGTGGCCGTCGTAAGTACCTTCCTTAGAAGGGAAACCAAGACAGTCTGGAAGAACAAACCTCCTCGAAAATCTCTCGAAATCCGCCCGAAATCCTTCTCGAAATCCGCCTCGAAATACAAGCTACAACAGAACAACAGCACGATTCGAACGAATAGCCCTCTACGCTACAAACGAGAAGAAGAAGAAGAAGAAGAAGAAGCAGTCCACTCTGCCCTATACGCGCACCTCCTCGAAATCCGAATCGAAATCGCATGTCCCTTCTCTAGAGACTTCGTCGCCCTCGAAAGGAAGCATACATGCACTTTAAAGAGCTGGAACTCGGTGGAATCCACAACTCTACGATCAACCTACGTTGTCGTAGATAGAACTGCTACTACGATACCACAAAGGCATATTGAGGACAAGAGAAGATAGCGAGTCTGGACAGCTGCTTTAGGCGCCTTTGCCCTCTCTTTCGAATTTGCAGCGTGTGTGCGAAGCGGAAGGATCCGCTGAAAATTCTACAAAAAGCTTAGCGCGAAAATTCTGCAGCCCCGGCTGTAGACAACGACACTCGTTTGATTTCCTTTGTCTTGCGCTGTTTTGAAGTCCTTCGGCAGATTCTGCTTGCAGGTCCTGCCTTAGGCACGGGGTTTCCCCTAAGGTCAAAGAATACCGAAAAATCTGATTGTAACTAGATCTACTGCTTTGCCTTTATGGCAAAGCCGTCCTACATAGTCTTGGACTCCGAAAGGACGTAAATGGAACAAACAAACAAACAAACAAACAAACAAGTAGCTTAAGAGTAGGCTCCCCCCGGAGCTTTACGACTTACTACTACTATTTAGGACGCGGGAGGCTGATAAGCTCGCTCCTTATAGAGGGGATCTAGACTATAAGATCGCTCTCTAGCCGAATACTAATAGTTTACTACCCCGATTACCTTAGGGCCCCTTATATAGTATGTCTAAGGACGAACTCCTAGTCCTAAGAAAAGTTATCGATACCCTACTAAAAAAGGGATATATCTAGCTAAGTTCCTCGGAGGCTATAGTACCGGTGCTTTTCGCTCGTAAACCGGGAGGGGGACTACGTTTCTACTATAACTATCGAGCGCTAAACGCTCTAACGAAGTATAATAGGTACCTACTCCCGTTAGTTCCGGAGACCTTAAGGAACCTTACGGGCTTACGATAGCTTACGAAGGTCGACGTTATAGCCGCCTTCTATTATATTCGTATAGTAGCTAGCGAAGAGTATAAGACAGCCTTCCGTACTAGATTTAGTCTATTCGAGTAGTTAGTATACCCGTTCGGTCTATCCGGGGTACTAGCTACTTTCTAGCGGTTTATTAACAATTTGTTACGGGAATATTTAGACGACTTTATATTAGTATATAGTAATAATATAATTATCTACTCCAATAGTACGCTCGAGGATTACTACTAGAAGGTTTGTATAGTCCTCCGGGCCCTTTAGGATAGGGGCCTATACCTAGACCTAGGAAAGTGCGCTTTCGTATAGAAGACCGTTAAGTACCTAGAGTTTATCGTTTATACCGACGGAAAAGGCGTAGGACCCGACCCTAAGAAGATTTAAGTAGTAGAAGACTAGAAGGTACTACGAACGTAGAAGGAGGTTCGAAGGTTCCTAGGTTTTACTAACTACTATAGGATATTTATCCCTAACTACTCTAAGATCGCCGCTCCCTTAACCGCGCTTACTAGGAAAGGAACGCCGTTCTCCTAAGGAGAGCTTAAGGAGAAAGTATTCGAGAAGTTAAAGGGGAAGTATTATAGGGCTCTAGTACTTATATACTAGGACCCGGGGCTTCCTACGTTCCTAGAGACGGATTATAGCGGGTTCGCGATTAGAGGCGCGCTCCTATAGGAAGCGAACGGGGTCCTAAAGCTAGTAGGCTTCTTTTTATAGAAGCTTAATAAGGCCGAGATTAACTACGATATTTACGATAAGGAGATATTAGTAGTAGTATCCTACCTAAAATTCTAGGTACCCGAGCTAAAGACCTATAGTCCCTTTACTATTTAGACGGACTATAAGAACCTAGAGTACTTTATAACGAAGAGGTAGCTAAGTAAGAGGCAGATTCGATAGTTTAAGACCGTTACTTTGTTCTAGTTTAAACTCGTATACCGACCGGGGACCGAAGCGATTATACCGGACGTACTTTCTTGTAGGGAGTAGGATACTCTAGGCGAGGACGATAAGATGTTACGGTTTAGGAGGTTCCTAGAACCTAATCTAGCCCTAGATTAGCCGGCGGCCGGAGGGGAAAGGGAGGTAGTAGCTAATAACCTATCGGCTACGTCTATCTAACTCTACTACCTATAAGCTATACTAATATAGCTAGTAGCTTTAGAGCCGAATTCCGATAGTAAGGACGCGGCTATAGCGGGACCCTTTTAGGACAGCGAGTTAAATAAACTATAGGGTCCGACTTTAAAAAAGGATACCTAGTATTAGACAGTAATCTACGCCGTTAAGGACGGATCCCGGGCTATTCTACCGGATCTAAAGGTTAAAATCTAGATTAGAGATTATAGTATTGACGAGAAGGGCCGCTTAAGGCATCGCGGTAGGTTATAGGTTCCTAGAGTAGTAGTTACGTCGGAGGCCGAATATAAGTCGGCGGACACTAAGATTCTATAAAACGATAAACTCCGTACTAAGATTATTTAGTCCGTATATAACTCCCTAGTCTACGGCTACCCCGGGCGGGACTCTACGGCCTTTATACTAGGGAGAAACTTCTACTAGCCCCTATAGTTATATTATATTAGGAGGTTTTTAAGAAACTACGATTACTACGGAAGGAATAAGGTATAGAGAGAGCATAAATACGGACTCCTACGCCCTCTACCGGTTCCTAATCGCTTCTTCTAGGAGATCTCTATAGATTTTATAACCGACCTCCCTAAGTCTAAGGGGAACCGTTACCTATAGGTTATTAAAGACTATTTAAGTAAGTCCGTCGTTTTAGAGGCGATGCCTAGTATAAAAGCAGAGGAGTACGCCGAGAGATTCCTAGACTACTAGGTAAGATATTATAGGCTACCGAGCGCGATTACGAGTAATAGGGGGACGAACTAGACGAGTATATTCTAGAAAACACTCTACCGGTTAGTCGGAGTATAGTAGCGACTAAGCTTAGCTTACTACCCTTAAACCGACGGAGGCCTAGAGAGACTAAACTAGGATGTCTAAGCCTATCTAAGGAACTACATTAATTGGCCGGCGATGAGGAACACCTGTACGTGGTGCCGGCTACGAACCTACAACGACATCGTTGTTGTAGAGCTAAGTTTCCTCCGAAGGATTGGAGAGGCCGTCGATCCCTCTTCCCTTACAAACACGACCTGGAGGCACGCCTCCTATTGAAACACAAGCTACAGAACGACAGCACGATTCGAACGAATAGCCCTCTACGCTACAAACAGAAGAAGAAAGAAGCAGTCCACTCTGCCCTATACGCGCACCTCCTCGAAATCCGAACCGAAGCACTTTAAAGAGCTGGAACAGTCGGTGGAATCCACAACTCTGCGATCAACCTGCGTAGCTATATGCGTTTGGAAGCGGCATATAGTTCTACAAAGGCGTATTAAGGACAAGAGAAGGCAGCGAGTTGGACAGCTGCTTTTTGCGCCTTTGCGCTACATCGCCTTGCGCTGCATCTCTTTCGAATTCGCAGCGTGTGTGCGAAGCGGAAGGATCCGCTGAAAATTCTGCAAAAAGCTTAGCACGAAAATTCTGCAGCCCTGGCTGTAGACAACAGACAACGACACTCGTTCGATTTCCTTTGTCTTGCATTTGTTTAAAGTCCTTTGGCATTGCCTTAGGCACGGGGTTTCCCCTAAGGTCAAAGAATACTAAAAGAATTTGATTATAAATAGATCTACTGCCTTGCTTGCAAGGCCGTCCTACATAGTTATAGACTCCAAAAGGACGTAAATGGAACAAACAAACAAACAAACAAACAAACAAAACAGAACTACATTAATTACGAGTAGTCCGACTAGAAACGCTAGCTCTCTACGGCCTAATTAGCGCTAAACGCCTATTACTATTCGGGGTTAGGAATAAGCCCCTTCTTCGTAGTTTACGGATACGAAGCCCTGTCTCCCGTGCCCTTAGAGCCGGATAGCGAGGAGCCCTCTACGCTAGCCGTAGCCTAGAGAGCCTCGAAGTTCGTAGAGAAAATAAAGGGAATTATAGACCTATACTAGGTAAGTATAGCGGACGCTACCTAAAAGTAGGAGGAGGCCGCTAATAGGAAGCGTACCGCGGCGCTAATATACCGGAAGGGCGATAAGGTATAGCTAGATTTAAGGAATTATCGTACTAATCGCCCTAAGGAAAGCCTAGATTATAAGAATACGAAGTATACGGTTAATAAGGTCTTATCGCCGGTTTCTATCCGTTTAGCTAGGATCCCCGGTAACATTTATCCGGTCTTCTATTTAGATCTACTAAGACTAGCGAGCGACGACCTTCTCCTAGGCTAGGTCTCCGACGATTACTAGCCGGATCTAGTATTAATTAAGTCGTACGAGGAATAGGATATAGAAGAACTACTATATATAAGGATAGTACTAAAGAATAGAGGAGGGGGAAGGGAGGTCCTAGTTAAATAGACTAGCTACTACGATCTAACGTAGGAGCCCTTAGACAACCTAGTAGATACTATCGCTATAGATAACTTCGAGCAAAAATTTAGAAATACTAAAGTTAATAATAGGCTAAAAGAGAAGTATATTAAGAAGAGGAAAAAGAGAGCGGTTACCGAGAAGAAGTAACTAGATATACGAGGAGAACGAGAGGTTACGTAAGAATTTTTATTTTATAAATTACTTTTTAGAGTAGTAATCGTACTACTATATTCTATACCGGGAACCGACTAAGAACGAGCGGAAGTAGCTATCTACGAGGAGTAACGCCTACCTAATACGAGAGTAGTAGGAATGCTACTAGGACTAATAAGCGGTTAGCGGGTTATACTAAACGGAGACCGGCGAAGTATTTACGTTTGTCCTTACTACGCGACAACCTCCTCTATAGAACGAGTAATCTCCGAGGCTACCGGACTGTTTTAAGTAGTTAGTAGGGCTTTTCGATCGGAGATAATAAGAGAACCTATATAGAGAGTAAACCTACTACCTATAGTAGCTTTAGGGCTTTCTAAGCCTTAAGAGTAGTACCTAAACTATTATAAGCATTATTACTATAGTCTAATTAGCTAACGGTTTTCGAGCGGAGGCCGGCGATACTTACGCTACCTACTAAGTACCTACGCGGGTCTAGAGGGCGTAGGCGACATAGGCGAATTAAGGACTAGGTAGTTAGCGGCGACCTTCGCGCGGAGCCCGGCTATAACTTATAGTTTAGCGTAATTCTTACGCTTAGCGTAATAGCTTATATACGCGCGAGATCGGCCTATCTAGGTTTATTAGCGGGGTCCGGCGGAAAATAGGTAGGATATATTTTATACTACCGGTAGGACATAGTCGATTCCGCCTTTAGCGTATAGCTCGTAATAGATAACAGTACGCGGCTAGTTCTAAGCGGGAGCCGCTAGAGGAGGAGCGGGGGCAGGCGCCGGCGGGTTATTAGCGGCTAGCGGGAAGGTAAGGGCGGGACCTAGGTTATTATTCTAAGGATTATTATTATTACCGAAAAGGGACATTATCTACGACTCTGTTAGAAAAGCACCGGGGTCCTAGATAAAGGCGAAGGACTCGAACCCTTAACCTTTAGGTTAAAAACTTACCTTAGCGATTTAGTAATATTAGTAGTAGAAACGAGGGGGGGGGTAGGGTATTTATACGTAGCCCTAGGCTCTAAGGGCGTATTTTCCGTATATTGTTACTTTCTCGATAATACTAGAAAGGTAAAGAGATAGAGTAAAGTATAGCGGGCTTATTATATCGGGATCCGATAGTTTTTGCCCGGACATACGACAATACTAGGAAAAGAGCGGACAATAGGAGTAAATTTTAGCTAATTAGACGATTGTAGTAGGTCTAAAGGAGGAGGGTAAATAGTCCGCTACTTTTATGTCGGTTACTAACGACTTTTCCGCGTACTAAGAGGAGGGGGGTATTATAAGGGACTAGCGCCCTTTCTATAATACGTAGCGTAACCCCGTACTTTGTCTTAGTAGCCTACATCCTTTTCTACGCTTACCGCGAGGTTTTAGGCTACTTCCTTATCGAACTTGCTATATCTAATATAGACTCTAAACTCTCGTATATATATTATTTACCCGTAATAGGTCTCTATTATCTTATTAGAGTTCTTAGATTAACCGTCTATTTTAGGGTAGTATAAGGACGATAGTTTCCTCGATATACCTATTATCTTATATAGCCGCGTCTAAAAGGCTAATACGAACTAAGGCCTACGATCTAATACGAGGCTAATTAGAAAGCTATAGCGGGACTATACGTAGCGAAGAAATATACGAGCGTAGTAGTCTACTTCTATTAATAGGACGGGGATTAGATAGCGTTCCTTAGTTATTCGGTCCGTAATAGTTATAATATTATAGTATGTCGCTAAATCTATATAGCTCTTACTCGGAGGTAGGTTAACTACGAAGTCTATAGTAATATTAGTCTATAGTTTAGCTAGTGCCTCTAAGGAGCGTAGGAGGGATTAGTAAGCGAGATTGCTCGGTTTATTATTATAGTAGCTATAATTATATAGGTACCGACTAATCGACCTAGCTATACGAGGCTAGAAGAAGTAGCGGCTAATTAGGTCGAACGTTTTAGCTTAACTAGGGTGTCTAGCTATAGGTAACTCGTAATATAAGCGTAGTATAGAGGCGCGTAGGCTAGACTAGTCGTCGTCCTCGCTAGGTACGTAGAGACTCTAAGATCCGTATCGGTTACGGACGTATAGTATACTGTTCTTAGAGCGTACGTCGTCCGCGTAGTACTTAATCTTACCTAGTAGCGGTATAGTTAATCCCTATACTAGTTATAAAATAGTAGTATAGGCTTCTACGCCGGCTTAGCTCCGGTAAGTAGCTTAAATAGCCTAAACTAAAGCTATTAAGGATTCTAGTACGTAGACGAGGAGGCTAGATATATTTAGCTAGTATCCTATAAGGTACTTCGGTTAAAGGATAGTCTAGTATTAGTACTTTAACCTTAGGCTATCTAGTAACGAAGGAAGGTCTTAAGGGAGGCGTATAAGAGCATCTACCTTACTATTACTCTTACTAGAAACAAAGGAGATAGTAAAGTTAAACTAAGATAAGAACTTAGCCTACCGAGCTTATCGGCGGTTAAGTATCTTAGTTAATATAAAGTGCTCGAGGTTCTTATAATTAGAGAGGACCTTAACTAGTTAGCTATTATCGTCTAATACTAATTCCGGTCTCTACTCCTTAAAGACCTTAACGATAGCTATTAGCTCCTTATCGTAGATATTATAGTTATATTTAGCTAGTAATATCTTCTTTAAGAGGTAGGCGACTAGTCGTATAACTCTATTATTCCTATACTAAGAAAGTACGGCTATAGTAACGAAGTCGGATATATTAGTCTCTAGGATAGTTTCGAGTCCTAGCGTAAAATAGGCGAGGACTAGTACTTTCGTAAAACGGAGCTTTATCTCGTTAGGCTTATTAGTATTATAGTAACTAAACGAAGGAGAGGTAGCGAGACTTAGATAGAGGTACCTTAGTCTAAGGGTCGCGGTCCGGATCTAGGGATATTATATATATAAGGCCTATTAATAGTATAGCTAGCTTCGAGAACTTCTCGATAAATCGATAGTAGAAGTTCGTAAAGCCGAGGAATAACTAAACATCCTTTACGTAGGTAGGGGTTTCCTATACTTATACGGTAGCTACCTTCTCGGAGTCTATATAGATACTATCTTTTCCGATAATAAGGCTAAGATACTTAGTCTCTTAAACGAAGAACTCGGATTTCTTAATATTAATTAGGAGTCCTATAGCGTAAAGTCGGTTAATAATAGGACGAACGTATTTCTCGTAGTCCTCTAGAGTATTACTAAAAAGGAGTACGTTATTAAGGTAGGCTAAGTAGAAGTCGTTAAGGTATTTACGTAGGGAGTAGTTAATTACTACTTAGAAGGTACTTAGTACATTATAAAGGCTAAATAGTATAGCTAAACATTCGAACTAACCGTAGCGCGTAGTAAAGGCGGTTTTATATTTATCCCCCTTAGTAATACGTATTTAGTTAAATATAGCGATAATGTCGAGTTTAGTAAAGTACTTCTTTAAGCTAAGCCGAGTAAGAGTATCCTAGACGAGTAGAATAGGGTACCGATTCTTAACGGTAACCGCGTTTAGTACGCGGTAATCGATATATATACGTAGTCCCCCTCTAGGCTTACGAACGATAATAACCGGCGCTATAGCTTTAGAAGTAGCCTAACGGATTATCTTCTTTATAAGTATATTATCGACCTATTTCTTTAGAGCGTCTTCTTCTTATCCTAAGAGGCGGTACGGATAGCGGAAGGGAAGTAACGCTCCTAGCTTAAGTTCGATATAGTAATTTACGCCGTCCTTATAAGGGGATAGTATATCGGCTTCTTTACGACTAAAGGCGTACGTAAGGTCTTATAAGTATTCCGGAAGTTTCTTAATAGTATCGACTATCGTAGATTTAGAACTAGCTATAAACTTCTCGTAATCCTCGATAGTAGTTACGTAAGCTAATAGCTAATTCGGAGGTACTAGCTAGTAGGTAAAGACCTTAGCGTTAGGTTAGTAAGATATAAGTTCGATAGCGCGTATAGAGATTTTAAGGAGCTCTACTAGTAAACTACCGGTAATCTACTCGATACCTACGACCGGTACCTATAGTTCTACCTTTAGATAGAGTAGTAGTACTACCTTCGGTAGTATCGGGTATCGAGGGTAGAAGTCTAGTAGTTTAATATAGGCGTAGTTAATTAACTATACGCTAATAATATCGCCCTTAAGGTAGCGGGGGGTATAGCATTTAGCGGCGAAAGCTACGCGGCCGGTTTTCTAGTAGATATAAGGCTTATATCGGTAGAACTAATCGAGTCCTAGTACGATATCGTATTAAAGGTTAGCTACGAATATAAGGAAGGCTTCGCGGTAACCGGAGATATTAAGTTCTACTATTACGTAGTAGGTAATTCGCTTTACTATAGTAGAGCCGTCTACTATACCGAGTAAGCGCGTAGTAGCTAGTAGAAATGTTAGGTATTTATTCGCTCGAGCTATAGCGTAGCTAATAAACAAAGCGTTAGCTCCGGGATCTAGGTACGCTTTACTAGCTAGTTTATCGAGTTTAACTAGAATAACTACGTAAGGCTCGACGATTAGATTAAGTACTTCTTCCTTATTAGGCTCCGGCCGGAGCGAAGCGTAAATTAATAAAGCTAAGAGCTTAAGTTATTTAATACTAATAGTATCTAGTCCGCCTACTTTCTAGCTAAAGTAGCGGACGTTCTATTTCCCGCTTTATCGTCGGAGTCGGAGCTCGATTTAGTCTCGATTTAGGCTAAGTTAGTAGTTAAGCGAGGACCCTAAGTACTATTACTATTAAACCCCTTTATAGGGTAAGCGTTGTCCTAAGGGAGGTAGCCGAGTTCTTAGTAGCGGAAGTAGTAGCCTTCCTTACGGAACTTAGTACGCTCCGTATTAGTAAGTCGAGGAAGATTCTTATATTTATTAGTAAGAACCTTTAGACGAGATAAGGAGGTAGCTAAGACTAACGCGCTAGAAGCGTTAGAGCGACCGGAGCGTAAAGCTATTTTAGATAATCTACCTCGCTTAGATCTATAGTCCTTATTATCGTTTAGATACGAGCTATAGACCTTAGTAAGTAGGTAGATATTATCGAGTTACTCGAGGTTAATCTCTAGATTCTCGTATCGCTTTACTAGCTCCTCTAGTATCTTAATCGGTATACTGTCCGTAAGCTTTACGTAGTAGCGCTTATTAAGCTTATTCTTAAGTTCGAATAGCTTAGTGTCCGGTAACTAGGTTAGGTAAGCGCGTAAGAGAGTATATTAGTAGAAGAACTCCGTAAATAGCTCTTTCTCGCCTTATTTAAGAACAGTTATAGCATTTTAAGCCTTACTAGTATAGTTATTCTCCGCGTATTACTTATCTATCTATAAGAATATATCGTCGAGGGACCTAAAGTATAAGGTAGGTAGAGTCTCTAAGTAGTCGAGTACGGAGGGTACTCGTAGTTCGAGTATATCCTAGACTAAGCCTATAGTATATAATTATACGAAGGCGAGTAAGTCTACGACTAATCTAAAGCGAGTAGTAGTAAGCTTTACTTCTACTACGCGGAGCTAGCGAGGATAGCTAGGTCTATCGGAATCGTTTATAAAGGCTTTAGGTATTAGTACGCCCTTATTAGTATAGTATAAGTCTAATAATATCGGATTAATATAGGCGATTATCGTCGCTATAGAATCCTACGTAGTAGGGGTTTTGTTTGTTTGTTTGTTTGTTCCATTTACGTCCTTTCGGAGTCCAAGACTATGTAGGACGGCCTTGCCCTAAGGGCAAGGCAGTAGATCTATTTACAATCAAATTCTTCGGTATTCTTTGACCTTAGGGGAAACCCCGTGCCTAAGGCAATGCCAAAGGACTTTAAACAAATGCAAGACAAAGGAAATCAAACGAGTGTTGCTGCGGCCCAAGGCTGCAGAATTTTCGCGCCAAGCTTTTTGCAGAATTTTCAGCGGATCCTTCCGCTTCGCACGCACGCACGCTGCGAATTCGAAAGAGATGCAGCGCAAGAAGCAGCTGTCCAACTCGCTACCTTCTCTTGTCCTCAATATGCCTTTGTGGAACTATATGCCGCCTTCTAGCGTATATAGCTACGCAGGTTGATCGCAGAGTTGTAGATTCCACCGAGTTCTAGCTCTTTAAAGTGCATGTATGCTTCCTTCGAGGGCGACGAAGTCTCTAGAGAAGGGATATGCGATTTCGATTCGGATTTCGAGGAGGTGCGCGTATAGGGCAGAGTGGACTGCTTCTTTCTTCTTCTCGTTCTCGTTCGTAGCGTAGAGGGCTATTCGTTCGAATCGTGCTGTTGTTCTGTTGTAGCTCGTGTTTCGAGGCGGATTTCGAGAAGGATTTCGGGCGGATTCGAGAGGTTTTCGAGGAGGTTTCTTCCAGATTTCTTCCAGACTGTCTTAGTTTCCCTTCCAAGGAAGGTACTTACGACGGCCACCGCGTGAAGGTGCAGTCTGTTCGGCCGTCACGTAGTAGGGGTACTATTATAGGCTAAGTAGCGATTTAAGCGATAGTCGTTACGACGGTAGTCGTCTCGGCGATCCTCGCGACGGTTATCGTCGAAGTCTAAACCGTCTAAGCTATCTAAAGGGAATCCGGCTCTAGAACAGTAACTATATCGTCGTAGAGGTAGTAGTAGTACTATAAGTCCGGTCGTAGGTAGGCTAGCTCTACGCTCGATAGAATAAGAGCGTAAGGACTACCGACCGCGGTAGGTTAATCTAGAAAAGGTAATAACGTTCTTCTTAAGCTACTTCTCGAGTAAACTAATCGTTACTAGGAGGTCTTATTTACGCTACGTAGCGCCTTTAGCTATAGCGATAGTCGCTTAACTCTCCTTAATAGCTATAGTATATCTAGTAACTCGATTTTAGAGCTTAGAGATTTCCTTCTCGCGTAGCTTAATAGCCTTATACTAAGAATTAGATTAATTACGGTACTTCTTAGCTTCTTCGTAGTAATTATAGGCTTCGCGGGCGTTAAGCTAGTCGTTCTTATTAATAACGTCTTATATATCCTTTATAGTCTTAAGGGCGATATAGAGCTAATCCTTTTAAATACTAAAACTATCCTTAAGGATCTCGTCGTTCTATAGAGCTTTAGCGAACCTACTATAGATATAACCTACTAAGCGGTAGGAAAGCTTAGGATTCTTAGCGGTAAAACTAGTAAATCGTATAAGGTCTATATTATTAAGGGCGGTTAGACTAACGGTAACGGTAGTACTATCTAGCTCGACTCGGACCTTTAAATCCCTAGGATTATTAGGGTTTAGGAATACCTAGCTCTAAAGAAAGAATATACTAAGGTTAAACGAATCGATAGGTATATCGACCGGTCCCTTTATCTTACGACGAGCGAGCTAGGCTAGTCTCTACTTTAAGGTAAACTCCTACTAAGTCTACGTATCCTCTTCTTCTTCCTTATTATTATTATTATCGATAAATTCTTCCTTATCCTATAAGCGGAAGTCCTCTAGGAGTATAGAGTAGCGGACCTTAGCGGTAGCGGGCTTAGTAGGGCTCTAAGGGTTATTAGTCTTTAAGCTAGAAGCCCTATTACTAGAGTCTTTAGCGTCCGACTCGGAGAAGTTAAAGTAGGCTATCTTAGATAGGGCTTAAGGAGTTTAAGAAGGTAATGTCGGTAATAGAGGCTCGGAAGCGGCTATTAATAGAGAGTAGTCGTATCGGTAGACGTAGAAGAGAGGGTTTATTAAGTATCTTCTAGTATAGAAGTAGCGGAGTAGAGGTTAGTTAGTTTATAAGGCGATTTATAAGAAGATAGAGGAAATATTATACTAAGAGTAGGTATTAGTTAGATACTAGTAGGGCATAAACAAGTTAGCGAGGTTAATAGCTTTAAACGAGAAGTCGATAGAAGTCGGAGGACTAGTATACGAGTAGTCTCTATATATAAGGTACTCGTACGGGTAGAGACTCGGTACTCGTAAATTCCGACGTAACTAATTTATATAGATATACGCGTAGCGGTTAAGAATAAGTATCTATCCGTTACTCTTATCCTTACTTTATCTAAGACTCTAGTTCTTATCTAAAGCCTACTCCTTACCTTATACGTCTATTATTACTTTATCCCTCGCGTCTTCCTTAATTCTATTCTCGTCTAAGATAGGAGCGCGTATACTAGTAAAGTACTAAGGTTATATAGGAATTTAATCGTATACTCTTAGCGGTAAGGAGAATATTCGACTCGCGCGACTAGCGTAGGATAAGAGTCCTATAGGGTTTTCCGGGTCTAGAGTATATCCGTATACTTATTATCGATTCTAGCGTACCTACATATACGTTTTATCTAGAGTACCTAAGTACTATATCTAGCGTATCTATATATATAGTCGAGTCTAGAGCGTATCGGTACGCTAATTCTAGAGCGTATTAGTACGCTATATTCGGTAATATTCTAGTTAGGGAATAGGTCGTCCTAAAGGTACTAAGATTAACTCGGAAGTACTACTTAGTTCCTAAGACGCTTATAGCTAATAAGGCGTCTAGTAATATTATAGCGATATTACTTCCGTAGCTACGCGGTCGATCTACGTAGCCGGCCTATACTATATCGTTAGTTTATACTTAGGGGTATATAAATATATTACGGCTTAATAAGAGAGAGACGTAATTCTAATAATTCGGTAAATAGATAAGTTTATATATAATACTATAGAAGAGAGTCTAAGAAGGACTCGAAGATATATAGAAATAGTTACGGCCTTAGGTAGCTACCTCGGAGGTAGCTACGGAGACCGGCTATAATATATATACTAGTATCTTTCCTTTCGGAATAATAAGTATTCTAAATATCTAAGGTCTTCTTATTATATTCTAGGGGCTATAAATAAGGAGCTAAAATAAGACCTAGAAATATCTATACGAAGCGAAATAGAATAGTAGCCTAGAGTACTCTATTACGCTCTACCTACTACCCTACCTCCTCTATCTAAGGAAGCCCTTATTCCCTAATACTACTTATATCTAGTAGTATTTAGTACTAATATAACTTTAAAAGTAGATTTAAAAGAGAAGGTTATCTAATTAGAGAGGCGTTAGATGCTTATATACCTCCTCTTAGTATAGTAAATAGTACGTTTAAAATATATTCTAAGTATTCCGAAGAACTAAGGCCTCCTCGAAGGTCTAAAGAGAATAGATAAGGTTTCTAGCGGACTCTCTACGTCTAAGTATATATACGAGGTAAAAGCAATTAATTAATATATAAGGTTTATCTTTTGCTTTTAGAGTTTATTAGCGTTTTAGCCGATTGGAAAGAGCAGTTAAATTCGCTGTTTAGCTCCGATCGAAAGGTCGCGGGTTTAAATCCTTCTCTTTTTGCCGATCTTTTTTCTTCTGCTATAGAAGCACGAAAAGGGAGCTTACCTTGCCCAAGGTAAGAATGTGCGATAGTCGACGATGCGACGATCCGATGGTGCAGATTGCGACGATGCGACGGTGCGACGGTGCAGACTGCGACGATGCGACGGTACGACGGTGCGACGATGCGACGACCAATCAAAAGTAAGCCATGATGGACCCCTCTTTTTATTGGGAAAACCAATCAAAACAGACCTTTATCACATCCCTGTCGTCGCAGAAAGACGGCTGCAGTCTTTGATAAAACTAGCACTCGTACCTCGTGCAACAAGGACTTCTTTCACACGCCCTCATACCTCGTGCAACAAGGACTTCTTTCACACGCCCTCATACAGCGAGCGTCTTATCGCTCTGATCTTCTTAGCCGGCTTACAACAAGGGAGCTTAACTAGCTTTCCGGGTAGCTTGAATTGCATCTTGCACGTAAAAAGACACGGACCCGGTAGCAAGGACACTGGACTTTGGTAAACCTTCACGGAAGTCTTCATCGGCAAGTTTCCTCATTTACCCCATGTCCAAATGAACGGTGGCCATCCTAGCGATTTGAACGGACTTCTGGCCTATACCTAGCAAGTGATTTATCCTTGGTTCTGATTCCTAGAATCATCGTCCAATCCCACATCCTCGTTCTCGACAAATCTCCAGCATCTTCCTTGAGCTGTGAAGAAGGTTTCGGACTTTCGCAACTCTGAGCTTTTGGAAAGCCCTAAGCCGACTTTTCCACTGCCAACAAAAGGACGGGCTCGAAACGAAGACAGTGTTGTTGGCGTCCTCGTCAATCCTTACCAACACCATGTCGTAATATAGTCAGTATGGATCGTGTATCCAACACGGCGACCCGTCGTCTCAGCGGACTACACCACTACTCCTGCGCACCGGCGATATGCTTATCGGCAACACCTTCGTAGGCTCCAACCCTTCAGAGCGGCAATGTATCGCCGATCGCCTCGTCGTGCATGCACGTGGTCGAATCGTCAGCCAGTAAGAGGAGTTGAGCGCAGGATCACGGTTTTAGATTTGCAAGTTACGAAAGCCCTGTTCATCGGTAATGGCAGTCGCCCGGTTACAACACCCCTTCCCAGTTGCCGTCCAACTCCGTACAGCGGGTGAACGCATCGGAATGAACACCTCCCCAGTTCCCAGGGGCTTTGAGCAGGGTATCGGCACGAGACCTCCACGGATCGAGAGTCGATTATTGGTGCGACTGACCCCAAGACTGACTGGGGGCGTTCCCTCCGATGCCTTCACCCTGTACGGAGTTGGGCGGCAATACTACATTTGGCCCAGCGCCTGTGCAACGTGTCATTTGGTCCAGCACGTCATTTGTTCCAGCACTCAACGTGTTCTGAAGGGCTACAAGAACCCGCCGCATCACTCATTTCTGCCGCACCTCTCTTCATCATCACACGAAACCTGAAGTTCCATTGAGAGGTCCTACTTCTTCTACTTCAACATCCACCTCGCGTCTACTTCAGCCACAATGGTGCGGTCTACCATGGCCACTGCGCTTACATTGCTCTCGAGCCTCTCGATGTAAGTCAGAGCAGTCACCGAACGGACACCATCCTAACTGTTACTAGTGCTTGGGCGTTTACAAACTGCTGGTGCGATTTCAGCGACCGCCGTCATGATATCCAGGCACGGGCCGGAGCGACCAAGAATGCTTGCGGCCGAGCCGTAGCTGCCGATCCAGTCCGTTGGCAGACAAACTATCTGCCAGGCGACACATACGTAGGTACTACACCGTAGCCTATTATTCAGTCACTGATCCATGTACTCTCAGTGCTACTACACCTACGACGAACTCCCCGCCGGACCCGGCTACGATGCATTCCACGATTCGTGTGTCGCGGGTACAGAGTACAAACACAACGTCTGGTGCGACGTCTTTGATAACTAGGATATTTTGGATTGTTGTCTCGACGTCAAACCCGGCGGAGGTGGGAGGCCCATGTGGTTGGGAAACGGGAGGAGAGGGTCATGGGCTGTCTTGGAAGTGGGCTTTCTTTTGTTAACGTACCTGCTACATGTGTCAAGTAATGTCGGACTGGATTGTGTCTGTTCCACTCGCATAACGCTCGGTACACTGGTATCTCCGGACAGCTACCTACATGTCCTTCTGTTCGTCTTCTTTGATTGCTTGAGGCTCAGGCAAGTTTCGAGAGGCTGCGGGAGATGTGTCGACGATAGGAGGAATTCCATGCGTCGGGCGATAAATAAGGCCAGACGAGAAGATCAGATCTGTTGTGCGAGCTCTGTGCTGGGCGCTGTGCCGGCTGCGCGTTCGTTGCGGGCATCGACTGCGCCGGGCAAATCTGTTCGGTCGTGGAGGAGGTAGCAACGCAACGACGATCAACCTTCAAGGCTTTTGCCATCGGAAAGCGAGACTTCACCATCCAGGCCCACCGAACCTCCGATCACCCGCCTCATCGACGCAAAGACATCATGCAGCCTTTCGACCTCGAGCACCCTCCAGAGCTAATTCTCACACCACTTCACGAGCCGACCTGAATTCATCCCTCACCAAGCTGCCACTCAGAGTGCGACAGCATTCACTTGAGCATCGCTCGCACGAATGAAGAGCTCGGAGAGCAATATTCATGAAGCACACTGGTGTGCACTGGTATGTTGGCGAGGTGCTGACAAGTGCGGGGAACAGGTCGAACAGCTCCGCTCTCCGCTCTGATCCTCCGTGCCTTCCGCTCTCCGACACTTTCGCCGACGCACTCTCCGATACTTCCGCCGGCATCCTCTCCGACACCCTCGCCGACAATCTCCACCGAGTGCTCGCGCACAATCATACCAGCGACACCGTGAGGCTCATCATGCCACGCAAGATGGTCAAGAAGCAGGCGGAATTGGTCAAGAGGGTACAACACCCAGTGAGCAAGGACACCCTCGGACGTGCCATACCACCCAAGAGGGTCAACAAGAAGATGAAATTGGTCAAGAGTCCGCAGGACCAAGTGAGCAAGGAAAAGTCCCACAGTCTTGGACAACCTTCTCGCTGACCTCGTCAGATCTCTTCGGATTCGTCTTCCGGTCGCACAACGACAGACTCACGTCTGCTTGCTCTGCCGCCGGAATTGAGGAATCAGATATTCCGCCATGTGGTCAAGTACGACTACAAACACATCATCGTCACGCCGCAGGGCTATGATCGTCCACCACTGCTGGAGACATGCAAGATGATTCGCAAAGATGCTCTCAAACTCTTGTGAGCGCACATCTCAAGCTCGTCACTGCTGGACGTCGACTGACGTGGCTTGCTAGCTACTACACCAATGAGTTTTACGGCTACATCTTCGAGTACGACTACACCCCAATCGCCAAATTCTTCGCTCTCCGCGAAGCCAACAACATCAGGACGTATGTCTACTTCACGCTCGAACTCCAAGGTGTACCCAACTGGAACAATCTGGTCGACTGGGTAAAGCGCGAACACGGAGCGAAGTTCAGCCCGATAAAAGGCATACCGGAGCGTGAAGGGAACGAAGTGCGGATCATTCTTCGAGGATTTTTCGCGATGGCAATAGCTATGCGAGGACAAGAGTGGGAGGAAGTGGAGGCGAGACTGCATGCTGCAAGACCGGCCCTGATCGCTCTGGACAGGAACTGGGCTCTGAAGAGGTGTCGAGACAAAGAATGGAAGGGCAAGGCGAAGCTCCCCACAGGCAGTGGGCACTGGCTTTGATGGCAATGAGAGCTTGCTTCGATGGCACTGGAGGATGGCCAAGGGGCCATTGAGAGCCTGTGCGATAGGTTCATGCTTCAAGCGGGTGTGCTGCGTGGGAGTACATCCGCCTTCTGCTCTCGCTGTTGTGCGTTTCACTGGCGGCGTCACGATCGACACACCCTTCGACTCGTGTATCCTCGCATTCGACTCTTCACGTGTAGTCTGGTCGGGTTGAACGACATCAATACGGATCATGAATGAGACGAATCACAGACGTCTCCGGAAGGATTCGAGCCTGCCCTCACCCGCATGATGCTCCCTCTTCTTCCTCGTCCTCCTCCGCCCAGACCGACTTTAATCCTCCTCCCCAACGCGCTTGTCACATTATCCGACCAGACCGCCACAATTCACGCCTCAAATCAGAAGACAAGAATCGACCAACATACATCCACTGGTTCAAAACCAAACCGCCGCACACCCCAATCGCAATATATTCCTCCATCATCAGGAGACAGAGAACTTCATCGCGAATCGCCTTGGCTGCATGATAGACGTCATCGCGACCTCCATCGCTTTCTGCGAATCGCATTGCGCCCGCCGCTGACGGTTGATCCAAAGGCTTTCTTGGCTGCAACAAGCTCCGACCTGTGAGCGAAGGCGAGGAGAGCACCGGCCTCCCTGCGACTTGTCTTGGACGGAGCTCCAAGGCGCATCCTCATTAAAAGCTGATTTATCCGCGGGCAATTCTTATTTTGCACGGGGCGACTTTGATGATCTCCACCTCAGACCTGAACAGCCATGGGATAACGACTCATCCGGTCATGAGATCGTGGTCGGTGATGATGGCAAGATCAGGGAGATCATCAAGAAGAAGAGGGAGACTTTTCTCAAGAACAATTTGCCATAGCACGTCTGCTGTCACCGACATGATACATCCTACGTGGAAGATGGCGAAATGTACGACTTGCGATCGAGTCTGGTGTTGCGGGTTTCTGTTTTGAGGCTGGGATAAGATGCTCGTTGATATCGTGGAAGTTTGTGTATGGGAGTGCTCGCTCGCTTGCGCTTGAGCTGATGTGCTTGAGCTGATGTGCCCAGTGGAGCGGACGAGGAGGTGTGGCTGGTTGTGATGGTGGTGTGAAGGGTGGTGTTAAGGGAGGTGGGCAAGAAGCGGTAAGGTGAGGTGAGATGCGAGAGGAAGGGAGATGTCGGAAGACGAGAAATGGAATCTTTTTTGGGGAATGAAGCGCGCATCCACACCAAGGATCATCTGAGAAACTACGGCAACGCTTGAGTATCGTAAGTCAACCATCGCCAGCAGCATCCCAATCCTCGTTAACAGCAAGCTTAACGGGATCATTACAGCGAAGCTCCCACAACGGGTCCAACGGAGTTACCACTAGCACGATCACGCCACTGCGCAGCCTACACTCCGCTAATGAGACCTTCGCCGAAATTCTCGAGGAGGACCTCCACCAACGACAGCGCTCTGGGTCGAAAGAAGTGTGGCCACGAATTCAAAGCATACGGCTCCTCCACTCCATTCCAACTCGAAGCCGCCCGGAGTGCTGATTCCAGAAAAATGAGTCGTCCTCGGTACACGCACTTTCTGTACCGAGGTCTCCTTTTGCGACCTGGCAGATCGCTTTGCATCGCACTGGTTATTTGGTGTGTTGGAGGAGAGAAGCGGCGACGAAGTGGATCATGAAGTGTGGCCTGCGGTCATGGTGTCGGCTGTGCACTTGACGAACCAGCATTCACCTTCGTCGCGGACACGGATTGGCTCTCACAAACCACGACCATGAGAATACTGGTGTCGAGTTCTCCCGGCAGCTTTGCTACACAGACGATAACACCACGGCCAGCTGCGAGCATGAGACTAGTGGAGATTGTGCTGTTGGAGGACGAGACTCAAGCCAACGACCGGATCGGCCATGGGCTCCAAGGACAACTTCGCAGGGAACCGGGAACACCGGCAGCACCGATGCTGATACGGACGTCGTGATCAAGGGCAAAGAGAACCGACGACGTCGCACGCCTTCGGGGCTACGGACAGGGCATTTTTGGCTACGATGGGCAGGAAGGACCGGGATCTGGCTATGGCGAGGGATGGACACAGACAAGATTAAATGGGAGAGCGCCGCGCAACAGGCTCGAGCAAGAACGCATCGAAAACAAGAACGAGACGAGCAGCGACGGATTCAGCAAGAGCGCAGAGAAGCGACACCCAAGAGACACCCAAGACACACCCAAGCGTCCAACGCCGAAGTCTCTTTCTTCAAGAGTGCACAGCCCTACGACAGTCTTCCAGGAAGGACCACATCTGTCACTGGGGTCGCTGCCATCGAACAGTATCTCATCGAGCAGCCGCGTCCACTCAGTTTCACGGGCATTACCGCAGCGCCGCTGGATGGCCTACTGCCGCGATGTTTCACCTCTCCAGAACATGAGAGACTACGCTCCTTCTGCACGGACAGCGTTCATCCTTCTGATGCCCCTGACGACCCTCAAATAAAAACGCCGCTGAACCGCATGCCCGCAGAATTTGGGTCTTCGCTACCTGACAGCATAGCTGACCTCCACGAGATTGATACCCAAAGAGGATTTACCTGTTCGTTCTCAGAACTTGGAACCTCAAGTACCGACAGTGAGACCGCATTTGGGAGAAGGAGAGTCCACGAGCTTCCCGTGCCAATTCTACCCACTACAACCACAGTGAATGACTTCACACGGGCCATTAAAGCTCAGCGCACGAAGACAACCCCGAAGACGGGAATGGTAGACCCATCGACACACCCACGACACTACCGCGGACTTCAAGTCTCCGAGCGTTAACAGCATGAAGGTGTCATGGCGCAACACCTCGAAGGGCGTCCAGAAGGCCGGCGGCAAGCTCGACGGTGGCGACGACGCTCCGACCACCCCGACCACATTCAAGTCTCCGACAAGAAGCGAGAGGCCGAGGTGGAGCACCATGCCAATAACAGCGAAGACAAGCTCCCGACAAGATTCATGTCGAAGAAGGAGCGGGTGCGTTTTGCAGGTGGAGTTTTCTCCAATTCTTTCCGATACTCCGAGGAGATCGCTACGACAGATGCGAGCAGAGAGATGACTGCTCACCAAGCGAGCTGGCTTTGCGTGATGGCAGAACCGCACAAATGAGGTCGACGGCGGTGGATGACATTTTCAAATATCGTCAACAACTGGTGAAAAAGAGTCTGCGTCTGCCGAGAGAGGTGAATCCGAGGCGAGAGCCGATCTAGGACTTGCGTGCAAGGGTGTTGATCGTGGTTATGGAAGTGAGTTGGGTCACGCACATGTTGGGTTCGAGGAAGGGTGGAGGAAATGATGGTCTGCCGATATAAGGTGAGCTCATCGAGCAGAAGACTTCCGGAGTATGCTGGGTTCCAAGAAGCTGACGATCTCTTCGCGCATATTGATCTAGCTCGTCCATGGTTCCCTCCCTGACGCTTCTGCGCCGACTTGGATGAAAATGGACATCATGGTTGGCCTGACAGAAATCCCACGGCTTGAAGCCACAAAAGAAGCGCTTCCGATGCGTCTCCATTACAGCGGAGGCTCAATCTTCGAACCCAACGATCACATCATCATCATGCGAAGGGCATCATCACGACAAGATGCAAGATTGAGCTATCGCGAGCGCCGATGTCTCGCTGCATGCGATAGCCTTGGTCCGGCAGTTTCGGACTTTCAGCTACATCTTGAACGCCATGCCCGACTGGCTCCCTCCGCTGACTGTGCGGATGGTATACTTGACAGTGGAGGTACGAACGAGTATTGTCAAGCACGACTCGAAGCTCCGGCCACAAAGTTTGAAATAGATTAGACCGAGTGGTCATAGGCTTGGCCTGGGAAGCCTTGGAGGCTCGGCGCATCGAAGATGTGAAAAGGTATGTTCCTACTCTCAACACGCTTGACATTTTGCTACTGAATCCTCGTCGGCAGGATCTGCTCTCAGCATCTCTTCTCGCACCTGGCCATCACCACCTCTCCCGTCATCTCCTGCGCCAGCCGCAGCACTACGCTTCCGGTGCACTTGTTCATTCGATACACCCACACCCCATAGTACGAACATTCTCCACTCTTCTTTCTCCTTCTCGAGCTTCATGGGATGCCACTCTCGCTCAGAAGATGTCTTCCAAGCAGTTTGGTCGTAAGTACTCCATTTACCTCCAAAAGGGCTGCCAACATGGTCGGACTCTGCAGAAGACGACTTGCTGATCGAAGAATTCGATCACCGCGGAACGGGTCGCAGCTCAGCGATTCGGCGATAGTTGATCATGAACATTGCCAATCAGTCAGCTCAGCCATCCGAAAGGTTTGGATCGGCAGTTGTTATTCGGAAACATCTTCAGCTCACCGGGACTTCTTGCGCATGGACGGATGAGAGCCCGCCATCGAACCGAATCTCGATTATCGTCCTTTCCGACTAAAGGCTATGAATGCTACGGTATGGCTTCGCCCTCGTCTTGGAAGTGCTCGGATCGAGATGGGCGCAAGGAAAATCGTCGAAAGAGGCGAAGTTTGGGTCGATGCAGTCGGGATCGTTGATTAGACACTGCTTGTGCATGTCGTCGGCTATGTGAGAGGAAAGGACGGTGGTCGCAAAGCTCGCTTTGAATCAGGGAATTGAGCAAGTGGATTCGAGGACGGTGATGAGAGAATGGATGATGAAGAGTGGTCTCCAATTTGGCTCCTTGTCTGGTCGGAGGATCATTCGAGGTCTACTCCACTTACGGGCACCGTCCAAGGCGACTCATAACGCAGACATTGTTTATCACTCAAAGCTTCGACGCTACCCGGCCACGATCATGACCGACTCCTATGTCAACACGCCGCTTCAGGCCACCATGGATTAGGACCGCGTGCCAAATGTGCCACCGTCTCTCAATCCAGCAAGCTCGCCCGCCACATCCAGGACCCTAGCACCCAATTCTACGTGGGCCAACGAGAACAGCAATAAACTCTCGACTCGCTGAAGCGTGACAATATCCTCGATGGCGGGATCTCTTTCGTGGACAGCTTTCAGCTCAGGCTCAGACCCACTATCGGTATCCATCTCCACCTGGAGATGCAACGAATTCGCCCATTCAATGCTCCCAGAAAATAATATCATGGGCCCAACCGGCGCAAAGGAACTCGCAGCCTTCGTTCACAAGTCCCACACAGCTCCAAGACCTGGTACCTCGCCGGCAGTTGCATCGATGCACCTAGCTTCTCCCTCCGTGTCGACGGCATGGGCAACAACAAAACTGCGCTCTGCTCTCGTCCTTCGCCGATTTCAAAGTTGCCCGCGCTCAGCTCGAACAGGCTGCCGCTCTTGGCCAACTGGACAAAGTACGGCGGTTCAAAAGGTGACAATGCCAGGGACAAGCTTCAAGCCGCACGGGAACAACTGCGAGAGCTTTGGAAATTCTCAATCTTTGTAAAGTCAGCAAGAAGGTGGGCATCGAGTGGCATGCCCGCTGCAGCTTGTTCTCGATCAAAGAGCCCCTGAAGCTAGCGAGAAGAACCGTGCCGAGGATCTGGCGCAGCTTGACGCCGTCGTCGACTCTCACATGGACTTGTGATGTGCGTCGATGGCGTTGTCGGTGAACACTTCATCCACGTTGGCACCTGCGACAATGCTGGTTCGCAGAACTCGCAATCTTGCGAAGCTGCAATGCCACACAATACCTTGGCAGAGCTCAACCTTCCACAAATTCCATGGCTTCCAGCGAAGAACAGACGACTGCATGGAGCACAGATACACCGACAGAGCATCGATATCACATTCTCGCATTCTCGCCCAACACAACCAAGGATGCTGAACCACCTGCATGCTACATCATCACCCTCCGCCTCTCACCTTTCCGAACGGCCGGCAGATACCAAGTCTGACTGCATCAAGGCTCCAAAAAAACACCATCAGCCTGGTCTGCTGGACCCTTATGTGAGGACATGCAGGGTTGAGACAACAGTTGCTACCAGGCGCGGAAGCACTATACACTCGCTTCGTGGTCTCAAACATCTACATGCCCGAATGCGTAAGCTCAAGCATGCGGCATAACTTCGGACTTCAGAAGAAGTTGTCGCCGATGGACACGGCGAACGCCACGAGGATGAATCAGCTCGGAGTGTGAAGCGGTCTCGCGTTCCGGGAGCCGTATGGCAGAGCTGTAATATCTTTGGACACGACGCATGAGCAGTGATGAGAATGGAACGCAGCCAAGGCAGATTCTTGCTTCGTTGGGTTTGAGAAGGCGATGAAGCCGTTTGCGATCAGCATTGGCTTCGTCCGAGGAAAGGTGATGCTGGCTGGTAAGTCTCCCAGATTTAGTATGTGCATCGGGTTCTTGTTCTGCACATCTGGTATACCATCCCGACTCTTGTGACAGGACAAGTGATAGCGGCGTGACGTGGTGGAGTCGGCAATATCATGCTAGGTTCTAGCCCTCTGACGCTCCCGTCCTCCCTCGCAGAGACGAATCCGTCCGCAACGGTACTAGCGCAGGTCCGATCGTGTTTCGATTTCATTCCACTTTACTTCACTTTCGGACTTCGATCTTCTGTCTTTCACATCTAGACTCCTTATCCTCACACGCTCCATTCACCGCGCACTTCTTATTATCGCCATATTGCGAAACTCTTCTGTAGCGTCCGGCGTTATATCATGGCTCCTCTAAAGTAGGCGGCCAGCGATTACAACTCCCTCATCGGCATCATCGACTCTATCTTGTCGCTAACGCAAGAGAGCAGCAGCTCGACTCTCGCACTATCCCGCGATATCACGACTAACGCAAGCAAGCGGTCATACAGCGATACATCTGGGATTTCCGTCGCCCTAGTTTCCGACAAGTGCAAGGTATGTCTGCACATCCCGCCAGTCGCTCACCTGACTGACAACATCGTCTAGCGGCAAAAGCTGAGCGATGCGACCTCTCCGGACTATCTATTCGAAGTTAGTAGTGACGCCGAAGCGCCACCGCGGGATTCGGCGTCTCTTAAAGAGAAGTACAAGTCCGGCAACTTCGAGGAGGCCAACAACGACATGGAGCTGAGCGACTTTGAAGAACACAGCCTGAATACGAAGGACCATGATGAGGCCGATTCCGAAGAGGCCGACAACGACGTGAACAGCAATTCCGAGATACGCATCCCGGCAACAAGCGATCCACACGAGGACGATTCCCAAGAGTCCGACAACAACGCGGAGAGCAATTCCGAAGTGCGCATCCCGTCGACAAGCGACCCAGCCGAGGGCGACTCCGAAGATGCCGACAACGACGCAGAGCTGACCGACTCCGAGATGAGCATCGCAACAAGCGACCCGGACGAAAGCGAATCTGAATTGGGCATGGACGACCCGGAAGAAGGCGACAAGTACGACAGGGCCGACCCAATGACCACCGGCATGACCGACTATGGTCCGGAGAGATACGACGTCATTGAGTGGTTCGACGAGGAGGGCAATTTCGTGAGGGTGGAAGTCGACCGCATCATGCAAGTGTTTGGTCAGATGGAACAGACGGAGACGGCTCTCATGAATGCGCTCGCTCCTATGTAGCAAATGCGAGCAGAAATGGTACGCGAGGACCACGACGAGAGCGGAGACGAGGAGGAGCGTGATGATGATGCGGTTGCGGTTACCTCGGTGCCTCCTAACGAAGCAGTGCAAGGCAAAGACGAGGAGCAATCTGGCGACGATGAGATTGCGGTTACTGCGATGCCCCTCACCAAAGGAGTGCAGGACAAAGACGAGGAGCCGGCTGATGATGATGAGGAGATTGCGGTCAGCGCAAAGCCTTTCACCAAAGCGATGCAGGACGAGCACGAACCGATGGGTAGGCGCCATGCCATGGACGGTGTGAGCTATCATGATCGAGCTTGCGCTTCGCAGTGATCTTAGGATGTATGAGCGTTGACCCACGATCCTCTCAAGATCGATGGTAGGTAGAGTGGAGAATGTTCGAGCTTACAGCATGTCCGGGCAAAGGCAAGGGTTTCCGCTGAAGATGGGAAGCAGTCATACCATAAGAGCATGGAATTGAAGGACGAGCATGGATGAGGTGGGACATGCTTGGCAGAGCATACTCACTGCTCAGGAACTGCAAGAGAGCGAAGCAGAAGAACAAGATGCAACACGGAAGAAGTAATGATTACTTCACAAAGGTTCCCGACTTTGCGTGACTTTCGTGTGATTTTCGTGACACTCCCGAGGTCCAGGTCGGAGCATGCTGCGGAGTCGGAGAAACCTTTCGCCGGGCTGACACGTCATTCAGCGCGACGACCTTCATTTGTGAACTTCACTTTCCTTCTCTCATGCAACGATCAACATGCCCACAGCACGATGTCCGGAAGCGCCAGTCCGCACCAGCTGGCCACTTGTGTGTACAAGTCTTCAACAATCTGGCAAACTCTCGCGGCGACCCTCGCACCCTCAAAGAATCCTAACGAGGTCCAGCACAAAGCCCGGACTTATACGCATTCGAAAGCATTTGAAATGTTGTTCACGAGTCAACGAATGAGGCGTGGGAGGCATAAGTAAGTTACAATGAAAGATGGCAGACGAGCCAGAAGAAGTGCGCTGACCTTTCGAAGGCCTTTCTCGAAGTCGGTGAACGCTCGAGACTCCGCAACATAGCAGATCCATCACCGCCATCGCACCCGCCAAGTTCCTCCGACTGCGCCATCGACGACCGAATCGACGACCGCGACGTTCTCAGCCACCATGCTCAGCATCTTCAGCTCGCAGCCGTCACGAATTCCTTTACCGATTCTCTCCACCTGACTCCCTCGGCCCGACGTCCTTTACATCTTCAAGATGCCGCCGTTACATCGCCAACATCGCTGCTATGGGCACATCAACTACAGCGCGAGCACGACTACCTCCTCAACCGAATGCAAAAGCTCGAAGATGGAACAATACTAAGCACGAGATCGCTGATGCGCACACTGAAAGAAAGATGACGGCGACAATGAAGCCGAGGAAGGCCGGCAAGAAATCACGACGCGGCTCGCAACTGTCAGTACCGAGATGGAGGCGATCGTCAAACCGGCCATGGGAAGAGGGTCTTTGGACTCAGTCGTGCACTTCCAGTTCTCCTTGATCTGCTGCTCCTTGTCTCCGATAGTGGTGACCTTCAACTGTCAGTACAGAGATAGAGGCCATCGTCATGGTCAGGCAGGTCACCACTATCGAAGATCAGGAGAAGTGGAACAAGGAGAACTGGAAGTGCACGAAGGAGTCTTCTCAAGGTCCTCTTCTCAAGCGCATTGAGTTTCGATGAAGCTGAACATGTCCGGCAAGAAGTCATTTCTCGCCTCGCAACTGTTAGCTCTGAGATGGAAGCTATTGTCAAGCAGGTCATGACTGCCGAAGATCAAGAGCGGCAAATTACAAATCCGGTAAGGACCTGTCCCGGCTCGCAACCGCCAGCACCGAGATGGAGGCCATCATCAAGCAGTACACCACTGTCGGAGATCAGGAACACCAGAACAAGGAGAACCACTCTTTGAGTCCGGCAAGTCATGTCTCGGCTCGCAACTGTCAGCACTCAGCACAGAGATTGATGCCCACGCCACGCAGGCTCTACTTTCCGAGATCACGAGCAGAACAACGGAAACTGGGGGCGCGCACGAATGAGTCCCAAGGTCTTCTTCTCAAGCGCATCGAGTCAGGTCGCCGCCATCGAGGATGAGGAGCAGTAGAACAAGGAGGACCGGGAGCGCACGAAGGATTCCCAGGGTCCTCTTCCCAAGCGTATCGAGTATGCCGAGCGCAACCTTGAGGAGTTCGTTTCCGCCGGCGAAGCTGCAAGCAGATAGAAGAAACCAAGAGAACTGAGAGCGCACGAGTAAGACCCAAGGTCCTTTTCTTAAGCGCATCGGGTTTGTCAAGCGCAACCTTGAGGAGTACGCGCGTGCTCTGGAGAAGCTGCAAGCAGATAGATGCTGCTCAGACAGACAAGGCATGGACGACACTGACTAAGACGCTCGGTACCTCTTCCGTCAGAACAAAGGAATGGAGCGCCTCTGTGAGGGAACTGGACGAAGGTTGGAGACGAGCAAGAATGGCGAAACATCATCTCTAGCTTACCCCAAATACTCAGCCTTCCTCTCCTGAGAGTGTTCCTCCTTGTAATCATGCTCCGCTCCTCCCGTTCAAACGAGCCGAAGGAAATACTGACTTCGTGCCTCACGGGTAGTTGCCACGATTCTCAGACCGGAGGAATACGGTATGAGAGACGAAGTCCTGTGACCTTATTCTGCTAAATTGAAAGCCCAGCACAGCACAGGAACATGTCGACGGTGGCTGCCGGAAAGTCTAGAGCGAGCGTCACAAATGCAGCAGGCTTGGTTTCGGAGTCACCCGGAAGGGATCATTGATGCCATCATGAACTCGCCTCAGCAGCAGAGTCTTCGAACACGACAATCTCAGATGCAGCAACAGCACACGCTGCAACAGAAGCATCAAATGCAATTGCAGCAGCATGCTTTGCCCGATCAGATTGCGAACAACAGCTCGCAAACCCAACCTCGTGCACCACCTGCGCCTCATGCCTAAAAGGTTCGGTCAACGCCCATGTCGCAGACGCCCAAGCAGGGTCAGCGACCGCCAGATCATGGCCAGCAATGGATGTCTCTGTACCGGAAACTGGCTTGCAACGGAGCAAGCTTTGAATGTCCGATCAAGACATCATGATGCCGACTTGCTGCACTGGAAGACAATCACCGCTGCCACTGCCACGCCTGTCAATACCAATCCATGTTGAAAGCGGAGTTCGATGGTTGGTGACCCTCTCATCTCTAATCATCCATCCTCTTCGCTGTGTCAAATGAGCTCAGTGGCTGTCTCACGATCCAGGTCTACATCCGTTTGAAGCTCCAAACTGGCGTTCTTGCCGACGGGAAGTAGATCCATGTTCATTTGAGGCTCCACCCGGGCGTTCCCACCGACGGAGAGTGCAAACCAAGCAGGTTCATATTCGCTTCAGCCTCCGCCTGGATCTGCTTGCCGACAGGAATGCAAACCGAGCAGATCAATATTCGGTCAAAGCTTCACCTGTTCACCGGAGCATGCATGGCAACTGGAAGCGCTCTCACGGAACTCCACTCACCGGGATCTTTCCAACATCACGGCGTACGATGCATAATCGAATTCCACTCACCAGGATCTATCCTACATCACGGCGTACGGTGCACCATGACGGAACTCCAGTCACCAGGATCATGCCAACATCACAGCGTACCCTGCACGTTCACCTTGGTCCAGATTGAAGGTTTCCATGTCCTACGCCCTTGAGAATCCCATCTCGAGAACGCCCCATGCTTTTCGCTGGCCTTTGGTTCGAAGTCAGGCAATAGCAATGTCGCTTTTGACGGTTGATACTCCGCCTAGCGCTGTGACGGGAGGGCGAGAGAGCAGTGCTCTTCATGGTGTGGTTACCGGTAAAATCAGGCCGTCACCACCACCAACAACTAAACCGCCGGCTTACACCAACTCCACCGCTAAGGGGCTAAAAAGTGACTTTTTTAGTAGCGACGACAATGTCGTTCCGTAGCCCTCCTAGGGTCGTAAGTCGATCCCGTCGGCTTAATTTCTAGTACTATAGAGCGAGTTCTCCTAGTCCGCGCTTCTCGACCTCGCTGTCGCCGTTTTTACTATTTCTGTTAGTTACCGGTAAAGAATCTATCTCGCACCAAAACTAACTAAGAGACCGGCGAGGCCTTACTATACTAACTAGTAACCGTATGAACCACTACCAGCAACCAAGCTAACCACACCATGAAGAGCACTGCGAGAGAGCAATATTAACGTCGTGTTTGCCGTCACAACAATCGCGGATCAGATCAGCACCGTACTTTGCAGGACCTCTACCCGACGGCTGCCTGCATATACGACATTGCTGGTGTTTCGTGTGCACAAACGGCGGATGCGATAGCGAGCGAGATGTCTGAGCTGACTGGACGTTCGTACCTTGTTGGATCTTCCTACTTCTCTGTGCTCCTCTTCATCGTCGACCACTTCCTTCCTGCTATCGACCTCCACCATCGCTCCAAGATCTGAGAACTCAAGAGCAGACATGATGTAGGCTAAACTACCAAATATGCTACGTGCATAGCTGACCACTGTGTAGCCTCATTAAGATGGACGACCTCATCACTACAGACAACATGGACGTTGCTAATACCACCAAGGTCCTTTCGGCCGTCGCTGCAGCCGCTTAACAGGCTGCCAATACCACCTACACTCTCGCCACCGCGGTCCTCCCTCTCGACGAGAACACCACCGAGACCCTCCAAAACGCCCACCAAGCCCTGCACAACGCTCTGGTCAATCTCGAAGCTTACGTCGCCACTCATCCCGAATGTGCCCGTGCCGTGCAGGAGAACTTCACCGCTGTGTTCCAGGGCGCTTGTGGACCCTCCATGGTGATGGAAGAGCACATGGTTACGGCCATGGTCACGGCTTTGGGGATCTTTGTGGTCTTCATGCTCACCTGCATGTTGCGTTGAGCCTTGACTGCGAGTACGTCGTCAGGTCTCCTCTTTCTCTCTGAACTGTACTGACACGCCTCGCAGCTGTCTGAGCACACTGGTCTAGCAGGCTTTCAGTTTTGCTCATGTTCGAGGAAAAAGTCTGGTGGAGACGGCGTCAATGCGAGCTGCGAATGTTAGATGGAAGGTAGCAGAACCTGGATCAAGCAAATGGTCAATGGGAGTGAGCACCGGACAACGTTGGTCAAGAAAAGCTTCGAAGTCTCAGATATTCAAGCTTCCAAATTTTGACAGGTCTTCAAACATCTTTTCAAGTCTTCAAACCTCGCTCTACAGAGTTGCTCGTCCAAAAAAGTCTTCATCCTCGGAAAGAAGACCTCCATAAAAGTCGTCAAAGGCCGCATCTTGCCCACTCTCTCCAAAATACATATGTGATACGTCGTCGACTCGTTGCGACACAACACGACTCCGCAAGTTCCCGTCGGCAGAGATGCAAGAGGTCAGGCACTCCAGTACAATGTAACTGAGGAATCTCGAGCACAAATACTGCCACCGCCATCGTGAGCTCCTTCGCAATCTTGTGCCCTTCTCTGCCTCTTTCGCCTCTGTCCTGGCCACTTCGGGGACATTGATTTTACTCATCCGGAATTTTGACCGGCCTGCGAACTCACCGACTTGACCGACGAGAAGACCCTCGGCGGTATTCGCTTGCTCCGCATCCGCGCCAAAGATCCCTCCAAAATCGAATCGTGGTCGCCAAAGTCACAAGCAAGTCCAACGAGTCCGTTAGCTTCCATCGCTACTCCGCTCTTCTTCGCGAAAAATGGCGGAATTGCGAGGCATCGTCGCCCAAATACCGGATACTGCAGCATTTGGCTTACTAGTCCGACATTTTGGTGCATACCTTGCTGTAGAGTCGAGCATTCGCCCATTCCTAGAAGGTGCCGAGAAAGAACGGTCCGCTTCCAACTACTCTGCGCCGTGCGAGACTGCCATGCTTAAGGCTCGTTCCATGGCGAATGCCTTCGACCGATAAGCAGATATCATTTATAGCTACGGCGAGCACCTCCTGATTCCCGACCGCGAATCAACGGCCACGATAAGGTCAGATGTAAACACCGCGAGCTATGCCGTGGGGACAAGCCAAGATCGTGAAGGCCATAGAAGCTAGTAGTGCGGGTTTAAAGAGTTTCGGCAAGCAGACGGGCGGCATAGAGCGGAGGATGTTGGTATAGATGGACTGGGAGAGGAGATGATGATTGACGACGAGGCTGGCGATCCTATCAATGAGGAGCTTTGAGGCGAGTCCGGAGAAGGCGAGACGGTTCGGAGACCGATCGCCGGTAGGAGCAATGCGAGCCATTCGACGGAGCGCCGTACGATAGACGGCCGTACAATGCAAGGCCGGGAGATGGAGAGCCGTGAGATGAAAAGCCGTACGATGGAGAGCCGCGGAATGAACATCTGGTCGTGCTCGCCATCTGATGAGGCACTACCCTCTCCATCATCGTGGTCAAGGCCAGCACACCCTCGTTCATTCGCTCCTGCCGCGGTATGTTCAATGACCTTTCAACGCTCTACTTTGAACGCTACCCCATGCTTGAATATTCATTTTCTCTGGCTTCCTACACTTGGTACAAACATCCGTCCGATCCCGGTTTGCGCACTTGGTTGCAGACTTTTGCCAGAAGGCATGAAAGTAGTGGTCATCCGCTTTTCCAGGTCTTCACAAATGCTGGCAAAGTTTCCATCGGTGAGGCCAGATTCGGCTCTTTATTGACGATATGATCGTTCTTCTCTGTACAAGCCCTTTCGACAGCCTTGATCCAGGTAACGCTGGCTTGAGTCTCGATTCCAGTGTTAGCAATCTTCGCCGTTTACATTCTCCTACCCTTTGCGCTCTCCACCAGGCTTCTTACCAACGTCACTCTGGCTGGTCTTGCCTTTGCCAGCCGACTACGGAGTGATCATGCCAGAGCTTTTTGACAAGCTAGACTGCAAGGAGCATCAGAGGCCTGAGGTCCTCAGCCGTGGCCTTACCGAAGATGCCATGTTCATCTTGCTCGCTGTCGCACGATCCTTGCTGCCTTCTCGCTCATCATCGCCAACCGCACTATTCTTGGTTCTTCTCGGCAATTGGGCTTCCCATCGCCTTCTGTAACGTCCCACTCTGGCGTACTTTTTCACCGGCTCAACGGTGTTGGACAGGAGGTGCGCTGGCTGGCTGGCTGGGCTCTTTGCCGCGAACGGCACTACGGATCTCGGCAATCCGATGACTGGAGAAATCAGGAGCTCCGTGAGGTACGCGGTCATCTTGTCAACGAGAGCCTGATGAACCGCGAGGCTTTGCCGTGCATCATCCGAACCGAGTTCTTTGCGTCTCTCGGTTAAGCCCAGAAATGAGTACAAGATCATGTCGCCTGCCAATTCTGATGATGCACTCTTCAAGCAGAGCTGTACTTCAAGCCATTGTCGAGTAGAAGAGAAGAGAGGCAATCTGGACGTCCAGAGACGTTGTCCGTGTCGTCGTTGTCAAGCCCGATCGCGGCAGCCAAGGTCCGCAGGACAGCTTTCTTCACAGTCTTTGCATCACACGGTCTCCGCCCTTAGCGTTGCGATCTTCCAGCACTAGTGGAGAGCGTCGCCTTCATCGACCAAGACTATGGCCATATCATCGCAGGGTAAACTGTGGTGATACGATCAGAAGGAGGATGAGACATCTCCCATGGAATGACCGCAAGGATGACCGCTTTCGTGCTAGGAGAGATAGACGAAGGAAAGTTCAGGAGCAGTGAAATTCTATCAACAAGAGTGGAAGGAAACGTGCGTGCGGGGAAGAAGCAGGTGTTTCATTTGTGCCAGTAGGATATGAAAAGAAGCTTGTGCACATGGAGCAGACAAAGAGGTAGGCCGGCCTCCGTTCCAGACAAGCCGTTTGGCATTGCGCGCCTGCGGGGCCCATGTCTGTCCGAGTAGACCGCATCGGAAAGGGACTGCTCCGGGGACGTTGAGCCGACTTACAGGACGTGGTTACGTGAGCAATCGCCGGGCGAGAAGCCAGATGCCCGCATCACAGCCATGAGCCATGGCTCGCAACCGGCTCTTGACTATTCAGACTTACTTCACCCAAGCCTTCGACCATCGATCTTTGACCTCGTGCAGATTGGAAGCTGAAATCCTGCTGAAGACTTGCCGGTACGGCAGAGCAAGCCAACGCATGCCCGGAAAGGACGCGGATTCTGAAAGCACGAGTACCCAGATTTCAGCTTCTAGACGTGAAAGGTGACCACTGTATACTCTTGTTCAACTTGCTTGAAGGATGTCTTGAACTCGGCGGCGAGGTCCCGAGAGAAGCAACCGTATAGAGGGAAATAGTCTATGCAGGGTAGTTCGAATATCGCGGAGCGCGACTGTGTGCGCCCGGTGGTGCGTTGTGGTGACCGAGTAGAAGTCAGAGTGGAGATCGGATGAAACGGTGAATGCCTCGACTTGCAGGAAAACACAATGCCGAAGGGCAGGTGCTTGCAACTCCTTATCCCAAAGCTGGCGGACAATTGGAAGAATGGAAGGACACGATGCCCAATGCGATGGCCATGGGATCTGTTATTGGGTGTCGTTGGGGAAGTGAAAGTGATCGAGTTACCATACATTTCTCATGGACTTTGTTGGGAAGCCGCATGAGAATCGCTCGGGCATTGGAGGGCTTCTGAGCACGCGGAGCAACAAACGAGGATGGAGCAGGTCGTTCCGTCGAGTGAAACGGCTCCTACAAAGCGCGGAAGGATACTCCATCGCGAGTAGAGATCCTGCATTCTGTTGTTACTCCGGTTCACACCAACGAGCTGCTGCTCGGCTGAGCTTCCCTTCGAGTGTCGTCTGGAGGCTGCTTCAACAGGCTGCTAACACGTCCAGATCTAGTAAAGAGATTGGACCGGGCTGATAAGATTCAACTTGCGGCGGGCAGTATGAGGACTCCTGTGCTCTGGTCGGTTAATCTGATGCACGCTTGCTGGCCGGATCGTTAAGGGAGAGGTTCGCTGGCGGTTCCAAAACTGCATGCCTATTTGCAGAAGGAGTCGCTTGCGCGCGGAGGCCAGATCCTGCTCCTCTCCCGAGCCGCAAATGTGGAGCTTCATTCCACAATGACCGACCATACCTACAACTGCTTCTTGCCATGACACACCTCTCCCTGAGCACGGTGACGGTGGTAGCTCTCTGCGGAATAAGCGGCTGCTGTTGGATAGAAAGTCTTGAGCGAGACTGTTGCCCCGCTGCTTTTCACTTGTGGTCGGGTCCAGACTAACGGACTCTGTGGCTCTGGCTTGGACGTTCTGAGACTGAGTTCGCATCTCATCCGGCTATACGCATACTTATACCTTACCTATCTGCGAGGGTAGGCTTACAGACCGAAAAGACTTCGGACTTAACGCAGACGGTCTCCGTCGATGTCTTCGGCCAACTGTTAGTCAGAGAGGAGTTAACGTTGTAGGCTTCAATGGCAATCTCGATTCTAATGCTCGTTCCTAAACATTGTAAGGAGGAATCTCAGGGAGATAAGGAGATTTGGGACAGCGCACTTGCTCGGCAAGCGCAGCCAGGTCGTCCTTGCTAGCGTTCGTCTCGATGGCCTTGTTGCGCGAGTTAAGTCTAGCGCTTTCGGCTTTAAGCCTTTGCATCCGTTCGAGCAGGTAGCCGTGCTCCCGCTTCAGCTGGTGCGCCTAAAGGAGCGATGTAGGCGACGACAGGGGATGGAGTAGCGCCATCCTAAAGATGCAAAGAAGGGCCAGGTTAAGTAGTTAGTTGAAGAGAACCAGGTGAGTGAGTCGGGGAAGAGGTTGGTGTGCGGAGGTTAAGTGAGGTGAAAGAGGAAAGAAATGACCCCTAGGCATTCCCGTTATATGGGGCGTGGATGCAAAATGGCATGGGTCGCGCTCCTCTCCTTACGCCGCGTGCTCGCCACATCCTTCCAACAAGGTAAGATTACTACCACTACCAACAGCACCGCCTCTCCGCCCTCGCCGCCGGTCTCGACGACAGCAAAGCGGCACTAAGTGCCTCGAAGGCAGGGCAGCTAACCCAGAGGCGTCTACCAGGTCGAGAGGCAAGTCTACAAGAGCTTGGTCTTTGCTGCTCGTTGGGTACCGACTTTACCAAGGCTGGTCGTGATCTTCGGTGCGATCCCCCTTCCACTGCCCGCGTCCCCTGCCTGCGCGACTTGCCACCGGCACAAAGCTTTGCCTCGTGGGAGCGAAAGCTCTCAACTACTGTGCCGGGGCCGCGAAGAAGCACTTCAAGCGGGGGAGCAAGCGACCGACCGACTCATCTCGGCTACTGAGAGCGAAACACAGAGCCTGGAGTGGATGCATTGTGCTGCTCCGGACAGCGCCCTCTTGTCGCCCCTGGGGGAGTGTGTCTCTTCTGTAAGGATCTAAGCATCGTGAAAGACTGTAGAGAGTACAGGATCACCCTCTGCCCATCTATGTTGATACAGCTTTGCTCGGTAGTCACCCTCGTGGAGGCTACGTATCGCCGATGAGGTGGGCGAGGATCGCTCGGCGGTTGATCTCATCGAGGTCATCTCGTCGTCCACAGCGTTCGTGGAAGATGTTCCGTTAGAGACGGTGGAGTCCACAGATTAGGCCATTGCCGCGATATCAGGTCCAGAGGGAGTGATCGAATCCTCGCTTGCGCTCAGATTCCGTTGCGGCGCACTTTGAGATTTCCTGTTTGCCTCGATCTCGCTAAGGTCATGTCGAAGTGTTGTGATGTGGCGTTATATCCATTGCTGACATTGTCCTCACTGGCTCCGACCTCGATCTTTGAGAGAGATTCTTCAAATTCGGTACTTAGTGATCGGATGCGATTGATCCCTTAGGAGCTGGAAGCAACGAAAGACCTGCTTGACCTTGCCATTATCAAGGCAGTGGAAAGCACCGACCTGCGAATGTGCTGCATCCCACGTTGCAGCGCGCCGATTTTGAGGTATTCCTGCAATATCGCAAAGTCAACCCAGTGCGAACGCATCGAGAAAACAGGCGCACATCCCATACATGAAACTGCATCTGCTCCATTTCGTGGTCTGAGCTCGATCGAAGATGCGGACATCGAGCCGGGCATCAAAAGGACCAACCGGGTCGCCGTGTGCGAACCCAACTGTTGCAGACCGAGATGGGAGAACGAGATGGAGACTCCTCTTCCGCCGCGCTGACGCTGCAGACCGCGGGACCGTCCATTTATCGGTATGCTGTCCTCTCCAAACATGTGGAAAATGGCTTTCGTAATAGCGATGCGAATGCTGCGCCCATCGGTGCAGCGACTCACCCTGTGAAAGTTCCGGACGAATTGTATCGAGCGGTGACGACCTCGGGGACTGGTCCCGCAAGATCTTTTGCATCGTTGCATGGACTGCGATGGGTGTTCCTCGATCGATGGATTTTATTTGTCTCAGACCGGGCCTATGGCATGTGGCGTCCGTCTGTACGGGCCTCAGTCGCCTTCAAGCGGTTCGAACGTGTCAAGACTGGCTCGTACAAGTCAGGATGGAGGTCCACGAACTCGGAACCCGCTATCGATGATTCAAGAAAGATGGCAGCGTGCACTTCGAACATGGGGTCTCGGCAGCTTACAGTTCTCAGCGCTCTGTAAGCAGGCTGCTGTGCGAAATCGTGCGCAGGAAGATGATGTGCGGGCAGTACCAGGATTGGAGCAGGAGGACCGACAAGATAGTCATACGATTCTGCTTGCTGTTTGGTCTGTGCGATCATGTGGACTCTGCAGGCGTGTCCGGTGGCAGTCTTGCGTCTGTGTTTCACGACGTGTCTCCGCCTCAAGCTGCAATTTCGGGGTATAATGCCAGTCCTCCTTTATGATTGCGGGATGAACGTGATAGCATCTCTTGTATCCGCCTCCAGCTGTTCATCAACTTCATCTCTTTCACCACACGACCTTCCTTCTCCACACCAAATGCTCTCGACGGCCAAAGTTTCCTGCTTACTTGAGTTGAGCCTCTTCGAGCTCCTCGAGCTCGTGGAGGGCTTCTCCATACCTGCACTGGGTCAGCAGTCGAGCACTGTGCTGAAAGGAGGACAATTGACTGACGCGAACTCTTCGAAGAGAGTCGGAAAGTTGATATCAATCTCATCGTCGCGTATGACCTCGACGAGCTTCCAGAGACGCCGATTCTCGTCTTCCAGACGCTGGTTGTCGTTCTTCAAACGATGGTTGTCGTGCTCCAGACGCGGGTTCTCCTCTTTCAGCTTCGCAATTCCTTTCTCTCTCTGAAGCAGTGCCTTCGTGACGGAACAGAGTACACCGAGTCTCCGCGGCCACTCCTTCTCCTTCACCTTCTGCTCTTTGCAAAAGCCTTCCAGCACCTCCAGCGTTTCAAACAATTGAGCTATCTTCTCTTTCTGGGAGCTTAGCCATGCAGTCGGGCATTGGGGTCCACGGGCATGAGCTCACCTTTGGTCGTGTAATTCTCGGGCGTCTGCTGCGCGGCGTTCTGCTGTTCACTGGCGTGGACCTGATGATTGCAGTGATCCTGGTGCATGGTCGCGATCGTGAAGGTGTGGGTGCGCTGAAGTCGAAGGGCTCGTCGTTTGTCGGGTGTATAGAGGTCAGGCAAAGGTCGAGAGAAAAAGAAGATGACCGGAGGACCTCTTCCCTCGATGACACATCGTCTGATCACCTGACGCGGGCGCGGGTGTGGGCGGCCTCGTCTGGAGCGCGAAGGTGAGATGGGAGGGAAGGAGCGGAATCGCTGTGTTGTCGGTGTGGACGCTCATGTGAGGGCCGTGGGTGCTGAGGCCAGGAGGCGAGATGCGCAGGCAGGCGCGCGCTCGAAGAAGCGGCCCGTGATACCCGGAAAAAGTATGGTGCCGGACATCGTGATGCAATCGACCGGTGGCAGCGAATGAGGGTGGTGGTGGTGGTGTGAGTGGATTGATCGGTCGCATTCCGAGTCCACGAGGAGGAGAGTGAGATTGGAAGCAGTGTCCGGCGGGGTCAAAATCCCGACGTTCTCCCGGCCATCGAAGTAACTCGACTTGCTCAACTTGCTCGACCTCTTAAATACCTTCCTTCATTACTGACCCTTACTTTCTGCTCACCTTTGTTCCGCATCTCGTCGCCTCGATGTTACGTCGTCTCGATCATGTATCTCTTGGTCACGCGCTCCAAACACGACGGCCCAGCTTCGATTGCACTTTGACGCACGAGCTGACACCTCTGCCCTTCCGATGCCTTTACCAACCTTCTGACCTCCGCGAGGCTCACTACGCTTACCCGATGGCCACACGAGATGCGGGAGTCAACAGTGCTTCTACCGTGGATTTCAAGATGAGGAGGGGTAGAGGAAGAAGGTGCTGGAGAAGGCGCCGCTGGGATGAAGACACGTACGCAGTCAAGAAGGCACAAAATGTGGAAAGGGATACATGCATGTACATCCATGGGAAGAAGGCAGAAATGCCATCGTTGCTAGTGGAGATATCATGAACCATCGTACTCTTGCAATCTGACGTCGAAGCAGGTTTGGCGGTCCAGAATGACTTGAAGTGCAAGCAGAGAGCTGCGATCCTGCCCACCCGGGTGGTGTCGCCTCGAAATCGGTCGGTATGGGCCACGAACACCGCATGAATCGTTGGTCGAATGACAGAGTTAAAGACTTCATATAGACATGGACGATGAGGCGCTGGAGAAAAAGCTGATATATGCCGACTCCCATCGCAGACTAACATACACTTTTCCCAATCTCAATGCCGCCACATTGGAGTCATGGCATGTAGATACTGCATCGATATTGACCACAGCGAGCCTTTCGGCAACCTCAATCGCGAGCGGCGTCAAGCATACCTTATCTACCTGGTACGGGAGATGCACAAAGTCTGAAGGGATGCGGAGCCGGATTCCAACGGCAGGGTTGCCGCTGAAGTCGGTACAGACCACGAATGCTAACTTTCCAATGCCAAGGATCGATGCTTCGCTGACATCGTCTCAGTGCACAAGGTCCTCTCGCCAACATCGTCCCAAGAGGCAAATCCGTGTCCGGGATCACAGCTCCAATCCTTACCCTCTGCCATCACACCTCTCTGATACCGCGGTTCTCTCCTTCGATGGCAGCACCATCGGTAGCTATGCTCGAGAAGTCTCCGAGCGGTCAACGTCCAGATCCTGCAATCAACAGGTCGAAAGAAACAGGCGCCGACTCAATTGCTCGCCTTTCTCGAAAGAATCGCAAGTCACCAAATAAAGACGGGATTCTATTCAGAGGGTACGGTGCCGTTCCACCTGCTCGACATTCTCAAGACAACTGCGAGTCACAAAGAAAAGCCGAGCATAGTATCGATCGACCTGCTCACACCCCTCGCCACACACCGATACAACAGAGCGCCGATCTACCTCCTCGCTCCGCTCCGGTCAGTCGCAAGCCAGAGCGGAACTCTGACGCTCCATTTAAAGGGCAACGTGCCGCCCAACCTGGTCATCTCTCTCGGAACGATCGCCATTCATGGCGAGATTACGGGAAATCCCGCCATCCTGGAGAAGCACGGAGCGAGATCCACGACCTGGAGCGACAGCTGGATGCTATGAAGCTTCAGTTTATTTACCTCGCAAATCTGGTGCACGACATGGACAGCATTATTCTGACAAGCTTTTTCAATGATCACCACGGTATCGGTATGAGCCGTGAAGAGTATCTCGACGCTGACATCGAGCTACTGGAGTCATCTGCCCTTGTTAAGAACAAGTCGCCGATGAACATTGCTAGCTGGAACGTGTCGCCTCGCTCGGTGGAGAACAACGTTGCATTGCATTTGGCTGCTCTCGACCTCAACATTCAGAGACGAACTGAGCGAACCGGCGGTCCAGCAGACTTTCAAAGAGTCGCTCAAGCAATCAACAGCAGGCTTGCACCGGACAAGCGCACTCTTTACAAGCGTGCCCTTCGGGAGAATCTCGGGTATGTCGCAATGGAGAGCCGTGCAGGACTCCCCAATGGCGATAGTGTATTGCCGCAAGGACCTGAGCGTGTCAAGAAGAGCTCGCCAACAAGCAAAGCCAGCCGTAAGGACACAACTCGCAGCCTGGAGACCGATACTGTCCAGCCTGGTCCGGCGGAATTATCTCCGGTGAATGATGATAGCCCGCCTATTCCAATGGACCGTACAATCGCAAAGCAGAAACCTGCTGTAGACCTCAGCATCGCCAGTCCAGGAGAATTCGGCACTCCTTTCCAAAAACTCGCGCATGCAATCAGCAGAAAGCTTGCATTCGACAAGAGCGCTCTACGACCCGTGGGAACGCCTCAAGGCGGGAGGACTGAGGGGACCGACAGAGAGAGTAAAGGCAGCACTGTTCGAATACCACTCCGCAGTAAGGAAAATCAAGGAAAATGTCGAGAATGAATGAGGTTCGACAAGCCGTTCCTGACAGGTTCTCCTGCTTGTTGTGTGGTTTCTTGGCCTTACATCTCGGTCCATCGACGTTTCCCACCACCGCTGCCCATCTTCTCTTTAACGGCAGCAGCAACAAGGAGCAGTTTGTGGGTTTGTTTAACACCAGCCTTCTACCACAAGTGCGTAAGATCAGGGCAGCAAATGCAGGAGTGAAGTGCACAAGCAGAGGCATCGAGGATATCACGAAACGCCGGAAGGGAACAGGTGCACGCGATGAATTCGACGATGAGATTATACTGCAGCTTTCACCGAACCACCAGGTCTCGAATCGAAGAGCCGCAAGGAAACGAGGCCACTCCTCGCAACATTCGTCACAGCACAGCGCCGCCTCAGTCGGTTCCACGCACAGTGGAAAGCAAGCATGCGAAGTCGACGGTCTACGAAGGCAGCAACAGACTCGTCGGGCATGTGCCAGAACAGCAGCGACGGCAACGGTATCAGTGACCGCTCGCCTCTGAAAATCTTGACATACTGATGTATCGAATGTGTTTCCTCGGCTTTCCATGCCGTGTCATTTCGCACCCAAGGCACCCGCTTCGCTGAAAGAGACTCCAGCTGCGATGAGCGCCAAAGGGCGTCGGCCGTGGCCTTGATTGCCAGGCTTTCAGGTTTGATCAACGACCTCCATGCAAGTTCACCTCGTCAGACTCATTGACACTTCCGTCTGGGATGGCTATTGAACCTCTTGCCGAATGCCCTTTACAATCTCGCACTCAATTTCAGGCACCATGGCCATGACTTCTTCGCCATGATGCTATCACCCAAAGTGATCTACCTCTGAGCAAGCTGGAACGATTTGACTCAGAGAATTCCGGTTGGCACCCACTGCCGCCGCACCACCGAGGACTCACCAGGCGTATTTAGCTCGGCATCGCATGTTCATGCATCTCCTCCCAGGGACAGGCCCGGCATCCCTCCGGGCGGTAGCACTGGATCCACTGCGCCACGCATCGCTCATGTTGTTGCAGAGAGCCTTTTCGCCACCACGAAACTTTACTCGGACCTGAACGAGTCAAGAGTAGCTCGGCCGCAGTGAGCTTGTTGGATTGGATCCTTGTTGGGTTGGATTGGCAATGGATCGTTTTGGCGGTGTTGGATTACTATGTCTTTGTTATTGGATGGATTGGAATCGATCTTAAGATCCAATCCAACGCCAGAATAAATCCAATAGCGCCAGTAGTAAGGACATGAGTGCCGCAATCTCGCTATAAAGCGTAGATTTGACGTTCGAAGAGGCGAGATTCGGAGAAGCCGTTGCTTATTGGATTCTTGTTGGATTACCGGATTAGGACTTGGATATCCAATGGAATCTCTTAGATCCTTGTTGGATGGATTGGAAACGACCCCGTATCCAACGCCATCCAAGCCAACAAGCTCACTGCTCGGCCGTACTCGGCTGAACCTCCCCCAACTTGTCCTGGTGGAAGCTCCTTCGCTGCGGCCTGTGTTATTGACTCTCGCAGACCGGCCTGCTAGAGGACACTGCTGTCGATCTGGACAATCTCGCCTGCTGGAAGACACCGCTATCGAGCTGGACAATTTCGACATCACCTTCGGAAACCGAATGTCATCGAACTCAAGGATGTCGGTCTCAACATCAAGAGGACCCCGAGACCAGAACAGCTGCCTCCATGTATTCGCCTCGAACCTGCTCGCGTGCTGTCGTCACGCCTGACAATTCGTGCGGAACACTCTTCTCTGATGCTACTTGGTTGTGAATTCGGTGCCCTGCTCTCAGAACGTCATTCGGTCACCCACACCGAACATCGCAAGCTCGACATCGACAGCTTCAGAAAGGAGCACGTTGGCTTCTCGTGGAGCTGAGCTTGAGTTCACAGCTATTCGAGTTTGGATTGCTATCAGCATCGAAGATCTAGGCTGTCTCCAACGTCCAGCAACAACGGGCACACGCTCTAAGCCGACCGGCCTGAAAGACTTCATGCTGCCTTCTCAGGATGGTGAGAAGCTGTGGTATGCTGTTCGTGGCTGTTGTCTTTCTGCCTCCACGGCAAATTATCGCTTTCGAGTGTCGGAAGCCGAGGTCTCTGCTCATGCGACTGTTTCTCGAGTTGTTCGTACGAAGGATTCTCCCGGTAAGGAAGCTACTGACGCATCCGAATTTGCGGATTTCGATCATGCGAGTCCTTCGGAGATGCAAAAGGCCTGTCTCCGGATCAGATCGCTGTCAGCTCGATATTGGAGTTCAGGAAGTCTCCCGCAATAAAGACCGCAACCTCAGAATAGGATGTCAAGCAGTCGAGACCACCGCCCGTTGTCTCGAGATCGACGCTTCCAATGCGATATCGGAGACTGCGAAGCCAGCAGCTGCAGCTCCTGCCAAGAAGCGAGAGAAGCAGGATTCCGATGTCATTCCCTACTCGCGGTCACCGAAGAGAGTGAAGCATGATGCCTTGTCTGGTTTGCCATCAACCATGGCGTTCGATGCAACGACGGAAGCGGTTCTCAGCGAATGCAAGGATTCGTTCGAAGACACCGATGTCACAGAAATTGATGACAGAGACGACGAGCGTGCGTTCGGAGATCCTGAGGACTACTTCGCCGAGCTGTGAACGATGCTTTGGCTTCCTCTTTTACTCGCACTTTCAGGTCGCAGCTTATCCATCTTGACCATGAGGGAATACTCACCTTTCGCTCCGTTCCTGGCCCAATCTCCATCTCAACCGCCATCAAGGCTCGAATGTTTCCTACAATTGGACAGGTACGAGACGACGAACAGACTTCAGATTCAGGAGAAATGGACAGGGCGTCGAGCCATGAGAGTCAACCTCCCAAATTGCTTGCAGCGACCAAATCGCTGCCCTCCGAATCTCTCGCCGGGGCTCACGAAGTTACCGTGGACCTTGAAATTGCCATCACTGACGATCCCCGATGCGAAAAACTCACACGCCCGCTAGGTCAGACCAGATCCAGCATGCAGACGCTGGCACTGATCACCGACATTCGAATATGCTGTGAGCTGCATCTCAGGATCATCAGAATCGGTGCTGACTTCACTGGAAGAAGATGAAAGAGCACCGAAAGCACCGAGGCTCTGGCTGAGAAGCTCGAGGCCGGGGGATGTGTAGAGGTGCCGACGAGGCAATCGGCGTTATGTTGTGTGTTGTGTGGAAGGGTCAGCCAAGTACGACGAGGACTGGTGGAGGCGATGGAAAGAGCCAGTGGATCTTTGACGGGGCATCGGAAGCGGCACTGATTGAAAGTACACGGACACATAGAAGAACCGAGCACGGAGCCGGACCTGGATGCGAGCTCGGAGTATGGCGCTGGAATGAAGTCGAGTACGCAGTCCAACGTGGAGTCAAGCATCGACAAGGCGATGTGAATATGGAATGGACCGCCGTCCACGCTTCACCGCAGCCAAAGTATTCCGGTATCCGACGTCGTAGCTACAAGCAGTGAACCCCGAAAGACTCCGCAAGCACAAGACAGCGACCAGTGTCAGCGGCGGGACGGAGCTTCCTCTTTAGAGATGCCAGTCTTGAAGTCAAAGCACTAAGACAAAGAAGATGAGACCGTTTGAACACAGTTCACGACCGACTGCTACCATATACTCCCTCGGCGCAGCATTATACCATGCCGAAGTTGTACACATGCCAAACCTTCTACTCATCGCATGCTATTGTTGCGATACGCAGCACATGAACGGCTGGCTTCTTGGTGAAGCAAAGCCTCCCACGCCGGGATTTGTACTGCATGGGTTTTGCTTGGCTGGCCGTCCTGCAACCGGAGATGCCTACCAGTATCCTCCAATTGATTGGACACCAGCCTGCCAGGACCATAGACCTGGCATTGGCTTTCAGCAAGATCACGCTCAAGATGCCCGCAGCCATTGACTTATCGGTGTCGGTTACGAATGGTCCAGTGCCCAGATGTCTCAACCGATTCCCAGTACTTCAGTCATCGCGAACGTCATTTCTACGCCAGCGCAAGGCAACGGCGGCTCCGAGAAGTGCGTGTAGATCTCGCTGGAGCACGACCACATCGAAATCGTACAAGAAGTACAGACGCCGCAAGAGAAGACCTCGCCGGCCTCGAAGGCGAAGGACGATGGCAATATTGATATCGAGAGCCTTCCGTTCTTTCGTGTGGCGGCTTGAGATTTTTCAGACATTGGAACACTGCCACGGCGAAGATACGAAGATGTCTGTTCGCGGTTGCAAACCTGGGTAACACGCAGGCTGATTCTTCACTGGCAGCTTTCACGATGTAGTTCCGCGGATTGACGATGTGGAGCAGGACAGCTTCTGAACGAGCCAGGCTAGGATCGGATTCGTCGCGAGCGCATACAGTGTTTCAGTGTGGGAGCTCAACTCGCCGTCTCCTCGATCGACCTGCCGGAGGATCGACCTCTTCACAAAGAATTATGGACGACCCCAATCACCAGCCCATTGTCTCACTGCAGTCGAGTAAGACTTCTACAGAGAATTCTCATCATACCGCTCGCCGCCGGCATCACCAGGAACGAGGATCCCACCAACGCGGCCCCTGAAGCAACTCCTCTGCTGGCAGCCGCCGAGCCTGGACCTCCCACGTCTTACAATGGCGAGAATAATGACAAAGCTACCACGGAGCAGGATTCTCGGATCATCCGACGAGGAGGAGCCTCCAATGCCGACCGTGCAAATCCTGCTCCTTTGCTACGCCTCACTAGCCAAGCCGGTGGCATACTTCGGCATCTTTTCATCCGCCTCCGATGCCGATTGTTCAAATCCTGCTTCCCTGCTACGCCTCTCTCGCCGAGCCGGTGCTATACTCCAGCATCTTCCTATGCGTCAATGAGATGATCGAAAGCACTGTATCAGGTCAAATGTCCTCCGTGGGCTTTTAACAGTTCTCCGCTCATACGACCGTACCTGCATGATCATCCGCCCTCGCGAAGGCCGGAGGTACCGAGGAGCGTGGGAAGGGGGATTTTTGCAGCATGGCGACGTTGTTACGCTGGAAAACAAAGCATCTCAACCTATGAGGCGCAAGAGAGGGACTCGCGGGGCAAGCCGCAAGGAAGCTTGGAGACGATGCATGTTCTCGTGCGTCAGCCAACGCTCATATGACCGCCCGCAAACCAGAGAATCGAGCGACCGCATGTTCAGAAGTCCGAGCAGCATTCGCTGACGACATCCAAGCATAAGGTGTTAAGCTTCGGCCAGCGAATTGTCACAGATAAGTGTAGCTGTCATAGTTTCTCTGGAGCAGAAGTATGCTCTCCAGCAACTACCTGTCAGTCATATCCCGATGAGATACGCTCGCGTGGACTGCTCTCTCGGGCTGGGATTATCGTGCCTTCGCCAAAGCCTCTTCATCTTTTACCCGAGCCACTGTCGACCTGAAACTTTGTCCCTTGCACGCCACGGTTTCAATTGGTCAAGCATGGCCACCATATCTCGACGAGGACCAAAGGAGTGGAGAACTACTCTCAGGGAGCCGTTCCAACACAACCATGCTGAGCATGCAGAACTGAGCAGAGAGGTCAATCCTCACCAATGCGGTGGCCCACTCAAAGCCACCCGAAATGATCATTGGCGGTACTTCACCAGTCATCACCCATCGTATTTACTTACTGACACCTTCCAGGATACATCCGTCTGTTGAGACTGCACATCACGCTGGTGGGCCCCGCCATTCATGACTTGGCGTCGCCACGATTTCGATAATTCGTGCAGCCTATCGATGTCGGGTATCTGATCGGCTGACATGGAGGTTCGAAACGTCGGCGTGGGTGGGTTTGGACGAGAGGCCTATTTGGGCAGCTCGGGACGGCTCATATCGTCTAGAGTAAGCGGCTTCTCCATGTATAAATCGATGTTGCCGTCCAAGTCGTCTTAGCCGAACAAAGTCCGCCTCCTTTAAGCAGATGCTCCTTCTCCCAGAACGATCAGCTGGTCTTGCGAGCCTGGTTTCTCGTCATCGGGGGATTCTCTCATCTCCTTGACCAGCCTGCTGGCTGTTCTCTTTACACCGCTGCGGATCGATCCGGACGGATCTTCTCGCGATCAGCACTCACCTGAGCCATCTTTGTACAGAAAACCGGCGTAGCCGAAGAGGAAACGAAGATTGGACCGGAGATGTCTTTGATCGGAGCGCCATCTAGAGGCGCTCAATCTGCTACCGCCCTTTGCTACAGCTTTTCCGAAGCCCGTTCCACAGTAAGAAGCGGCTGTTCATCATGGGAGGCGTGCTAGCTCAGTGTCATGTTCAGTTTCACCATGCCTCAAACACAACGATCTACTACCTTGCAGCAAGCTAAGCAGCTGGAATCACATCTCTTATGATCACGGTCGCTCCGCCTCTAAGCTCGCTCCTGAATTTCGTTACACAAGATTATTATTGCTGCGTTCTTCACCGCTGTTGCCGCTGCCGTGTCGTAAGGTAGTAATGTCGGAGACACAGCAATCTAAGCACTGACATTCAATTCCGCGGCCTCGGACATTGACCGAATCACTTCCGCCATGATCGCAGCGACACTTCCATGAGGGCAGCATTTTCGTCTATGCTTTGGTGCATGGCTGTTCTTCGTTACGCTGCCAACATCGCAATCTTCCCGAACTCCAAGATCGATGCCATTCGAAACAATCCACTCGGAGACTGCGACTTACTCACCGAATCTTTGGTCCACCGAGGAAGCTCTGGAAACCAATGACACCCAGTGCTTCTGTCCGCCGCAGGGCAAACAAGCTTGATTCTTTACACTATCCACTATTCGGCCTCATGCTTCTCGGTCTCGGCTCGAGCTGGATGGGCCATGGTCTCCATCGATCTCAGCTCAGAATCCATACAAGCCTGGTCAGTGTCGCAATATCAAGACATCCATGTCATGATCTCCATGAGACTTGGACATCAGATGAAGGCGATTTTTTACATCGCACAGGTCCACGAATCTGGCTTGCCTTTGCATTGCAGGCTCGTCCGGCCCTCCTTACCGGCTCCAACATCACGCCCCATCACTTGGAATAGATCAAGCAGGACTGAACCAAGGACCACATGCAAATGTCAGAGCGTTCCCGGCAGGAAAAGTTGAATCCGACATACCATTTTCGCGAACCCAGCCTGGAGACGAGTCTGGAAGCATCAGGTCTACCGACGGTCTCCGCTCCACGAAGACCGCGAACCGGACTGCTCTCGTCGGAGCAAGGATGGCTGCCGGAGCATTCCAGACTCGATTCAGCAACGAAAGCTGCTTTCTCCACCGTTACAACCTCTTTCCGTGGCGTAGGCTCATCTGGTCCGGTGAAGACGGTTTCGGGCGATCCTCAATCCGGTCGCGGTCATGGGCAAGGTCGCCACATCTTGAGCAAAGGGGCTAGCATGGCCGTACTTCAGCTGTAGAGGCGCCTGTGCAAAGTGTATCTCTTCCGTGCTGGTCTAACTGTCGTTGCTTGGTGGCTGATCCTCCTGCGCGAGCCGTTAATTGTACTGCAGAACTTGCTGGTGAGGTGCAACGGCGGTAGGTAAGGGTGTTCCTGGTGCAAAGACACGATGTTATTGTAGGATTCGCCAACGAAGAAAGCCAAACGATCATCACGCTCGGTGCTCTTCCGCAGAGCAGATCAACCTTTCCACTGTGTCACAATCTCCGTCATGATAAGGACATTGGTCCACTTCCGACTCTCTGCAGAATCGCCATCTTCCTTTCCCGGTGACCATCTCGGCCTCGCCGACGTTAACACCGATAGGGTACTACCGTATCGAGTATTCAGTCATCGCCAGAATTTGACGCCACGAGCTTCTTCAAGCTCAAGAGAGATGCCTACATCGGTCAATGGGGCCCAGGCGTCCGGCAATGTTCATTGCATTTGTCGCAGAAGCGATTGGATGAGGTGTGGTGATGCCTGGAAAACGCATACGGCGATTCAATGTGGAATGGGCATCACAGTGTCGACTGGGTAGTGACTCAATACTTTGGAATAGCTTTGGAAATACTTGATGTATCTGACGTATGCAAAACCGCCTCCGATCTCTACGTGTGTATGATGAGAAGGCCGACTGACACAGGTGCGGCGGGCCGATCTTCTGCTGAAGCATCGTATCCGGTATCTTTGCGTAGTAGTGCGTCGACTCGGCGCCCGTCTTGTGACGGGCTGAACACACTATCGGGTGAGGAGACTGCAGGTCGATTGAGCAAGGACTTGCGACTGATGAGGTAGTCCTCGCGAAATGGTATGTGAGAGGTGTGTTCGTAGAACTGCTCACGCCAAGAAAGAATACCCGGAGGTTCGACCTCGAACAGTCCTGCTCTTTTGGGGCTCCTGTCATACGAAACTTCGCCGGGTTCCTGGCGAGTTCGCGGTCCTGTCGGGTGAAGCATAGTTTTACTTCGTGGCTCTATTGGATGAAGCGTCGCTGTGCTCCGTCAAGGTCAGTTGCTGGTCTCTCTATTGGCGCTCTAGATTTCGTTCGCATGTCGCATGCACCGTTGCCTTGGCCACTAACAGCATTTTCGAAGTCTCCGGCGTCGCGGACCTCGAGCTCTCCATCGCAATTCGCCTTCTTCGTTGCAGACCTTATTCTCATCGTCGCCGAATCTGTCAGACTAGGCTCACTCCTCTTCGGTGTCCTGCTGAGCTTCATCGCCTGAGACGTCTCAGAAGCCTTAGGCACTGGAAGTAACCTCGAATTCTGTGCTGTTGTGGACTTGCCTTCTTCGTCGCTCCTCTTGAAGATGCATCGCTCTTCTTGGACTTGTGCTTCTTCTTCATCTTGCGAAGGTCTAGTCATAGGTATTGACGTTGGTATCGTTGCTGTTTTCCGTAGAAAGCCGTGGCATTGTCGATGGTTGGGTGGTGATGTGTTCCAGGAGCCCTAGGTTCAGACTGTAGTCGTTCTCCCAAAACAGCGAGATACCACCGCACGAATGATGTATTGGAGACTCAGCTCTTTTGCATGGATTCGTAGCATCGTCGAGTTATGCTATCTGGGCATCCGCGGCGTGCAACCTCCATTTCTTACACACCATCGCAGCCTTGTATTGATTGCCTCGCGGCGACCTTTCTTCCCAGGCCGGAGAAATGGTTTGCTTCCATTTCGTGCTGTAGTCCTGTTTGCATGAGCCTATTCCGGGCGAGATTTGAGGGCCTTCGCCTAAAAATGGCAGGATATCGGTAAGGATGTTCGCAATGTTGTGAACCAGTCAAGTCCCAACGAATGAGCATCTCTCGGCAATCTTCTGGACTGCGGCATGGCTTCACATGCGAAAGAGGATGCTCGGCGGATGAGCGATCTTGGCGAGCAGCTGGACGTGAAAATTCACCACGGCGAAGTGTTGCTGCCTTGATTTCCTTGGTAGCCTCCCGTCTTCTCGACTTTGAGGTACCTTGAATAGCAATTCATGTCTCGCAAGAATTTCGTGCTCGAGCGTTTCCAGAGGCGCAGGTGAAGAGGTTGCAACGCCACTAGAACGAGGTGGCTCCCACAAGCTCGAGTAAAGGGACGTGTAGTATTGACCATCAATAGTATCTGATGACACGTTCTGCTGTGGCGGCACCACCCTTCGCCGCCAATGTGTCGACCGCGCAGATTTGAAAGATGCAACCGACGCCGACGATCGCAAAAAATACACCTCAATGAAAGGGGACACATTGAATCGTTCAGACTCTGCTCCTCGGAAGCGCAAATTTCTTTATCTATCTTGCGATCATTGATCATGCTTTGTGCTGTTTGGTAGTTTCCGATGATACGTCTCGAAGGTGAGGAGCTTCGCGAGGGAAGACAAGTTCCCGAACCGGACTTCTGTCAACGAGCTGGAGGAGAACAACCAGTAACGGTGGAACAATCGAAGTCGGGAGAGTTGAGGCAGTCCGGTCGATGGAGGACGACATTGTATCGGAGGCAAGGAGCTAGTAACTTTTCGTACCATAGCCATGGCTTCTCAGTCACGCGGCCCAGAAGGATGTCACCATTGTATGGCTTCGTCCGTCGTGGCCGACCACCAGAACATGGAGAAACGGAGCCAGTCTCGTTAAATCCCTTGCTGCGCACTTGGAAAGGTATCGAAGACCCACAGCCAAGTTTATCCATTAGCAGCAGGACTCAAGACCCTGACAATGACCCATCGGTCTGGTAAATGATGCGGCATGAGGTTTTCGGCTTGTCTTGTGAATCGCATCGTGGATGGTCGCGCCGAGGGCGATTGCGAGACGAGCGGATGGCGATACCTGATGGAAACTAGGCCCGCCGATAGAGGACACTGGACGCTTCAAGACAAGCCACTTTTGAGCACGATCGGTATGATACTGGTCATGTTGTCGATGGGAAGTGAATCCAGAGCTATGTGAGGTCGAAGTTTGAATTTGGCTTGGGATCTCCCGAAACCGAACCCGAGAAGCAGTTCGAGATGGCATACAAAGACGTGGAAGAAGCATTGTTTGACACGATCCTCGCATGCCGCCTTCGAATGAGTAGATATCATCTCCCTGGTTATCGTTTCTCCATGCTTTCTTGCCATGCTCATTTTCGGCTCCTTCTCTCAACCATCAGAAAAAGCTTGAGCCGACTAGTCCACAGGCAATGCCAACTACCCATCGCCCCGACCTCGCCTGTTCTTGAAGTTTGAAATGAGCATGCCAGAACGATGAGACGCATTCACAGCTCTCAATTCAATGGGAAGATGTCGCCAAACCTCATCTGCTATGCCCTAACCTACTCCCACGACCTCAACACAACGCCTCAAAGCATCCACAATCTCTACATCACACGACCGTTCAAACGACGGCGCTTGGTCGAGGGAGTCGAAGGCGGACTGGCCGAGCGCGAAGCCGTGGCGCTCTTGCGTTGGCCTTTGCCAGCACTGTTTCGTGCGCTTCTCCGTGCTGTCGACTGGCCTCGTCTTCTCGAGGCATGGCGGTGGGCTGCAGCAGTCATCTTTCTTCTGTTAGCTTAGCAACAAGAAAGAGTCTGACGACCGACCTCTTCTTCTTCTTGCTTGATGGGCGTGTGAGAATTTGGGCCAACGATGGGGTCTGGACCGTCAGGTGAACCTGAGCGTCGAGAATCTCCAAGATTGTCGAGCGAGGGTGTAGATGGATCGATCGTATCGTCATCCGGCGTGGAAGAAGCTCTCGTATCCTCCTTTAACTTGTTAGCGGCAAGGAGGACCAACTTGAGGTAATGGCTCTTACAGGTCCGGTACGCTCTCCTTTAACCAAGGTCGGCGACGAAGCACGGGCATGGTTTGTGGCGAGGTACGAACGGCTGAGAATGGTGTTGGATTCGTCCAAGAGAGGCGCCGAGAGGGGCGGTTTGAGATCCAGCATTTGGCGAAGTTGTTCTCGGCGCTGAGTATAGGAAGTCTGTATGATCTTGACAGTCCGAGGACAGACAGGCGTGGCACTTTTCGCCGCAAGCAGATTGTCGCGGTGCCACTCGCACTCTCTTATGGTGTACATGATGTTCTCCATCGGTACGGCTAGTGACTCTCGCATGTTGTCTGGGAGACGCCGCAGCAGAACGATGGATAGAAAGGTAAGCCGTCGTGGGCCAAAGACAGCGAGTTGAAGAAAGAGAAGGCGTGCCGAACAAGCCTTGCCTTGGTTCGCAAACCTCTTCTTATTACTGAGTCCCTTGGTCTTCCTGATGAACCTGGACGAGATTCGCAATCAGCTCATTGGCTCGCAACGCGGCATGATGCAGCATGCAGCTTTCCGTCTATTCATCTCGACAACCGTCACCACAAACACCAATTTCAACACCACCGCCAACATCACCGCCAACATCACCGCCAACATCAACGTCAACATCACCGTCAAATCCACCACCGCCATCGTCAGAGATGATCCTGGCTGCATCAAACACTTCAGCGGGTCGATTCTGACGAGTTCCTTGTCTGAACTGCCGAGCCGTGTTCCAGTGCATTGTGGTTCGCAGCTGGTAAATTGAGTTCACCATAGCCAGTACAATAGGTTCATTGGCTCGTTGACAGCCAATCAAGCTTCCTGCTGGTGGGTCTGGGCGGGAGACGGCATGACGGCGGCTGAAAGTAGACGTGCAACGACCTCCCTCAGGATCTGTATTCAGAGATGCACACGTTAGTGTTCCGACAACGTCGCCTTCGCAAAGCCAAAATGTATCATTTTCGCCCAGTCACTCGATCCAGCCTCATCTCGCGGCGTCTTGATTTCGTGCGCATGTCGCACGGCCGTGGTTCACTCTACCTTGCTGATGTCGATCTGCTCGTGCTTCTGCACTCGGAACTTGGACCGTCGTACTTTTAGCCGAGTACACCGTAGAAATCTTTAAGCGTAGAAGTATATCGCGGCGGTGACTTGGATGGTCGAAGGTGTCAATGTAATACTTTCTCCGTCTCATCGCACTGCACAGCGCCAATTTTGACCTATGCGGAAAGACTTCTGTAGGCGAATGGTCGTGTGTCGCTCTCGGTGGCCCGGGTAAGTATGTGGTGAGGCTTGTTGAAGATCACGGCTTGAGTCGTTAGTGCCAGGAACAATTTCGACGCCGAGGAGTGAATTCGGCGGACAGCCATTGCGGCGGATTCAGACGGATAGGGAGCGACAGAGAGCAGTGAATGTCATCGTAACACATGAGAAAGCGGCTTCTCTCCAAGCACATAATATTGCGACTTCTTTCCAAGCATTGTCGATTTCAATGGTGCGAGCGGGTATGATCTCGCTATCTTCGTAGTCTCCGACGATCTTGAGGTCCGTGCAGCAGCGATATAAGGCTTTGGGAGCGACAATCAGGAGCCAGGACGAGGTTGTAGAGAGATGCAAAATTCGGGATTATGCAAGCGACGCTGGAAATGCACACTTGTATATCTTATTCCCAAAGGACAGCACATCTGTGGTCTCATGATGGGCTCCGTGGCAAGTCGCGAGGATCCTTAGAAAACAATCGTCTCCATACATCACTTCTCGCACTGCTGGTTGGGTCGTTGCTAAGCGCCCAGATTCTGCGGAGGCCCCATCCTCGACGGCGGAACACCTTAAGCGGTATTCGTTGGAGGTCGTGGATCGGCTTGTAGTCGCTGCGGCGCTGCATGCCTTGCATGGATGTTCGAGCCTGGATACCGATTGCCATGTTAGGATCTGCACTCGGTGGCATTGGGCACCAGTGTCCTGCCGCGTGCCGGTTGTGGACATTAAGCTGTTGTACTGTTGTCTGGTGCGATGATTGTTAAGATCCGTCTCTTCGCCGGGCTTGGATTGTTCAATTCGAATGTCCGCAGCGAAGCGGGCTTGTGGACGCCCTGGCAATGCATACACTTCGCTTTCAGCGCAACCACATCCATCACACAAAATTGACTTTGCACTGGAGGACTGCGAGCCGGTTGACGTGAATGTGCTGTGAAATCCCCGATCGAGTGATATTGTAATGGGCTTTTGCGCGTTCCGGGATTCTCTTTGAGTCGGCCAGCCGGGAAGTAGTACCTGCACAATCGTCAGGTCTCTGCATGACTGAGTTTCCGAGCTGCACGAGCAAAAGGCCAGCATAGTCAGCGCCATCAACGAACTCAAAGAAAAGCCACCGCAGACCATGTGGGAGTGAGAGAGAAGCCGAAGAGGGGAGTCGTTGGCGTAGAGATGGAGTGCAGAGGCCATTGAAATGAGACGTTGAGAAGATCGCGGGCATAGGCAACAGAAGTTGACAATAACGATGATGCAGCGCAGTTCTCCACACGACTCGAATGATGCGTCCATGAAAATCGTCGGCAACGTACCATTGATATGTGCCAGTTGCACGTACGAAGTTCCCTAATGTCATTTACTTCTGGAGAAATGAAGAATCGCTGACGGTCCAGCGTGTGACGCATGCGGCGTGGTGGAAAGTCGTTCAGCAGGAGAGCCGTGGATCGGCGTTGGAGGACTTCCGACGGGCGTTTCGGGCGGCCGCGTCACTGGCGGGTCTGGTAATAGTGTCGGTGGTGGGAGCTCTTTTGACCCCAGTATTGATGTTAGCAGGAGCGGAGTTGATGTTGGTGCTCGTGCTGATGGAGAAAATATCCTCGCTAACAGTCAATGGTCGTGGTCTTGCCATTTCTCGACTTAGCTTTGGGATGGCGATCCATCAAAAGTTGAGCGAGGCACAACCTGGAGAGAACTTCGTTTCTTGGGTCGCGAAGTACCACTATAGGCTGGGACCGAGACTCGAAGCGACGAGTTGCGGGTCTCATTCGATGGCGTTGAGGATAGCGAAGTAGGTCTGGCGATGGTCGAAGGTGATGTCAGATGGGCTACGCAAGTCAAGTATGATGTACCGGTCCATCATCGTGCGTGCGTGAGGAAAGCAAAGTGGTGCAGATGTCAAGAGACAGCTCCCCTTTACAATCCGTCTCTTCCCATCGCCTCATCCATGGCCCGTCTCGAGGATTCCACTACCTTCTGTGACCTCAATTGACTGAAGGACGACAGTTCTTGTCTGACGGCGTAAGAAATCTTGTTCGCAGCACTGTACATTTCTTGAGCTTGGGGCCGTGGAAGATTCACGTGGTCGTGCGGAAAGTGGGCCTTGGGAAAGTGTTGAGTTTGTTACTTGATGGAAAATTTGAGCTTACCGCAGAGGTCGATTGCGTATCTCCGTGTTGAGGACGACATAGCGGACACGCGGGCGTCGTCTGCCGGCGTCAAGATCAAAGAAGCGGTGGATTGAGCGGGCCATTTTCTAGGAAGATGTGACAGGAAGGGCTGTGTGCTGGACATGGAAGGATGGAGACCGCGGGAGACCAGACGAAAGTGGCAGAGGATGTCAATTGGCGGTTAGATGCGCATACCAGAAGTGAAGAGTGACACGGCACATCTGCTCGCTGATCGACCGAACGGAGTATCGCGAGATGAAGGCGAAGTAGGAGGATCGTTCGTCGATTCAGCTTGAATATCAAGAGGAGTAACACACATACGTCCAGTTTCTGGCGCCTCCTTCCTGCCGGCTTCGTGTGGTGTTGACCTCTGCTCTAGTGGAGTCTCGGGTCGTGGCACACCCGCAGCAGTAGTAGCAGGCGCAGGCTCTTTGGCAGGCTTCTTAGCCAGCTATTTGATCTGCTTAGCCACCTTCAGCTTGTCGCTGACTTCTATCAGGTTTGCCGCCGCTGAATCGAGTCCGCTCTGACCGGCCTTCACCTGATCCTTTATCTCAGTTAGCATCTTCCATGCCTTGGCTGTCTAAGCAGCGTCCATCTCCTTGCCCAGCTTTTCCAGCGCACGCGCGTACTCCTGAAGGTTGCGCTCGACATCCTCGATGCGCTTGAGGAGAGATTTCTGAATGTCACTCGCGCGCTCCCAGTCCTCCCGGTGCTGCTGTTCATTATCTCCATCTCCGATAGTGGTGATCTTCTTAACGATATCTCCCATCTCTTTGCTGAAAGCCGCCCACGTCTCTCACCCCGCTTATCTGGGTGAACCATAACATGGCCACCTTCTCAACTGCTTGCGAAAGCTTGAAGCAGAGATCGCTGGAGTTGGAGTCCGGCGAGGTGCAGCGGCTGATTTCATGTCCATGAGATGCGATTTCTTGGGCACAGACTTCTTCGTGATCTTGGACGCTGTTGGATTGCTCTGCGGGATTTCAGCGTACACTCTAGGCTTGGGCAGGGGCCTGTTGGTGTTGGTCTTGGGCATCGACAGGGCTTTTTTCGGGTGCTTGGCTGCGAGTCTGGCGAGGTGCGGCTGCTTGTTCCATGTCCATGTGGTTGGACAACAGTCTGTTCTTGCGCGGTGCAGCAGCAGCTCAAACTTGTTGCGGTCGCTGGTGCTTGACCTTGGACTTCGGTGCGGCGGCTTCTTCCGTGTCCAAGCGGTCGGCAAGCAGTCTGTTCTTGCGCGGTTTGGCAGCAGCTTCAGCTTGAACTTGTTGCGGCGGCTGCTGTTTGGCCTCTGGCACCGGTGCGGGCGCCTTTTTCCATGTCCATGAGATTGGACGGCAGTCTGTGCTTGCGTGATGCAGCTTCAGCTTCAACTTGTTGCGGTCGCTGCTGTGTGGCCTTGGGCTCCGGTGCGGTCGGCTCCTTACATGTCCATAAGATTGAACAGCACTTGTGGCGGTCGCTGCTGCTTGGCCTTGGGCTTCGGTACGGACTCCCAGTCACTCGCTCTCAAAGTTCCAGGTTGTCTGAAGGTAGCCTACTGATTTCAAGTTCCAGGCTCCTTTCTGGTCTGGTCACATGTGAGAATTTCGCCAAAGCGAAACACATGTCGATGGCCAGAGTGGCTGGTGTCGTGGAGGTCAGCGCTGATAGGTTAGTGATTGTAGCAAATAGACCTTTGAAGGGTCGAGCAAAGAGACGTGTCGACGATGCGAGGTTTGCGCATCTCGCCGTGACAATGTTAATCGTGAAAGTGCAAGTGAAGGTCGCAGATGTGATGTTGTAAGGTGGAAGCTAGATCGGCGAATGTGAGACTCGAAAAGAAGACCCGGCTGTCTTCAGACTGCGCGGAGTTGTTCTTGGCGAGTTCGCGGTTTCCGCCTGATAGATCGTCGTTTCACTTCCTCGAGCTCAGTAGTTGGTCTCTCTTTGGTGCTCGCGATTTCGTGCGCGTGTCGCATGGTAGTTGTACTTTCGCTGAAGGGTTCTGAAGCGGTCAGATCCACATGCATCAAAAGTTCGATTGACATCCACAGCGAGCGGGCTTGCTCACTTTCCGGCCACGGGCTGCCGTTGCTCGATGTCAAAGTCACTGCCATGACAGCTGGCTCGTCATCGGGCGTGAAGTGAGCTGGCGCTGTGCTGAGCGAAGATTTACTCTGGAATGGATGCGAGGCAAGGGAAAGTGGCTGCAGGACAAGGCAGTAGTTCACTTTTGAGATCGGCCGTAGTGTGCTCAAATGCATCGACAGAAGAGCATGACGTTTGATTGAGCCTGCCAGCCTTGAAGTTCTGATTCCGTTATCTTCTGTTCGTTTAGCGGCTGGAGAAAGTGGGACCTCGGGAGGGAGCCTAGATCACACGTCTTGCCAGGCGTGGTCCCATGCCGTCGAGATAGATGATCGTTTCATTTCGCTCGTTACTCCAATCCTGTATGGGCTGACTTTGTCGAGAAGTCCAAGAGCTCCGCACGCAGAGAGTCGGACTTGATCCAAGCTGAGCAATGCATAGCTTCTTGCCCACTATATCGGTGCTCGTAGAAATCGGCGCAGGCTTCCTCGAGCGATGTGGAGTCTTGTATTGATTCCTTGACGAGCTTTGCTGCAGCTGTTGTGTTTGCCTAGTACCGTCCATTCCTCGCATCTTTCATCAGATCCAGGTGGCCGATAGTCAATCAGCCATTGAGCAGAAGAGAGGTCGCGTAGGAAGTGGTAGAGGCCGTCGAGGAAGCAAGCCCGGGTGGACGGGTAGGCCTGCGGCGACATGATCGAACAAGCGAGCTGGCAAAGTGCGCTTGACAGCCATTGTTGCTAGTTGTGCTGGCCGAAGAGCATGGTAGGAGGTACGGTGTGGTGCGTGGTTCGGACAGTGTTGCCAGATCGCGGAATCGGGCAGTCAGCTCGATTGACGTCTTTTACGGAAGCCGGTTAAGATCTTTTACGGAGACCTGAAAGTTGAGCATAGACTTCCGTCTGCTTCTCATGTCAACACATCCAACCCTTCTCAATGGAACATACGCTCACTTCTGGATACATTGACTACTCCGACTCCGCGTCCTCCGTCGTCTCGTCCCTCCGCACCACCATCGTCGACTTCGCCGTACCCGACACAAGCATCGTCTCCACAACTACCATCCACCCTCCACGACATCTTCGACTTCAACGCTCTTCAAATCGCATACGGTACCACACTGGGCCTTATTGTCGCACAGTTGCAGTGAGCGCGTCACGGATGCTCCGGTAGGGCCGCGATCAGCGCGTGGAGGATGGCGCCATGAGTAAAAGTCTTCGAGCTCATGACCAGACTGGCTTGATCACGACGCCTGATAATCTACGAGATGACCATCTGCCGGGGGTCGGCACGAGCGAGTAGAAGCCCCGAGAAGAAGACGGGACACGATGTCTCCCGCGCCTTCCTCCCTCGACCACGTCAGGCCGACTTTTTCGTACCTGTTCGCACCGTTCATCTCGAACGACCTCTTCCTCCAACGCACATCGTCACCACGATCGCCAAACTGCCGCCGGAATCTATGACTGCTTCCACAACCCTTTCGATCGCCGACCACCTCCCGCACTGATTGCAAAGCCGCTTTTCACCTGCTTCAAGGCATTCGTGACCTTTGACACCATGTTCAGGACGAGCACTCTGGAGGATATCGAACAGGAGGAGGACAATATGCAAGAGCTTGGTGACGACGCCGCCAACGCATATGACAGAAGAGTTGGAGCGCACCACCAGCGGAGAAAAGGACATCCACGTGCTGTACATGCGGAAGAGCTGAGTTTGTGCTCTACGGTCGTGCTCGGCGTCTCCTGCTTCACCAGGTTCGTGTGCTTGGTCCCGAAGCCTCGTTGAGAAACTTTCGGCTATCGATGGAATTTTGAGTGATAAGACGTGATGAGATATGATAGGATGCAATGCAGTGGAGCCAAGAGTTGGCAGGTGAGAGATCGCGAGAATCCGTTGGAGTCGAGGCACGTTCGCCCGGTCAAGCAATATGCGCAAGCCCTGTACGCCGCTCGTCGCTCCGCTTTTGCCTCCCTTCGCCTGGATGGAATGATTGTGTTCAGCCTGAAGCTCTGAAGGTCTTCCTCCGGCCAATTTTAATCTGCCGATGACGCAAAGGAAATTGGTAGGTCTTCTCCAAGCAGCGTACAATGATGAGGAGTCAGACGTACTTCCGCATGAGGTCCGAACATCACGTTCAATTTTTGTTCTGATCACAGTTCGCATTGTATGCATGCTCTAGAACTCTGCAGCCTCCAGATGTCCAACTCCGCCAGTTCTGCTCGGCGTTCAGACTCCTGGCCGCCGTTCAAATGTCCGTGCGGTGTACGACTTGGCCATGCTCACCTTCCCCTTTGTCTTCTCTCTTCTCACATCCTCATCCTCTCCGTTTCATCTCCTTCCCCTTTCTTCTCTCCCGTCTTCCTTCTGTTTCCTTGGCGCATCCGGACTCGTCGAAATAGCCGGCATCGTCAACCCTTGCTGCCGATGAGCGCAGTGCCCGAAAACCGCATAGCAGAGATCAGACATAACTTTGCCTGGCAGCTCTGCAATCGCGGCGGCTGCGTAAAGGGAAGCCGACCGATCATGTGCACGGTGACAATGCTTCGTCTCGCTCGGGCGGACTGCGAACGTGGAACAACAGTTACCGACCACACCATACCGAAAGCTTCCTGACTCTGGCTTGACGCAGGAAGCTGCCAAGGACTTGCATGAAAGACCACCGGGCGATGATCCAAGGCTTGGAGCTGTTGGGAAATGGATCTGCAGAAGTCAAGAATGGATGTGTCATCACCGTTCACGAAGGTCGATCGAAACGCCACGTTCGGACGTATCTGGAAGCCGGACTGTCGATCCACAACTTCAGGACGATTTCACCTTGAGCCGGATATTTGTCGTCCGCCAAACTGGACAGGAAGTATGGGATACTTCTGGCAAGACGGGGGTGTCCAAGTCAGATGTTGTGGCCATTTCGAGCCTGGCACCGCATCAACCTGTGCCTTTCCACCCTGACGCCGAGAGCAGTCGCCATAGCTTCGACTCCTGGTGTACCTGACCCAGCATGCGTACAGGGATACCGAGCTCGCAAGTCCCGAAAGAGGCACAAGCACAACCAACCAGCCGGCCCGCCGGCCATCGTCAATGCAACCAATGCGACTGCACAGAGCAACGCTGTGGTCAACAGACTCACGGTCGGACTAGTACATCTCTACTAGAAAGGTCATGTACGTCACGCTGGCATCGACGACCCGGATTGCTCCACCGTCAGGCTCAACTTTGCCCGGCTAAATGCCTCCTTACCAAGCACTACAACAGTGCTGTTGACATGACGATCAAGCAACGCACAAAACTGCCGAGGGCAGCCGCAAGCTCGTCATATCCGTCCTCCGAGATCAGGATGTTCTGCAGTCGCGACAAGGACGCCGCGTTTCCACGCCGACTATTCGGAGAAGGCCGACTGCAGAGCGTTTGCTGCCCTAGAATCGCCGAGCGTTGGACCTTTCATGACCTCTTACTCGGTCGGCAATGGCAGTCATTGCAGCCATTCGCAATTACACCAAGGTCAGATTTCCGATTTGGAAATACAGACGCTGATCGGCAGATGAGTTTCAGCAGCATGCAATTTGAGACAACGGGCAAATACAATGTTTCGCGCACACTTTTTGACATCTCATTTTCGAGCATCTCGATCGGTACCCTGCGAACATGGTGGCATGGCTCACCGGTACAGCCGAAGCAAACGTTCTGCTCATTTCGGCGCCGTTCATGATCTCGTCGACGACGCTGACTTCCCTGGCGACATTGGCAGCGACCAGACTCCGAGACGAGAGTCAAGGCAGAGTGTCCTGCTTGGGACGATGAGGAAAGATGTTCCTGATGGACAGGAGAGATCGCCAATGAATCGGGATGGAATTACATGGACTGGAATTGAGTGTGCCGGACGATGGCAAGGGGGACTTCACTTTGGGCCAGAAGGCGTTGAAACGAAAAGCAGCCGTTTCTACAGCCAGGCAGATGGGCCTCGGTTGAATCCGAGTCTGACAAGCTTGTGGACATAAGTTCTTCACGCTGATGGCACTCCTGTGCGAAACCATCTCATCATTAGGATTGCTACCAACCTCGAGAACGCGGATGCAGCTCACATTTCGCATTCGCTCCTCATTTGAGACTTCTCTGCGGACATTGATCTGCATGTATGACATTGTTCGGTCAATACGACACTCAATCTACCATGAGACCCGCTACCAAGTCCTCAAGCGCATCCATCACAGTCGTTTCATTACTGGTCGCCAGATCGCCTAGGACATCTTGTGCCTTCTCACGTACCGATGAGCACATCTTCCGTCTTCTCTCGACCGAATGGTCACGAACTGAACAGCAATGGAACTCGAGGTCAAAGTCCGACCCGATGTGCACACTCGACCAATAGGCCAGTACACCTCTCTAGGTCAATCCCAATCTTCGTAATCCTGTTGAAGTCTTCACCGCGGCCAAGCTTCTGTGAGATCCAAGCGAATCTTGAGAAGGTTTAGTGCATCGTGGAACCCAAACGGCCGCAGTCGAGATCTCGAAGGGCTCCGTGGTTTGTATCGAGCACATGAGCTTGCCACCGTCCCTGCGTCGGCCAGATCACCGGCATTAGATTGTTCACGGAGAAGTGAATCGTCCATATATCCGCCAGAAGGCAGGCTTGTGAGAGACAATTTCGTACAGTCTCTCCAGAACAGGCGAGTGTCAATAAGTCGTTGTGGAAGGAGGCCAAGAAATGGTGATACCAGCTCGTGCGACAAACGCTATCTGGCCGATCAAAGAGCCGGGAGATGTGCTGTTGGGAAGAGACTGGAGTTGGCGGGGGGATGAATCAGAAACGGTGCTCTACCCGGACGAAGTCCCCTCAGATCTCCTACGGAAGTATCCCGTAACTGAAATCTACGTCGAGTCCCTACTTGCATCCAGACTTCTTTGGTAGTCCATTCTGCTCAACCACCACTCCCACTCCGCTCCTCATCGTCGACAAAGACGCAGGTGGCGACCTCGGACGCATCGTCAAAGCTGACACCGGCGGCGGTCTCCAAGCGCATCCATCACCGAGTATTCCCACGCCGTGGAGATAATCCTGGATGGCCGTGTGACGCTCGACGCTGATCCAATACCACTCCTCGGCAATGGCGAGCTGTTGTTCTTGCGAGAAACCCTTTGCTTGAAGTTCTGGGTAGCATTGCCGTTCGCTGGAGGCTTCGATGTAGCGTCCCAGATAGCTCAGAATACACGGAAAGCAGAGGCAGAGGTCTTCATCGTCCGGCTCCGGGCTACTTCGAACGAGACCTGGCCCGTAGCTGCGGCATTTGCAGAGGACATGCTGACAGGTCGCACAGGTGGATTTTGACTCTTCGCATGCCGTTGTTGATTGTTCTTCAGACAAGCGGCCGGTCCTGGACTGATCTACTGCTGGCGTTCGCAACATAGACTCAGCTCCAGACTTTGCTGCAGCCATTTTTGGTCGAGAAACTCGAGCTTCCAGCGCCTGGTTCCGCGTCGCAGGATCGTGTGTTCGTAGTGGTCCCGACGAGCTCCTCGATCTTCGAACGTCCATGTTGCAGTGAGAAGGAGGCTCCGTGGGAGCATCGGGTCGCAGTTTCTCGTGCCGAGACGGCAGTCTCTGGTCTTTTAGACCGCGAATCACTTGATATCCCCCTTGCGTCGTGTGATTCAACTTCGGCGGAAGCAAGGGATATGCATGTGCTCTTGTTGTGTAACCATCAGGGCGCCAATGTCTGTCAGACGTACCAGTATGCCAACTTCCTGCGAATGTCGACATTGGCGATTGCGATGGCACAAGATGGACTGTCGCTTGTTCGTATATTCGCCTTGAAGCCTCGGCCGAAATTCATGGGCCATAGCATGAATCATTCAGCCGCATCAGATCCACGGAATTCGTCAAAACGAGAAGCTGTTCGACCTCCAGTCCTGTCAACTCGCCCTCGCTATCGTCGTCGCAGTGGAGAGGTGGCTGGGCGGTGCTTCGGTAGTGCTGCTCGTTTGACAACGACGAGGTCCCGCTGTATGACGTTGCTCTGAACATGGAATTGGTTTGGCGATTGGATCGATTGCTCTGTCTACATTCACCGGTCAACTGCTCGCTCTGCATTAGCTACATGTCCTCACTTCAGCGTTGTCAGACACGGATGATGACTGGAAGACTGAAATTGAACTCGAGCGTACCCGGAGCCTGCGTCTTGGAGCGACCAAATCTGCTCGATTTATATCATTGAGAACATCTGAAGCCTCCTCAAAGATATTCTCACTACGCCAACCCAAAGCCGCCGCAGCAAGTACGCCACGGCGCACACTCACACCCCGCAGGACTACTCTCGATGGCGCTGACAAGATCCTCGGCCTTGGCTTAGAGGTTCTATTCTCCGTGAACCGGCCGAGTTGTGTAGTACGGCATACGCTCCCCAGCTGACAGTACTTCCCGGACTCATTCCAGAGATTCCAATTTGCTTCCGCTTGTGCCGTCTTCGCCCTCCTCCATGCTGCTGATCGCCTTGGCCACGTTGGCTGTTTGAACCAGGGTAGATTTACCCGCAGCAACATTTCCGGCTATCGAATCGGCCGCAAACTCCGAGAGTGTGCGACAATGGTAAGGTCGCTGCAAGGACGAGAGCTTCGAGAAGTTCCTGCCGCAGAACTTGTCGATCCAGAAGGAGCCGTAGCCTGAGTAGGTCGGTCAGAAAGTCTGTAAGGACTTTTCGGTATTGCTGAGCCAGGTATCCATCAAATTCTGCTTCTGCGGCTCATTTGTAACTGCTTCAGACGGTGCCACACGGGGTGAAGGAAGTTGTGCGGAACGCCGTTGAGTGTCGTGTTGACAGAAGAGCGATGCCACGACGATGCGCGAAGGAAACGAGGCTGATTTGTGGAGTACGGAGCTGGTCGTATTCTCATGCGTCGGTCTTGTGATAGTCTTGAGGGCTTGTGCGGATTTGTCCGATCACGACATCCGTCGCCAGATCGTCCGACTGCATCGAGCCACTCCCACACTCGTCCCACATCACCTGTCCATCCCTCTCACACCATTGGCCTCACGTCGGAGTTGCCCTCGACTTTCTTCTGTACCTTCCTCCCACAACTTCCTCCTCCTCGTGCCACTGATGTCGTTCTTCGGAACGTCATCTCTCAGGTGCGCTATCGAGATGTAGTTGTCTCGATAGATCACCGAATCATGCGCGTTCAGGCTCGCCTGCAGAGTCCACGCTCGGTACTGTAACGGCTATGCTCCTCTTGGCGCGGTATCATTGACCGATACGGCGTGTAGGTACAACACTAGCTTCCTCACAGCGAGGAGTTCTTCTTCCAAGATGCATTATTCTCTTCCTCGCACCATGACCTCCGGACTCCACAGCTCACCTTCATCACTGACAGCGTTGGTCTTGAAGATTGTCCACCATAAACTGCTCCAATGCGGCCAGTCTGATTTTACCGTCCTGTGCAGCATACTCTTCGAGGGAAGCTGATTCCTGCACTCGGTATGAGGAAGAAGGTGCTTCGAATGCCTCGCCAACGGCATCTCGCTCAGTTATGCCATCTTTATGAAGTGTGGCAGAATTTTCGATCTTTGCGATGGAGCTGGCAAAGACGTCCAGGCCGTGTCGGCGTGAGACTTAAAGTTACCTTATGCGGCGCATCGATGAGACTGCTGATCCGCGCCCTTTTGGATTCGAACGCAGATGTGGTGTCCATGTCATTCAGGGGGCGCTTTGTGGCGGCGAATGAGACGTTACTCTGTGCGGGCTGGAATTCCTTCTTCACACCTTGCGTGGTACTGTGAGACGTGCTGGGTCGGTGATGACCAGGTTCAGCCGTCCGTAACAAAGTTCGCTGCTCGCATCGCGGCCATCGATGGCAGCGTTCGGCGCCAGCTAAAGGGAGGACGTAGACCTGTGTGACATCCATCAAAGTCGTGGTCGAGTGATTCCTCGCCGAAAGATGCGACTGTCGTTGCCAAGATGTGGATCTTTGTCGTCGTGCAATCAGAGTGACTTGCCGCATGTGAATGACCTCTCTTCATGTTTTCGTCTTGAGCTCCTTGTTTGTTGAAGGCCGGCTTGGCGGATCGTCGTACTGTACTCACATACGACTTTCACATTGTCGCCGTCGCCGTCGGTTGGTGTGAGTGGTCGCTCCATGTCAACTGCGTCTCAGCTGTGGAGACCAAGTGAACTCGCGGTGGAATGGCAGGTGTAAAAGCCGAAGACGATGGGAGCCGAGATGCCATATCGACTGCGTCTTGACTGCGGAGAACCGGTGGACTGGCCGTGCAATGGTGGGTGTGCAAGTCGAAGGCAGCGGGAGCTGAGATCGCCATTGCGGCCGCGGCGTTTGTAAGAAGAGGGCCAGCGATGAGGAAGCCGGCCACGGAGAGGTGCGGAGATGAAGAGGCCGGTAGCCACCGTCGATCCGTGTGAGTGATCGCTCCACGTCGAGTGCATCTCCACCGCGGAGACTCGATGAGCTAGCGGTGGAGTGCTAGGCGTGAAAGTCCAAGATCGCGGGAGCCGAATCGCTATTGCAAGAAGCGGCGCGGAGACGGGGATGGCGGCAGCGAGGTTGTCGCAGAGATCGGTGAGGACGTCTTGACATCGTTGACGGAGATCTATGTACTTCAATTCGTGTATTTCGACGTCAGTCCTCAGACGCCTGGGCGATCTAGGCATGGTGGAAAGTGTCTTCGATTGGTGCCCTCCAAGGCTATCAAGTCAGTCCATTGCACAGACCGAGGCGAGGGTCTTGGAATGGCGTGGCGGCGTACGGCGGGCTAAAGGATTACGGTAAAGTCAGATGGGGCGGACGGCAGGACGGAACAGGAAGGTTGGAAGGAAGGTTCGACGATGGTTCCATGGCAGAAGAGTAAGAGGAAGTGCCTTGCCACCGATCTTGCCGCTCCATCTTGCCAATTCAGTAGTCAGCTGCGACCGGCCATTAATCTTGGATCTGCGTTTTTGAGTCAAACGCCAAGTTCGCTGTCGAGTAGGTGCACCACACCGTCTTCGTCATCTGCAGCCACTTACGCTTTCGAATCCCTGGGAAACTTTTCGCCCATTGCTTACAAGACTCTCCTCCCGTTCGTCTTCTTCCTCCTCGATGAGACGGTTCTTCGCTTCTCGCTCCGAGTCGTCGTTCTCTATCAGTGTTGTCTTCGCCAGGATGCTGATTCGCAATTTCAGAAGGCAGGAGTGAGGTTTCAATCGAGGGACGAGCGGGTCGTGGTTAAGCAGCTGTCGCGAGGAGAGAAGAATCGGGTGATGGTCCTTGGTGCTGGCCGGACCGGCGACGGATGAACCGGTATGGAGTAGGGTCCGGCCTCCTCCCGGACTGAATGTCTCCCACATCATCTTTCTGGGTCGGAATCGTCTCCAGTCGTGTCGCCGTAATCATGGGAAAGGATACCGTCACCTGCGGAAGTGAGCTGTTGGCCGCTGGCACCGAAGATCTCGTGCGTAACAGCCAATCGAGGCTGGATTTCTCGGAGAACTTCGTGGAAAAGGTGCTGCGAATAGGCCTTTCGAGGGGGTTGCCTCGATGAAATGATGCCGACGATTGGACCTGGTACTCTCTTCTGCATTTTTGGTGCCCCCGAGTCGTGCTTCTGTCCGGAGTGCACCCGACAGAATACGTTCCCAAATCATCTGCATCGCCTCCGTCCGCTTCGGCCTCCAATGAAGCTCGGTCAGATTCGCCGCCGAAGTCGCCTAAAGGCAGGACTTCTGTAGGATCAGCGAGGTTTTCCTTTGGTTTGTGGCCAGGTCGTGTTATAATTGAGAGAGGCGTCGCACGGAGTCGTGTGTGAGGTCTTCGTTTATGCTGCGGAGGAGTGGCAGGGCTTTAGTCTCGAGGTGTTCGAGTCCTTGGAGGATGCCGATCTGGTTCTGGAGGGAGTTGTCATTAAGCACGGAGACGCCTCTCTCGTGACCTGTGTCAACGCTGGTGATGGGACGTCTTCTCTTCAGGCTTCTCTCGAGGCTTCCGATGGTGATTTCAAGGGTGTGTATGGCAGAGACGGCATGATCAGTCCGGAAAGTCCAGCATCCAAGAACTGGCGCCTGGCTTGTCATGATTTCTTTCGTACCACTATGACTTGTTCAGAGAACAGTCACTGCCGTAGAGAGTCGTCGTGTGCTGGATGAAATCCACGGATTGGTGCTTGTTGCGCGAGCTGCGCTCCTTCGGCAGTAAAGATCCGGAAAATTGCACGGCGCAAGGATTACAGGACCCATCAGACATCGGTCTGTGTCCACATAGCCACATGCAGACCACTCCTGCTACCCAACCTGCCATGTGAGCCGCTGCCCGAGAGGACGTCTGCATGGCGACGGCGCATTCCAATAACCACGCTTCAGATGTGGCTGCTGAGCCTCCCGTTGCAGTTTTCATTGAAGCCGTGCTCGTTGCGTAACCATGTCAAATCCCGTCGGCGGGGTCTCCAAAGGCGTCCTTTATTCGTCGAGATAAAGCGCAGGAACTTCGCTGCCATACGTTGTAGTGCCACAGCTCCACACCGTACGTCCACCTGTAAGTTAATGCAAGGTCCAGCTTCCATACACGCTCGCCATGGGCCGGACAACGGGACTGTCCTCGCCAAAGGACTCCTTCAGCGACGACAGTGGAACCGAGCTGATTACAACACCTTTCCGGCCAGCATCAGAGTTCTCAGCCGGTGGAAATAGCAGCACCCACATCGGCGCAAGCAGGCGACATATGGCAAGACTCCGCGCGTTTGGTCAACTCGTGGAACATCGCCGATCTGGATTCCCGGGATGATGAACTGGCTGTACCAGCCATAGCTATCTCTCTCGTCTCTGGAAACGTTTCAGGTCCTCGTGGTCCTGGTGTACGTCCTGGGTGTTGAGACTTTCGCTCGCCACGTGAAAGGAATGTCCCGGGCACAATGTGGGCGCAACTGTTCCTCGAAACCAATCAGCGGCAATATGGGACGACTTTGGATGGGTGGCAGCTTTGGAAGCTTGCTTCTGGGCGTCTATGCTCTCGAAATGTACGCAATCCAGATCACCAGAAATCGGAAAGCGAGTGTGCGATGGGCTATAGACCGCAAAGTATTTTGTCGAAGGGTCGCCTTTTGGTGTGGAACAGATCTTGGGAGTTTGGACAAGTGCTCAAGGCAAGGCGGCGGCGAAGGACCGTCTGACAACTTGCTCGTGGTTAGGATCCGTCCGTACATTCGAAATGTATACCCTCCGGGAGTGAAAGGCGTACTTCGAAGCATGCAAGTCCGGCAAAAAGCTGCGAGGTAGCCGCATGCGAGGAAATGATGTAGTCAGGATCTGTCACTGGACGGACAAGTGGAGAATGCCGTAGACACTCAGCCGAAGGACGAATCGTGTTGACCAGTACGAGCCGAATGTTGCGATGACCGACCGGTCGCGAGAAGACTCCGCTCCTGACGTCGCCTCCCATAAGTCAGCGAGGTGAGCAAAATGTGTGGCAGCTAACGCGGATGAAGATTTACCTCTCCATTGTGCTCAAAGAGACTCCGCCGTCGCTGCAATCCTGTATCCTGTACGCTGTGAAGGACTTCTGCGCGGCAACGGATTCGCGGAGCTTGGCGAGACCAGGTGTTCAAATCCAGTTTCCCATGGTATTCAGCTCTGTGGCCTGAATCGGTATGATGCCCACAGTACCTCAGGATAGGTAGCATCATCGCCTTGGAAGGCACGGTCGCCGACTCGCTGAATCTTGGAATCTCCGGATGTGGTAGGCTCGGTGTAGCCATGTCCAGCTTGAAGAGAGAGGGTCCAAAAGCACAAGGTATCGAGATGGAGAACGGAACATGTGCGACTTACTGTGCTGTGCAACTCTCTCCGCGCACAGTGCAGAGCTCCCGAGTCCGGCTGCATGGTATTTCTCGTTCTTTCACAGGTGCGTGCGTGGTATGGAAATACTCGGCGAGGATTCCCTCTAGCTTGACTCTAGAAGTGAAACCACCCGACATGATTTGCATGTAGCGGCGTATTGCGCTGTGGTAATCACGCCGCTCTCCTTCAGTACTTCCGGAAAGAGACTTCGCCTTTCTTGTACGGCAGGTGACACCTGGAGATCTTCTGTGATGATGGCAGGATCGCGCAAAGGACGGAGAGGGAGATCGGAAGAGGATGACTACGGCGATAGTCCGGAGGCAGGATCGCCGTTGCTGGATTTGGATGTGCTTCAGGAGATTCGGGAGCATAATTTCGGCAAGACCGGTTCCGATGCGACGCCTGAAGCTGCGATCACGGAGTCCATCGCAACACTGTTACATCCGACGATGGCGAGGGTGCTCATACACATGAACACTTGTCGAGTTCCAGCTGTTAGAGTCTGACAGCTCTGTCGCTAGCGGAATTCCGTTGCAGGTTGCCGTGAGGTATGCGGCCGGGAAAAGCGCCTGCGTGAGTTGCTCGTTCGGGTTCGCGGCTGGAAGTGATGCTTTCGGCACGGTCGTGTTCGTTCAGCGTGTGCCAGGATACTAAGGCTGCAATCATGCTGGGGCGCAGAAGAACTCCAAGCTCCGGAGGAAGCCCGGTGGAATAAGGGTCGAAGGAGACCTTACCAGACATCCCGGCAGAGTCTTTGATAGAGACTGCCAGCAAAGCGACGGCACTGAACAGTGAGCAGGACAAAGACGCTCGACATTTCGTGCAGGTATCGATCTTGCCAAGAAATTTTGAAGAGCCACTGCAAGCCGCGACCGAGCAGCCAGGCAAATAAGAACAAAAAGAAGAAATGATGATGATGATGGCGATGGAGAGGAAGGGAGCGACTTGGCAAGACCATTGGAACAACGAAGGTCGCGGAAAGACGTGACCCATGAGGCGGGAAGAGGAATGTCAATGAGAGAGCTGTCGCAAGGACGACAGCGAAAGAGGACTTTTGTCTCCAGTAGATACCTCACCTCTCTGTATGACCTCGCGGCATTCCTTGTGCTTGTCCAGTTCGCCTCAAACTCACGGTGCTTCTTCGTCCGATGTTCAATCACGGTCTCTTGATCACGCATCTCTGCCAACCCAGCAGGATCGCTCGTCAACGCTGTCTACTCGTCCAGAGGTTGGATGTGAGGCTTCGAATGTTCGATTTCTTCTCGCGGCTCATTCAGCTTCCTCCAGTTCGTTGTTCGTCTGTCATCGTGTCCTCTCTTACTACTTCGTCTGTTCGACCTGCGTGGTATACATCGTGCGTGAATGCTCTCGCGTCAAATCACCTCGGCCGTGGTCCTGCAGGTGATATTGCAGCGAAATACCAGTCTGAAGTCGTTCCGTAAAGTTTCCAGAAGTCTCCGGCAGTATGGCGTGTCAGCGCTGTGCCTGTCAGTCGGCCAAGTATACTATCCGCACTGTCGGTGAAGCAAGCACCTCTAGGGACTTTTCAAGGATGGACCTGAAATTGGAAGTTGTTGAAGCCAGATCTAGCCTACCGAGAGAGAGTTTGGCATTTGTCAAAGCTCGAGGGCGCATCTTCGACGATAATGAAGGTCGTATGAACAGTCTCGTCCGATAGGAGATAGCTCTACGTTCGCAAGGCGTCCGCACATTCGATTGGCAGGAACCTCGGCCTTTAATGGACGTGACGAGGCGTGCGGTGTGCCGGGTACTGAGAAGATAAGTGTCGCTCGAATGTAGTCGAAGGAAGAAGTCTGTTATGTCAACGCGATGTTGCTGCAGAGTCCAAGCAATGCCGTAACGAGAGATGTTCTTCAAAGTCAAACCCTCGCAAAGCCGTAGAAACAGTCGTCCGTAGCAGAGCCGAACCCGAGAGCGAGTCACCCGTGACAAGTTCTCCTCCGGCATCAGACACGCGGTTCTTCTTGCACTCACACTCATTCTGATTGGAAATCTCACCATCATCATCCTCATCTTCGACAATCTCCACGCAATTACGGCAATACCTCCGACTCCCTCCACTGGCCCTCAATTCCTTCCTCTTCGGTCGTCGTCCGCTGCAACGATCCATGAGAACGCATCGGCTCACAATCTCGCGCATGTTCGCTTCCGCCCGGACACGTTGCATTCGAAAGAGCGACGGATGCACAAGCGTGTTCTGGGCTCGATGTGTGGATTGCTATCTTGGTTCAAGAGCCGGTGAAAGTGGAGTGTACACGTTCGTGGACAAATTTCAGCTCAGCGTGAACTTGAGTTGGTGGAGGGAGTCGTGGGATATTAATCATGGACTCACTGAATAAGACGAGCTGGGCGGTCTTGATACAAACATGTGGGTGAGTTTTGCGAGTCATAGCTCTGGACGCTGCTCGGTTTCATGCGAAATGCTCTGATACAGGCATTCTGCTACACTGTGTCCATGGTATCTCCAAGAGAGAGTGACAGAGTCGGCGGCCTGGTCAGCCGACGCGCACTCGCGAGACCGCGACGATAGCAGCAATTGAGTGAGGCTGGGTGAGATGAAAGCAGGCCTCGAGTAGTAGGAAGTAGAAGCATTTGCGCGCCGTGCTCAGAGCATCATGATCTCTGTTGGCTACATGAAGCCGTGTAAGTCTGCTCAATCTCTCCCGTATGAAGTCGCTGAGACCACATGGTCGAGAGGCTGTCCATGTTGGATGCCTGGATGACGTGCAAATCACTCATCAGCGCCGCACTTACCTCACTAAAGGTAGTACTTTCCTTCCTTCCCTCCTCCCTCAGCTTCATCCCACATGTCGGTCTGTTCTCCAACATCCAAGCCTGCTCTGGTCACCACTCAATCTCAACAACAACCTCCGATCACTCCCTCATCCACGACATCCTCACCAGCACCGCCCGGTATGCAACCTCTCAGCATTGTACAGAGCGTCGTCCAGAAGTTCTGCCTGGCGCACATGCCAGAGCCTCCCGTGTGCCCTCGACCAATACCACCGCCACCTTCAACCCGCCATGGCGTGCTGGCGCTGTCGGCTACTCTCACAGTCATCGCACTCATCACGATGGTCATCGGCATGACTGATCCTGTGATCCGCCATGGTATGGATCTTGACTTCCCACTTCACTTCCTCCGACATCAGCTAATCCTCGCAGCGAGCTTGATGCGGCTGTGCATTATCCTCAAAAGCATCCAGAACACGTTCAAACACATCGGCGCCCACTCGAAGCATGGACTCACTCGTGTGGCAACGAGCTCCACCTACCTCTTCAACTCCATCGTCCGCCTTGCAATCTCGCTGCCCACCACCGCGAAGTCTGTCTGCAAAGCTGCCATGCTCCGAATCCATGGCAGCTTGTCTTCAACCTCGACCCACTTCATCAACTGCGTCGTCCGCATCACTGCTCCAGCGATCGCTTTGACCAGCGCCGGATACAACGCCTGTAAAGCTGCTATGCTCCAGGCGAACAAGAGCGTGGCAACGACCTGGACCGAGATCATCAACTTCGTCGTCCGCAACACTGCTTCGGCGATCGCTTCGACCAGCGCCGAGTACAACGCCTACAAAGCTGCCGTCCTCCAGTCCCACGTGGTGACGACCTCGATCCACTTCATCCGTTTCATCACGGCTCCCATCGTGGAACCCGTTCAGACTGTCTTCAATGCCTTTCATCACGACGACAGCATTCACCCTTCGAGCCCCTCGAACAGAAAAGTAAAGCAGAACGGAGGCGGTATGCATGGGCCTGGCGGAAAAGACGCTTGCACTGGTGGAGACGGTGATATGACCAACAGTTGGGTTCTGGTGAAAGATGTGAAAGCTTGCTCTGTGAGTTCTTACTCTGTCGGACTTGCTCGGAGAGAGTGTTTGACTGACAGCTTTTGCAAACAGTGAACGAGATGGTCGTATTCGTGGTCTTTGAGAAATAGCTGGGATCTGATCTGAGCAGGTCGTGTTCGCACACCGGGACAGCTGTGTGGGATGTGAGCATGGTGATGGCTATGCGGGAGTTTGGGAACAAGTTGCACGGGACAACAGATGGCATGGAGAGGTTGTACTCGAGGAGGCTCGCAGCACTTGCTGGCGGCGTCTATTGAACCATGCAGATCAATCAAAAGCGGTCCAAACCAGTCTGTGCGATCGACACTATGAGATTCACGGATCTCTGCCGTCAACATGTGCCTCGGCATCGTTCTTCCAGCCATGGCACAACCGCCCCGGACCAACATACTCCACCGAGGCATCCTTGTCGCGGACATCTTCGACAAACCCACGGTCGGCGCGAAGCTCTGCCATCCTGCTGCAGGCATCAGGAAGCGCTACGACGACCTGCTTGTCTACAATCAGAACGAAGATGACGAGATCAGGCCACAGCGAGGAAATCGATCTTGCTCTCGCTTTCGGCTCCGCGGTATCTCGAACCGAAGAATCGACCAGCGACTTTGTGGATTGGCAAGTACAAATTAGGAAGTCGAACATTTGCTGCGTTCTTAGAGCTGGGCACCCGAAACCTGACACCTGCCAGGAAGAAAGCACTCCATTTGCGAAGCTATTTTCAGGACAGCTCTCAAGACAGGGCAGGCGCCATGTCCAGCTTCAACCTAGTATATCGCTCTTGGTTTGGGAAGTGCAACGTGAAGCTGACCACCGTCGGAAGTCCTTTTCGTCATCTTTCGCCACACAACAATCTACATTCTCTTCACAGGTATACTCACCTGCGCCAGACCGAGAAACTTCTCATTGACTCTCCACAGTACACACCGCAGACCCAGAACTCTCTGCCAACCCCATCCTGGAGGAAATCCATCCAAGTCAAGGAGCCCACATCGGAGGTGAGACGAACGATGCTGGACAGTAGGACTGATTGCTGACATGAACAGATCACATCGAGCTAGTCGGAGCAGCTAACGAAGGATCGTTCGTCCGCGGATTTTCGAAGACCAGGAGATCATGTCGGACGATGAAGGGTCGATTGGTGATGAAGACGACATGTATATCTCTGAAGACTATTTCGGCATGCGAATAGATGGAGGACGACCAGCAACAGGCCTGGCGAAGGAGGCGAAGACTCTGCTAGGCAAGAACTCCACTAGCGTGCCGGCGAAGGAGCAGAAGCGCAAGGTAGTGCCCAAAAGCATTACCGGCCTGGACAACACATCACCGACGACGACTAACCTGAGCGGTGAAAACACCAATCTGTCCGGCCGCTACCGCAACACTGATGATACTCTCATCGAGGTCCAGCGGTCGGAGCTGCCAGCAGAGATTGTCCAGCAGGTAGAGCAGTTCCTGGCTCCGGTGGCAGAACGACCAGGACTGGCGTGAGACCATATACGAGAGTCGATGCATCGGAGAAGTTGGACTGAAGCGTAAGACATCCTCGGACGCTTGGAAATGGTCAACTGACGATAGACGAGTAGCAGCTTGCCAACGATGCACAAAACCCGTAGATGGTCCGTACGATGAAGCACCACGACTGGTCATTACTGCACCACCACGCGAGCCTCGGGAGGAGCAAGCGCAGCCGTCGGAGGCGAGTTCCTGGGGAGCAGCAGGCAAGATTCCTAAGACGTTGCGGGTCAGAGGTAGAATGTCATCGGCGAGCTTCAACAAAGACGGCGCTAGAAGCAGTACCGGAGGCAGGGGAGCCGGGATCGACCACAGTAGGTATCCATGGTTGACTCCACGGTAGCGGTCCATTCGGCGAGCTTTACCGCTCACATGTGGAACCGGAGGGCTCCAAATCCGCAAACAAAGGCGAAGCTGCCGAGCAAGAGTTTGCGAACAAGAGATTGCGGAATGTCTTCCTCAACACAACCGTTACCTCCGTGCTTCCGCTCAAACTACTCCACGTAAGCTAGACTCGGGTGGCATAGATTGCGTGGTCCAAGCCTGGGAACGACCATCCTGCTGCTTGAGCTCTACAGTAGATCCACACATCCTGCTCGAATCAGCTCTGCGTTCTCTGGCGCAGACAGCACACTCTGTGCCATTGTAGTTCAACATCTGCGATGCAGTTTTAGCGACATCAAGGAGGTAAGACTGATGGCCACACTAGGATCGCCATCGTGACACCGCGGAGCCACAGCAGTTCTTGCCGCACGAAATGGATCAGCCCTTCGAATTGACTCTCACGTCAGACAGGATGAAGACGCTCGGAGCCGGGATTTCAGAGCCAGCCGACGCCAGTGTAACGTGCATTTGCTTTCCTCCAGACGATTAGCAGAACTAATTGAAGCCGGGACAAGTATACGTATCTCCGCGGCGATCCTTGAGGAGATACTCTCTTTCTTAAGCAGCAGACCTCTAAAGCGATTCGCATCCGCAGCTGAATTTAGCGACATTAAGGCTTGTCGATCGTCAATTCGAGGAATTGGGTAGCCGCGGTCAAGTCTAAGCTCTTGGGAGCATGGACTGCGAATATCTGGCGCACTTTCGGCATGGCTGGCACGAGGAAGGCGATGAATGGATGCGGATTGAGCTTTGCTATGAACTTTCCCACGAGACTGATGTCGGGCTTTCGAGATATCTTCATCCCGTCTGAGCCGTCCCTGGTCTTTCATCAGAGAAAGACTCAAAGCGCTGACAACAAACATGTCGAAATCGCATCTCCCAGGTCCGTGACACCCCTTCCTCGCAACACGTGCATTGAGGATGCCTGACCCGTAGTGCCATCAAGTCTTCTGCCTTTCGACGACTCGATCGTGTATATGGCCAGCTGCCTTCTCTGCCACTTTCTCCCATCAGGACAAATCAGATCTTAATGAGACCTCTCTGGACAGCTGCGATGCATCGGTATTCCCGTGATTGCAACCCGTGCGGTTGTCCGCAACGAGCGCATAGCACGCGCGAGTATGGTCTCGTCATCCTTGATAGCTTGAGCCTCGTCGATGATGACCTCCGTGTATTGGATGCTAAAGAGAGGGAGAGAGAGACGGCCGAGGTCCTCGACGACAGGGCCGCCTGCTCTTGCGCGTAGGGCGTCGAGCTCTGCTTTCCGATCCTCCCGTATCGCGTGCCAGTTAATGAACTGTGTCAACAGAGCTTGGTACTGTGTTGATAGCTGGGACAGTGGAACGAATATCACGTCGAACCTAGCACACAGTTGTTCGGCCGATAGATGTTTGTTGTTGTGTACTCTCCGACGAGGAGGGACGAGCGCTTGAACTCCTTGATCCAATGCGGAATTAGACCACCCGGGGCGAACACTGCATAGAATGAGGTCCGCCCTTCCACACGAGCAGCATTGATTTCGAGCTGTAGATGTGCAACGACGACTGCAGTCTTGCCGAGGCCCGGCTCATCTGCGATTATCAAGCCCTTGTAATTGTCGACCAGATGTTTGTAGCGGCCGACAGCGTCGCGCTGATGAGGCTCCAGCCTGAATTTGTTGAATCCATGCTCGATCTCGAAGTCCTTGATCGGCTCATTGGGACTAATGGCGTGGGGTCCGGGACGATCGTTCGATTCCGCATTTTCGATACCCATCTTCATCAAGGGACAAGCGAGAAGCAGACATTTGCGCAAACTCCTGTGCATTTCATCTGTCATCGTGATAAGCTCGTCTTTATCGGCCGCTGTCAACTTTTTGTCAGACTCCGTCGATGGCCCTGGTGGTTGTCTTGACTCGCCTGACTGAGATGCGTTGGGTCGTCCAACGAACAAGGCGTTGTTGTTATCCCCGCCCCTTCTATCACCAGCATCTGAGTCGTACTCCTCTACATCCAGCACCTGACTGACCGCGCGCATCTGGTCCTCATCGTCAGAGTCGTCTCTGGTCAGAGCTTTCTCCTTTGTCTTTCCTTCCGCATCCCGCTTTGCAGCCTTCGATTGATCTTCTCAATTTTTTTGCGAAGCTTATTCATGAGTCGTTTGAGATCCGGATTGACGACTTCGCTGTCAGAGCTTCGAATGTCGCCTTGCAGTGGTCGTTCGTACCGCTTACCGGCTCTGGCGGCGTCGACTTGGGCCTGTCGGATGGCATCATCTGCGGTCACATCGTCGAGCCAGCCCGTGATTGTGCGTCCTCTCAGCAAAGCTTCGGCAGATAGGAAGAGATCTTCGCCGATTGGCCCCCGTGGTGGAGGGGTATTGTATGGTTTCAGCAGGATGTGCGCCGCGTCGGACAGCATCGTAATGTGTGATTGGAGCGAAAGTTGTGCAGTGTGGAATAGGAAGTGCCGCGCATGCAGTCGAGGTTGTTGTCTGTGTGTGGATGCTTGCAAATGACGGAGACGGAAGATAGAAGATGATTGGGCTCCTCCTTGCGCTAGTCCCAATTGGGACCAGCGCCCTCGCGTAGCTTCTGACGGCGTTGGAGTGAAGTGAATGTTGACGGCTGAACCTGTGACGACAACAAACATCACATCCATTGTTATTCTTCTCTTCTTAAGCTGCAGTAGATTCTTGCCTAATGTTCCGACGTTGCTGTTGCTCATGGGAGCAATGCTGTGAACGTCACCTGAGCCGCTGTGACAGACGGTGCAATCGGTGGAGCATTCTAAGACGCTCCAGGAAAACTACCATAGCAGCTTCGATACTTTCTCAATCAACGAGTCTGGTATCAAACTCTAGTTCTGATCATTCATGGCTTGACGTACATGTCTGATGTCGCGAGTGTAACCATGGTCGTCAAACTCAGATTTGTTGACGTCCTCATGGAGCTGCAGCGTGTTCGTAGACGAGTGACGTACTGTGTCCACTGAGCGAATAGAAAAGATGACGCAGGTTGCCCCTCCTGATTGTGCCCTTGCTGTCAACCGTGATGTCTCCTGCGGACATGGCCGCCAGCGACAACGTCATATTGGTTAACATTCTCAAAATCTTCTCATAGATCTGCAAGGTGTTCGGAGACGAGGTGTCCACTTTGCGACATCTAGGCCCTGGACCAGATCGCAGCAACGCGTGAGTCGCCCGATGCAATGTACATAAATCGAGAAGCAGCACCGAAGTCTATGCTGTTCAAACGGGAGGGCAGCTCGCAGGTAACGGCCAGGTCGTCCGACGATTGACCATGTTACGCGGGTCGAGCAACGACCTAGATATCTTCGGGTCTCCAAAGTATCTATCGACATGTGAATTTGATCATTGCATGGATCGCGGTGCAGCTCTCCAAGGCCAAAGGCGACATCCAGCTCGAGTCACCAGGAGCAGCTACTGAGCAACACCTCTGTTGTTGGTTGCCTGTATTGTCCAAGGTAGACGATGACGGCCAGGGTGCGAAGTAAAGGTAGGGAAGGCCGTGACGAGTAGGTCGTCAGGAACGACTATTGTTGTTGACATGGATATTTTGATGAGTCAGTACCATGTGTATGCTGCAGAAACTCATGCTTGAACGTCGCTCATCTTGAAAGCCGACCCATGTCGGCAGTTCATTATCTCTTCGTGATCCTTTGCCCATATCGATGCAGCCTGCAATGCGTGGACAAAGTCTCTTGCTCACGTAAAATGCTCCTAGTAAATAACGAAAATGCCTCGAACATCAGAAGTCCCATGCGCCCTTGCCCTTGCTCTGTCCATCGTGATGACATTCTCACCCGATTTGCCTCCACATGTAGTTTGGTGTGCGGTGTTCAGCAACCCGCTTCCAGAACTGAGCATCGGACGGCTCAGCTGCCTCGTCGCGAGCCTCTTGAGGAGGTGCAGCAAGCACCAGCTTGTCCGTTGCGTTTGGATCCCATCTCACACACAGCAGACCGGTGTTGGTGCAAGTTCGGCAAGCCGCCACCATGGCTTCTGTCCTCGACCAAGCCCAGCCAGTCGTCCTCCATCTCAGTACGTCCTGACTCAGGCACTTGCCCTTGGTAAAGGAGTCTGAACGCCAGTCGGGAACCTTCTCCTGCACCTCGGCCAGGAGGCCTTGCACATCCTGGACTATCTCTGCAGGCAGTTCAGACCGCGCGACCTTCACCACAGTGCCGTCTGCAGCGGTGTATTGACCCGCCAGTTTGTGCAGGATGACATCCAGGTCTGAGGTCTCTGATGAGGCAACTTCGACCGATGTGGCTTGCTTTTTCGGTGGCTGGCTGATCTTCCTGGTTGTTTTCTCTCTGGACGCCTGGCTCGTTCCCTTCGTCGTCTTCTTCTTCTCCGGGATGGAGGTGTCCTCCTCAGTCGACTTCTTCCTCGGTCGTCGGATGGCCTGAAGTTCGATGCGTCGACTTGTTGATAGGCGGCAATCGTCATCTTTCTCGTCTTCGGAAACGGGTAGGTCGTACTCGTCATCGGCTTCATAGTCGTCGTCAGAGATCCCGATGAGGTCCTGAATCATCGTGATCTTTCTCCTGAGTGTTTTCGAACCGTTCGACTTGTCGTGGGTATTCTGGCAAGGTCAGCAATGAGCTTCGTGTACCGAAGTCTTTCTGTCCCACCTTTCGTGCCGTTTTCATCTTTGTGACTTTCGACGTCCGCTTGGTCGACGTTGTGGACAATGAGTCCCGGCTCTGCTGTCCATGGAAGCGCTTCCTGAACTGGTCTCGCAACGGCGTGGCCGTGTTCTGGGTGACGCATGTCAACGACGACTCTCCCGTGAAGATACAGCGCTACTTACGCCTGTGGACGACATAGTTGTCGACTTCATCGATGATACTTCGAGCTGAAGTGGCGATACTTCGAGCTGAAGTGGCTTACATGTCAGTCGTCAATCATCCAATCTCGCCAGGTGAGGCACCCAGACTTACAGTCTTCTCGCCTCGCTTGCTCTGGCCTGGAGCACGCAGTCCCTTCTTCGATCGGACTCTCTTCTGCGTCACCGCTTCAAAGTCATGAGGCGATGTTCCTCGCTTTGGCGGGCTCGGCGGAATCTGTAGTCGCTGTTTGAAGAGAACGAGCCTCTCGCGGAGGAGCCGCGCCTTTTCTTTGAGTGAGCCCATCCTGTTGGGCGAGATGCAGGATGGCGTTCGGGAAATAGTGTCGTTGGCGAGATGAAGTTGAAGGTCTCGTCGGAGGATGCGCGGGGGCTCGTGGAAGGATTCCGCGATGGAACGCTGACGATGAGGACTCTGCCACGTAGGGTGAGAGAGAGACGAAGCAATGAGCGCCTCGCCGCGTTCCTGGCGCTGTGGGATGGCGTTGATGAGGTGGTGAAGGTCGTTGTCGAGGTTTGAAAGATGAAGTCGAGAGGACATCCTGAATCCGCCGCCGATCGAAATCAGGCAACCCTGCATATCACCGTCAGGCAGCAATTCTGTTCGAGTTCGTCCACCACAATAGGCAGGCACAAGTTCTTCTCTCACCTTCACCAACCACCTTCGTCGCCCGAATCATCCTCTCTGCACAGTCATCCTCTCTCGATACACTCCCAGCTGCACCCAAATCTTGACCTTTATCGTCACCACACCATCTGCAGGCAATGCCCAACTACCCCCCATCCCGCAGAGGAAAGGACGTGATTTCCTGGCCCGATCCGCAGCGCAGAAAGAAGCGCCGCTTGAATGTACTAAAGGCACCACCATCTGGATAAAGTGGAAATGATGCCAGCCAAGCTGTATCCCGTCGCAGAAAGCGCCCAGCACGACCAGCAGCAAATGGCCCAGAAGGAGATGAAGTTGACGTCGTGGTTCGATACGAGATTGAGGTCGAGGATGAGCAAAAAGAAGAGCGTGGAGAGCAGAAAGAAGATGAAGAGGAGACGGGAGACCTGCACGGGTCAGATGACCACGACTCACACCTTTTTAAGGAGTACAGCTTGCCCGCCAACGCACGCCTGGCCAAGCAGCTGGACCCGCATGAAGCCAAGGAGGCAGTTCTTTACAAGCCACCCGTCACCGGCATAAGATTCATCGATCGGATGAAGACGATGAACGGGTAGACTCGGACCTGGCCTAATGCTCAAGATGTTGACGACTTAGATGCCGAAAGCGATTCCAGCAGCGACGACGAGCGCGATGTCAGCAAGCCGCTTCTCAAGCCGTCCTCCAGCCATGATGTGGACGACGATTCCTCAGTCATGATCGACGTCAACAAGAATGCACACTCCACAGCCGATCTGGAGAGTGGCGACAGATGGCCGTTTTTCCAGGTCGTCCCATTCGCATCATCGCACCTCTTTGATCTTGTCCGGCCCAACTTCACTGTATTGGACAGAGCGATCCGTGACGCCGCTCGGACCAATGCCGGATTACCTCTGACTGACGAGTATGATCCCAACGACGACGTCGTGATGACATCGGACGAGGAGGCCGAAGATAACACCACTGGCGACCACGATGATGGATCTTACGTGCTCAAGACGTCTCCGGTCATCGACCCAAAGAGTGGAGGCACTCAGATCCCGCACATGGACCAAACACTCCTCATGTCGAGAAGCTTACCTCCTCACGATGAATCAGACGACCTGCAGCTGGCAGCTCCAAGGAAGTCCAATGGCAAGGAGTCAACACCTGCCGCTCGGAACTCGTCAGTACAGTCGTCGACCTGGAAGCCTCTTCTCTTGCGGTTAATGACAAGCATGGTGTCAAGCACACAGCAGCCACAGCGATGACGACTCGGATGCAATCTCCGAATAACAAGCATGTTGTTGTCAAGCACGCAGCAGCCACCGCAATGACGACTAAGTTGCGACCTACGAACGACAAGCATGTTGTCAAGCCCGGAGCAGCGACAGCGATGACGGCTCAGTTGCAACCTCCGAACGACAAGCATGTTGTCAAGCACGTAGCAGCCACATCAATAACGGCTCAGTTGCAACCTCCGAACCTTGTCACTGTACCTCCGACCATGGCGACGACCACCATGTCCGTCAGCAAAGTCAAGAAGACTCTCCAGGGCAAGTCTCTCCTCCCGACGGCGCTCTCGAGTGAGCCAGCCTCGCATCCTCGCTCCCTCCTCGAAACACGCTTCGACTACATCCTCGACGACTCTGATATCGGATGCTAGAACCGGATGTCGACGAAAGGCACCATCACAGAGAACAACCCAGTCGTCTCCTGACCGTGATTCCGCTGGCTTATCAGTGACTGTGCCATCGAATGGCAAGACCGCTGCTCAACAGCAAGCTTCTCGTGAAGCCGATGACGTTTTATCGTTGCTTGACATGGCGACCATTTCGAACATCGCGTTTCTCGACAAGGACATGTCTATCCCGAAGGGCGAAGATGGAGATGATGGTGACAATGGATACGACGGTGATGCTGAGGATGACGAGTGAGATGTCGACAAAGGACAACGAGTACGATAGACGAGCAGGGTGTTAACGAGTGACAATGAATATGGAAGTACGGGTAGGCTGGTAATGACGGATGACGGCGTTCATTTTGACAACTGCGGGTGGGTGGCGTGTTTCTTGCTCCTGCCAAGGTTGCACGGTCCAAGCCGCACGTCATTGCCGCACTTTCCCCGCACTTTCCCCGCAATTAATCCTGAACGCGAGACCACGCGACGCGACCTTTTGTTCTCACCCTTACGAACTCCCACCCTCACGAACTCGAACAACCAGACATGCCCAGCCGCTTAGGAACGTGTATGCCTTTCACATCGAACGACGTCCCGTCTCTTGACCGTAACTCGACATTGCTACGATTCGCTGTGCACAGCTCCGCGAGCGCCTTTCATCTCTATTGCCGATGCACTTCTTCGTCCGATGCACTTCTTCGTTAATTATAACTGGACGCTCACATGTGGCAAAGGGCGAGCGAAGGCCGATAACCACCGTGTCGAGACCGCCGTCGCCAGGGTTGCAAAAGCAGGTTCAGATCAGAGGAGCAGGACGATAGCAAGAGAGAAGAAGTCGAGACGTGCTACATACTTATCGCGGGTTAGATAAACAACCATGTCGTATTGAAGCTCTGCCTGTGCAAATGCACGTCCAAGCCGTTGATCGTTAGACGAAGATCGCTCAACCAGCAGGGATGCTCTTCTCTCGTTCTGATGCCGTGCCGGATTGCCTTTCGTCTTGAATCACGTTCACCACGGCCGGCATCACTGCCGACAGTGCTGATGCCGATGCCGTAGAATTATCCTCCGCGATAAGCATCCCAAAGGTGGAAATGCAGCGAAGCATGCCCTCCTCGCGGTAAGAGTCTTCGCGCACTTGCGAGGCCAATGCCTCGCTGTTTCGAAGCTCGTGTCCTTGATAGACACCTGATCCTCCCGCTGGAATATCCTCATCTCTCTCCGGTCCTACTGTCGCGTGCTGAGGTTGCACTCTCGATTGTCCCTCGTTCCTACTTTGCTTAATCTCTCGACGCCAGGAGAGCTGGACTCCACGAAATAGCACGCTCAACGCCAACTGATTTTACCGAGCAGGAAGTCTGTCTGCTATTAGCACATCATCAACGCCATTCCAGGCCCGACTTCATACTCCACGGCCCGGACTTTGAGGTGACCTCTCTCTGTATTACCGACTGCCTCTGACACGTTATGCGAGCCGACGCCTGCGCTCTCGATACCCAGCCAAACATCTACGCGTCCTCGAAACCTTCCTGGTTATCGTAAATACCTCCCCAGTCGCTGCAGCTTAACGCCCACCACAGCCTCGACGCTAACTAAAAGCGCATAAACCAGCCGCATTAACCCGAGTTCTGGAGTCTTAATACACCCTGCCGAAACGCATGCTCATCTCGCCTTCTGTACTGCACGATCTACTTTACTACGTCCGGCTCACAACGTGTCGACAACTGTATCCTCCCGCAGCATATAAAGCCGTCTTATTAGCACGCCCTAATCCTTACACGTTGCAACATCCTCTTCCGGATTACACTCTATTACGCATTCGCAGCTTTCTAAGAAGATCCATTAACACGCCGCAACGTTATCTATCTTTACTATCTTTTTCTTCTACGCTCTACGTCGCTTACCTAGCCGGATTCAATCTTACAATCTCGCCGAGAGCTTATAATTAGGACAGCTTCAGACATTACGTCTTATATAAAGCATGTGCTCTGAAATTAAATGCTTCTAATAGATAGCGAGGTGTATTCCTAAAATGCTGCCGTCCTTAAATATCTCGGGTAGTGCCGTCGTTAATGCTACTGCCTTTAATAACGCTCTCTCGAACAAGGCTACCTTAAACATTGCCGCATTTAGCGCTCCGTCTACACATCCTAAAAGGCGGTATACTATTGTTCTTAGGCTTTCTATATTAGAGCTATAGCGGGTAGGTAGGAGGGAGCAACTGTCTAGGCTGTTCGAATCTGGTATAGCGTGTCTAGCTAATGCTTAATATAGTAAGCTGTATTTGCCTCGAGAACGCATTAGGCCACGCATACACGCTAGCAGAGCCTAAATTATCTTTTGTAGAGAAGATTGCGGAAGGCTAAACTCGTCTTTAATCGTAACGGCTATGCTGTAATTAAGGCTCTTAACTTCTAGAGGTCTAGCCTTCGACATTGTCGATTCGTAAGGAACGTTACAGAGGGCAGTCGTAAGACACGTCGGCAGTATACGAGTCGCGGCACCGGACGGGAGGACGAGTTGGTCGCGCTCGGTATGTTTAAGCTCGAGAGCTCTGCTGTACGTAGCATCTTTGTTCGCCAGGAGGGTGTTAGTCTGCCTGTCTTTAATAGCAGCCCGAACATACATTCGCCGGACGACGAGGTCGAAATTGCTCTAGGAACGACGGGTCCCTGTTAAGACATGTATTTCAACCTCCTTATTTTCCGCTGCACCTATGGTATATATTTCTAACGCTGGTTGTAGAGAAAGTCGCGGTCGGCTGCTGCTCGCTCGTACGCATTGTAGATGCGGGCGTACTGCTGTTCTCGAATGCCCAGACGGAAGGTTAGCTAATGGACGACAGCCCTGTGCATTGCTTGGGATACGACTGGGCCGGCCGATGAAAGTGTCCTCCGAATCTGCTGCTGAAGTATGGCCAGGCGGAAGGTCAATTAATTGACGTTTATGCGCGCGCACCGCTTTACCATTATTCTTATACTGTACCTTTCTTTCTCCTTCCAAGGCAGATATGTCTCCGATTTCACAATGTACTTCATACAGGGTGAGATCTAACAACGATCAAGGACGATCCAAATACCCGAGAATTGCGGGACACGCGATCACATGGTGTAGGTCTTGTGCTCGGTAAAGCCCTTGATAACGTAGGTGTCCTCAGTGTAGGGAGCCGGGAGAGCCATGGCAGAGCCGGCAATAAGGGCGACAGCAGAAGTGATCATGAAGGACTGCATTGTAGTTGTAGTTGTAATTTGGAAGTGGGCGATTTTTCGACTTGAAGTCTTGTTGAGGTTTGGAGAGTCGAAGCTGCTGTTGAAGATTGTAGTGAAGTTGTGTGTTAATAATAAGAGAACTGAGACGGATGGACGGGCCTATATATGTGCTCTCAGGCGTGGTTTATGGACACCTGTTGACAGTCGTCGGATCGACCGGATTGTCGAGAGAGTCGTCGGATCGACCGGATTGTCGAGAGAGTCGTCGGATCGACCGGATTGTCGAGAGAGTCCTCGGATCGACCGGATTGTCAAGAGCACGACAATCCGGTCGATCCGACGACTGTAAGACGTAAGAATAGTACACGAGCGAAAAAGCACAGGTTCTGCCATTAGCCACCATAGCGAGATTCACCCGCAGGTCCTTGTGCAGTATACAGACCACTCCGAGCTAAAGTGAGCTCGTGTAGTCATTGATGGTTGCCATGAGAGGGCTCGATAGAGTTCTCGACAGTATGGTATGGGCCTGTACGGCAGTCGGAAGCTGGATTGACAACGGTATGGCCGGCGCGGCTGTGCATGTCATCCACTCCGACTCATCCGCTCTCTAAGATGACCGACCCACGGAAGTCGCGGGACTTTGGTAAAGGATGTTCCCTAGTACAATCTCGTACTCGTTGTAAGTGCTGCACCGTAGGCCCAACGATCTGTAGCCTTTGTTTCGCTATTTATAGCAACTGCTTCTTTTGACTAGCTCCGATCCGCGATCCAGGTCGAAGTTGCTAAAGCCCGGAGCTACATCCGTTCTATTCTCGATGCACAGGGATGCCGGGCAGGGACAGGAACTTCCATCGTGTCCGATCAAGGAGAGGCTGATAAGTAACGTTCGAATGCCAAAATTGTCACTACTTGTCCGTAGAATTCGCCTTTGCTTAAGTCGACGTCACTCGGGCCTTCGGCACGTCCGGCTCTGTTCGCGTGTCAGCACTTCGGCGTGGTCGCTTCTGGTCGCCGGGCCAGGGACAACAAAGACGGCAACGGGCTTTGTTTCAATTCACCGGTCTCTCTCACTGGACTTGGCCGTTAAAGCCCACTCCTCCGATTCATGGCTGACAACGCCGATTTGTCAACACGCTGTATGCAGACCGAAGACAACGCGGTGCTGCCGCCGTTCATACTTGGGCAAGAGAAGAGTGTGTGCACATAGCTTCTCCTCCAGGAACAGTAGTCGGACGGGAAATTGCCCGTCACTCAGAACGCCGAATAGTCACTAGGCAGTCGCCCTTTTACCAACCAGGACGATTATATTAGTCGGACGGATGGCTTCGTTAGATGGTAACCGGGTATTCGCGCGTCGCGGATGCAGGTACCATTATCTTAGAAGTTCGAATTAAACCGGCATGAGTTGGCTAGGCGTGTCGATCGTACGGAGTGGGTCGCCTTCTGTGCGATAAAGTGGTCCTAGCAGAGGTGTGAGGATTGTAAGTCGAGATTCGAAGAGCTCGCAGGTGGAGCTTAATACTAATACCCTTGCTGTGTATAATGTCAGATCTAATAACGCTCGACTGCTTTTTGGTTTTAAACAGCTTCGCTGTAATAAAGACGGCTAGCTATATAACATCTAAGACCGGGATCTTAAGGGTTAGTACCTAGATGTTATATATATAGTCTAACATGTTATAGATGTTATCCCCTTAAGACAAAAAACGTAAAATACTTAAATTACGCTATTAATTAATTTCTTAGTAACGCGACTAGTTATATAACATCTAAGACCGGGATCTAAGGCTTTAGTAGCTAGATGTTATGTATAAAGTCTAACATGTTATAGATATTATCTTATTTAAGCTAAAAACGTAAAATACTAAAATTACGTAAATTATTAATTTTAGGATAACGCGGCTAGCTATATAACATCTAAGACCGGGATCTAAGGCTTTAGTAGCTAGATGTTATGTATAAAGTCTAACATGTTATAGATATTATCTTATTTAAGCTAAAAACGTAAAATACTAAAATTACGTAAATTATTAATTTCTTAATAATGCGGCTAGCTATATAATATCTAAGACCGGGATCTTAAGGGTTTTATATATATAGTCTAACATGTTATAGATATAGTTGTCTTTAGACTTAAAATATAAATTACTTAAATTACGCTAATAATTAATTTCTTAGTAACGCGACTACCCATATAACATCTAAGACCGGGATCTAGAGCGCTAGTACGTAGATAGTATATTTATAGTCTAACATGTTATAGATGTTATCCTATATAAGCTTACATTTCCGATTCTAAATACCTTATTCCGTTCCTTAGAAATCGTAGTTTGTTAACTATTCGAGGTAATTTCTATCGTTCTATTAAAATAAAGTAAGGATTTTTCTATAGTTAGGTAACCTTACTAGCTTAGGGTACAGCTCGGCTAGTAGCGGATTAAAGTAGTCTCCGAATCTGCTACTATTAGGATTTAAGGCGATCTATATAGTACTAGTACTAATCTTAAACTAATTGTTAAAGGCCGCAAATCGCGGCTAGTATTTAAAGTCCTAAACATATAGGAATTAGAGCGAAGTTGTAGAATGCTAAGGATAAGTCTAGCATTTAATGTAGCTAAGGTGCTAGCCTGTCCCGAGAGGCTACCTATAGTAGTAACTAGTATATTAATCCGTAAGTTTAGCCTAGAAGCACGCGCGCGATAGATTTAAGTCTAGATTCTAGTAGCCTTCTATTTAGGTACGAGATAGGCTTAAAGGTTAGACTTCTCCTTAATAAGCTACTTATTCGTAGCGGTCGCCTCTTGCTCTTTAATAGCTAGGTTGTTAAAAGCCTTTTCCCTTGTCTAATAGTTACTTATTAGTATTCTTTCCTCTTTTAGAAAGTCTAGACCTTTACTAGGCTTCTTTAAGAAGGAACTAGACATACTAAACTCTTTCCTTACTCTATATATGCTTAGTAGAAGTAGCTAGTAGAAGAGTAGGATCTTTTACCTATCTTACTCCTATACTAGTTAGCTATATTAAGAATATTCTAATTTTACTATACTCTAGCGTTAAACTGTTATTTAGTATTATTTTTATAAGGACCGAGCTTTTTAGATCTTTTAAACTAGACTAAGAATCTTTAGGCCTTAAAGATTCTAAAAAAAGTCTAAAAGATTTAGATTATCTAGGCTTTAAGACAGAATACGTTATCTTACGTTATTAACGTAAGGACCTTACCTTTTAGATCTTTTAACTAAGATCGAGGATTTTAAGGCCCTAGAGATTCTAAAGCTTCTTTAAAAGATTTGTATTTACTACGTCCTAGTATAGAATACGTTATTAAGTGTTATTAACATAAGGTATTATATTTCTAGATCTTTAAAATAGGATCGAGAATCTTAGAGGGCTAGAGATCCTATAAAAAAATTAGAAAATTTAGATTCTCTAGGCTATAAGGTAAGATATATTATCTAGTATTATTAACATAAGGCCTAAGAATTCCGGATCTTTTAAAGTAATTTAAGGGTCTTAGGGTCCTAGAGATCCTAAGAAAGTTTTAAAAGATTTATATTTCCTATATTCTAGTATAGAATACGTTATTAGCTATTATTTACGTAAAGTACTATAGTCCTAAATCTTTTATTTTAGATTAAGGATCTTAGGCCCCTAAAGATCCTAGATAGTTTTTAAAAGAGTTAGATCTTCTAGGCTTTAAGCTATAATATATTATTTAGTATTATTAATATAAGGTCTTCTCTTTTTAGATCTTTAAAGGTATATTAAGGATCTTAGGGCCCTAAAGACCCTAAAAAGAATATAAAAGATCTAGAGATCCTAGGCCTTAATAGCAAATATACTATTATATATTATCTTATATTATTACTATAAGTCCTTAATATTTTAGATCTTTTATATTAGAATAAGGATCTTATAGCCCTAGAGATCCTAGAGCTTACTTAAAAGATTTACTTTTATAATATTCTAGTATAGAATAAGTTATTTAATATTATTAGTATAAGGCCTTAACTTCTTAGATCTTTAAGATAGGATCGAGAATCTTAGGAACCTAGAGATTCTTAGAAAATTCTAAAAGATCCTAAATTTCTAGGCTTTTAGGATAGAATATATTATCTAGTATTATTAACGTAAAGCCTTAATGTTTTAGATCTTTTAAGCAAGGTTATAGATCTTATAGCTATAGAGATTCTAGAGAATTTCTAAAAGATTTAAAAGGTTTAAATCTCCTAAGCCTTTAGGCTATAATACTTTATTTAGCGTTATTAACGTAAGGCCTTCTTTTTCTAGATCTTTTAGATAAGATTAAGAATCTTAAGGCCCTAGAGATCTTAAAAAACTTCTTAAAGATTTAGATTTCTCTAGCCTTAGGAATAAATATAATATACTACGTTATTAATATTACTCCTTATATTTCTAGATCTTTTATATTAGATTAAGGATCTTAGACCCCTAAAGGTCCTAGGAAGATTTTTAAAGATTTAGATTCCTTAGGCCTTAAGACTAAATACGTTATTTAATATTATTAGTGTAATAGACTAGATATCTAAGATCTTTTACTTTAGAACTAGAATCTTTAAATCTATAAGGCTCTAATTCTACTCTTAAAGATTTTTATTTACTAGGCTTTATAGACTAATATATTATCTTACGATATTAGCGTAATAGAATTAATTATCTTAATCTTATTAATAATATTTAGAATCTCTAGGTCTTAAAGATCCTATAAGAGTTCTATAAGATTTAGATTCTATAGACCCTAAGGTTAATTACATTATCTAACGTTATTAGCGTAATAAGACAGAATTCGGGATTTTTAAAAACGGATATAGGATCTCTTAGTTATTAAGATCCTAGAAAACTTTTCGAAGATTTAGATTCCCTTAGTATAATAGACGAATACGTTATTTAGGGTTATTAGCGTAATTATTAAGCTTTTTAGATCTTTTAGTCTAGATTTTAGATCTTTTGCCCTTAGAGATCCTTAGAAATCTCTAAAAGATTTAGATTTACTACGCTATAGTAAAGAATACGTTATTTATAGTTATTATAGTAATAATTAAACTTCTAGAATCTTAAAGTATACCTTTAGGATCTTATATCTTTATAAGAGTTATATTACCTAAGTATTTAGGTAGAATACGTTATCCTATATTATTCGCGTATTAGCTATACTATTAGGATCTTTTCTTTTAGACTTAGGATCTTAGATATCTAGAGATTCTAGACTATATCTAAAAGATTCTAATTTACTAAGCTCTTAGGGAGAAAATATTATTAATATTTATTCTTATAATAATTTAAATTCTAGAGTCTCTTGGATTTTTCTTAGGATCTATAGCCCTTAGAGGTTCTAGAACATTTCTAAAAGATTTAGATTTACTAGCTTATAAGGCATAATACGTTATAAACTGTTATTAGCGTAATTGCTTAAGTATTAAGATCTTTTATATTAGCTATAGAATCTTAGAACCCTAGAGATCCTAGATCTGTTTTAAAAGATCTAGTATTACTTAGTTACTAGCCTTAGCTTAGTTATACTATTTCGGAAGCTTCTAGATACTACTAGACTCTTTCGGGGAAGAGCTAGATAGACTAAGCCTCTCTAAGAAGCGTCTAGATATTACCCTACAATCCTAAAGGACGCTCTTTCCTATAACGAGTAGCTCGACTCTTAGTAGTAAGCTTAATAAATTAATAAACGACGATAGTATAGTCCGATATAGAGCGCTTTATCTTATTACTAAGCTTATTATTCTCCTTTAGCTTGCGGTTTCTATGCTACTAGTAAGTTGCGTTATAAGGCTATTCTTTGCCTCTATAAGCAGCTTGTTATAACTAATATAGGATTCTAGCTCCCCCTTAAGCCCTTACTCCTACTCTATAAGGCGCTTAACTTTATTATCGGCAGTCTAGAGCTTCTTAACTAGATCCTGCTTCTCTCGTATAGGCTGCTCGTTAGTAGCTTTCTAAGCTGCTAGTTCCGAGGACTCTCGATGTGCCTACGTATTTGCGTACTCGCACAGGCCGGATTGCGGTTGCTGTAAACATCTCTATCTATCCAATCGGCAGCAGACCGATAGCATGTCCTCCTACCAGACCGGAGAAATGCAGGCTAATCGAGTTGCCAGACGTTGTTTAATAAATGATTGTTGACATAAGAGAGGCCTTCAATTATAGACAATATGGCCCCGCGCTCGTAAAGTAACATATCTCTCGAGCATTCCGGACTTGAACTATTTGTTTGCAACGTCGCAATGTGTGTAGATACTACTTGTATTCTACAACGTTGCTAGAGTATAACAATTGCGCCTGGCGGTACCAACGGCTTCGCTGTAGTCTAAGGTTAATGCAGCAGCGGCTGCCTCTAAACGGGAGATTTTCTCGCAGGCCGGCGATAGTAGGTTCATTAGATAGCTTTTCTATCCGCAAGCTCGCAGTATGGCTTGTTGCGTAAGATCTACGTGCTCGAACACGGTGTAATCCTCCTCTAAATATTCGTTCGGCAGCAGGCATCGCTAAGAAGCGGCAGAGTCGGCAGACTTCTTGCTGAGACACACAACCTCCGCCGTGTTGTGAAGGCGCTTCACCGGAATCTGAAATGTTAATGCACCTCGTTAGCTATCTCGCATTAGGCAACAATGATTCGGATGCGATCGTCGACCAGATCCACGTTAAGATCGATAGGAATGCTTGCTGCAGGCTACTTACGAGGAACCCGATTGCGTAGCCGCTTACGTAGCATTAACTTGCGTAGCATCGACCGGTCGCCTCCTCTGCTACGACTAACTTAAACCATTTGGTGTAAAGGTCAAGGGTTTAGTCGACGACGATTGGAATGCAGTAGGTAACTGCCTCGATGACCTTGATAGCGTCTGCTACCCTCTTGGAGTCAACACGCGCTTTGCTGCTATTGCGAATCTTGATGCAAGCAAGACGCACGAACATAGGCCCGAATAACTCCATAATGTTCTAGTAATTAACGCCAGTCGAGGATCCTCCGTCTTTCTAGTTGTGGAAGACGAGACGCTGCAGTCCGCTTATGTTAGCAATAATCGCGAAAAGCATGTCTTTGTTGGGGTTCTTAGCCAGCCTAGATGAAGCACGGTAATGTGTTTAAACATGTGTCCGGAGTGCGTGTAAAACTTGAGGAAAGTGGCAAAGCCGTTTATGAAGAATTGCTTGGAAGAGTACAGCTCCTCCGGCTGCGCGTCGTGCGGAGGTGCTCACGCGCTGTGAGGACAGACTTGATCGCGTTGCGACTGCATCCGCAATCTCGTCGATATCGAGACGCGGGTTGGACGCGATGGACTGGATCTCCGGCTCGATGAGCTTCACGCGCGAGTTGATCTGGTCCACTCCGGTCTTAAGCTTATTGGTGTCGCTAGCTACCGTTCCAACCGGTTAGTGAGCTTTGCGGTGGCGTTGGCCTGGTCGGCGGCAGAGTCGGAGGTCACTTTCGAAGGGATCGCTTAGCAGTAGATAAGAACCTCCTTAATTCGAGAGCCCCAACCCATCCGATTTTGCCGCCGATTTCACGAGTTTGGGAAGCTTAGAGTGGACGGAGGTGGACATGACTTTCGATGGGATTGCTTTGCAGCAAGTAAGAACTTCTTGCAACGTTGACTCCATTTCTTCGGCCTAAGAGATGCTTGAGAGGAATTGGGAGCGAGGAATGATGTAGCGGACAGATGCCTTCCAGAAACAACGTCGAAGCCAGACTTACTTGCCTATGCAGACAGAGCTGTGCCTGCTTACGTAGTTGGACATTAAGTAAGTCGCCAGTCCGACCCACCATACCAAGTCACAAAGTTTGATCCAGTCAAATGCTACCTGCACAACCTCTATCGTTCGAGCGATCGCTCTAACGAGTGACTTATGCATGTCTTTCTTCATTCTCCCCAACAGGCCATCGAGCAAAGCAAGTCGCTCTGCCCAGAACTAACTCCCTCTCCTGCTCATCTGCCGAATGCTGCCGGCTCATCTGTACCACAAATCGGGCCGCGTGTGCCAATATCTCCAAGTACTTCCAGAACTAAGGTGACGATGTCGTGCAGCGGAACCATTAATGCATCGTCCGGCTTCAGTCTCTCCGAGCCTAGCAGAGGTACAGTGTTGTTGTGTGCATTCAGTGCTGGGCAGGATTTGAGCTTTGTCTCTGCGCGGAACGGATTGACGGCTTCTCAGCCGTTCACCACACGCAGGATGGAAAGACTAGCCGGTTGAATGCGAACAGTAGAATGCAGTCGGGTGCTCGCATCTTACAGGTGACCGAGTTGGCCGTACATACCGATGTGGAGGATCCGTTGTTCAACGCAGGATCAGACATGGTCTAAGTGTGCTGTTCTTTCAATCGAGTCTACGAATCCGTTTTTGTTTATCACAACGCTGTGCATGGCAGTCTCCGGCTGAGTTGCCACATCCAGTCCTTCCTTGTGAAGTTAAGGAGCTCGCTCTGTGCCAGGTAAATGGGGACTTCGGGCTGGCTTTGCATCGGCTTCGAGGTCATCAATCATGACATCCCACTACGTCTAACTTCGTTACATCCTGAAGTGGAAGGGAATGTCGAAGAGACCTGTGGGCCGTGAATGTTGGACTGAACTCTCCGCCTCTCCTTCTCCTTTATCTCCTGATTGCCCACCTTGTGCTCCGACTTCTCTGCTCATGCAGCCGGGAGATTCCTCCTCATGTGTTGACGACCAGGACCCGTCAACCGCGGTCGGAAGTTCGAGTTTGTGAGACGCATCGATGAAACTGCTTGCTCTCGGGTTGCTCGAGTGGACCGTGCAGGTGGCATTCAAAAGGCGAGGCACTGGGTTTGTTGCGGCGGCGAACGAGATGTCCTTGCGAGAGCGACAGTGGTGGAGCAGACACGGTCGGCTTCGCGGAGGAGTAACTCGTAATCGGTCCTTGTGGCAGGCGGCGGACATTTTCGACGACGGTGGTGACAATGAGGATCCTCCGATCGCTGATGATGTTCGGATGAGGATGCTCGGAGCAGGTTGCTGATTGTTCGTGTTTATGCAAGGACAGGACATCGATGGAGACAGTTTCCGAGAAGGTCCGAAGTTGCTGCCTCAGGCACAATGGCCGAGTACATCGTCGCAAGATGCCTCATTGAGTACAACTTCTCTCGGAAGTCCAAAAATGATACACTGCACGACATGTGATGATTATTTGAGCACTTGAGACCGCAAGAAGGCTGGCGCGAATGCACACGTGGCAAGACGAAAGCAAAAAGAAATCGCAAAACATACAACACTACGGATTCCCCAATTGTCACCAACTTGAGTACTAGTGTAGCGATTAGATGATTATCATGGCTGATCGGACGGGAAGCCGATTTTTCATCTATCTGTGGTCGTATGTGCTTGGTGATCAATTTCTATGATAATATACCTGCATCAAAGGCGATATCACCTGTCTTCGTGATGGACCTTGCGACGGGTCACTGCTCAGCTCCCGAGCGTGCTTTGGCATCGCCTCGTCGACATAGTTTAGAGCGGCTGCTTGGTCGCGGTCTGGTCGATGCGGCAGCGTGGTATTACATGCGTTGGCATCTTTTTCAACACTCCAGCCTCCAACCAAAGTAACCTTCCCAAATATACGAGGTGAGCGTGAGGTCAAACAGCGCTGGCAAGTTGACCAGCTGGCCGGTCAAAGTCTTCTTTTCGCAAGGTCCAGATTCCAAGGACGCTGCTGTGTTCAACATACAGACTCTGTTGTGTTCGACATACTGACTCTGATAGCTTCGTTCTCAGCACAACATTCGCATACCAATAAGCCGGGACGGAGGAAGGCTCAGCTCTTTCAAAACTTGGTTAAAGACAATGCTTGTGGCGAGAGGGGTCTGTCACAGACTGCAGCAGCAGCAGCAGCGATAATGAATTTCCCAGGTAACTTGGATGAATACCAATGCTTTCGATGTATGACCACTGCTCGACTTCCTGAATCCGTCCATTTCATCTCGATCTTAATTTTCCGCTTTCCATCTTCATCTAGCATTCCTATCCACCTCATCGAGCCATCACCAAAATGCCAGGGCCGACACGACAAACACGAATGCGTAACACGTCCGCTCGTACTTCGATAGGAGCATCAATGATCGCCGCCATGGCGAGTACGCCGCTTTCGCTCGTACACCTCCGCGGCTTTGCCATCGCCATCGTACCCCACCTGGATCGCCTCTCAGTTCTGGATCGCTACCCAGTCCTGCCTCGCCAACGAGTCGTCAATGCGGGCGTAAACGACCTCCATCCAGTTGACGATGCAGGCGCCGCTGATCGCCGTCGTGGCGACCACGACAGTGCGGACGTGGGTCTTGGAGGTATCGACTTGGTTGTCAGCGTTACGCTCGGCGGTCCGGTGGTGTTGTCGACCGTGTTCGGGATGTTGTGGAGCGCGGCATCTGAGCGGTGACGATGTCGATGTCGAACCGAGCGGTCCGCTAGTCTGGCACTTACGGCATCGCGGAAACCCACCATTGAGACGGCCGTGGAGGAAGATTTGCGGGTATCGTTGTTGTGCTCGTCCTGGGTGTGCCTCAGCTAGTCCTACAAGCGAATAGTCCAAGGCCGGGTATTCGAAGCCGGGTCAACTCAGGCGTTGGGAAGGTGGAGGTGCTAATCAAATGTGAGAGTGGTTAGCTTGAGTCATATTACATGTGTGCATGTGATGAAGATCAGCAAGGGAGGGTGCCAGGGAGAAAGAGTGGATCTACGTTAACAGCTCCAACAGTACTTGTTCGCCTTCTTGCTTTTGAAGAGACTCTCAAACGCCGTCATCGGCTGCAGAGTTTTGCATTTGGGGCAGAGTTTCGCATTCTCATTAACGGACTCGGGTTGTGATCGCACCGCATCTCGATTCAACATGATGTGCCAGCAGCTATGGTTCCGTGTTTGGGATGGAAGCAAGAGAGGAGGAGAGAGAAGACGAGAAGGCGATGTGAATCTAAAGCGGTAGACGAACGTCGGAATGCAGTGTTTAATGTCTTTCTTGGCCAGTAGAGGCTCGACAAAAGCGGAGTGTTCTTCCAAGCGTCTTCCTGTTTGTCTGGGGCAGCTCTGGTGAGTGTTTGCAGTGTGCATGCACACAATCATGCCGCTTGATAGAACAAGGCGGAAGGTGGATGTATGTATTGCGGTACCTTCTTGATTTCGCTCGAACTGCACACAAAACACGAGGCTGGATGGCTCCGAGTGTGCGACGTGCTGATAGGACGAAGATGTTTATTGAGCATGGATATGTCTGCCGAACAATCAAACCAGCAACACTCTGGTCGTTCTCTGGCAAAGAGTGCGCAAACTCAATGGTGCATTTCATCTTGAGCGCAGCCAAACAGATCTGGCGTTTGTCCTGATGCTGTTGATGAGATTACCGGAACTCTGCCTCCTCTACTTCGTCTATGTTGACAGTGGATTTGATGCTTTTGTCCACTCAAGAAGGACGTCGAAAACACAATCAGTGGGAAGCAGACCACGACAAGCTGTCGCATTCGACAGCATGTCCACCGGCGAGGGCTCCCTTCTCGGCGTGAAGTACATCGTTGGGCTCGGCAAGGCCACGAGCTTGATTTCTGGTTCGGCTTGTCATTGCGGTCGGTTGCGCAGGTGGTGTCGAGAGTAGAGGACAATAACTTGAAGTCCGCAAGCGGCGAGAATAGGTCCGACCTCTTGCGCGATCATGAGTTTGAGTAGCTGTTGCGCACTGCATCGATAACTGAAAGGATGAATGGAGACGACCTCACTTTGAGGGTTGCACTTTGCCTTTGTGGTACGTGACAGGTAATCCTTATCGTACGGACAGTCACCCACGACCTTCCCGAAGTTCCGCAGCGGCCACTTCATCGCATCTGTTGCTGCCTCCTCCTTAGCCTTCCCAGAAGCAGCCGCCTTGCTATTTACATTCTCGCAGTATCTGTATTCAGTATTTTCGTGGATTGCGATCGGAACTCCTATACAAGGCCTATGCCATTTGAGAGTGGTGTGATTGATAGACGCAGGACGAGAATAGTTTCGTAGTGTCAAAGTCTGCCTGCTAGCCTGGTACATAACATGACAGGACAGTGCGGGAGCAGCGGCGGAGATGCTGGCGAGCACAAGCTTGCTGCGAGTGCGGTGTCCGAAGTAGATGCAGGGCACTCATCTGCCATAAAAGTCGGGGGCCAGCGATCGCCCTTTAATGACAGATGCGGTGGCCATGCGAAGGTGAACGAATCCTGCGAGGATGCGTTGCCATCTCTTGGAGAGTTGGGGGACTGAGGGTCAAATCGGACATGTCTCTTCGCGCGAAGTCTATCGATCGCTTCGGGAAATACCCATCGCCCGTGCCATGCTTTTCTAGAGAAGAAATCGTCTCCATCTCCGTTGTACAAGTGAGTGGATGCGCTTTCGATGGATTGCCAGGAACCTGTGAGTGATCGTCAGCAAAACGCTCGCTTCATTTCCCATGAATGGACTTCTTACTTTTGACCTCTCGATGACTCCCTTGACCTGATGACATTTGCTTGACTCCCTTCACGCTTCCAAGACGCCGCCAGTACTCCCATCACCCGCCTCCCTTCACCTGACTCCCTTGACCTGACTCTCCGTACCTGACTTCCTTCAGCTGTCTCCCTTCAAACCCAGCAACATCGCCAACATCGCCAACATCGCTTCTTTGGACGCATCAGCTAGAGCGCGAGCACGGGTATCTTCTCAACAGAATGTAGAAATTCCGGGTGCATCTAGTCAGACAGCGGTGAATTTCCAAGAACGATTGATCCCCTGTCACCTGGTACGCCGCGCAGAGCTGTACCAACGACAAGATGGCCGGGAGTCCAAAGTAGTGTGCTCACTGGGCCGTTTGTAAATCGCCATCTTGGCATGACGTGCTTCCGGCGCAGAGAATGTCGCCTCAGAACCCATGTGAGTTACTCCAAAGATATCAGGCGTGTCCTTTAGAGCATCCAGAACTGATATCATGCGTGCTGCCTCTCTGGCTGGGCCGCCAGGAAGGCCGATGCTTGTCGTTGTGGTCAAGTAGCGCAGTGGCGTCGAGAGTGGTTGCGCTCCTGATGCCGCGAATTCGTGTACTGTCCGCGTTGGAGGCTCTTTCGTCGCTTCCATTGCGATTAGTTCTTTGTCGTGACCTCCTCCGCGGTCCTCGGACGCCTGTGCCGCCGCATTCCGCTTCGCAGCTGCTTTTGTCTTTTCCATCACCGGCGGCGCTGTATCATGTATCAAGAACGTGCGCCCAGATCGCCTGTTGGCGGCGTGGAATGTACGTTGTCCTCCTTCTTTTCAACATAGTCTCTCACCGTCGCCTTCCGCGTCGACATCGGCGTTATCCTCTTCGAGATCGGCGTCGCCGTTGAGAGCTTCGTTGTCGTCCTCTTCTTCATCCTCCTCGTCGCCTCGTTGCCACAGTTCCAGCTCCACGTTATCGTCGCAGTCGTCGTTCTCTGCGTAGTTTCTCGCATCGAAGGCGGGCCACTCTTGCTCCAACCAGCTGAGAAGCGGGTGAAGATTGGTGTCGCATGAAGGATCTGTCTTTAAACAACAGTCGAAGCGGTGCAGGCTATCGAAAAGGCATGAAGTCCGGAGCGAGTGCCTGGACAAGGTCGAGCATAAACTGTGCTGAGGATTATGCACCGGAGCAAGATGCAGTGCACACACCGATGTGAGAGAAGAAGTCCGCCCAGGAGAAGAGCTGCACCAACGGCAAGGCTGTTGGCGAGGGTCACAACGGGAAGGGTGATGGTCCCAGAGGTGAAGCAAAAGCCTTGCGTTTCGGAATTGAGAACAAGCTAGAGTCGCTGTCGGACATGGTGGCGCACCCTTCGCTGTTGCCGTGGGTGATGCAGCGCAGTGAGTCATGATGAGCTTGTGCTGGTCGTCGACATCGACTGCAGGCGACTGTCCCTGGATCGTGACCGCGGTCCTTCCAAGGAATGGCATGGCAGAGAAGCCGAATTGTTCTTCCACCTGCAGCCTTGACGTTTGCATTTCGCGATAGAACCGTGGGCATAGCGGCATAGCAATGGCAAACAGCGAGGCAAGACAGCAGAAGGACTGTACCGGCGGACACGAGCATGAGCAGCTGGCCCTCGCCGAGCGATAATGTTGTTCGTCCAGTGTCCAAGGCAGCGAGATGCACCTACTTCACGACAACCAGAACGAGGTAAAGCTCAGGCCAGGCATCAGAGACCGTCGGTGGAGAAGGCAGCATGTGTATTGCTTGCTGCGCTCCCTTGGTCGACAGGAGAGACCGATATTGCGACCTACGCCAACCATGCGAACAAAAAGCGGACCGTTCAAGAGAGGTGCACGTCGGCAGAGTGCGGCGTGGCTGAAGCTTGGTGGGTACATCTTCCTGCAAACAGCAGTCGCCTCGTCCCATGAGATGAGAGCTTGAATCCGCCATCCCGACTCATGCCAGCATCGATGGAAAGTGTCAAACACGTGGATGCATGCAATGTGAGAATTCGCAGAGCTTGCCCGTGGGCAGAGATAGACGGACGGTCGCATAAGCATTCTTGACGTCGGGGTATGGTTTTGCTATGGCATCGACCATGTTTCCGACCACCTGGTCAACGTTGAGATCGCTGTACTAGTGCGTATGGGGTCCTTCGCGCTCTTTGAGCATCTCGAAGTCATGCATGATATGGGTATGGTGAGGTGCACTGTAGGAAGCATCGGTCCCATTCACAGACTGTTCATCAAAAGGATTGAGATCGACTCCAACATCAACGTGGGCGGGACCGACTGGTGAAAAGCTCAGGAGACCCGGAGTCTGGCCGTTCGCCAACGGTGGTGCACCCTCGTTGCTCTCGTCCGCATGCAGAAGGATCTTGCCACGCTCAGTAGCACGGTATCATCAGCGAATAAGGATTCGTGAGACTTTGCGCGATGCGTGAACAGTACGGAGAACAATGGGGCGACTGCCGTGGGCTCAGGGGCAACGAGACATCTCGTCCGGTCTTCAAAGGTGTTTGCGGACCTGTGCAATCTCGCGAGCGGTGGTGTCGAGTCCGGATTGACGGCAGTGAACATTGCTGAGCTTTTTGCGTTCGTTGCGAAGAGCGCTTGAAGCAAGATGAGTGGCAACAGTAAATAGGACGCACTTGATGTTGTCCAGGATTTTGTGAGAGAAAAGACCTCAGGATCGTCGTCGTGTGAGGGATCGTTCGGTGGCTGGAGGAGTCCTGTATAATGTTCAAGCCGCTGTGGGATGTGTTTGGTCGGACGTCCTGTTTCTGATTGACCGAGCGTTTGTTCGCTGATTTGGACAGACTTTGAGGTCTCCGAGAGACTCAAGCTCATGCGGCCCATCGACAAGACTGCTGATCCGCGCCCTTTCGGATTCGAACGCAGATGTGGGGTCCACGTCATACATAGGGCGTTTTGCGGCGGCAAATGAGATGTAACTCTGTGCGGGCTGCACTTTCTTGTTCACACCTTGGATGGTACTGTAACACGTGCTTGATCCTTCGTCGTAGGAGCCTGTAAGCCGCTGTGGGATGTGCTTGGTCGAACGTCCTGTTTCTGATTACTCGAGCGGTTGTTCGCTTAATTGGACGAACTTTTGGCTTTCACAGCCGCAGCGGATACCAGCAGTTGTGGGACGAATTTCAGCAGTCGTAATCATGCTCAGCGAAGGTAGGGAAAGTGGCAAGCTGCTCGGTCGAGATGCACTGCTTCCACGACTTCCAGGTACCTTGCATGGCAACTCATGTCTCGGAGGAAAATCGTGCTCGAGCGATCCCAGAGTCGTAGTTGAAAGCAGGCCAGGAGAGGCGCGAAAGATCTGATCGTTGTCCGACGGACCGACGGAGGATCTTATTGGCGGTGACTTCCAGACTCTGGGACCGGCTGTGAAGGAAGATAGCAAATCCACTGTTGTCAAATCTGCGGATGCCGGGTGACTTGCTGCTGGTCTTGAGATCTGAAAGCTGCGGTAGAGTGATGGAGCGGGCTAAGAGTTCTCCATCGCGTGCTAAGAATCTTCGCTCTGTCTTTACGCCGGCACACCCCACCGAGCTGCTGCTTTGCTGGACTTCCCTGCGAGTCTCGAAGGAACGCTGCTAAGAGGCTGCCTACGCCGAGATTTGGAAGAGAGATTGGACTTGATGAGATTGAACTGGCAGCTGAAAATATGAGGATTTCTGTGTGGTCGACGGCTGATCTGATGTTTAAAGGCTAGCGGAATGTCCAAGGGCGTGGTAGCCGGTCGCACTTGTGCATCGTAGATGCGGCTCAGACTCGCGAGAACGGGACGGCGAGGATGTATGGCGGGTAGCAAATTTGACTGCAGTTCCTGTAAGAAGCTGAAATCGCGACAGTCCGCCGAGGCGAGTCGGTCTTTGTATATACTTTAAGAGTCGTGATTCTTGAGCCGCGGATCGGCTATAGTGAAGAGTGTAGCTGGCGCACCGTGTGTAAAAATACTGGCAGAGTGGACACGAACACAAGCGAGCCTCACTGGGAAGCTGGCACGGCGCTTGTGGTGGCGGTTTGCAGGGTCGAGCATGTCGTTCTGCAGCAGCATGTAGTGTGCAATAGCCAGGAGGTGCTCCGCCGTTACCAGTTGTTCCGGCATAACTCGTTGCTCTGGCATGCATGCGTGCGTACAGGACATGCCGTCCATCGTGAAAAGACGACTGTGTAGCGGTAGGTGCGGTCGATCTCGGTATGGATTTGGGCGGCGTCGCAGCGGGAGTGTTGGATGATGAGTGTGCAGGCCATGCTGAGGACGGACTCGATGTTTGTTGTGGAGAGGGTGCATTGTTCGAGGAAAGAGACTGCGATGGAGGGTGGGAAGACGAAGAGACTCGGTTCGTGTTGTGTGAAGCGTGAAGCCGGGTTTGAGGACCTCGCAAACGGCGTTCATGGCTTCACTGGAGGAGGGGAGAACTCGGAAGACGGTGTAGCAGGTTGCGCGTTCTTGCATGAGTCCTACGGTGTATGGCAACGAGAATAGCTTCGACGAACGGCGGTCGGGTTAGTGGGAGCGGCTGGAGATCATGGAAAAGCGAGGTCCTTGACGAAACGAGACAGCAGCTGTGCCTGAAAGCCCGGCTAGAGCAGCAGCGCAATAATTGCAATTATGGCGAAGACAATGTGGAGTGACCACACAAGGTACGGCATCGGAAGCGCCGACTTGACCGAGGCCAGACTGACACCGTGTTGCAGCCGAAGTCTGGTCGAATACGAATGGCGTGGAGAAGAGGCTCGAGGATTGACACCTGTCGTTCGCCAAGAGCTGGCGTCGATAATACTCGTGCTGATCCTCCAACGGAAGCCAAAGAACAAAAGCTCGGACGTACCCAAACTCCTGCTGGCTCTGGCGGCGAGTCATGCGCAGCTCAGTAGTCATCCGTCCGCTCAATAACTGTCCAATCATGTGTGGTGACCGTTCTCTCCGTGTCTCTGGCATCTCCCTCTAAGCCATGGTGTCATTGTGCGGTGGCCTTGCTGAGATCGTGTGGCAAAGGCACATCGAGAATGGCACCTGCATAGACATCGGAAGCAAAAGCAAGGGTGGATGGGTAGACCAGTGATGACGCCTCCGAGACCGGTGTTGGACGATGCTCCGAATGGGTGTGTTCCGTTATCTATGTTCAGCATGAGAGGTAAGCTGCTTTCGTGCAGCATCTTGGGGTGGCCTTCCACAGCGGACTCAATGAGAGGGACCTAGTCCGCTCCGCACGACTGATCTTCTCGGACCGGCCGTCGAAGGCTTGATCTCAAGGTGGTGTGTTGCGCATCGTGGATGATCCAGGGCGTAGAAGACCAGTGTCGCCGACGAGTGATGGATCGCGGCCAGTAGGTCATCTTGCAGAGGTCGAGCGAAGGCGGGGAATTCCAGCGGAAGCATGCGGAACTCAACCTGAGAGCGGATGTAGGGTCACAAGAGGGTCGAGCGAAATCTGGACGTGTGGAGATCGAGCCACGCCACGACGCGGGGTTCGAGCGATGCCTGCTGCAGAGCTTGAAGAGAATGTCAAGGTGAAATGGCCAGTGCGGCCGACAACTCACAACGCGGCAGGTGGAAATCAAGCACTGCTGCCGGGAATACCATGGATGGCGATTCGCACTCCACGTTGTATCCTCAACCTGGCACCGTGAGACGGCGACGTGTGTATCTGTGATCCTGACGGCGGCGTACCCTTGTGCTAAGGATCTTCTCCGACGAGAACACTGGACGGACCGTATCTGGGCACGACGAGGAGGATGCTGTCGTCATGACCTCGTTCGGCGGCCTAACAGTAAACTGGCCGCCATCTATGCCAATGAAGAAGTGAAAGCTGGGCAAAGATATCTTGTCGCAAGACCTCGAGGCCGCGCACCATGGAGGTCTGGTTCGATACCCGGAGGCGAGATGTTCGAGACGGGAGCTGGATTGATTAGCCCATCTAAGCAATTTCGACGGGCGGCATGTTGTTCAGCTCCGGCGTGAGTAGCGGGACCATTCGCTGCCAGGTGGAGGTTCTGACGCCCGCAGAGGATGATGGAGGTTATGGGACTGACTGATTGGTACGGTGTCGAAGGCGGATGAAAGTGGTTGCGGTCTTCGATTGAAGGCCGAGTGTGAAAGCAGACGCCCTCGTAGATCGCGATCGCTCAGCTGTTCATGTGTAGTAGCAGATTTGGCTCAATCGCTGACTGTTGCGGCGACTTGTAGCGGGTCTCAAGGCATGCCAAAGAAGCCACCGCCGCGAGCACTTTCCTCTGAGAATTTCGGCACGCCTCATCGCATCCTGCATGCTGCATGTACCAAAGGCTTGTAAATGTCATGCAACTTCATCTCTCATCGACCTCACCGGCACTTGGAGCATGCATCGGCCTGCTCTGTCAATTCCACTCCGCAACTCACCCTTCATGCTTGTACCATTCCATCCCGAGTGCCAGAATCCTCACAGGACCATGGCATTGCAACTCCACAGCCTCGTACCAGGCACTCTCCGTGGCGGTCGTCAGGTGTGCTGGGCCATCTCGTCAGACTGCTGCAGTGACTTGCGGTGGAGTGCGGCGACAACGTTGGCTTGTATTGCTCGTTGAAATCAGTGGAGAGGCGTCGTAGGCGCTTTGAGTCAAGTTGCTGGCGCTGGCGTGAGCGTCCTGATCAGCTGTCCTAATCGGATCGACTGAGAGGGCAATATCACCGTAGGAGTTGGAAGAGGCGCGTCTTTATTTGCTCCAGACTGTCCAGATTCTAGAGAAGAGGAACTGGACTACGATTGAGCTTCTCAACTTATGAAGTGCAGCATTCCTATGCAATGAATTAACAATCCTCCTCCGCGAGTCCGCCTTCTCATCTCCTTTATCTCATCGCCTCCATCGTGTCCGCGTTCTCATCTCCTCCATCGTATCCGCATTCCTCTATCTTATCCGTATTCCTCTACCGTATCTATATTCTCATTCCTCTTATATAGCAGCTACCGGTCCGTACCGCTCTGGTCGCCAGCCTTTCCTCGTATGCGCTTCTTGTTTCCGGTAGCAGGTCAAGTATGGAACGGCGAATTGATGGCGTCGGCCATACTCGTCATATGGCTGACGTCGCTGCGTATCTGGATCCCGGTCGCGGTAGTCGCGGCTGGTGAAGTATGTCTTGTTGTTCCAGACACATCCAACGGCGGAGGACTTGGAGAGGCGCAGAACTGTTCGGATGCTGTGTGTTCTGTCAGCGGGAAGGAAGGTGAAGACAAAGTCGTGGCTTCGGTAGGTGCGATTCGCGATGTTGACGACCTCCAGCACCGTACGCGTTTTGAAGACCTGCCACACTGGACGAGTCTCCCTCACCTGCTTGATCGGCAGCGGCAACCAGAGAGAAATAAAGGCAGCGACACCCAGTGTAATGAAATGTGGTCAAGTCGACAACTCCTCCCCACGAAGTCGAAACATCAGTAAAGTTTCTGCCTGAAAGATGCCTGAGGATCCAATCCTGAAAGCCGACTTGACGCAAAACGCATCCTACAGGCTCGCACAACGCCGCTCAACAAAGGACTGAGAGACGAAGTTGTAGCCTAAGGTAACGCCCCAGGAACATTTCGGTCTCTTCAGATTTTCCTCTCGGCACACTGGTTATCGAGAGTAGAGAAAGCTGTTCGAGAAGAAGAGCGAGGACGGCTCATCATGTTGACGAACATCCGTTCCGTTCCGTTCATCGCATTTTCAATCGAGGACAATGATGCGGATGGACACTCTGCTGCATCACCAGCCCACGATGAAATGGCGTTAAAGTATGCAGTAAGTGACTTGGTCTCGGCTTCATGGACACATGAATGGCCAAAACTTTGCTTGAATGCGTCGTGACCATCCTTGACATACTCCGTCTTGTTCATCGACATCCATATCCCTTTCACCATCTGTCATCGTTCCTGCTCGCTCATCGCCATGATGTTCTCGGCCATTGCTTGTCCAGAGCCACCTGCAACTTTCTCTTTTTTGTTCTTTGACATCGTGGTCAAATGCCATCCTTCAGTTCCAGATCTTGCCGTAGAGGCGGATAGAAGTGTCTGGCCTCGTCGATGGCCGTAAAGGCGTGTTCAGGATCCTCCGGAATATGAGCTGCCCCACAGTACAAAAGTCTCCGTTCATGTTTGCCCGCGCTGTGACTTGTTGGGCGCCTGCACTCGGTCGTGTTCTGCTGTTGGATACGAGAGAGGCCATCTTCTGTGTCATGTCGCCCTCTGCCGAGCTTTGCTGTCGGGTGGGAGAGAAAGGCCATCTCTTGTGTCACGTCGCCCTTGGCAGGTAAAAAGAGGCGTGAGGGCGCCGTTTCAGCGCCATCCGGCAAAAGAGCAGTCGTTCCCAAGACGGGAAAGCTGGAGTTGAATCGGTCGGCCGACACGGAATAAGTCCAAATTATGCCCTGCCGTTGATGATTTTGTGCGCCGTCAGCCTGTCCGCCTTCGGTGATGGTCGTGTCGTCTGAACAGACCTCATCAGGATGGCTGAAATCTGTGTCACCGCCGAAGGTGCCTCCAAAATCGTCATCAAACTCGCCAGAGCCGAACTATCCGAATGGAATTGTTCGATTGCACACTAGCAGGCAGCGAGGTCGGATTGGAGCCGGCGATGTCCACAATGGCAATTCTCAGGTTGATCGGGTCGATTCAGCTGGCCGACATTGCCGAATCAGTGACAGCAAGGTCAGCCGTTGTTCGAGATGCGAGATCTTGAATCGACTCGGCTGATCGATAGTGGGTGATCTCCAGCTTGGTGACAGTGAAGTCAAGCTGTGGCAGGTGTTCGCCCAGCCGGTCACGGTCAGCGAATTGCGAGACGATGATCGACAATGGTGGGGTATGCTGCAGAGCAAGGAAACGTTGCCTCCCGAACAGCAGCACATTGGCAGTCCATCACAGCCGGGGCATTGACTTGTCGGGCGTCCGCGCTCGGTCGAGATTTGCTGCTAAGAGAAAGGAATGAGAGAGCCCGAAGGAAGGAAGCATGCTCGATCTTGGTTTCGAGGTAGACTGCATCTCCGGTGCTTTTGCATTGATGCTCTTCGGGATCCGTATGGAAATGCGTATTCATCTCAACAGCCTTCCGCCGAGATTCCGATGAGGAATGGGCTCGGCTGATGAGAATGAACTGGCGGCTGGCAGTGCAAGGACTTCTGTGTAGCCGACGACTGATCTGGTGCTCCCATGCTGGGCGGATTGTCCGGTCGTGTCTTGGTCTTTCGCTGAGGTTCCTGGAATTGCATGCCCATTCGCAAGAAGAGCTGCACGATCTGATCACTGCAGCGAAGAATAATCCGCTGCCAAGTCATCAGGACTCCACAACCACAGCCACACCGAAGGACTTCTGATTCATCCTACCGTCCTCGCAATGCGTATGATTGATGCTGCGCTCCGCCGTGCGATTGCCAGCCGTGGCGCGCTGAGAACTATGTCTCTTGTTAGCCTCTCGTTGTGGGATTCGCTTGCCAGACGTGGCTTGTTGCGGGCGAAGGTCGATCGAGAATCTGGACGGCGTGCCTGAGCAGCCCAGCCTTCGCTGTTTTCGATCTTCGACCGGATCGGGTCTGTATGGTGATGAGGAGCGGCCTCCTTCGACGTTGCTGCTCGAGAATTGCAGAATAAGACGACGGCCTGCTGATCCACAGACTTGAGGCACCCAGCTGCGTGGATGAATGAGCAATCCGAGTGGCTTCGGTCTCGACCAATCGCTCACATTCGGCCCGCCAGTAGGAGTCCCGATCCAGGTGATGGTGAGTTAGATACGAGCATCCTGTCACTTGCAATTTGGCGATTTGAAGTCTCAAAAGACGACTATTTCCTGAGGTCTGTCAGTAAGCAGATGCATCGAGTGATACCTGGTGACGCACCGCCAATGATCATTTTAGGTAGCTTTAAGTGCACCACCGCATTGGCGAGAACGATCACCTCTCTGCTAGTGCCGTGGGTATCGCGTATTGCATTTTCGTAGTCAGCATGACCGTGCTAAGGCGGGTCATGCATATCGTCGAGATGCTGTGCTAAAAGATCAGAAGTCAAGCGATGGAGTATATTGCGGGCTTTGATGATGATTGTGAAGAGCAGCTCGCAGATGGTCGCCAACTTCGTAGTCGACATCCGTAGAATCGAAAGGCTCTCAAAATTGCCCGCAGCTTGACTTCCGTGACCGTACTCGTGTGGCAGAAACCAAGGAGGTCAGGTTTGGCTGTCACGCCGATTGTTACCGTGGCGGCGAGGCTGTCTCGTCTCGTTTGCGGCGCTAGAATGAACAGTGACAGCAAAGGTTTGCTCGCCCGCGCGGGCGAAGATGACTTTGATGTTGACCGCAGGCCTGAGATCATGCGGTCCTCGTGACGGAGAGTTTGCGATGGCGAATTTTGCGCTGCGGCCGGCAGGCTGAGATTCTTCCGTATGTATACTCGCGTGTGGTACGGCGAGTCGTGGACAGCGACGTGTTGAATTGTGATCAGTGAATCACAGGCGAATTGCCGTACGCGGCGGAGCAGTAGTGGCCTTTAGTCGAATGGCTGGTGCTGCGTTACCTGTAGCCCTTCCCAACGCCGTCTTCACAGAGGCGACATTGACGAATGCGAGCCTTTCTGAGCTCGTAGCCTCCTCCATCGCAGTTCTGATGGTGCTCGAAGCCTTCTCGGTCGTCAGCTCGGCGTCAGTCTCGACGTACTGGAGATTTGTGCAAGACCGTGGTTTCGGTTGCAACAGCTGCAAGTACTTCGCGCGCAAAATCGATGCGATTGTCGAAGATTCTCGAAAGTGAAGCTCTCTGCTGCTGCTTTCCCATACTTCCGCGGCGTTGCTGAAGGACGTGATTTTGGACTCTGGCGTGGTAGAGTTTCGACCGGCAGAGATGTCATTCCCAGCGGATCTGGTGTGGAAGGCATTGAAGTCGCGCTTTCGACCGCTGCCATCAGATCAGAGATCTAATTTGTGTTCTTCAGGCTGTGGAGCTCCCAAAAGTATGTCTCCTCTTGTCGCCTCGTCCGTGATGTTTTTCTTGCGCCTCTTGGTTTTATGGCCGGTCTGCCAGTTGTGACTCCCATCCTCCGTCTCAAGTCCACTGCCAGAATCACTCGCTCTTGTCCGGATGTTCATTAACGACTTCATCGTAAGTATCCAATTTTACCGATCCAGCTTGCCAACATACTCTGGAGCGTCACTGTTCAGTCTGATCTTAACTCGATGGATGAACTTTTAGACCAATCCTTCACCGTTCTCGTGAGCGGCAGCCGGGACGGCATCATTCCGACATACCATATCATGCCGAGACGTGCTCCTCGAGAATTGCGAACACGTTGTCGGCAGTTATGTGGTTCCATGCGCCCTTGGCAGACGCCTCTTGTCCCGTTGCATGCATGCGAGAACTTCGCCAGAGCAAAGCGCATGTCGATGGCCATGGCAGCTGGTCTGGCGTAGGTGAGCTGTGTTGAAGCAAGTAGACCTTTGAAGGGTCGAGCAAAGAGACGTGTCGACGATGCCGGGTCTCATGCATCTCACCGTCGCTTGTGATGAATGTGCAGGACGTGGTTGTCTCCATGCTCTTGATCATCACCCATGTCCTGCTTCACCAGATCGGCTGGAATTCGTGGAGCCTTCAGGCGATGAATGAGCGGTCCTGTGCATGTTGACATCGCAGTCTGAATGGCATAGAGGACAGCAGCCTTACGGATGTTGTTTGGCCGAAGCGATAGTGCTGTGTGGAATGGAAAGGAAGATCAGCGCTGCGGTATCGAACGAAGGGTAGATGCTTTCGTTGGAGAACGACATGAGGCAGGGGCACAAGAAGCCGGAGACGGATGCAGGGGATCTCTCGCTCGGACTCGGATTCGGACTTGGCCGCGACGCCGAGTCCATCGTCGGAAACAAACATCTGGTATCACTTCATCCAAGCTCATCCCACAAGCACTGCCCGTCTGGACTAACAGTGTGCACATCAGATCGATCCCTTCACCACCAAGACCGCCGCCGCGCTTTTCAGCATGCAACCCAACCCAGGCGCCAGACGTCCAACCCGCCAGTAGACTCCCATCTCACCAAGCGACGAGCTTTGTTCAGCGAAAGCCTTTGGCCAATCATCTTGCAGTCACTCGGCCTTCTGGACGGAGATCTCTTCTGCAGCTAGCTCAACGCCGTGTCTTCTGCAGGCACCAGCAGCGATGATGATTTGAAGATTGTGCATCGAGCCGTGGATACCAATACTGACTCGCTCCCGAATGCCATGAGGTCATGCATACTGTTCAGGAACCCAAAGGGAAGCCCTGCGGCCTTGTATACGTGGATTGGCGGGATGAGGACAAAGTGTGGTGCCAGATCAATGTGTGTAACAGCACGGCCATCGATGCAGAAGTTATTGGGTAAACTATTCGCCGCGAGAAAATATGCATCATCGAGGCAGTGATCCTTACGCTGGCGGACGCTCGACTCATAGATGCTCTCCTGGTGGCTGCAGCGACCTTTTCCTGCACGCATTTACGCATTCCAGACAGCGTGATCGGTCATCCCGGGATCTGCTTGTTCGTAAAGAAGCTGGTAACGGCTCCTCCTAGTGACGCCGACCGCGATACATACGCCGCCATCACTACTATCGAGGAATTGTTACCGCTACTCTCATCTCTCCGATCCCTCAGGTGGAGCCTGTCAAGTCTAAGCGAGGCCCTCGTATCACCGGCCCGGCAAAAGATTTCCGTGAGTGATTTCAGGATTATACCAGGTTGACAATCGAAGCCCTGGACTGCAAAACTGCTCTGGCCACAACCCTCCTGGCTGGTGCTGCATTTCTCTGACATCGTCGTTCCTTTGGCCCTAAGCAGACTCAGCACTGCGCCGGAAGAACTGGACAGTGAGACTGCGGAGCAGATCGGCATCTGCAACAGCGCAGATTGATGCCGTGCGCAATCTCCCACCCTCTCGATTCACCGAAGGTCAAACCGAGAAGCTCGAAGAATATCTCGCGCATTGACAAGGTCATCAGACGGGCACTTCTTGCAGCGTCTCGAGGTGTTGGAACAGCACATGCACACTCTGACCAGATTCGTTGCTGCACGATGCATGGAGTACGAGATGGAGAAGTTGGAGTGGTCTAAGTAGCTGATGGGTGACAATATTGTCCGATTGACATGATTCAGCGATGAAGAATGCAAGGCGAGCACCGCAGAGAAAGCGGTGGAAACGATATTTACGATACCAAGGATTTAACGGAGTTCTGTCCAGTACTTTGATCATCCCGAGTTCTCTCTTTCGACCGGCCGGAGCAATGGCGGTGAAGAAGTGTGTTGACATCATGTACCGTCTGCCTGCCGCTTTGCCTTGAGAGGAAAACACACCTTCCGCGGGTCCAAATGCCAGCTGGTTCGAACCTCCGAACTCACCGACTTGACCTACGAGAAGACCCTCAGCGGTGCCCGCTCACTCCGCACTACCGTTCCGTGAGCTTCAAGCGCTACTCCGCTCTCCCTCGTGAAGTGCGCCGGAAACTTCGATATCCCTACACTCGGATGCGGGAGACTGCAGCATTCGGTCTCCTAGTCCGACAATTCGAGCGCACCTCTGGTCAGCCTCCGTCCGATTTGGGAAGGTGTCGAGATGCAATGGATCGTTGCTTTCAACTCCTCTGCGCACTGCAAGATTGTCGTGCTCAAGGCGTATTCCACGGCGACATCAAGTCGGAGACTCCCTCTACATTTCTCTACTTTTCCTCCTTTCGTTTTCTCTTCCAACTGGCTGGCTGGGTCGCCGTAACTTACGTGATGAAGTAGAGGCGAACACATGAGATATACATGATACATTGCTTTCATCTGCTGCTGTCTTGATCAAAGCCTTCCATTCCAGATCTGAGATATCACTGCTAAGCTGGAACGTCTCGCCATCCTATGCCTACCGCGGCTCGCTCTTTTCGGCCTATGAGAATTTGCTGCTCTCCTGCACCATCACCGGCACGACCTCCATGTTACGGCCTCCCCGGTCATTGAATGTTTTCCGCCGGAACTCAGGTTCCATCTTGTCTGGTAGAGTTCCGGTGGCGTACTCCGCAGTCCGTCCAGGCGAAGCAGCTGAGCTCCTCTGTACGATTCTGCCAAGCTGTTCAGTCGACTTCCATGAGGGTCGTAAAAATAGAAGCCTCAGGCCGCAATTATCGTGTGCGGTCGTCTTCTCCACTTCACTTCACTTCATCGACAATCCACACACTTCACTTCATCAACATCCACTTTGTATCAGCTTTCCAGCAACCAGTTTCCAGCACTAATAACCGCTTCGCATTACCCGACGACCACCGACATGGCCGCACCATCATCATCTCAAGACGTTTTCTACACGCCACCAACGCACAGGCAGCAGAGCCAGACCCCACCACCTCCGTACAGCGATGCCGTCGATCACAGCACACCATCCCGCCGTCCTCGCATCGTTGACGAGATATCAGCACCGCGCTCTTCATCACCTCTGCCATCAACCAGTAACTCCGCGCCGCCGGCTTCTCTCTCCACGCAAGAAGAAAGTTCTGCCAACGTTAACAGCGACGACTCTGCACCGCCGACGTCTTCCACCTTTCCAGGAGATTTCTTGTCAAGTACCGTCAGAGGGGAATATCCATCTGACGACGGCGTCAGGGACGACTTCGTGCCGTCGTCTTCGAGCACCATGCAAAAAGACACCTCGACCGACGAGATGAGCGACGACTCCGCACCATCTTCTTACACCACGCAAGATGGACCTTCCACCGACGACACCAGCGGAGACGCCGCGCCGCCGTCTTCCCACACCAAGCAAGAAGCAACCTCATCCGAGGCCGTCGGCGACGACGCCGTCCCGCGATCTTCCCGCACCGCGCAAGACTCAGCGTCATTTGACGCCATCAGCTACAACTCCGCGGCATCATCTTCCCACATCGAGCAAGAAGCGGCTTCATCCGACGCCGTTGGCAACGACTCCGCGCCATCGACTTCTCACAGTACCCGCGGAGATGTCTGAGCCACACTCATGTACGGTACTCAACATTCGCAACGCAAGCGCTCAAGATCTGACAAGATGTCATGGCGGACTTTGGGGTTGTGGATGGCGTCGAGAACAGGACCTGAAGAGATGCGCTGGTAGAGGACATGGAAAGCAGCGAGCTTGTGGGAACATCGTGAGCTTGCCATGAGGAGCGATAAAGTTTGGCTTTCGGAGGCTTTGATGCCGGAGAGTTCAACATCTGCGAGGAAATGAATGATGGGATGATCAAGAACGTCATGAGAAGAGACGATGATACGGATGAAACGGGAGAGGAGTCTAGGAACACTGAAATGACGGCATTCCTCAAAACAAGACTGCTTCGATCACCTGAATTTCGTCACTCATTGCCAAAGAAAACTTCTCTTCTCTTCCATCTCATCTCCGCATCGAGCCGCCATGTCTTGTCAACATCGTCTGCCTTCTTCACCGCACCCTCCTCACCTGCGACCAATTTTCCAAGAACACCACCAAGCTCCCCTCAAAATTCGCCGACTCCCTCCAGTCCAGCCTCGATTACAAACTTCAGCGAACCCATCTTCTGGTGGGACAGGCGGGAGGGCAGTCCATGTTGGCATCATCAGACATCTTTCGCTCGACCTTCTTCCCAGTATGGACGCTGCAACCCGAAGCCCGAGCTCCTCAAGATTTGGCCGAACCAATTCTTCTCCCTCCTTGCAAGCGAATCGCGTTTTATGGTCTCGACGAATGCGTCATTCTACATTGACGTTGAAGAAGCAGACGAATTGGTAAAGCCTGTCACATGCGCCTCCACTTGCCTTGTCACCTGCTCCACCGATTTCCAGATCAATCCGTTCGCATGGATGAGCGAGACGTCGGAGGTTGGTTCGCCGGACGTTCTGTTTCGAATGTCCACGTCCAAGAAGCTATGCACCTCTAGGCTCTGGAAACGTAGTGATGCGAGGCTGTTCGCATTTCTCGTTCCACAAGCGATTCTGCTCGATATGCTGAGGAATTGAAAGGAAGCCTGGGCTGATGGCGACAACAACCGTGGGCAGATACTGCTTCACCATGTCGATGCTCTCATCGAATTCATCCGGTACTTTCAGCTGCTCTTCCTGTGGCTCGCTCCTTGGAACCTGTTCTCTTTCCTCTGCATTTCTTCCTCGACACGACAGCGCAGGACCTTTCGGAGAGTACGAACCTCTTGAAATTGAGACTCTCCTCAGTCCAATATCCGGAGAAGATTCTCGTGTTCAGGCATGACAATCTCAATCGAGGCAGCTTTGATGCAGCTGACTCCGGAGTCGTGCAGTGTGTGACTCTGATAAAAGTCATGGTTTTGACGATTTACAGGAAGTCTTTACTAGGAGGAGAGATGACCAGCAATCGCGACTGAAAACTCCCACCTCTATCAAGACCAAGCGGGATCTCGAACAACTGGACATGGCAAATTGCCATGCTGTCTGGGTCAGTCTTCCCATCGCAATGTTTATCGTTCTTGCTGACTCTGCTCTCCGCACAGGCGGGTTTCGCCGAAGCTTGGAACGATCTTGGCGTTGAGTTCTCCCTCGTCCAGACCACTGTCAAGCCGGCTATGGAGACGGAGAGTTCGTCTTTGAGGAAGCTACGCTCAGTTTCGTACAGGCATGTGTGTCCCTTGATCGAGGCTGCGGTTGCATATACCGAACAACTTGATACCGATTCCGATTCTGAGGATGAACACTGCGAATGCGTGGATAAGAGCAAGGCTAGTCAGACCATCGGTCAGAAGGATACCCAGCAGGAGGACGTCAAAATCGAGTCGGACCCGAAGACGATAAGCCAGGCCTCCGAGACCGCTGAGATCTTGGCCATCAAAACAACTGAAGATCCCACTATTAAGGCCGCTGAACCTCGAGCCGCCGAGATGAGATTACCGGCCATCAAACTCTCTGAGCTAGCTACGAAGGCTACCAGAGTCCAGGTCGTTAAGCAGGCTGTCGAATCCGAAACCGCTGAACTCGAGATCATCAAGCATCCCGATGAGGGCATCATCGACGAAGAGGACGCAGTCAAGCACGCCGCTCAAGTCCAAGCCACCAGAAACGATGGCGTGCACACCAGGAATGAGGAGGTCTTTGGCTCAGCCGTGATAGATCCGCATTTCGAAACCTGAATTTCAACGGTCCGACGTCCAGCATCAAACGCTTGTTCAGTCTCGTTTCAACATGGATCGCAAGGTTGTCTGAGAGAATTGCAAGCTGCTTGCAATTCTCTCCGACTTGATATCCCGAGCTCTGCATAGCTAACATGTCGAAACTGCTGTGCTCCGCGAGCCAATGCCAACTCGGGGAGATCCAAGCGAATCGGCTGCCGGGGCAGCACCCGAAGATGCAATCACGCCTGCACCGATGCATTGCGGGTAGCGACCGACTCACCTCCCTTCACAGTGGAATTGACGTCCTGCAAAGACCAACAGAGCGACGGCATTTGGATGATGCAGAAGCTCGCCAGAATTCTCGTGGCATTCTCCAACATTCTCAATCACTGTCTCTCACCTCCATTCCCGCCCACGACGCCATCCCAAAAAGCGATCGGCCGGACAAGCCAATCAAGGTTCCGAAAAATCCTCTCCCGATCTTTATTTCCGCCGACAACACCACCCCGAGAGGCGATTAGCCGGACTGGCTATTCAAAACCCTCTTCTTTGCCGCCCGCCGTGACTGGGCTCTCCGAACATGCCTGAACCACATTCGATCCCTTCTGGTCTTCGACACCTCTCGATTGCGGCTTCGGTTCTTCTCCGCAGTGCTCATCCACCTGGCCAGCATTGAAGGTATCCTATCACCCCATTATAGGCCTCGTAGAAGTATGCATCGAACTTCTGCTAGGGCAAGATGTCATGGCGGCACATATCTGGCAGCATTGGAACTTTTTCTGGGAAGCTCGGCCTCCTGGCGATTCGAGCAACTCATGCCTTATTCGTACACGGAGAAGTCTCCCCGAATCTGCCGTGATTTGCTCACTGCGGCGACAGGTGCTCAATCACCAGCCATGTCTGCAAATCAACAGCCGGGCGCGCCAGGCGGCTTTCCTAACGCCCCAGGGAAGGGCTCCACTGGCGCTCTCGGGCCCACCAATTCCAACTTTGGTAATCCTGCGGCTGAAATGAACCGCAAAAACCAGCATGCCGACGGTAGTATTCCTTCGCCCTCGGCTTGTTTAAAAATACTTTCGCTGGCCGGCTCGGTCCAATTCTTTTCTTTCGCTCTCGTCTCCGATGCAGCGTACTTTTCAACTGGACCGGCAATGATTTGGTCTCATCGGTCTAGATACTCCCAGGACATCTCCAGCCAACTATGAACGTGAGGCAAATAATGGTGAGGAGGACAAGGAGGCGCAAAGGCCACTTCCACCATGGCTCTGCAGGCTCACGATGCAGGCGAAAGTATCCACTACTCTCGTCCACAGCATACTTATCCATCTCATCGAGCACTTTGCCCAATTCATCCACCAGCCTTCTATCCCGTTCTTTTAATGCTTCCTTCTCTGCATCTAAATCCAGGATTTCCGACACTTGAATGAGAGCCTGGTCGGAGATGTACTCCTGGCGATGTCTGCGACTGGACAGTAGCGCGGCCTTTCGACTCGATAGTTGAGAAATGAGGTGCCGTGTGTCTCTGCGCTGGTCTTCGATCAGCTTGGCGAGGTCCTGGAGGTGCTGATACCGCGAAATGAGTGTCCGTTGATTGTTGAGTTCGGCGGCGGAGGGAGAGATAAGTGCGTCCATCCTGCCAGATGGAAAAATTGCCGAAGCTCTGCTAGGATACAGACGGTGGGTGCCACAAGTGATGTAGTTGTATCAACACGGCGGGAACCGTTTCAGGCGGGGTTGTCACTGGGACAAAGAAATGTAAGACAACTGGTCTTTGTCTGGCCCTTTTCAGTCTCCGCTCTGTTTGTCGTACGTGCCGAATGCTCCCTGAGAAGAGCTCGGACGCTTGTAAAGTTAGCTCTATTGCAGGAGCATGTCGTTTTCATAGGGCGCAAAATAAAGTTTGGTAGCTGCGAACTTTAAAAGATGAAGTGAATTCATCCATGGACGAGACTTTGACGATGTCCAGAATTGCCAAGGCTCCACTCTGAATCAAGCTTTGCTCCAAATCCGGGTAGCCGCATCTTGCACATCACTCTACAACAACAATGGATGCTGAATGACGCTGTTTTGCCATTCATGTCATCACTATGCGTATCGTTACTATCGGTAGGGCGTCATGCAGTCGCCGGTCGGAATCCAAACCACTCGTAGCAGGAGACTTAGCCAATCTTGGTTGTGAGGACCGTTCAGCCAATACCAGGGACGACAAGGACGAAACGAACGACTCCACCGGCTATAGCGACGACACTTTACTTCCTTTCAGCCGACAGGAACGTTCTCAATAACCCCTGAAGCCACAGGAGGCTCCTCTGTGGTAGCCTGACCACTGCTAAGTTCTGATGCGCAAGATATGCGAGAGCCAGAGCTTTCAACGCCGATATGCACCCGGTAGCAGCGATACGAGGACTTCTACATCGAACAGAGACCTCGTTGACGAGAATCATACGGACTACCTCTACCGGACGAGCACACGCATGATGTGGAGGCAGCACAAGCCATGATCACACGGCATCTCGCAACAGCGGCTGTTGAGGAAGCCACCGCCTTTCGAGACTGTCTGCTTTCCCGGTAGACCTCCAAAGATACTACTAATCCACAAAAAGAAAGCATTGTAGCCCTTGTGCCGGTCAGACAGGTACCTAAGCTCTCTCTCAAAAGTGCTCGCAGAGTTTTACGTAGGCCAAACTGTCGCACCGCCCGACATCTCCCTCCCGCGGAATCTTCATTGTCTCGCGTATGCCATTCGAAAATTTCAACCGTGCAGGAGGGTCCCACCGGCGATACAACACCGATGTTGAACACCGCACACATATTGATCACATCGATGTCAGACCGGGCGATTAATCAGCTGAGCAATGTAGCTCACCTGCACCACAACAGACACGCCATCGTCGAGCCCAGTAGCGTCAACTGTGCGGCTCAACCTGGCCAGGGAAGGCTGGCTTCACGATCTGCCACCGCGCAGAGAGGTATGACGAGAGCAGACCGACCGGACAGATCGTCGCTTTGAAGATTGTCAAGACGAAGATGGAGTAGGCGAAGCTGCAGTCGCAAGGGTGGCTCGGTAATCCTTCACCGCGGGGAGAGACACGACGGCAGTAGAGCGACCGGTCAGATCATCGCTCTGAAGACTTTCTACGAAGATGGAGCCGGCGAAGCTCGCTCAGAAAGTATTGCAGCGAAAGACAGACAATGACGCAGGACAGCTGCATACTAATATGATCACCAGGTCATCACAGACCTTCAAATACACACAGCAAAATCACCAGTCCCAACGCCTCCACCTTATACCGCGCCTTCGCCTTCACATCAACACCATGGTAGACCTTCAATGGACGAGCAACCCTGCCCGACGGCAGCACACTCAAGAACACAACTCGCAAACTCGGCAGACGACCTACGACAATCCGCCTGCTTGTGCCCTGGCGAGACGGCAGTGATGGTCACAGATCTGCTCGGAGGAGAGAAGAATGCGGAGTAAGGGCTGACGACTGTCGGCTTGTTGCATCCGGCTCCGGCTCTTGAACGAGAACTTGATCCCCAGGGAGGAGTGGGCCCGGATGACTTCAAAGACGAGTTGAAGAGGGCTGAACTCGTGATGTAGCTCGGCATCGTTCAGCATTGGTCGACGAGGTCCACAGCGGCGTATGTCCAACTCGGTCTCCTAAGATGTCAACAGTGCTCATGTCAAGATTCTGGGAATATGACGACCATCATTCGCCCTAAAGCAATCGCTCAGATCTCAGGCGTTGCTAGAATTTGAAGTTCTACTCCAATCACACCTTCGTCTCCTACGAAGACTCTCGCGCCCAACATGGCTTCGTTTTCCGGCGCATTTGCTGATCCGCACAGTATTTTCCAGAGTTTGACACACTTCAGCCGGCCGTTCCACATTCGACAAGTCAACGACTGCAAAGTCGATCACCCCAATCGCATCGATCATCAAAGGCAGCGCTCCCATCTACGAGGTCTCTAACGTTCAGACAATGAAGTTCACGCGCAAAGCTCCGAAGGAGAGGTGGGTCTGTGAGGCGATGTCGTCCAAGACTGTGCTCGACTCCATCGCCCACGGAGTCAACCACACCGAGGCCGGTCCCAATGTCGACGATGCCGGGGCGCATTCGTGTTTAGCAGATTTTGTATCGACCTATCAGGATACAAGTGGCCTTTCCGAGATCAGCTGGTCGTTGCGACTTGACAGTCGAAATAGCGTGATGCTACCCGGCTCCAGTCATACTCGTACGAATTTCAAACGGACTATCCTCAGCATGAGCTCAACAAAAGTTCCGATCAAACACTGCCACCTACACATCATTTTGCCACGCTCTACGCAGACCACCATGCTCCGCTCGACAACGTTGGAGCACAATACCTACTACAACCGCTCGATGAATAAGTCCCCCATACATGCCAGCAAGCCTCTTGCAGACTCATCCCTCATGCCAAAACAACTCATCCCACATGCTCACAGCTGAACATCGCAAATTCTCCACTATGGTGTCTCAAGCACAGCGCAGAGCGACGCTTCGCTGCGTTACTCCTGCTAAACAGCCAGCCGCCGACGTCAGTAGAAGATCTGGCTTCCCATCCCAAGCATAATGTTCCGCCGTGGGCACGCCGACTTCGCTCCCGCCGACAATAGGATCGAGCAGAGTCGATACAAGCTACTCTCCCCGTCCAACAGAGCAACGGCGCTCTACGTCCTGGAGGTCGCTCCGATATCAATGGCCTACACAATCCACTAGTCGCTTTCAATGTCAGCACAAACTCAACTCAAAGCTACCAGAACAGATGGCAGTCGAGGTGGGAATGTGAGCTCTCGTGTCCAGGTTTCATTGACTTGAGAGCCGTCAAAGCCGCCGGGCACCATACTTCTCAATCAGAATGCGATCTCCGCTTCAAGCCTGCACTCGCCTGCTTCAAACTTCCGCATGCGGTCGAGGAGAATTCCATGCTCGCACTTGAGCTAATTTGTCCAGGGGCGGGATGGAAGACGTGAGTGGGTGTGGTGACTGCATTTTGCAGGTGTGAAACTGCTTCGAGCTCCTGACATACACCAGAAATTGGTGTAGGGATTTACAAAGGACTGGAGTACTCGCCAGCCGAGTGCGCTTCTCGGACACTATCGCCATCGGACTGGCTACAAAGACTCACAAGAGGCAGGGCGATCACGCCGTGGCATTGTTTGAATTGCACATTCAAGCTCACGTCACATGGGCTGCGAGCGCAAATGAGAACACATTCGTAGGGAAGGGAACATGTTTCCTGATCTCGCAGCGCTCTGAGAATCGCCAGTGTCCGACACTTCGCCATCATCTTCCGGCCGAGACTTTGACAATCCGCTTGTGAAAAGTCCCGGATTTCACTGCCTGCAAGACTTGACCGCCGCCCACTGTGCCACTTTACCGACCATGCCTATAGTTGCAAAACTCTCCGAACAGCTAACTACACTGATCCGTCAACCAAGCCGATAGTTTTTACGAAGATATTGCGTTACCACCATACATGGACTTCCACGCTGAGCTACGTCATCCTCGCTTCAAATCTTCCTGCCGGCGACGCTGGACGGGGCCTTGCTCGAATCTGATCCTACACTCACATCCAATACCGTGTGACGATGCAGACTCTAAGAAAAGCGTCGACTATAGTCTACATCGTTGTCTGAAACATGATCCTCGTTTGTAGCGAATCTTGTTGCGTAAGGAAACAAAGACTACGATTCATCGGAGCGGCACGATTCGGCTGCGTTAAGAAGCCGGAAGGATGATCATGGCGGGTAGGTTCTACAATCAGCCAGAGATCTGTTTAACGGGGTTGATAGCTGATTCAGACCGAGCGAATACCTCTAGGCGGTGACCTGACCGGTAGTCGTAGGGAGAACTTTCGAACTTTGACGAAGAAAGTCGAGAGCATCAGGGGATTGAGGTCTGCGGCTTATTCCTTATGTTCGTTGTCTAGCATAGGCTTCAATATACATCTGCTCTCCACTTACAAGGCACCACAGATCATTTCAGCGTGCCTGTCGAAGCCGTTAAAATTGAACATTCGACCTCCCACAGCATAGCTTTGCCGATTGCACATCATACGAATACTATCTCTTCGATTCCTTATGGTAGAGCTTTCGTTGTGGGCTGGGTGTTCTCTGTGGCAGACTTGAGGGGAGGAGATTATGTAGGACGGTTCCAGGTCTGCTGGCCTGCCATCGGGTTCTGGCTGTCCGAGACAAGAGGACGTAGTAGATGCAAGAGTTGCTCCGTGCTGGCCGATGCTGTCTTCCGAAAGTTTCCAGCGGCAGGCGATAGAGCTGCTCCTCCGGTGACAGTATCCACGTTGGCCGGATCGGCATGCTTCATCACAACGGGCGCTTCCTCGCAGCTCGAGCCAAGAACATTATCAGAAAGCTCTGGGCACGAGCTGAGCCAAAGCTGAGCCCGCCTATCGATACTCGCCCGATCAGACCGCTCCGGCTTCGTCCATGTGTCGACGAACCGGCTCCAGTAGTTGGCTTGTCTGGATTCTGAGCCTCCCTGCTGGACTTTCCGCGCTCTGTAGTACTTCCGCCGCCTCCTGATTGTCGTCAAATCTTCGACAGAGGTGTCGCCGCCGGAGAGTCGATAAGAGTGTCCTCGACTCAAAGATCCTTGTTCCGTCCTGCGATATCGTCTCACCCAGCTTGTCCACCGCTACGCCATCCTTGTCCTCGCCGAGACTCGCTCTTCTCCACCCTTCGCTGTTCTCCTATCGTGTCGAATCCTTAAATCGAGGAGAGGAAGCCGGCTTGAGTTCTAACTCCGCCTCGATTCTGTCCATTCCGAGAGGAACCGCTGTCAACCCTTCCCTAAAAGCCGTCTCCCGACTCTGGTTCAAATCTCATACTCTCATACTCCCTCATCATTACCGTCACCCTCATGCCATTCCCACCACGATCCCGCCCCATCCACCACGCTCCCTCCGCCATATCCCCTCCCCTGCTTCCCGCCACATCCCTCGTCAACTCATCATTCTCCACTCTCCGCCCCTCATTTACCCGTTCGCTCAGAGGAACCTGCGGGTATCTCTGTACTGACCACCTCCTATCTTCCGCACTGCCACTTTTGGAGGTGGTTGACTTCCGTTGTCCAGTACGCTCACCTTCACAACAATCTCGCCGTCTTCGAAGCTTCTAGCTGGGAGCCCGAGGAGCGAATACACGCGGAAAAGAACGAACTCAAATGGAAGCAGCAAGGTTGGAGAAGTTCATTTTCAAGATGGAAGAATCGAAACAGAAACACAAGGAAGCAAAGACAGAGTGGAACATAGCTCATGTTACGCCGCAGAAAGAGATTGATACGATGCGAGAGTATGGCTTTGCCTTTCCGACGTACTTGTGACATTTTGGCTCTTTGCACTCAAGACACCCGCTGACGTGGAACGATGGCAGACCTCCTCTGGGACAATTCATGAGAGAGCTTGCGGCCGATCGCTGCAATTGGTAAGCCTCCGCCTGCACCAGTACCCTCCCGCCCCGCCGTGGTATCCTCGATGCCTCTGCTTTTGCGTTTTACGCTTGCTTTTGCTGCCTATATGTTACGCCGAGGAGTTCTTGCTTGTCCGTAATGATGATAGAGAGTCCGGAGCAGTAGCCATCCGTTCGCGACGATAGTTGTCCGTAATGACAATGAAGAGTTCGAAGCCGTGGTATACGTGTCGAGATGCTTTTGGTCGTCTATAATGACGGTGGAGAGTTCGGAGGTTGAAGTCCGGGTCGAGATATGCTTGGTCATCCATGTCGGCGGATTGACGGCGGAGGGTTCGGAGAAGTGAATTAGCCCCCGGATCGAGATGTCCTTGCTCCGCCAGGCGGTATAAAAGTTCGGAGCAGTGGTCAAAGTCCGGTTCGAGATACCCTTTGTCGTCCGTAATGACGGTGGACAGTTCGGAGCAGTGGTCAACTAGACGCGGGGATAACCACCGGCGATGGTTCAAAGTCCGGGTCGAGATATTCTTAGTCGTACATAATGGACCAAAATCCGGATCGGGAGACTCTTGGTCGTCTATGATGACGATGGTTTAATGTTAACGACCGCTACTCCCTCCGCAGCTGGGTGCCGTCGAATTGCGAGATGACGGGCACTTATAGCGCGATGAGAGCGATAAAAAGACGTTGACGCTTTAGAGAACTTTCGTGTCGGAGGCGGGAGCTTTCAAACGGCCTTTCTTCCTCCTATCAGCACCTCGACTATCGCTCTCTGGCGAGGGATACACTCGCTGTAGCCCTTAAGTCCTGTTCGTTATGATCAAATCGACTTCTAGCTCGGAGAGCTACGGCTTTTTGCTAATCCCGTTCGCCAGTCGACTACGCTCTCCGGCGAAGGACACACTTACTGTACGACCGAAACGGTAGCTGTCGGATCACGCCGTTGTCTGGGGCGGAGGTCTTCAAGCATTTTGTTTGCTTGTCTTGATCAAGTTCGGAGCAGTGGCCGACTGTTCGTAGAGATATTCGGCCAGCGGTATGATAGCAGTTTTGTGATGAAACGCCGGAGACCGGACGGCGCGCAAGGAAGTGCAGGCGACAACAAAGACGATGGACTTGATGTTACCGACCATCATTCCCTGCCTCAGTCAGCCTGATAAAGATGCTCGAAGACGTTGCCGACCAGGCTCTTGAAATCGCTGGACCGCCACTGCCATGGATCCGCCGCCCTGGTCCAGGACCACAACTTTCGTGAGTGGCAACGCTGACCAGGGCAAGTAATTCTGGTTGAATCAACCATGAAGGTCGAGGTGGCCAGCGCTTCCCCAGACTGCCGACCAGGTAGTCATTCGCAGTCATGGCTCGCATCTCTTTCGAAGCGTCATTCTGCTCGCAGTCGGGTAGTTGAGGCGTTAGTGCACGGGCTTGAAAGCGGGTCGATACGATGTCCATGGCCATGACCAGGAGGAGTTCGGTGGCGGATGCGGTGAGCTCGGGAGCGACCGGGGGTGTCGCGGTACCTACCCAGAAGTCCACGCTGTGTTTCACTGCTGATACTGTCGCCTTGTCCAAATTGGTCGGAGTCATCGAGACAGCCGTGCACAGGAGGTTCTTGAAGCCATAATGTTGTCCGTCCCGCCGACGTAATGGTGGCGTCAGTACTGATGGGATGTGTCAGGAGCTGCTGTGAATCGTGGGTATTGCTGTCGTCGATCGCTGAGGATCAAAGTCAACGCCCGCAATGGAACTTCCTGATCGCATGCTCTCGGGTGTCTTCATCGCGTGGTCCATCCCATCCGCCGAACAGGACTCGTGATACGTCCAGACTGCTTGTAAAAGCATTAAATCTGTCCCCAGAGTTCTCTCCAGAGTGGCAGCTGGATCGCATATCCTCCCCTTCGGCCGTGCACCTCTCTTGGACCATCCCGCGCGCTCCAACGCTCTTAGTCTTTTCCTCCGCCTAGATCGGCCGTGTGTCCCGTCGTCGACGAATCCAGGATAGGGGGGGGCCAGGAGTAAGTTGGGCGTGTACGTCTCGCGCGGAATGCGGTCTGGCTTTTGGGCCGTCTGGAAACTGTCTTCGCCGCACGACATGGTGTATGCATTGTTGAGGGCGTAAGGGCAGTCTGGGCAGTTTGGTGGCACCGCGTCCATGGCATGCTGGGCGTACGAGGCTGGATTGATGGCAGAGAGGCAGATGCGTGTCTTGTGTATGAGTTGAAGCTGACGATGGGATTCTTGAAGTTGGTGTATGGGATTTTAAAAGTCCCACAGCCACTCTGCGCCCAGGGACGCCATCTATAGGCGAAGATGTGCGACTCTCTCCTGGTACGTACGCTTCGCTTCGGCTTCATTTCCCCTCTTTCTCGGACAGCGTCGTGAGGACAAACTGAAACCGTTGGGCTCGGTTTCCCGGCGAAGGGCCCTTGCTTGCGCGGCGGAGGGCGAGGGGGACATGACTCCGCTATCCGTGTGACCCAGAAGCTGCTGGTTGGCCAACTCCTTCGCCTCCGCCTTGACCGACTCCCTGGCCACATCCTCCCCCTTGTCCACATCCTCCTGTTGTTCCCCTCACCGTTCCTCGCAGAGGTCTTCTTCGCCGTCCACGTCCAGCCCTCGCCGCGGCAGTGCAGAACTGAAGTGTTCGAGAGGTGACGAGGACAAAACTCGTGGTCGCCGCAGTGGTTTCGGTAGTTCGTGCCGTCGGCAATGTAGGATATCTGGTCGGGTGGCCTCGAGGCTGATTTGATCGAGATGCCTGCTTGGGTAGGTCTGTTCGGGGGAGCTAAGATAGCGGATCCTTCACTAAGATCCATGTCGCTGTCAAAGTTGTTCTCGCTGGAGAAGTCCCTCGGCCGTGGGGTTCGACGCCTTTCTCCTGCTCGCGCGTGGCATTCTGTTAGCGTTTGGCGAGTGATGGTGAGTTACCTCCTTTGTGAGGAGATGATCTGCAGTAGAGGGAGGCGCAAGTCAGGGATGTTTCACTTTTTGGTCAAGGTTTGCGCGGCCATGAGCGGAATGGTTGCTGGCCGTGCCTCCGTGGTGCGTGATGGTGTAGGTGAAGTCAGCGTCGGCGTCGGCGTCGCTGGAAAGCACAAACCATCTCTTCCAGGGCTTTGGTCTGTGCGGACCACATTCGCCTCCTCCTCTCTGCACTCCCTCACCACTCACCACACCCTTACTAGACATCTTCCACTTCCTCGCTCCTTTACATCTCTGTGTCTCTCTCTCTGCTCTCTCTCTCTCTCGTTCACCCTCGAATAACTTCCTTCCACCCCGCAATAAACAACTCGGTTAAGTCGTCTGCACCAAATCTCTCAGCGTGACCTTTTGCCGAACACATCGCCCTTGCTACGAACGACCGACCGCATGAAATGCCGTACACACCTCCCGCACTTGTATCGCTTGTTACCTGACCGACTGCACCTCCTTTCCTTTTGCAGAACTACACCCACACGAGTCTACTCGACTGACTATGTCGCTAAACATCCCGGGGGTGGAGGCTTGGGGAGATTGGGAAGCTGGACGATCCGGATTCGAGACAGCATTTCACAATACATCCAGCTTCTCCTCCTTTGAGAGTGGAATGTGTGCTCGTGGGTGCCGTTCAAGACAGGACAGAACATGTACGACCTGGATCCGATGACCGAAACATCGATGTATTCCGCAACTATGCCGGTCTTGCACATCAGCTCCTTCCGACAACAATCTCGAGCAAGCATTCTCCCTGCTCGTGCGGCTGCTACAACTTCCAGCGAGCGCATCGCCGAGAAAAATACAGTGGCGAGCTCAGCATTCCATTCAAGTCACCGGAAACTAGAACTTCCAGGGAGAAGTCTGAGACTGACAGCCGACAGAATCCTGAGACGGACGATTGACAGCATGGTCCCAAGGTGTCATCTCTGCACGATTTGCTCAAGCCCGCCCATGGACATTCAACTCCGAAATCGATCTCCCGCTGCCGTCAGAACTTCGTCAAGACCAGTTACCTCACCAACGCCAGCGACAGGAGGCATTGCCTCGGCCCTTGGTATTCGCCGACGCAACGAACTCATCGTCCGGCTGGACACTCATGAGATCTCGTTACCGGCCGTGGTCATGCCAGCCAGCGATGTGGAACGATTTCAGAATTCAAGCCAGCTGAATCTGATGCTCACCAATGGAGAGCGCTTTGGCATGTCTCTCGAGCCGCAATCAGAGCCCCTGACACAAAGCCCCGGCATCCAAACACAAGTCCTCGTCCTCGGCTTTTCGCCACGGTTGCAGGAATAGCCCGCCGGCATGGAGCATGCTTTTCCAGCCTACCGCTCTCATGGCAGATACACGAGGGCCCAGATGCTATGGCATGTAGCCGACTTGCGCAGTCAACGATCGGGAGGAGACTTAAAGAATCGCAAAAGCGTCGGATCGAGGATTTCAGGAGGACATAACTTGGTCGTAGCTGCACATCCGTATTAGCAAATAGAATCTTTGCCAAAATTGTCCTTCCTCCTTTTTAGACTTGCAGCAGAAGCTTTCTAGCAGCGCCGATGCCTCTTTTCAGCCAGAACAGCAGCTCGACCTTACACTTTTGACCTCGCCTCTTACCCGTCTAGCTCGCACATCCAAAGCGCTCCAAACCCTCTCCTTACTAAAAACTGTCCGCTCTCGCGACCGCGAGGGCGTAATAGCGTTCTTAGAACTTCGAGCCTCGTTCGTTCTATCCCTCTATTCCCTACCTACTCCGCGGTTTACCCTGCCCGTCTACCGCTTATACTAATCGCTCCTCTCCTCCGCCCCTCCCGCCCGCCCGCCCTATTCCTTTTACCTTCTTCTCTACCCGCTCCGCCCCTTCTACCTCTCTCCCTTCCCTTTTGCCGCCTATTCTACTAACGCTCCGCGTTCTACGCTCCGGCCCTCCTTTTCTATACGCTGCCGCCTACGGTATTCTTCCCTTCCTACCTCTCCCGGCTACCGACTTTCTAGCCTTCCTCTTCCCTCTTTACTCTACTATTTCCCTCTTTGCCTCTTCCCTCTTCCCTCTCCCCTCTTCCCTCTTCCCTCTTTCCTCTTCCCTCTTCTTAGTTCCCTCTTCTTACGCTATCTTCTTTTTACGCTAGCTTTCCCCTTAGCCGAGGATCTCCTCTAAACTCTACTTTATATAGAAAGGATTCCTACTACCTCTTTCTTTCTTCTTCTTCTTCTTTAATAAAGATAACGACGACGACGACAACGACGACTATATTAGATAAGAGAAGGATTAAAGAAGAATTAGAAGAAGAATTCGGATAGGGATTAAAAAGGTATTAGAAGAAGGAGACAGATAAGGGGTAGGGATAAGGATAGGGATAGAGATAGGAATAGAAATAAGAATCGGGATAGGGATGGGGATCGGGAACGAGACTCGAGATAGCGGCTTCTTGTTTGTCGACGCCGCCGGCGGCGGGCTCGCGAGCTATTACTCGGCGGAAGCGGATATAAGAAGGAGGTCGGGTAGGGCGGGGGGAAATGCGAAGTTAGGGTAGTGTTGTCGACGCCGACGGCGGCGAGCTTACGAGCTGTTTCTCGGTAAAGGAAGAGATATACGAGAGGGATAGGTAGGGAGGGCGGAGGGAAATACGTAGTCGGGGTTATTGTCGACGCCGAAGGCAGGAGACTCGCGAGCTGTTGCTCGACAAAAGGGTGTACGAGAAGAGGATCGGGCAAGGCGGAGGGAGATGCAGAGGTAGTATTTAGTTGTCGACGCCGACGGTAGCGAGCTCCCGAGCTGTTGCTCGGCAAAGCGGGGCACGAGATGAGTGTCGGGTAGGGCGGAGGGAAATGCCAAGGCAGGGGTTATTTGTCGACGCCGAAGGCGACGTGCTCCCGAGCTGTTACTCGGCGAACGAAGAGATATACGAGAAGGAGGTCGGGTAGGGCGGAGGGAAATGCGGAGGTAGGGACTGTTTGTCGACGCCGGCGACGACGAGCTCGCGAGCTGTTACTCGGCGAAAGGACGAGATATACGAGAAGGAGGTCGGGTAGGGCGGAGGGAAATGCGGAGTTGGAGGTCTGTTGTCTGCCGAGGCCAGTAGCGCCGGAGGCGATCTGGTAAAATGCTGCTCGGCAAAGCGGTACGCAAGACGGGAATGGGGCACAGTGGAGGCCGAATGATGCGGAGCCGGGGTCCGTTGTCGATGCCGGCGTTGAGCTGGTAGGCTGCTGCTGTGGCGATGAATCCTACGGCAACGACGTTGACACGGTGGAGGGCATAGCGGAGCTGGGGCGGTGGGCGGGAGAGCTGTAGAGCTTGGGAAGCATCACGCGAAAAATTGAGGGGATCTGGAATGGAGAGGAAAGCGGACGAGCACGGTCAAGGTCGCGGGTTGATTTCACCAGGAATCGAGTTCGCGGGCTGAGGTTGTGGGCTGAGGCGGTCGGTACCGTCGCCTCTCTTACTCGTTGTAACGTGTAAAAATGGTCGAGAAGGGATACAGTGGGAAGATGGGATGATGAGACGGAAGGACGAACGGCGGAAACAGGAACAGATGGGGGAAAATCAATTCTTGGCGATCTCAATTGCATTCTTTTTGTACATGACCAACCTCTCAATGTGACTCTCTGCTCTTCAAAGCAGCTTGACCAGGAGTTCGCATCAGTGTCGCCGGGAAGTCATCGAGGGAGAGACGCACAGTGGACTTTTGAGGGTATCCAGCAAGAGCAAGTTCCCATGCCTTTCCTTGGGCCGTGCCGAAGGCGAGGTCATCACAAGCTGCAGCCAATGATGGCAGCACGACAGAGATGAGGCGTAAGTGAAGCCATACAATTGCAGAGCCGAGGTAGAAGGCTGAACCTGGAGGCGTCGGAGCGGGTCACTGGAGTGGGGACCTGCTGGTCCTGTTGCTTGACGAGCTTGGACTGCAGGTAATAGCCCGCCTCGGTCTGCTTCTTCTTCAGAGACTTCGATTGATTCGAGATCCATGATTTCCAGGTACGTCGGACGAGTCTCGCAGATGAGCTGCTTTGGCACCAGTACTGACAGTATGGCCAATGGTTTCTTGACGTTAGCCACGCAAAGCTTCCGCAGCCGGAGATCTGGCTTATTGCTTGCCTCGAATCCGTGCTGTCACAGCTGGACATCAAGGGTGAGCACAATGGGTATTGTTGCCATCTTCTTGCTCTTGACTTCCTTGCAGTCGCTCGACGATTCCTGTACCGCCCCGAACGGTGCTAAATCTCATGAATGACTGAATGACCGACTTCCGGATGTCTGGACCTAAGGCTATGACGGCGGCAGAGGCTTTGCTGCGGGATTGCTTGAACGATCAACGAGGTTGCAAGGTCCGGGCAGAGGTGGCGCAATCCATCACTGTCTTGGGATCATGATAGCGATGGAGATTTCAGGTGATGGCGAGAGCGGCTTCCAGGCGGTATGCCACAGGTTGTGCTCAGCAGTACTGAGACCAAGAACCAATCTTGATGCGGCGCTCTGACATCATCGTGTTCAGTCGGGACACCGACTGCAGCTGTTAATGGCAGTGCATACACCCAATTTGCCGTGCTGGTGTGCCATGGTATTGACCGCTGTGTGATCCGAGCGACTTCGCCGTATGACTTGTTCCGCAAGCTCTGGATGTATTCGCGGAGTTCTCTCGACATCCGCAAGATGTAACAGCTTGCCTGTACGTTTGCGTACGACCGGTGATACCCAGCGTAGTGATGACGATCGCGCGCCATCTCAAACACCTCGCAGTAGAGTCCTGCGCCGTTGGAGCATTCTCCCGGGCAGGTGCCGCTTTGACGGTCATGCCGACGGAGATGGTGGCAGAGTCGGCGGCGTAGGAATGCGGGCGGTCGATCAGCAGCGATCGAGATTGGAGAGGGTGGTGCTGGTAGTAAGTCGGCGCCGTCCACATTGCGACGATCCCGCAGTGCTGGGAATAAGCGGCGTCTTCGTCCTCCACCGACTCGCTGTCTGACCTGGTTGCGTTCTCGACGTCGCAGGCTGCGGCTATGGTGATGTTGTTTTTGCTGTCCGAAATGAGTGGATTGACCGGCGTGGCTGGCTTGGAGGGCATTTGGAGACGAGTGCTTGTCCTTATTCCTGGAACAGAGGATGAACTCATGTCCGGGTCCAGCTCGTCGAAGAGCTCGAGAAATGTGCGCTGCAAGTCGATCGAAATGAATGGACCAGATGACAACGCGGCGAACCTGGACATCCCTACTTGGAAAGGGATTTGGAAGCAGGAAGTGAATAACGCTGGAGATGCCGGTAGTGACAGTAGGTACTCACTTGATTCTTTCTTGTGTCGGAGAGAGGTGAATTTGAGCGGTGAGATGGATCTGTTGAGGCCCGTGAAGTCTCGAATGTGGCAGGTCGAACAGCAACTCGAGAGCCGATCGCCGCTGACAGGGCCGATGAGGAATCTTGAACATGCACCAGTATGCGGGCCGACAGAATGGAGCCTGTGTCAATTTCCAGGCATCTCCGACAGAGGGGAGGACAACGAGAACTTGTGGGACGCCGTAATGGTATCCTCTGGTCGTCGGTGAGTTGGTCAGTATTTCCCGTACATGTTCAATAGCATGCTCAGATTCGCCGCTTCCATAGAGCTAGCATCCAATTCCTCGGCGATCATGCCTCAGGTGCTGACTGATAGACAAGAAAACTTCGGCGCTGACTGACCACACAGCCTTGATCGGGATGACGGATCCGTTGGCCGTCCCAGTGTCACTAGCCGACGGCGTGCTGCGACAATAACGGACCATAGTGGAGAACCCGCTGGTATCGTCCCATGTGTCTTTATGCGCGCTGTCGAGGACCCTCAGGCGGCCGTATGCTTCTCCATCGATGAACTTGGAGCTCGTGTCAGGTCGAGAGCTCTGCTGCAGTGCTTGGTTGCGTTGGTGTCAAGGACCATCTGGCCTTCACAGAGCATAATCCTGGGCGACGTAGCACCGCCGGGATGGCATCAGGCGGAGAGTGAGCGACCAAGAGCATTGGAAGTCAGCTCGACGATCGAGGAAGCGAAGTGAACTTGTTCCAATCGTTGTCGATGTCGGTGACGGCGGGAGGGTGACTTCGTGCCCAAAGAAGCGAGGTGGGAGAAGTCGGTGGGTGGAGTGGCGCCATCTTGAAGATGTAAGGAGAGTCAGGTTAAGGAGTTAGGTGGGGAAAGGTCGGTATGCAGAGGATGAGTGAGGTAAAAGAGAAAGTCAGGGCCTGAGTGAGATGAAAGAGAAAGTCAGAGGTCAGACTCTCTCCATAGTCCTCGATGATCTTGAGGTACACGCATGGTCTTTGGAGCCGGTCTTGCGTAGAGGAAGTCTCCATGCAGCTCACACCTGCCTCGCGATTCGGTCACAGGATCGTCCTCTTGGCCTCCCAACTGCGGTTCTGCGGCGACGCAATTGTTCAAACCCGGTACCGCCCAGATCTTCACGGCGCAGGTCGACATCGTGTACCTCGCGAGGCCGTCAGCGTGAGAGCTTGTGGAGGCATTGTGCGTCCAGTGAGGGAAGATCTTCGTTCGTGGTTCGGACGGCGCAGAGACAATCCGTATTCGACTCGGTGATAGCTTTTCGAGCCGAGTGTCGAAACATCGGCTCGGATGAAGATGAAGTACGCTGCTGGGTTTAGAACAGCCGTGTGATTACCTGTGAGCAGCATTAGTTCCGCCAGCATGTTTCTGGAAATGGTCACAGACTGCACATTAAGCAACAATTACCTACCTCCGAGAGAGACCAGCTGGTGGCCATGCCGACAGACGAAAAATGCTCCCGAAGTCTATCTCTGCATGCGAATAGCTGAAAGCGTGACGTGTCGACTGGTTTCGAAGATTCCTTGCAGCGCTTCCAAGAATCGACCGTACGGCACAGCACTGGACGCTCGACCGGTTCTCAGTGTCAGTGTGCAGACTCCGAGGCTCGCCGAAGGAAAAAGAAAGGTTGCGTCGCAAATGGTGTATGCCATGTTTCAAGGAAACCTGTTCGACGTGGCCTGGGAGGAGGGAAAGAAATAGGAGGGAACGGATGAGGACGATGCCCGTAAGGGCTATGCGTACTGAGATGGTCAGAGAGGAGGAGAAGGAAAGGGACGAGAAGTAAGCGCATCAGCGCTGTTCGAACTGGGATAGTCAGAGAAGAAGTCTTGCATACCTTGATTGAACTGGTCGATGCTGGGTGTTATATCCGACCACGATCCTTGGTCTCAACCTGCAAGATGGAGACAAGATCGCAAGGCATCGAAGTATGGTTTCCGGCTGCACTAGTTCGCACCGTCATATCTTCGTCGTCATCACCGTGTGCCCGCCTCCGGCTCAGCTGATACGTTGGAAATGGCATCGATCAACACGGAGTTGGAGTCCTGACCGACATGACGAGCCATCTTGTCAGGTGCGCTCTTGTAGTCTTGTCAGATGCGCTGTTGCAGATTGCTCTGGCCATGTTGTAGACTGGTGAAACTTCTCGTAAAGCGTAAGGCAATGGAGCATGGTGCTTGTTGCTGCTAGTCGCCAGCACATTCCCACAGTCCCATTGTCGGCCGAAAGGACAGCGAGGTCTTTGTCTTCGTCTGTTGCAGCCTGTTCCGTCGGATCGAACTAAACGGCGAGATTGAACTCTCACGACGACGAGTCATCGCTCATTGTACTCTCCGCACTTCCGCAGCCCGCTACTCTTCACTTGCTCACAGCTCCATTGCCAGAGCAATGCGTACGTTCAACTTTGTGCAGCTGACATAGGATCCCGTGTATTCAGCGCCGGTGTCCATTAGTAGCCTTTCCTATCAGGCGCCACCTCGCCGGGTGCACACCGTCCAGATCCTTCAAACCACCCTCCGAAGCAGCTTTGCGCTTCGTACCGCGTTCTTGTGTGAGAGGTGTTCGTGAGTCCAGCTCCTGCGCTGTAAATCCCTTGTCCGAGTTCACCTGGAGTTTTCCAGTGTTCATGCTCTTCTCCACACCTTTTGGAACCAGCGATTCCTCCTCTTCAATCCCCGATGTGTCATCCGAGGAAGCTTCGCACGACGGCGTGGTGCCATGAGTGGAGACTGCGGTGTCCGGTGCTGTCGCTGCCGTTGTCACTGATGCTGCGCTGTGGGATTGGAAGTTGTTGAAGCGCTCAACGATGAGGGCCGTCGTAAGCGTCGATGAAAGCTTGGTCTCTTGCTCGGGCGAGATGCGGTACCCCAAACGACTGCCCCTAGGGAGAGTGCGCGTGAGGAAGTCGATGAATGCGTCGAAATTGTCGGCTGGAATAGGCAAGAGCTCGTTCGTGGTCGAAAGATCAGTCGTCCGTTCAGAGCCTTCTTCGGCTGAGCAACGTTCGGTGTATGCTGTCTTTTGCTGTTGATGATGCTTCTCTGTCTCTGGTCGGCGACATCTGGTAAGATGTCTCTCTACGGACTCACGGCCTTTTCTCTTGCAATCTGCCTCTTCTTCGGCAGTGAGTTTAATGTTGGAGAGCTCGGCGCCCATGATGTCGAGCAGGTTGTTGGATGTCAGGATCGGAGGGATCGACGATCAGACCCTTCGAGAACCGCACATCCGCACAGCAGCACTTTTCGATCTCGTATCCTCGTCCTGGCTTCTCCTCCACGGAGCAAGCCTCTCAGCCTGCTCCACCTGGCTGCTTCACCTGGCTGCTGGACTCTAACAATGTCGTTCTGCCGTCGCCAGGATGTCTCACCACCGCCACTGTTGCCTGTGCCATTACTGCTGAATGGGATAAACGGCTCACTTTGCAGTTCAATTACGCAGCCAACGCATTCGGCGAACCGGTCAGACTTTCAACGGCTCGGTGCGGCGCGCAAGACGTGGACACTGTCCCGGTATGCCCACGATGTCTGTCGGCGGAGTTCCTGAAGAGGCTGGTGGAGGAGATGTTACTGAGTGATTTCGTGTGCGAATCTAAACAGGAGCTGGAAGCGGCAGCGACGACAAAGCATGTCCGCGACCTGGAAGATCTAGTGGTCGAGATGGTCGGCTTATTGTGGCGACATCGTGGAGATGTGAAGGGAGCCAGGTCAAGGGAGTCCGATCAGGTGGAGGAAGGTTGTATGGAGAGTTGAAGTGGAATAAAAGGAAAAGCGGGAGGGTAGGAGGAACAAAACTTGTTCTTGAGCCAATGAGGTGAGAACGACGACGACGATGGGAACCATATCCGTCCGCCATCATCGCTATCATCGCCAACATCCCCGCTTTGGGCGCATCAGCCAAAGCGGGAGCACGGTGACCTTCTGAACCGCATACACAAGCTTGAGGCCGAGATCGCTGGAGTCGAGTCGCACATTTTGGCAATTAAGTCGAACAATATCAAAAGCATGATCTTTCTGTGTGTCAAATGATGGTTGAGTGATGCTGTTGCTGCCGGACGATGTCCGACGTTGCGATTCGATCAGTCTCCTTGGACCCATGGCATCATACGGCTGCAGGGGTAAACGTGAGCTCAAGCTCAGTCACCAGGCGCATACTTCTCCTTGTTGCCGCTCTTGCTGATCGTCTCGGAAGAAAAAGGATTTCGACATTGTGTTCATTGCTTGGTGTGCTTCTGGGAGTTTCTGTTCGCTCAACGTGCCGGGTCGGTATGATGCTGAGTCGGATCTCTGGTTTGCGGCGGATCGCGTCAAACCGCTAATAAGGAGACGCATCTTGATAGCTCATATCATCACAGGACCAGGTCAGATCCTCGGCCTGTGCTGATACTGTTATGAAGCAGAAGATTAGATCGCCGGCATACCACACTTCTATCAGGGGCGTGCACTGGAGACATGGCAGTAACCTCGATCCTGACTCCAAGTGCTGACAGACTACAAGCGATCTGTGCCGGTTCTGCCCCGTCCGTGGAGCAAGATTCTTGGATGGTGAGCATGTCCACGGATGCTCAGATGGAGATACCCGGGCGAGGCGGCGGGTAGAGGCCAACGGAGGTCTCGTCGAGGCACGATTCGGTGAAAGAAGAGGAGAGGCGGATGGTCATGGAGAACGGAGATCTCGAGGGTGACCAAGCGTGGTTCCGCGGTGCAAAACTCTTCGGGTGGTCGACGGTAAGGTAAGAGCCGGTGCGAGATTAAAGTAGAGCTCTGGAAGATGTTGCGTTAGCGTTCAATGCAGACATAGGCGAGATGGGAACAACAGAGCCAGCGAAGCAGAAAGAGACCGGTCATGACCACCAGCCAAAGAGCATCAGATCCCTTCTCCTCGTCACCACCGTCAACACCAACACCAACACTATATCGACCACGCCCCGACTAAGCCGCAAATCCGGATTGAGAGAAGTCCTGCGTGCGGAGTTGACTCGTAGCCTGCCTGCGGCTTGTAGTGGTAGGCTCCTTTGTATTTCAGAAGATTCGCAAGGAGTCAAATGCCATGAAGGGAAACGGTAGGACTATCTTCTTCCATTAGGACGCTCGACATCTTCCACGGAAGGTTCAGACCCTTGTTCATCAAGAGGTGCCAGATGGCCGCCGTAATTAATAACGAGATCTCGGAGAGATTTGGTCGTGAAGAGTAGGTCTCTTCTTTGAGAAATGTTTTAGCTGTCCCTGTAGTCGTGCAGATCGCGTTTGCGGTGTCTTGATTCGATGCTTGGGCCTTGAGAACAAATTCGACTGCAGGCATTCGCTGCGCTCCATGCTTCCGGATAGGGTGCGCTTTGACTCCACGGGAAGTGGAGGGCAGTTGCTTCGGCATGGACCCGTTCGCACCCTCTTACGCCGGTGACTTTGACGGTGGAAAAGGCGTTGTCGGCGGGGGCCCCCCGGAGACATTAGAGATGCTCTGGCGATGGCTATTGCGGAGACGTATCTGACGGAAGTGTTGTCGGCGGAGGATTCGGCACATGAGCTGGTCGAGACCTCCACGAGGGTGGCGAAAACGGAGATGTCCATGCCGATGCCAGCGCACGTTTCGGCTTAAGCTCCTTCAGCGGCGACAGAGCTCTGAGAACGGCGGACTCCGCTTTGGTCAACGAGCCCAAAGCCCTCTTCCCACGCTCAGCCCATGATGCCAGATTCGGCCCCTTCAATGTTGGCATTGCCTGGACCTGAACCGTCTTCCCTGTCCATGGCATTGGTGGTGGTCTCTGCAGAGGCTTTGGAGGAGGCTTCTTTTGGAGACAGAACAGGTGAATTGATGTGGTCGAGACCCTGGATAAGATATGGTCCTTCAAGCCTGATTTGCTTCTGTTCTTGATCCTGCGGTGGGAGGTAAATGGTCCTTCGAGCCTGATCTGCTTCTGTTCTTGATTTTGCTGTGGGAGTGAAGCCGAAGGGCCGTCATTCTCGATCTCATCGATAGCATTGCTCTTCGTCATCTTCGGTCTGGTTGGGATGGCATCAGCCATGAAGAGTCCTGTGACCGGGTTCGGTCTTGCCTAGTCGTTGGTTGATGGCAGGCTGGAATCAATAGAGCAATAGTCGAATGCGGGAGCTACTTGAAGGCTGCAATCGCCATTGACTTGCATCGACTGTCCCAAGTCGATGGAAATCAGGACAGGAGCCTCAGCCATGCTTCTCGGTCGATGAAATATGCCAAAAACCTCTGCCGCCTGCTTGTTCATGTCCTTGTATGGTGTTGATGGGTCGAATAAGCCGAGGACGACGAGGGCCTTAAAACGGTCGGCGAAGGGAGAGTGATTGGAAATGAGATCTTCGTGAGACTGTTGGAGAAGCTGTCAGTCCAACTCCGCACTGTCATTGAGGGATATGGGACAAACTCACGATTTCCAGCTCGACCTTGCCATGCTTCCGCACATTGGAAGCAAAGATCCTGCGGCGGGGTCTTAGACTCCTCTCCCGTTTCTCAAGACCCTTCTTCCTCGGCGATCTTACCTCCCGATAGACATCAACAAGCGGATCTGAAGCACTCGATTTCCCAACATCCTCTCCTCTACAAACGGACTTCCATTCCTCCCGATCTTGAGCATAAGTCCCGAAGAGTATGCTTTCTCATCTCACCAATCCGCCCCACGGTGAATCGCCGGCTTAGGTCTGATGGCTGCGCTGTGCTGTCCAGCAATCTTTCTCAGCGAATCGTATCTCGCCTGAGGTCACGGCTGAGTAGGCCAATGGAGATTAGTATGCAATCGGAGCCGAGACAGCGAGAAGGCTTTGGGCTGTTGTCGAAGTTGCATGCCGATGGTATGGCCACTCGATTCCCTCTTGTTCCTACTTCGCCGCAATACCGCTCTCCTCCGTGTTGCTGTCGGAACCCTCCAAAAATCAAGTCGAAGGCATCTCTGGAGCACTCCTGTTTCAAGTAGCTTCCTTTCTCAATGACTCTGCGGCCAGTCTTCCGTCGTTGGCAGCTAAGAACCAGATCAAGTTGCCATCGTGCTGGAGCTCAAAGGTGTGTCCTCGGCCGTTCTTGATATCTGCGTCCTCAATGGCCTAGCCTTGTTGTTCTCGAAGCTCACACTCGCCTCTTAAGCATCACCTTCGCCATCACGGCCGCCTCTTTTCTCATCTCTTTCCTCGACGTCACCAGAAGAGGCTTGGATAATCCTGCCGTCCGTGCCTGCGAGTCCAGATGTCTCCATTCGCACTCCCGGAAAGTGCCTCAGTGGCTGGAATGAGGTTGACAGAATGGTTGACTCGAGCCAAAGATCGTTCACTGTGGGCGAACCGGTTTGGCGTGCTTCGGATGGCGGTGTATCGGACATGGAGGAGGAGGAGACGGGTACTGGATGAATTGGAGGCTGCGCAATTTGGGTTGTTCAAGGATCTCGACCTGGATGATGCAAGTCTGTGATTCCACAGAGCGTTCCGAAGCGACGGCATCATCAAAAGCACAGACCAAGTTTCGCGAGCTTCACGAAGCTGGGCCTAGGCGTAGGTTTTCCGATGTCTCAGATGATCGTTTCGCCCTCCGTAGAGCTCCAGACACTTTGTGAAAATCAACGAAGGACGTCTCGAAGACACCCTCACTCAAACTCTTGTCCAGGACTCCACGCTGACCATCTATGCCATCTTTTGACAATCATGTCAAACAACCGGTATGCGCCGTCCGTCCATCTGCTTCTCACTCACTCTAATCAGCCAACAGCCGCTCCAACGCAGCGAACGCAGCGCGAAACGATGACAAGTCCTACATCATCCGAAACCTCGTCTCACTCGATTCAATCACTGGCCAGATCACAATCGACTAGGAATCGTCTTGGATCTCAGCCGGTAATGCAATCGAGCATAAGCGGGACATCGCCAAAGTCATCTCGAAGGAGGATCAGTAGTGGAGAGTGGCATGGAAGCCGACTAGAGAGTCTCTCGAACATCTGCGCTATAACACTGGGACATTTTGGAAGAAGAGATTGAAAGAACTGGTAGACCAGAATGCGCACGATCTGGTGCAGGAAACATACACCCTGATGCCCGACGCAGGACTGAATAAGTCGACGGCGGTACATGGAGAACAGGACACAATCGCCGCGGCGCTCACAACCTCGAACGCTGCGGGCAACAGATCCAGCTTCGAAAAGGCGGAGAAGCATTCAGATGGCGAGCGACCCAGCGTCGTAGGTAATTCCGCCGACAAGCAAGCCGACCAGAACACGAAGCGCAAGCGCTCAGAAGCAGCTATGGAGAATGTAGAGGATTTCACGAAGGCTCTGCTAGTCTCAGGATCGGAGGAGGAAAAGGGCGAGCCGGCACAAGCGAAACGATCCAAAATTGTGCACACCATCGGTAAGCTCACCCGCACAACGACCTCTACCAAGAACAAGGTCGTAAAGACACCCAAGTCTACGATAAGCACACCAAACCTGGACGTTCAGGAGCGAAGCATTACACCAAAAAAAGCTGCGCCAGCTCGGCCTCCGCGCAAGAAGATCGACAAAGTCCCAGTTGTGCTCGATTCCGATGAAGACCTCCCATCCGCGACGGATTTTGTCCGCGACCACTCACGCCAATAACAATGATCACGCGAAGGCGACAGATGCGACCCTCATGTCCGATATTCATGCCGGATAAGGTCAGTCAGCTTCGAGTTCGAGAATCGAGCTGGAGCAAGCAAGAGAGGGCGTGCCGGCAGACGTGACACCAGAGATGTGATTGAGTTTTCTGGCGATCATCCGAGTGACTTGAGTGTCCACTTCGTCGCGGCGATTGGCGCAGCGAAGCATGGCAATGCCAAGAGAAGTTGCTGCTCGCACGTATGTCAAGGCACCTGCTTGGGAAATCAGAATAAAAGCATAGCAGATGCACCCGAATGTGAGTACCCCAGGGCAATTCTTATACGACGAGACCCGTTTCTCCTTTCTCCTTTCTCCTTTCTCCTTTCTCCTTCCAATTTTATGTCGGCACGTTGCTATTATGACTCAAACCAGTGAATATCCCGATATTAATAGAAAGTCGAATCTGTAAGGCTGCAAGCAGTTTTTTGGCCCGTTCAGCCAGACGACTAGCTGTGGCAAGAATTACTCTACCCGAGGTAACAACAGCGCCTACCGCAGGAGGGTGCCAAGTCTCCAGTACACAAGTTGCGGCTACCCGATTAATTATAACGACTTGTCCGCCGCGCCAGCAACGCTTCGCAACACGTTCCCGTCTATACCTTCTGCACTTACTTCCATTCCCAGGACACCGTTCATTTACTTTTAACCGTGGCTCCGGCAAACACACGATTGTTTACAAGACCTCCAGACTTCACACTCAATCCTAAACATACGCACAGACGAGCTCCCTCGGCATCCTCCGCCCGCCTTTGACTTTACCGCTAGCGAAAAACCACCGACAGGCCCCTTCCCAAGCCTCGGGTATGCGCCGAGGTGCCAAAGGCCGACCCAACGTCCTCGCCAAGCAATCTCAGCGCAAAGAAGCGACTTAGAGAATGTCGTCTCCAATCGAGCTACCACCAGCACTTACTCAGCCGATGAGACAGACTTAGCATAAGGGTATCGTAGATTCCTAATCAACCCAAACGCCGTGCTGAGGTCGTACCATATCGCGCCTCTGTCCTTACCCGGCTGCTTAAGGGCGAACAGCTTAGGAGGATATTTCAAAACAGCTATAATAGCCTGCATCTCGTCCACAGACTACGAAGAAACACTTTCCACTCCGCGGTACGCCGATCAAGCGAAGAGAGTCCGCACCCGCGCACACATGAATCAAGATGCTGTCTCAGCCGCCGAGCGCGACACTGTCGAGTTATAGGAGCTTCTGCCGCCGCCGTCGTTCGAGAGGAGGATGTTCTTATGCTTGTTGCTTAGGAGCTCGCAAGACCCGGTGCCAGGTTCGGAAGACAACTCTGTTAGCGAGCACGACGAGAGTGGAGATGGAGAGCCAAGAGTATGTTGATGAGGACAAATCGGAGTTATGTGCAGATGAGCTGGCCTACATCGCCAGTCGGGAAGAGCTATTCTTTTAGCGGACCGAGAGCCCACAAGACCCGGGGCTAGACTCGGAAGACGGCTCCGACAGCGAGCACGACCAGAGGGAGATGAAGAGCCAAGACCGTCTCGATAGACGCCAGTCGCAGAGGGCTCCGCGCTATGCGCAGATGAGCTAGCCGACATCGCCAGTCGGGCCGGGAAGAGCACAGTGCGATGGATTATGCATACCGGGAGAAGAGAACAAAGTGGTAGGCCCAACAGAGCTGTACTGCCTCGCGCACCGTATTTGGGTACGTGCGCTTGATTGGGATGTCTTGTGATTGGGACGTTGACACATGGTGAAGCCTGATGGCTATCTTGAGGGCGATGCTGAGGAGGACAACGGATCCTCCGACTTCTTCTCTTCCGAGACTGGTACGGATGTACATAACCCAGCACCATCACTGCAACCGGAGACGGCGGAGATTGACACTTCACGCGGGCGATAGAAACCACGTGCTACGCACAATCTACGCCGATCTTGAGCCAAACGTCGTCGATGAGATCTGCATCGACACATATCGCAGCTCGTCTCCCCGAGTTGACCGGTGTGCTCGGTTATTTTCCTCGTCTGATATCACGAGGAGACTGGTACAGCCCACCATCTGCGGCTCAACCAACTACTACCACTCCGGATCTGTACCGGCATTTACCACAGTCAGTCTCACACCGAGGTGATGATTACTGGCAAGGAAGATGCCTCCAGCGACTGCGCCCGTGGATAACGCGCCCGATGCTACCGCCCGATTGATGCATGGCCCGCCCGTCCAATTCCCATCGACTCGCACCCTCCACCTACTTCTCCACTGGTATGGCTTCTGTACCTGCTCCCTCTTCCAGCGCAGCTCGTTAGTCGACCGCCTCGAATAACACCTACGTCGTCTCCCGCTCGCCAACACCCTTGTGAAAAAGGCCCATCGACCAGGTGCTCGACAAGGTCCGCCGGGTTGCCGACGACTGCTCTAGTCTCGTATTGTGTATGATTCGCTCCGATTTCGAGCCGGATGTTGTCAAAGTGGTCCGCACTGGATCCTTCCGCAGCCTATCTACACCGAGATGATAATTACTGGCAAGGAGGCTACCTCCAAGAACTACGCCTGTGGACACTACATCGTCGGCAAGGAGCTCATCGACCAGCTACTTGGAAAGTTCCACGTCACCGACGATATCTCTGGTTTTCCGGAATTCCTCGTGTTCTGTTCCTTTCGTCGGAGGTGGCACCAGCTGTGACTCCGCCACAACTGCTCTGGTCCTCGTGGTCCCTCATTAGATCTACTACCGACACGTACCGCATACCCGAGGCTGCCGGAATTAGACCTCGCGTTTCGCACACGCTTTTTGACCGCTTTAGAGAGGACGGCGCAGAGAAACCCGAGCACAGCGTTGAATACTTACTTTTGGAGTTATACAACGAAGAGCTATGCGATCTCTTGTCGGTGGACGACCATACTAAGCTCAAGATCTTCGACGAGGCGAACAAAGGCGGACGAACGACTACACTTGTTCAAGGCATGGAGGAAAGCCACATCAAAAGCGCGGCGGAAGTTTTAACTTCGAAGAGATGACACCCACAAGCGACAAATTGCAGCAACCAAGTGCAACGATCTGTATTCTCGATCGCATGGTCCTTTTTCGGTGGTACGGGTTCCGGTTTCGGAACTTTTTTCACGAAGCGCCTATCCGTCGACTACGGGAAGAAGCATAAAGAAGTCATGGGGAAAATGACAGCCAAGAGATCTACTGGATTCGGTAGCGGCAAGCCTGATCACGCTTGAAGAAGTCAGCGATGAGCTGAAGGCGCAGAACGCGAAGCTGGCCAAGCAGATCAATGAGCTAGCTATGAAGCTTGCGGACGAGTCTACGTCTACTACTACTGCTGCGGATGTGCCACAACCCGATACTCCGGCAGAGCAGACACTACAAGGAGATGGCAAAAAGGAGGTGCCAGCCAAGAGAGCTACTACATCCAGTGGCGGCAACCTGATCACACTTGAAGAAGTCGGCGATAAGCTGAAGGCGCAGAACGCGAAGCTGACCAAGCAGATAAATGAGCTGGCTAAGCAGCTTACGAAAGAGTCTACGCCTGCTACCACTGCTGCTACGAAGAACGCATCGGACACCCGCTTCAAGCACTCGGACATGGTCAAGACGAAGGAACCTGCACCAAGAGAGGTCAAGAAGTCTCGCGCACCTGCGGCTCAGAAGCCAAAGCCCGAGGCGAGAGTTGCTGGCTTTGCGTGGCAAGCTCGAGTTCTGCGTGTACCCGGCACCTTCCTAGGCGGGTAAGTCGCAAGAGAGCGACAGAGAGGGAAGGAGGGGAAGAAGCAGACTTGAAAGATAATTTACATTTAGGTTATGGAATGACTACATATTGTTGATTATTAGAAGCCTCTTGATGATTAATGTGATGCTGTTTCGACCGATCTGGTATTCAATTTACTGATTTGCTGCCTACTCGCACGCCCTCAGGCTTGTATATCTGATATCCGTCCTCCGCTTGTGCAAGCAACTGATCACCACTGGTTGAAGAGATGCCGGTTGCTGGTCTTGACACATTGTCCGAATGTGCAGTCCGGAGTTCGAAGGCGAGAAAGCTGCTTGCGATCATTCTGTGGTTATTCAGGCTTGGGCGCCTAGCTGTGTGACTGACCAAACAGCCAGCTCTTGACCGTCCAAGGCGACGAAGTCTGACAGGACGCCGAAGGAGAGCAAGACTAAGGGTGTTGCTGCCTCGTCGGCTCGGCGGAGAAAACGACGACAGTGACGATAACGAGGAGTTGGAGCAACGGCAAGGAGGAAACAAGGGGCACTTAAAGCGCGAACGTCAGTGGTGGCGACAACCTCGAAGAGCTTGACATCGGTGTCTATGCGAGAGGCAATCAGGAGGACATACACTTTACGCCGTCAATAAGCGATCCTTCGCATACATCGTCAACACCCGCCACGGCGTATCGACCCTCACCACAGCGATGACGTTGACCAAAAAGGACAAGGCGGCATACTGCAAGGAGCGGAAAAATGCGGCTTAAGCAAACACCCACAGATCTTGACAGCCTCTCTGATCTTCTCCTACGATGGCGACTCGATTCGTTGGCCCACCATCTCACGCATTCTTAGTCGGACCCTTGAACGGGCGGAGTGCTCGGTACGGCGTAACAGGGCGAATTCGAGCGAGCCAATTCCGTCGGATTTATGCGGCGAAAGAGCTGGAGTGTTGTGGTCAGATCGTGCAGTAGAAGCAAAATGGCACTTCGAGTCTTACGAGAGACTTCGTTCCTTAGACGACGGTCATTGCGCGAGATGCAGTCCGACGGAACCTTTAAGGATTACGAACATGTTCTTGGCAGTGATGCAATGTCATGCATTCTTGTCGATTGTCTCTTGTCCGGTTGCGTTTGAGAACTTCGCTAAAGCTTAGCATATTTCGAAGGCCATGGCGGATGGTGTTGTGTGAGCGGGAACGGTGGCCCTATGTTCGTGCTTGAAGCGAGGAAGATAGACTTTCGAAAGGTCGAGCAAATATGTTTCGGTGGTGCTGTTCTCGTGCTGCTTGAAGAGTCGAGCGAAAAGACGTGCCCGTGACGCTGTCGTCGTGCATCTAACTATCGTTGCTGAAAGTGAGGGTCGTGAACGTGGGTTTGCCATCGATATCGGGATTGTAAGCAGACTCGCCAATCTGAAGCTGTTGTCGCTTGTTCGGCGAAGGTGTTTGATCTTGGCGGTGTTGATTGCATGATGAATTCGGCGAACGTGGATCAGGCGTAGTTGCTCGCAGCAAAGTACAGAGTGTCGTCCAAACAAGGTTGGCCGGACTTCGACTCAAATTCCCGTCTCCTTCAATGAGCACGTGGCATGCACGAGGGAGGGACACCTCACTCGACCCGCATAAGATGCCTCCTCCTAGAAAGCTTTATATCGAATCGAACAATGCCGCTCCACAACTCCCCATGACGTCCATGCGCATTGACGCTCCCGGAACTACTTCCAACGACCTTCACGGTCTCGAAATTCATCTCGCTCGGCGGGGCTCCTCCAAAGATGGACCTCATCCAAGCTGCTAATGTACATCCGATGTCCCACGTTGTCCATTCGACAATACTGCGCCTACTACCAATCTGGCCGACCGACTTGACTCGCGCGACGACGGCCAGGAAAGACGATCGAAAGAGGGGAGGAAGAAGACCGCAGTGGATATACTGTCGGATGACTCGCCGACCATCCAATGTCCACGCAGACCGCCAAAAGATGGAGATGAAGATGAAGAAGGAACACGTAAATTGCCAAAGCTTGGCCGGCGACTGCACATGATGACCCAGCAAGAAGCGATAGTTCAAGAAACAAGATTGCAGGCGGGTCACCGGTTTGTCGGCCTTGCTAAAGCCTGGCCTCGATTGTCATCGACTGCTGGTGCCCAGTGCGATCAGGCTCACTTCCGCGGATGCTACGAACGTTGAAGTTCACCATGGAATCGGGATGAGGAGGCAGTGACGGTTGAGCAGCTTTCTTTGCGGCGCAGGTCTCGTCGTTCCAAGCAGCACGTGTGTGGCCTGCTTGCGCCGGCGTTGCTACTGCATTGACATCGTTGCCACTTCAACCTCGGTTCCATTGTTTGTCGCTGTGATCAGCTGACAAATATCTATGACGAGGGTACTCCAGATGCGCCGGTTGTGAATGCCGCGGACTCGACTGTCCGCTGTCTGCTTGTCGATCCCACATCACAACACCCTTCAGCACGACGATCGAGGGACGAGGGAAGGGCATGCCCAAATGGCACCCAGACAAAAATGGGACGGTACCAGGACATTGAGCCTTCGATCTGACTTCTGGATATAGCAACAGGCCCATCGATCTGGACAGTCTCGACATCACCTTTGGAAAGCAGAATGACATCGAGCTCAAAGATGTCGGTCTCAACATCATCAAGAGGATCGCCAAACTGGCACAGCTGCCTCCGTGCGATCGCCTCGCCAGCATCTAACTAGCTTTGGCATCGCCTTCGACAGCAGCAGTTCGGGCCCGCGGCGACGACCGGCGATCTCGTGGCCCAGACCACCTGGGGACCGTGTGCATACCGACCGGAGCGACTGACGAGATCTGCGCGAGAGAGTCATCCAATCTGCACTCGTGGTTCGGCCGGCGATAATTCTTCGGCCCAGCATCGATTAACACAAGCCCGCACATGCGCTCCGCTCCGCTCAAAGCAGGCAAGGTCTGTGCTTGCTGAGATCAGGTTCGCTCGAGATTTGTCAACATCAAGATTCACCGCAGTTCAGATTGAAGCTGTCGATCACCTCCTCTGCCACTCGAACTTTCGCACTGCGGACCCAGCCGCTTTTCGCTTAAGATCATCGCGAATACGAATGCGCGGACAATCTCCCAAGAGTCTGCACTCGAAGCCACCAGCGGCGACGGATCCTTCATCCTCAACAATCTTCACCTCTCTCACTCGGTCACTCATCACGATTGAGGGCACAGACCTCGTGAGAGCACTTGATCGGGCGTCGTCTCTTTAAGCGAATGCTATTTGCTACTTCCAAGCGGCGATGGCTAGCCGCCATCTGCGCACGCTAATACAGTTGGGACTGTCAACGAGTCCAGGCTGCAGTCACTCTCCTCCCTCTGCTCTTGCATGGCCGAGGACTCGAGACAACAGGAAAGCCCTTCACTCAGACCTATTTACGGGGCTCTTTCGCTGACTGATGATTGCAAATAGAATATATAGAAGACCAGTCTGTTCTGTTGGACAACACTCGTATGCAGGAGCTCGCAGTCGATCTCTCGACATAGCTTCGCTTCCGCCGACTCATGACCGTAACGGTCAACTCTTTGTCCACAGCAAAGCCCGGGCCTTTACAACACCAATCCGAACATTCCGGGCATGTGGCCGACTTTGCCAGGCAAAAGGCCCTACACAGTGCCTTTGACCGACTTCTGCCGACGGTGCTCGTTCGGAATGGTCTTTGGTGGTTCAAGCGTTGTAGCAGATCTGCACTGCATCACCAAGCCCACCGTATCAGTCATACGCTTGGCTTTCTCTGCGGCGTGGAGGTCTGCCGTGTCTTCTTCTTCCACGGTGTGCACAGTTTCTTCAGATTTCGATACGAGGACGCTGCTCAGGAGCATACATACCCTCTGGTGGCCCTAAACTTCCAAAAATTACAATTCGGATATCCTGGACGTGGATGGGAGGCTGCTTGACAATGCCGCAATATGGCGGGGAGTTCCATTCTATTCTGCGGAAAAGCCGATCGGTGTCAGTGCTGGCTACGCTTGGAGTTGCTGCAGTCCATTTTGGCCACAATTCTACCACCAACAAGCCCAAATTCGCACTTGCTTACGAGAAGTGCAGATTGGCGGTCCAGCCAATTGCGAGATACTGCAGCGCTCTGCAATGCCCGGCCTCTGCGAGGCTCGGACTGGATATTCGCTGGCGTCACTCGTCTTTAACATCACCTGTTCCGAATCTTTGGATGTGAATGCCGCATGCTCAGGACCGCTGGAGAAAGCCGCCGCCGCTTGTGTGTCGAAGACCGTCCGGGAACGAGAGAGGTCCGATGCCTAAGACACCGACAGGGAGCGGAGCCAATGGGAAGATAAGCCATCGTGGACGACACTCGGGTCTGGAGGCGATCCGATACTCCTTCAGCTCGGCTCCAGCACGGCCGTACCGGTCCCATTGAGCGTCGATACCACCGCCCGCCCACGAGAGCATTTCAACAAGGCCGATCGCACAGCCATTCCTGTCACGGCCATCGCCAGTGGTGCAAAGAACAACAAGTCGGAAGCACAAGCTTGTGACTGCGCCGGTCCGGCCATGCGATCGGAAGCGATCTCAACCTTGGCAAATGCAGAAGCCGATGCTCGCAGGCCTTCGTCATCAACGTCGCCATCTCCTTCTGCCTCCTCTTCCTCGGAAACTTGAAAGCGACTCTTCTGCGCCAGCTCTAGACCACGAACTTGCTACTAATCGCAAAGTCCCTCCTACAACGACCGCCACTGCAGCTCCCGACCTCCCGAAACTAAGACGCAAGTCGCTTGCACGCACGAAAGGCACATTGAAACACTGTCGTGACAGATCACGAACAACGTCAATAAAGTTACTCTTCTTGTTCATCACGGATGCGACCGCGGGCGTACTAGCAAGTCCGGCCATCCGAAGCACAAAATTAACATACTCGCAAGGACTGTCCGTGCCAAACTCGCTGCAAGGCCTTGCCGACGACTTTGGCAGACAGATCGTTTGAGCGGATTTGAACGGCGCTTGGCGGAGGAGAAGGAGGATAGGCTTGGAATCGGGAGGATACCAACTCCAAAAAGGAGTAATGCAGGCATGAAGCATGCAGTGATTTGATATTATCATGCCCGAGCAATACGACTGATGGAGGCTCAAAGCGGACCACATCAAACCAAGCGAGGCAATGCTTTGTCCGGTCGATGTCGCCGTCTTGTAGTCCAGGAGTCTTCTTCAGGCCTACTGCCGGATTGTGTCGCATGATCGGGTCCGCTAGTCATGCTTACTTAGAAAGTCAGGACTCGACCACTTGGGCGACCCTTAAGTCCAGATAGGACTCCAGAAGCCACTCAGATGTCTGCGGGCGAGAAGTGTCTTGAACTCGCACGGTCGTGGGCAGCTGGAGCCCCTATCAGCAAGGATCTCTTCGTCGAGTACGGACAAGCTTCAGTACGCCAGGAGTTTGTGATAATCGATGGAATGATCTTCAAACAGTGGAGCCGACAGAGTAGCTGAGGATTGGTATCGAAAGGTTCAGCCAAATTGCTTTCTCCTTTCTCCTCAAGACCGACGTCCTCAGCACTCGTTTCTCCGATTTGACGAAGTCCTTCTCCAGCTCGGTGTGCTTCTTCTTCTCCCTCTTCCTCACCGTGTTCGTCCTTGCTTCAGTTGAGCTTTCGCTTCGCTCGACTTCTCTTCCCGTCATTCATGTATCCAATACAAGTCCGCGACCTTGACCAGCATAACGACACCCTGAAAGTCTGCCGGTCAAGCGAGTAACTAACCAATGAACCGTCGGTGCAGACCGGGCGATATTGCGCGTCTAGTCGAGTTCGGGTGCTGTTGCTGACGTTGGGAGTGTAGAACCGCAAGGTGGGAGTGCAGACACTTTTGAGGGCTGCTACGACTGCGGTCATTGTCATGCTGTGACAACAACGATGCGGAGAAGACGGTGAAGTACACGGCGGTTGCGGTGGTCGCCTCAACAAGATTGAAAGATCGGCTTGCAGTAGACCAGGCAGACGCAAGCGATGGTGAGAACGAGTACTTATATGTGGCCAGATCTTTTGCCACCAGATGTGTGAAAAAAATCCTCCTCAGTCCCGAGCAACTCAATCCGTTCAGCTCGTCGTCTTGAGCAGCGTGAATTACCTTGCCGGGAGCGACGATTGAAAGAATTATGACTTGATGCTACGTGCTGCATGACCCAACGTGGACACCACAGAAACCGAAACTCCCCTCGAGCTACAACTGCGATGCAGTGAGACTGCCACGATCCGATGGCGATTCTCTGCGAACAGCTCTCCGTATCCTCGCAGAGTGTTATGAAAGACGGATTTCGAAGATTGTCCACCACGAACTGCTCCAAAGCGACTAGTTTGGTCCCGTCATCCTGTGCAGCATGCTCCTCGAGGGAAGCGGACTCCTGCACACGGTGTAAGGAATGAAGTGCCGCAAATGCCTCGCCGATGCCATCTTGCCCTGTCATTTCTTCAGCGCGGCTGCGCCCCCCTTGAATTCGCTCCCGCTCCACCCTGTCCTGCTGCTGCTCCGGCTCCTTGATCATTACGATCGACTTGATAATGACTCAAGTCTCTGTGCTAGGAGTCTCGAGGCGGAACACTGGCGCACCTTTCGGCTCCCGATTTGCCGTTCGTCTTGACGATCCATTGCCAATGTTTGTGTATGGTTGTTGCGTGCTTCCGCATGCCGTGGACAAGGTGAGCATGATCAGGCTCCAGCCCATGCGTCAAAAGCAGCGATGCCGGCGATCTTGGTGGATATCGTGGCGGTATCTTGAAGATGTGAAGGTAGTAGGCGAATCCTTCTAGCTTCTGCATCCGGTTGAGAAGGCAACCGTGCTCACGCTTCGGCTGATGCGTCAAAGGGGGCCATTTCGGCGACGTTGGGAATGTAGGAAGTTGGTGAATGTTGTGGCGGCATCTTGAACATGCGGAGGAAGTTGATGGATGCGTCGAGCTTCTGCGTTCGGCTAGGAGGGCCATGCTCACGCGTCAGCTGATGCGCACAAAGGAGCGCTATTGGCGATGTTGATGGATATCGTGGCGGTATCCCTGAGATGTGAAGGAAGTTGGTGGATGCTTCAAGCTTCTGTAGCCATTTCAGAGGGCATTCATGCTCACCGCCTCAGCTCATGCGCTCAAAGGAGCGATGGTGGCAATGCTGGCGATGTTGGCGACGATGTTACGGCGGCAGGTTGCTCCGAGGGAGCGACTCGATGCACTTCACAGCTTCTTTGCTGACGTAGACGGCGATGGCGAGAAAGTCGTGCGATGAGAGGTACATTTCGTCTCTTAGCTCACGAGGGAGCGTTAGTAGAGTTCAAGGTTTAGTTCTACCCACCATTGTGTGGTGGCCTGGTCTGTTGCTGTGAGGTTGCGTTGTTGCCTAGTGTTTGCTTCCTTCTCCTTTCGATCGCGACAATATTATTCATCTCGCACCGCGCGCCACATACGGACTTCAAGCACCATCGAAGATCCATCGACTTCCATCGCCTTTACATCGAGCATGCTTACACTGCTCACCTCCCAAGTCCCGTCCGTTATGTCGAAACACCACGCCGAAAGCACAGCCGCCTTTGCACTCCATTCCATCGGCTCGACCGGTCCTTCGCACCAGCCGTCGACCGCCCGATATTCCCGCTCCTCATCAAGCACCGATATTGCTCGCCTCATCCCGTTGTCTCGCCTCACTCAACAGACAACGTCGATCACCGTGAGCGTGTGTCTTCAGAACGTCATATTGTTCGTCCACTAGAGTGTGTTGCTTAGCTCGGCTCGGGTATGGTGTAGGATCTCGCCGGTGCCGCGAAGGAAATGAGGAGGAAGGGTGGGATATGCGCTGGCCAGGACGATCGTACGATGAGTCAGTGTTTTGCCGACGAGGTCGAAGGTTGCTGTCCTCCAAGTCTCCTTCCACGTCGTCGCCGGACAATTCGAGATCGTCCATGTCTTCTGACTCCGATGAGTCGCGGTGATCGTGGGTGCTTGCCTCGGCGTTGGCATCGTGATCTCCGTTGTCCTCCTCGTCGTCATCAGATGAGGAGAAGTAACTCTGCCCATTGTCAAAATCTTTATTCAAAAATGGCTTCAGCACTTTCGTGCACTGACCAACACTGTCCCGTCTTCATCATCCTGCTTGTCTCCTCCAATAACAGCTGACGTATCCTCACGACCGCAATCGAACACTCGGCCGCGTAGTCGTCGTCCTGCGGTCATCATCGACATTCGATCACCCATAGCACCGGAGTCGCTCAAACACACCTCCGCACCCGCTTTCGCCTGTGCGGTGCTTGTGCATGGCGGAGCATATGTGGTCTCGCGAAGGTGAAAAGCCGCTGGTACGTGGTTGAGCAATGGGTTATCGGTCATCAGAGGTGATGAGGAGAATGGTGATGGTGGAGAGCATGGCCGTAACGCCGGATGGTAGGCAGGTGGGAAGTCGAGGTCGGGTGGCATTTTTGGAATGACCGAGTGGAGTAGGCTGTGGTGTCAGTGGAGAAGTGCTCTCAGGTCCGCGAGAAGATACAGTGCTCTCAAATAATAATAGTCTGCCCCGCATCGCAGGTTCGTGACCCTTCTTTCATGCGCCCGCATTCCATGGGTCAGTGGTATGCATGATGCATCATGCTGTGCAACCTCGCTCGAATCCTCCGACCCATCTTCTTTTATGCAAGGTCTCGTCCGCGGCACACCGCCTCAGCCTGTACACTAGGCCGAAGTCCTAGCGGAGTGGGCGTTGTTGCTTGGCAGCGGCTTACTCGACATCGAGGTACAATGTTGGCGCCGCGACCTTGATCGATCTCGGAATTTGCGGAAGGTGTACGGCATCAGCCCGTTTCTAAGGATGATCTCCGCGATGTTGAACCGTCAGAGAGTGGAAGAGAAGCACTGAATCGTCCTGTTGGAGTCGGTAGTTGTTAAGCGTAAGAAGACTTTGGTCGACGGATCGGTAGCTGCTAATCCTCCGTGTTCGCTCCGCTTGTACTGATCCGCAGTCATAATGGAACATTTGATGCACTAATCCTCTGACTCTCCTCTTCAAGTTTTGAAATGGTACCGATCACACTAAACAACGCACATTGTACTGGCCTTGTTCGCAATGGAGATACTTGTAAATTTGCCCTTTGGTGTTCAAACGACTGCCAATTGCCTTGCCGTTGCAACAAAGCTTTGCGGTGAATTTGAGGTATGATCTCTCCACTATATCCTACCATATCCCGAGGCATATTCGCATTGATCCCCCATTGCCGTATTTGCTTTGCGGCGTGGAGCAGGAGGCCCGCAAATAATCTGATGAATCGACTTCGACCAGCAGTGCTCCGGCGCTGTAAGCTCAAAGACCTCGACAATGCACAGCATCGCATATGCGCTAACTGCGCTATCCTTGTGGACCAGAAGCTGCTGGTCTGCCAATTCCTTCGCCTTCGCCTTGACCGATTGCTTGTCCACATCCTCCTGTTGCAACCCTCGAAGGTCTTTGGAGATCCTAGACCCTTACGGAAAGGCTTGAGACACAGCTTCTGGCTGAATTCAACATCTCGACAATACGCGCCAAGCTCTTCCACTCGAACAACATTTTGTGACCTCTTCTTCTCCTGAACGCCATGAAGCCAAGCGGTGCTCAAAGGACGGTCATTCGGTATAGCATTGGCTCCGAAATGTCGTTTGCGAGGGACGTCGGGTATGTTTCGTACGGTTCCGTTGGAAGATACGAAGGTCATCGAGGTCGAGAAACGCAATGGAAGGAGGCATCAGCCGACCGGCAGTGCAGTAGCAAGGAGAAGGAGATTATTAAAGCTCCGAAGCAAAAGGAAAGGAGCGGTGCACCAAAGGCTGGCCAAAGAGGCTAAGACGCATTCGGCATAGTTCTAGTACCGGCTCTGACCGTATGCTGCCTCCAGGCTGTCGATCGACTTTTCCTCTGCATCTCACTCAGCTCTTGTCCTTGGTTTCCTACGACAGCTATACACTTCATCTCGCTTCTTGAGATCTTGCCTCAAATGGACGATACGAGACATGAGATACTCGACAATCGCAATGGACCTGCTGTGTGGCAGTTCTCTTGAGCCGGTGCGAAGCGCTCAACCGAAGATCGTGGACTTTCACAACTTCAAGTTCCGGCACGAGCTCGAAGAAGAGTGAAACCGCAGGCCGCTGACTAGCAGGCGAAAACAGCGAGAGCGTTCCGTCTTCCCAGTCACGGATCGTGTCTCTAATGAGGCATGTAGGGGCACAGAGGGATTGAGGCCAAGCCGGACCAGCGTCGTTAGAGGTATTGTCAGCGCCGTACATGTGATCAAGTGTAGTTGGCTGACTCTCTCAGACTACCCCTGCTCCATCGCCAACCCCTTCATCATCTCTTGCATCGAGACAGCTTGTTCTGACCGGAAAACAATCCTTCCTTCCTTCCTACTTACCAACAACAGTTTTAGATGCGGCTTTGCTTCCACGACGGATTCGTCCAAGCGTCAGACTGCCGAGACTCTCTTCGAACGGCAGTGATTTCTCGGACCACAGAGACGAGGCTTCGCACGAACATTCGATGGACGTCCTTGCAGGCATGGCTGTTATTGATCTCCATGCGAATCGTGGTATCACCGACATTGGAGAGTTCGATGTTCGACTTCATAATCAAGACCACGGTGGACGATATGTCGCATAACAGACGACTACTGAAGTGACCCACTCGAGAACACGAGCTGCATTGAAAATAACTTCTGCATCGGTCTGCTTGCTGGAGTTGAGACCATCGGTGGAGAATCGATCCATCATCAAGGATGCGAAGCTAATCGGCGGCGCGGAGTCTCTCCGCCTCTCGACGAGCTGGTCCGGTCTGTTTTGTCGAGACCATTGAGTTCCTGAATGTCATGGATAAGCACAGCCAAAAGCTCCGCACTGGCCATTGTTCCCCCCCAGGAGTCCTCTCCGGCCTCCCTCCGCTTCTTCTTGGCCTCATCTGCATTGTGCTCAGCAGTCTCAAATTTTGCAGCATCAACCCGCCGCCGTCTCTCTTCAGCCGCCCACTCCCGGCGCAATACCTCTTCCTCGTCACGGATCTCCGCTTTCGTGCCGCCCTGCGGCTTCCATTTGAAGGCCTCTCTCTGCACCTACGTATCAATCTCTGCACCGACACATACATAGACCTCAGGGCTACGCAACATAAGTGCATCGAGGAACACCCTATTGAGGTGGAGGCTAAGCAGATGGAGCAGCCATGACTACACTGCATTTCGCATGAGCACTTTCATCGGCGGCGGCGACAACACTTGATCGTGCAGAGTCGAGTAGACCGGATTTCCCAAACACTGTACGAGACGAAGCTTCTTCTCCACCTCCTCCTCATACTGGCCTTTTCTTCCCACTCTCGACAACAAGCATGAAAAGCAGGATCACTCCCGCAACGGTGTCTACTGCGAGTCTGTCAGAGGAAAGAAAAACGACTCCTATCATTCTCTCCAAGCACTACTTCAAAGCTCTCGGCACAGAAGGCCATGTGCTCATGCTGGTATGGATTTCGCTGAGGCCTTTTCGGCCATCCTCACCACGTACGAGATCATTCCAATGGAGGACTCGTGGCCCGAACTGAGATGACAGGCAACATGGGCCCCGTTCGGGTTAAAGCTTTGGTTGCGGAAAGCAGTTGAGCCAGCGCTATTGGCACCAGCGACTTGTTGAGCTTGCGCCATCATCATTCGGGCCGGAGTCGAAGGACGAAGACCACATACTTGCGCGAGTTGCACGAGAGTGCAGGGATGACTGAGCTTCGCAGGTTCCGCCCCAGCGTATCGATCAAGGGCGAGACTTCGTTGTCGTTCAACACATTCGAGGCTCGTACGGACTCCTCACGCTCTGCTGTTCGTCTCCGATGCATAAAGATGGCTGGTTCATTACATCTGACTGGTATTCCGAGGATGAAGTCAGTCTTGCGGAGTTGCTTCGGCATGTAAGTGCGCTGGACATTCCCTCAGCTCATCTCATCAGACTCACGGTCTGCTATCCGAACTTGACAACTCGAATATACGGCCGCCAAATTCGCCTTGGTCACCAACATCGCTCATCTGTGCTCGCCATCGACTCTAAGATGCCGCCGCTACATCCGCCAACATTACCGACAACGCTCCTAGGTCCGCACCAGCTAAAGCGTAAGCATGGCTCTATTCTCTACGCAGCGGCGGAAACGTGGACATGCTTGACGTTTCAATGCACCAGCTGAAGCGTGAGCAGTCTCAACTTGTCAACGCATCATCTGAAGCGTGAGCACGACTGCCTGTTCAACGCATTAGCTAGAGCGTGAGCACGGGTACCTGCTTAACCGGATGCGGAAGCTGGAAGCAGAGATCGTTGGAGTCGACTCAAGCGCCATTGACGGCGAGCTGAGTCGCGCAATCTGGCCGTCGCATCGGCGCGAGCATGGTCATCTTCTCTCACTTCACCTCTCTATACCTACCTTCCTCCACCTGACTCCTTCGCCCGATTCCCTACGGATTTCTTCCTCTAGACCTCTGACTTTCTCTTTCATCTCACCTCACCCCACCTCTCTATGCCAACTTTCCTCTACCTACCTCCTCTTACCTGCCTCTTTCAACTGACTCTCTTACCCTGATTCCCTTCGCTGGCCTACCTACGTCCGACTCGATACTTTAAGGTGCCGCCGTTACGTCGCCAACATCGCTGCTATGGGCACACCAGCTCAAGCACGAGCACGGGCACCTGCTCAACCGGATGCAGAACTCGCTGGAGTTGACTCGCGCAATATGGCTGTCGCGTCGAACACCACCGAGCTAAGCAAAGCCTTTGCAGTACAAAATCTAGTGTGGGAGGCTTTACTTCACCTGGAGGTTAGTCATTTGAGCTGTGTTTTGCTTCTCCGTCGCGCCGCCATCTTGACAGTATGCAAAGTTGTCCGGTAGCGTAGTGGGTATTCAATCATGCGGAAGTCACTGCGATAGATCTCGAGAAGACCGCAAAGGATGATGCGAAGTCATGCGAAGTCAAGACGAAACCAGTCATTTAAGGGTTGATTTGCTTCCTAGTCACGTCGCCGCTCCGTCAGACTGGGGAGTTCTTCAGTGGCCTAGTTAGTGGAGAGTCCGATGGAGATTAAGGAATCTAGAAGAGACCACGACCGCATGATGCGAGGAGGCGGAGACGAACTTCGGGAAGACTTCGGCTTCCAACTCCCGATATTGCTCCGTCCGTTTGCCGTATCACGACATTGACATTCACGTTGGCGTTGGCAGTCCATCTGCTGACGCCCCTCATCGTTTCGCCCATACCAATACATTATCGTCGCGGCGACGCCGCCGAGCTCTTCGCTTGGTTTCAACAAATAATCCCACCAGCAACGAGCTACGCAGGCTCACAGCTCTCCACCAGCCAGTATCCTGAAGCACAGGACCACGATCTTCTCTTCCACTTCACAAGCGGCAGTGGAATACATGAGACACCACATCCTCGACACGTCTCTTTGCTCGACCTTTCAAAGGTCGATCTGCTTCAATCACTAATCCGCCAGCGCTCACCCACACACCCGCCACCATGGCCTGTGCTACGCTTTGGCGAAGCTCTCACATGTAACGAGTAACGACTCCGCAAGAATATCGACTCTTCCGACGGAGGTGCACACAGCACTGGATCGGCTGCTGGGCGGACTCAAGTCGACGGACAATGGCATTCGCACCCACGAAAAATGGTCGTCCTGGATGCTATAGACAAGACGAGCTTTGTGAGAACACGGCCAATTGAGAGTCCTCCAACTCTACCACCATCGAAGCCTCACAGCTTGCCACCGTCCTTGAAGAGGCGTATCGACCACAACAGCGCCTCCGCTAGGCCTCGCAAGTCCGATGAACGCCGCCGAGCAGTCGATAGCCCTCGCGTACTTTGCGGACCACAATGCCAATGCTACACAAATCGATTCTGCGCTTAATGAAATCGTAAGCTGGACACGCTGGACACGCAGATGGACGCTGCTCAGACTGCCAAGGCATGGAAGATGCTGGTTGAGATGAAAGATCAGGTGAAGGCGGGTCAGAGCGGTCTCGACCTAGTGGCGGCAAACCTGATCGTCCTTGGAAAAGTTGGCGATGAGCTGAAGGCGCAGTGTGATCATCCTCGAGTTGGACGATAAGAAGGATCTTCATATTCTGACAAAGGTGCCGGGCGGGGTGGACAAGGGGTGCAACGAAGCAGCGCGTGTAGGGAAGAATTGCAGCATCTTGTGGGTGCTAGCAAGGCGCAGGACGGAGACTTCAAGATTGTGGATTCCATTGCAATTGCGGCGAATGAGGCGATACCATACATGCACGACCATGGCCGGATGAACACATGCTGCGCACGCGCACCTCCTGGGAAGCTTGAGCTCCGCGAAGGCCATCAGGAGGAGAGACCACCAAAACAGACGCAGCAGCAAGGCAGGAACAGGAAGGAAGCACTGGATGCTACCGAGGGTACAGGGGAATCAAAGAGGACCAGCAGTGGCAGCCGCCAGACTCGAGAACAAAGCTGCGCTCTGTATACTAGTAGACTACTACGCTCCGGGACATTGCAACTTGTACAGAATACTGGATGCCATACTGTCACTCTCGTCAGGTCTTGTGGGATCAAGAAATGCTCATGGGATTTGGTGGCCTTTTGTGCCATGATCAACCATGCTATCGTTTGAGCAAGTCCAACCCTGCCGCTGCTTCGACTCCGTCAATACGCCCTACCAGCACCATAGCGCTGCGCGGCTCCATTGATACTGCCACACATCAAATCCGACGATCTCGCCAACTCGGTGCTGCCACCATGCTATGGCCTCCGTTTCATTCGCGTAGCTGTCGTCGGCCCTTCTGCTGAGTGGGATGATCAACTCACAATGAGTGCGCTCCACGACATCGCTTAGCGCGCTGTACGACTCCGCCAATCCGAGAGTCCACCTCTCGCCTGGAGAAGGTCTAAGCCAACCTTTGCCCGTCGCACCTAGGAACGGGAGTACGAAGCGTATCTGTACAATGTACACAAAGGTGTGCTTCATATGCAATCCGCGATACCTACAGCACACAGCAGAAGAGTCATCGCTCTCGCTAATGCGATGGTCGACAGCGTCTTTGTCATTGCCTGCACGTCCGTATGCGCAGTCCTGACCCTGGTGTTTCATCGCAAGACTGCTACTATATCAGTCATCGACTATCACACCGCGAACTTCTGGCCACTACTCCAAACCCTGGCCACTGCTCCGAACTCTCCACCGTCATTATAGACGACCGAGAGTATCTCGACCCGGACTTGGATTGCCGCTCTCCGAATAATGCCCAAGTCAAGCCCGGATGTGGGGCGCCAACACCCAACATTGCTTGATCAATTGAAAGCGTTAGCAAGAAACAGCTCCAGCGAGAAGTCATCGGATGATGAGCAGTTAAATATCGAAAGGACAGACGGCAGCATCGAGCCGGCCTCTTAATCCCAACCTTAGATGCCGAGTCAGAACGCCAAGCCGAATGAAGATGGCTTGATATTGGAGAGACCATCGCAGCCACCACAGCGTTCGTTATGAAGAATGCCTCAAGGGCCAATACTGGGCAGTGTTGGGCAGTATTTTACGTCGGATTGGGATGCTTGCAACGCATAGCGGCCATCGAAGTCTCTGTCTGAAATGCAATATTTCCGCGGAGCAAAATGATACATTCTCAGGCATGGTCGTTTAATCTCCAACGTAAAGACATGCCGCAGTGTTGATCAAGCCACTGGGAGGCATGATCTTCTGTGGTGGAGGTACCCACAGGCCATGTAGGGTGGACATCGAAGTCGACTCTTTTCAGGCAGGCAGATGACTTTACCTTTCACGCTTGACATTCCCATTCCGACTCTCTTTACCAGTTCCCTACCTGAAGTCTCAACATCACGACAACTTTCCTTCGCATCAATCCACCGTCACTGCAACATCACCGACGCATCTCAGCACAGATCGAGCCGAAGCCCTGGCCAGAGCTTACTATCGTATTAATCTAGCCCGAACGTCCTACGACCCGCCGATACGATTATAGAGGAACGTATAATATATAGGTCTTAATAAAGTACGGACGTAAGTAGGTTAATAAAGGTAGCCGTACTAAATATAGTCCTCTCGGACAGCCGGAGCTCTTATACGTATATATAAGCATTTATAGCATAGCTTCGGGGCTCCTAAAGCCGCGGCCGTCGAGGAATACTACTACCGGGAGTAGAGACGATTCCGTATAAGACGAAGGATAGGACAACTATAATACTTAGTCCGCCGGTAAAGGACTTAAATACTAGTAGGCTTATAAGTAAAACACTTACCTCGGCTAGCGGAGTATCTAGACCGAATAGTTAAGAGTATTTAGTAACGAGGTAGCTAGATAACCGGTCTAAATATATCTCTACGGGTCCGAATATATTACGTCCTAACTCTAACTTTAACGTTTCTCTACGACCTCTTAATGCCAAGTCGCGCAACGTCGAATGGGTTTCTCCGGTCTAGAAGCAACACCCGATTAAGTGACAAGAGTTGTGCAAATATCCAGATGTGCGGGCCTTCGCGGAGAGCTCGTAGACCCGCGACCGGGCGTAGCAGTCGAGCTGCCCCCTTATTGCAAGATTCCCAGCTGCGCCGACGAAGAAGTAAAGCGAGAGCAATGCGGGTTGTAAGCTACCCGGCAAGCAAGGAGCAAGCCATCACTGCAGTGTTCGCAACGACGAATGATTCGCTGGCCTCATTCCTGTTGATCTCGCTGGATGCGACCGTCGCATCAAACATAACCTGCGGATATGCATAAGGAATCGCCACACTGTTTCACCCCACACGAGCTCGCAAACCTCGTCCGCCGTTCATGTCGAAATTTAGCAGTCGAATCGTAACTCTGTGCCTTCTTTGCCGATGATCTTCCCACCAAGGGTCGCCGCACTACGCATCAGACTGCGAATTCCACCGCCCCCAACCCAAGTATCCTTGCGGTGTTTCCTGCGAGACTCAATACCTCCGACAAGCCGAGATCGATCCTAAAGATGCTTATTAAGAAGCCCGCCGAGGAGATTCAAGGGAGAGCACCGCCGAGATTTGTAGCGTTTACCGCTTGGTCCGGGTGCTGAAAAGGTCGACAGAATCTTCGCCTCGGGGCGACCTGGAGCATCTGCTTCTGTCCCAGCCCCAGCGCCAGCAGCCATCCGCGAATAAACGCAGAAGCGGTAAACTTAACTGTGGTCGAGGACGTCGACTGGATTACTATCCGAAGCAGCCAGGGCAGGCGAATTAAGCCGGAAGATGGGTATCGCACAGCCAAAGGCTTCAACGACTTCTACGATCGAAGCAGCCCTCAAGCATGATACATAAGCCTTCGTCCAATTCAGAACGTGCACGTGGAGCATTTCTGACATCTCTACTTCGAAACCCGTCTAGCGGAATGTATATCCACCAGAGGGTCGAGTGAGCACAGGGTCATCAGCCTCGATCTCCAGCTTTCTTAGACGGAAGCCGGTCACCTCAAGTACCTTGCCGGACAAGGACGTCGACACCGACGAAGCCATCTCCATCACATAGCAGAAACTGGTAGTTGAAGAGTGGGAACTTGGGCGAACGGCCATTGCGGCGCCGGTAGGCGGAAAGAGAGCGACCGTGAGCAGTGAATGGTTTCGTGACACACGAGAAAGCGGCGTCGTTTCAAGCATTGTCGATATTCGTGATGCGAGGGGGAATGATCTCGTGTCTGCGCAGCCCTGCGTCATAGATGGAAGGCCTCCGGAGCGTGATCAGGGCACCATGAGGGCGCTGTACGGTGCGTAACATGCTTCGACCCTTTGATTCTTAGCTCCGCTCTCCACAGGCGACAGCAGTCGGTCGGTCGCTTGCTTCATATAGGAGAAGCGGAGTCTGCGGCAGCTCGATTATCGAAGCGGGATGAGGGCGCTTTGAGTGCGCTATCCGGTAGAGCAATATGCTTCGATCCCGGCTATCAACTCAGCTCTGTGTAGCCGACATGAGTCGGTCGGTTGCTTGCTCCATGTGGGAGGTAGAAGTTGCGGTCACTCGATCGGTCGAATTCGTCGCGGTCTCGGCGAAGTAGTTAAGAGCTTTCACTCCAACGGGGCGCAGTTGAGGGCAGAGAGGCCGTGGTGTTGGTGATGGTGGTAATGATCCGCTAGCGGCGGGTTCTCCTGCCCGAGATACTTCTTCGCGGCCTCGGCGAAGTAGTTAAGAGCTTTCGGTCCCATAAGGCGCGGATCGGTGCCGGTAGGGAGCGGTGCACGGTGTCGCTATGCTGAATCCGGTTGCTCTATTACGATCTCGGAGCATCGATAAGGAGCAGCTAGGAAGAAGACATTCCTCTCGCACAGGATCGAGTAGTCCAAGATAAACGAGGACCTGCACAGGTATGCGCATATTCGACCGCTAATGAACATCGAGATTATGTCCGCAATCCTCGAGATGACCAAGTTCGAGCGTGTAAAGCTAAAAGACTAGTCAGGAACCGAGGAGATGCTGTCGTCCGGGAGCATGTTTAACAGCATGGTTAGAGAGCTGCTGAAGACTTAGGTTGTCATCGCTGCAAGCCTCCACCTGTACGAGCAGAACATCTTGCCTCAACTCGTATAATCATTCGCCGACCTGCAAGAGCTCCAAAGACAGCTTCTTGGTCCACATTTACAGTCACTCGACCTTGACGAGCACACATCCTTTTAGCGGCCCTTTAGCAGCCTCTTGCATCACCCCCGCGATTATCACCCATACAATTCCAACGACAAGTGGTTCCATTCAGGAATCCACTATCGGCAGCACAATCGCCAACCTGAAGAGAAGAGCTTCTAGCCGCAACTCTCGACGACGAGAACCTCTATAAGCATTCCAATGCACCTCGGCTGGTCTAGCAACAAGAGGAGGTGTTCGACGTCCGCACGGCTGTCACTTCTGCGAAGGCGCTTCTTAGCTGGACCTCAGTCGTTATTCTTCTACTATTGTCGGCAATAAAGGCCTGATCACAGAGTCGACTCTAGAGATCTCTGCTTTAAGCTTCTGCATTCGGTCGTGGCAGCCATGCTCACGTTTCGGCTAATGCGAGCGAAGGAGCGATCTTGGCGATGTTGGTCGGTGCAGCGGCAACATGCTGGACATGAGAAGGAAGCCCGGTCAGGAGAGCTGAGATGGAAGAACGTGAAACTTCAGATGACAAGCCCTCTTTCGAGCATTATCGGTGTTGTAGTCATTCTCCCGATCTCCATCCGGGTTGGAGCGGCATCATAAACACCCTGCGGAAAGCTGGGCGGCATGCAGCAGCAGCGGCGGCGTTGGGACTGGCGTTGTATGTTTTGTCGCCGCAGATTCCGTATATTAGGCAATGACCGGTATTGATGGGGCTGCTGCCAGTCGAGGAGTCGCTGGGTTGTCCAGACGGGAGTCGATCAGGAGACTCACGGCGAGGATCTATTGATCGCGCTCATGATCAAACTGGGCCCGGAAACAATCAACATGAAAGTATCGAGACGTCGGAGCTCCCGTCCGTTGAGGCCGAATGTGGGATTGGAAGATCCTGATGAGGAGCAGCAAAGAAGGCGTCCTGCTACTTTGTCCTCCCCGAGGATGATGAGTTAGATCAAGCGGCTGTGACTTTGGGAGGAGCTGACTTGGTCGACTTAAGTGGACCTTTGCCGGGGAGGAAGATGGGATCTGTAGAAAGCTTCTGGAGATCAATAGCTTGGACAAGAGCGGGTTGGCGTCTGGATGGCTGGCATTGGAGATCATGCGGGTTTTATCGTCAGCGCAGAGAGCAGCCACACACGAGGCCAGACGGACGCAAACTAGTAGCCTGCAACTTCTCCAAATGGCTCTCGAAGCCGCCGGAGGTGGCGGCGGCCGGGTGGTGCTCTGATCGAGTGAGTGATCGGACCGATGACCGGGAGGCACAGGTCTGGAGGAGTGCGCATTGTGGATGTTACCCAGCTGAGCAACGGCGACAACGCTCATAAACCGGGACGAGAGCGTAGAGTCGGAAGTTCCATCTCAATTGCGTGTAGGGTAGCTGGGTGGCCTCCTACAGCTGCATCGAGAGCCAAAGAAACGCTGGTCGGGCGGCGGGTCCCAGCTTGACTTCGTCTTCCTGCCCAGATGCCGATACCCGTGCAGTAGAGTGGAGTGGCGTTGGAGGCTGGCTGGAGACAGCTCGCCGAGCGGCAAACTTTCTTGAGGTTGCTTTACTGCTTCGTGGAATGCACAGGATGACGAGGCTCCGTTCGTTGGTCAGACACAGGAGAGGAGCTTGCAACCCACAAGTAGTGTGTACCAACTGACTGTCCGCTGTCCTGGGAACATCTGATGGGTATTCGACTGGCTTGCGGCGACAGTATCCTTGTGAAACTTTGGACCGATATCGACCGCGGCGGTGGCCGTCGCAGTTCCGATCGCCGCCCTTGAAGGTCGCTCCTTGTACCTCCTCTCCCGTCTCAGAGGAAATCAGATGATGTGGAAGCAGGCCTGCTTTGGTCTGCTTTGCTTTCTCGAGGTGGTTTTTGATCTGGTGCTGGGCTTAGTGGTGGTGGAGCTGTTGCAGTTCGCGGAGGTCGCTGTGCTGAGAGCACGAGATCGGGTTTCCATCATGTTCTTCTCTGGCAATGACCTTCTATACTTGCTCGAGATGATGCCATCCCTCCAAGACGATGCTCGCTACAATGGATCGGCACGATGCGGCACTTCCAGTTTGGCGTACGCCTTGTTGTGAATCTTGATGGGGCTGAGATTTGGCCTGACCACACATCTTGATCAGTACGGTTGTTGCTGGCAGGCATGACCTGACCTGGGGTGGATGGCTTTGCGGCAGGTAAGTGGATAGATGGTGATCTTGGGAGGAAAACTTGCCGAATGCGACCGGAAACAGCAGCGATATCACAACTCCCACCGCCATCGCTTGTCTCCGAATCATCTCCGGGAGTTCGTGCGTTGGATTCTAGATCAGCGAACCAGCACCGTCATCAAAGTTTGCGCGACAAGTCCTGGTGCGCAACGGAATGTCGGAAAGCAGCGAAATGACACCGGCTATTGTGAAAGCCTTGGAATTGTCTCCTCTGCGATCTTCGGCTATTTCTCTGCTCCAGGTCCCTTGTACTGCCGTCTTGTTCGCTGCTTCTCGAGCTGTCTTCAGCCAGCTTCATCCCACGAGTGCCTCTTCAACGTCCACGTGTCCAAGTTTTCGACAGGAGTCCAACCCGCTCAACCCAGCAGCGGAGATCAATAGGTCTGAGCATGATCTGGCTCTGGCCGCACTGCCTATCTCGCAGTGCGACTTCCCTGCACCGTAGACCGTGATGGCGCCAACGTTTTATGTGCGGGCCTTGGAAGAGGAATTCGCTTGAATCATCAAAGCGGAAGGACAACAGAGGCAAGACAGGTGAAGTACTCCGAGATGGCAAAGGCAACCATCTTCCGCAGGCCTCCATTGGATCAGTACGAGGGCTGATGGACATCTCGTCTTCGTACGGTGCGACGGATATGAGGCTAGACCGGAGGGGCGTGCCGGCAAGAGATGCTGCAAGACCTCTAGAAACAGCATCACTAGTTTCTGCGAAGCAAGAATGATGCATACAGATTTGAACGTCCATCTAACCTGATGACTCCTCCGCTGCACTCCACGCTTCCATCTTGGCTCCTGTGCCATCGTTCACATTACCGCCATTGGATCGGATTTGCGTTGCCAAAGACACGCCGGGTCTCATCGTCCTCGTCTTCTTCTTCTTCGGCGGCGGGTCCGGTTCGGTGAACTTCTCGATCGGCTTGTTCTTCGAGCACTTTGTGGGCTTATGCTGCTCCTTCGTGGTTCAAACAGGTCTCCGAGGCTCATGTGTTGGAACGGCAGTGCGATTGACTGCCCATTGCCACCCGCGCAGCAAAGGTTCGCAAATCCGTCCCTGGCTCTCCGGTCACTCGTGACGTTGCTAGATTCTGTCTGGCTTCGTAGGAGACAAGAAAGCCAGGTACATATGAGCTTACAAGTCATGACCGATGCTGACTCGTTTCCCTTGTCAGTCTCGATAGGGTCCCGCGGGTCGAATGGACCAACGGCAGTCCGAGATCTTCGAGATACGGCGTCGCTTTCTTGACTACGTAGCAGCTCTGCGAATCTTGAACATCTCTTAATGACGCTTTCATGGGCTGAGCTCGTCAGACCAGTTTCCGACCTCCTGCGTCTTCAGCCGCGGGCTTGATCAAGTCCACATGGACTGCCGAGACTGAGGCGAAGAGCTCCGCCGCGGTAGTGAGAGTTGAAGCGCTAGAAAAGTTCGGAGCGAGAGAGGCTCGAAGTAGAGGAACTCGAAGCATAAATGATTCGCGATCAGGAGAGGACATTCCCGCGGACAGCTTGGTATAATAGACGCCATCTCCCCGTGTCCTAAGTTCCTTGTCGATCGCGGCATCGGCGTCGTCATCTTCGCAGGGACTGGACATGCCTCTCTCATTGAGCGCAAGACACTCATCCTCAATAGCTGCCGCAGTCTGAGCTTGGACGACTTCCAGCACGGCCCCGTGAGATCTCTTGAATGATATCTTTAGCCTGCCCGCACGCCGATTGGCGAGACCAGCGTACGGTTCAACACACCGGAGACCCCCACCGAGCTGCTGCTCTGCTAGAATTCTTTCCTGGTCTCGACTGCAGGCTGCTAAGAGAGGCTGCCTACGTCGAGATTTGGAAGAGAGAACGGGCTCGGCTGATGAGATTGGACTGGCGGCTGAAAATACGAGGACTTCCGTGTGGTCGACGATTGATCTGATGTTTCCATGCTGGGCGGCCTGTTCATGGGCGTCGTAGCTGGTCGAGTCTCGGCCTTTCGCTGAGGTTCCTGGAATTGCATAGCCATTCCAATAGAAGCAATTGCACCGTTGGCTCCGCTTTTCATCGGTCAGCATGGTCATCCTCGTATCTCTTGATGCGATTGGGCGATGACTGGTGATAGACCGCCAGTGATCATTTCGAGTGGCTTTGAGTAAACCATCACATTGGGCAAGGGCGATGACTGGTGGCAGACTGCCAATGATCATTTCGGGGGGCTTGAAATGGGCCACCGCATTGGCGAGGGCGAAGAAGGGAGCCTAACCGGCAATGACCATTTTGGGAGGCTTTGAACGGGCCACTGCATTAGCGAGGGCAGTGACTGGTAATAAACGTCCAACGATCGTTTAGGGAGGCTTTGGACCACTGCATTGGCGAGGGCGATAACTCCTCCACTCGGTGCTGTAGATGTCGCGGATTGCATGTTCATGATCGACATCGCTGCTGAGACGGCTCGAGCATGTCGCCATGATCTTCTGACGACATACGAGAGGTCGTTCGGATGGTTTAATGGACCACCGCATTGGCGAGGGCAACGACTTCTGCTCGGTGCTGCAGGTATCGCAGACTGCATGTTCCTGTTCACCATGGCCACTGAGAAGGATCGAGCATATCGCCGTGATGCTGTGGTGCAATATGGAAGGCTCCCTCCTCCGCGGCACACTTCTTCGTACTGTCTCTCGGCACACTGCTTCACCCCCTCCTTCGATAGTTCCTTATGCACTCCTTTAACACGCTGCTTCATTGCCTCCTTCGATGGTTCCTCCTGCGCACACGGGCAAGCCGCTGATCGTTCAGTTCCGTCTTGTAGCAGGCACCTCGTTGTAACGCCGGATTCTGCTGTCGCTTGATGCTGGGCGTGCGAGCGTGACACATAGCGTTGTCAAGCTGAGTTATTGACCGGCGATTCGTGAGGTGAAGTGAGGGAGAGGCTGCTTAGTCATGACACGTGTGCACCTCTCCCATCCTCCGGCATGGATCACAACTTTGTCGACCTCCCACGACCTCTGCTTGCACCGCCCATGCCCTGACTGCAGCTCCATGCCAGCTATTACACGTCACCTGATACGATGGCCAGGCGCCTCAACTGCTGTCGATCGGCGCTCTTGCCAAACGGCTCAGCCAGCTGACTGGATCTGGCCTAGCATGTCTGCGTACGGTGGCCTTTGCAAGGTCGCGATCATGGTGGCGCACAGGACGACCTCGAGATGAATCAGCGCCATGACCAGGAGAATCTTCTCAGGTTTCTCTTGTCTCTCTTCCTCTTCTTTCTCTTCCTTTCACCTTCATCATTGACTGCAAGTGCGGTCTTACAGACAGCTCTCACTTGCAGACGGCGCCCACTTACAACAGCGCCAGTCCTCAGCACACCATGAACTCGAAATCCCACCAAGACCGAGCATCTCAAGCGGCCGAGGAAATGGCAATGGCAAAGGCTATGGCACGGAAGGCGGCAGCAGACTTGCAAGTGGAACGTCACTTGACAGCTTTGCAGTCGCTAACACTCTCGCAGTTCTACACCCCACCTGGCTTACACCCACGACTCGATCAGATTCAGCCCATCCCAGGACAAACTTCGAGATAGCACAGGTGCCAAATCCCCGTTCGTGAGCCTATTCGACGAGGCTTTCGAAGACATCGAATCACCTTTCAAGGACCTTTTGGAAGTTACCGACATGGCCTTCGGTCATCCCAATCCGACGGTTCCATATGCGCAAGAGCTTCGGGGTCTCAAAGAGAAAATCGGGACACAGAATGAGCGGATTGCGAAGCTTAAGACCGAGCGCAGGGAAGTCGAGAAAGGAAACAAGATCCTGCAGAAAGAGGTTGAGGATCTCAAGGTTAAGAAAAAGGATCTCGAGGAACAACGTCGGCAGCACAAGCAGTGCGCATGTCCTTCATGTTGTTAGAGGAGGTCCGACCCTGATCATCTGCACGTGGACGAAGGACCATGCCAACGAGGTTACTGTCATGCTTTTGGAGAGATGACTATGATGGGAGAGGTGACTGACAATGCCATTCGCTTCTGGTGAAGGGTGATGGGTTTGGCATGTAACTTCGGTGTGGTGAAGTTTTGGCCACTGTACCATTGCTGAGCAGAATGGCAAAGATGTTGTACCGACTCGGAACTCCGTCCGCAGATTGAAACAACGCCAAAGGCTCCATGATATTCACCCTCATGCCTCCTCCAACTCATTCGTCCTCCGCCTTCGCCATGGCGTCCCAGTGCACGATGGTCTCGTCAAGGGACGTGGAAGATCGGATGGAGACAGAAGATCCACCTTGTGCCGCCTGCCATCCAGGAAGCCGCTGTCCTCTATTCCGTCCTCCAGCTGATGCACGATTGTATTCCTCATCCCGAGCAACAGACAAGGTTCGGGCAAGAGCATCTTGGTTGTGGAGGCTGGAATTCTTGCAAGTATACAGTGTGCTATTCTATTTTCTCTTCTACACTGTTCTTTCGTTGTCCGCACTACTCTCTCGCCCTCGACAACTTCCAGCCCTCCTCTTCTTTCGCCCTGCCTGTGGGCTCTGTACGGCCGGCGCGCTCGGAGCCGATAAGAGTGAAGACGGCGCGGGAGCGGGAGGATGCATCGTTCATTTGCATGGAACGGTGGTGAGGTTGAGATCGCCGGAGATGTCGTCGTAGGACTTGACTGGTTCGTCTGTGAAGTTCAGCATGTATACACCATCAGATGTGGATTAGCGGATTTTGAGGTAGGTGAGAGAATTAGTGCGTGGAGTGAGCAGGTCTTTACGGGTTGATGCGTGGCGTGAGCACGCCTTTGACGTGCTCGTTGTAGATCTCGAAGTAGGAGTCGTGAACGTCGTAGGTCATACTGCCGTTCTGTTCCACCCGTCCGTGTGCGAAGTCGACCCGTTGGAAGAGGCCTTGACATGGGCGCGCAACGAGACCGGGCTCGGCCGGTGTGCCCGTCATTCGTGTATGACTTTCCACTTCCCGTCTGTCCGTACGCAAAGATACACGAGTGATAGCCATCGAAGTTGTGGTCGAGGGACTCTTCTCCTCTCCGAACGAAGCGTACACATCGTGTTGATGTGCGAAGTGTGGATCTTTGTCAGAATGACTTGTCGAATGTGAATGACTTCTGGAACTTCATGTTAACGTGCTGAGCTGAATGATACGATGTCATTCTTTTTTAAAGTCACACTGCCAGCGAGCTATCATATTCGCACCAAAACTTTGACATTGCTGCCGTCGCCGTGGCCTACGGCGGAGCGGAGGAAGTGTGATTCGGAGGTGGTGGGAGCTCGAGTCGGCATTGCGGCAGCAGCGTTTACAAGGAGCGGCGCGGAGACGGAGGGAACGTGGGTGAGTGCATCACACAAATGCCTTGACTTTGATGGTAAAAAACCATGGGAGGATGGTGATGAAGCAGAGAGATTGTGGACGAAATCAGACGTGGGGCAATTGGAAGCTCGAGAAGTCGGCAGAATTTCGGCAACATCGACCTTCTTACTGCAAGCGTGCCCCTCACGACCTTCTCCTTCACGACCTTCTCCTTCACAACCTCCTGCCGTCAAATCCCAATACATTGCCTCGCCTTCCCATTCACGATCTCCATCGGATCCCGACGATCAAACCGACACAGCGACCTCGATCTCGACAACGAACACCACAGCGATTCAGCGCCATCGCCGCGCCTTCGAGACCCGCACATACGAGTACAATCTGAAAATCGGTCGGTGAGAGATGATGAGGAGCCAGAGGTCTCGCGACAATGGAAAGCGGGACACAATTTGAAGACGACCCTTGAAGAGATGGATGGTTGATTGGAAGGAGCACAACTGGCCACAAATTGAGAGCGATTGTTGGCGAGCGCTTCTGCTGGTCGGATGCACCGCGGTGTACGCATGTCCGCGATCAGCCAACCAGGCCTCAGCCGAAATTGTTCTCACGGCTACGAAAGATCTGGACGAATACCTGGTCATCGATTAACAAAGATGCGGCACTCATGATACTCAGCTTCGATCAAAGATCCGTGCTCTTACTGTCGCCCACGATTCGAGCTATGCATTGCTCGGCCGCTAGGTGTTGCGGTCTGGGTTCCTCTCCTCTTGCCCGAGCATTGGCGGTACGGCACTAGGCAACCGATCCATCTGCTTACTGGCAGACCTCGGAATACGTCCGTTCTTTGAGACTTCACATCGCCAAGGGCAAGCGACAGGATGCCTCAGCTCGACTCACCATTACCTGGATCGGACTTCCTATGGCGGGCCGAATGTGAGCGATTGAAGGCAGCTGCAAAACAGACAGAAGCGGACACCATCACCCTTCGTCTCGAGATCGATGCGCTTAATGCGAAGTTAGAGGCCGCGAAGTCCGCAGCACCGAGCCTAGTGGCCTGGAGTGTGGTCTGCGCGAGAGAACAGAGGAACGATTCAAGGAGGAATGCGTCTACGCAGGATTAAAAAGCAGCGTCTCCATTCTCCGACATTGTCTGTACGAACTCGGCCGCTGGAGTCCGACACATGGTGCGGTTCAAGCCGAGCCATCATGCCGACTAAGCAGGTTCAGAAGACACGGTCGCTGCCGAACGCCGACTGGACCAGCTGCATTCCCTTGCGTTGTCGTGCAGCTGATCATTCCATCGCTTCCCGGCAAAGCGAAAACTGCACTCCCTTGCTAAAAGGTCGCGCTCGCGCGTTTGTTTTTCGTCCTGCTCACAGTGCTCGGCGTTCATACTGGTCGTCGGAGCCACGCATGAACGCTCGAAATCGTTTACCCTGCATGGCATGAAGCTGCATTGCACATAGACACACAACGTAAGTACTTGGCGGAAAGTACTCTCTATAACTTTCTACTACTTCATCCTTTGCAATTTCAACATTCTCCTCTGCGATACCACGCATTGCAGCTTTTTCCCTCCGCAAGTTCCCACCACTCCCATGCAATACTCGAATCCTACCGAGTCTCCTTGATCTGATCCGTCTTAGCGGTCCGCTTTACTGCCGAAGTGCCACCACGCGCGAGCGAGCCCTCTCAGAGATCCCTATAGGTTCCGCAACATGTCGGGACCGTATCTGTCGAGGCCAGACATAGAGCGTTGGGCAGAGGGAGTGTTCTGCATTGCTGTTACTAGTGCCACGGCTTCGGAGACCGGAGTCCGCGATGTCTTCGACGACGACACCTCACCGCTTATGTTGGCAGACTTCCCGCGGCCTTCAACACCGAATTCTGGCGACTTGCGCGCGCTTTGCAACGCCTCCTGTAAGCAGCCGAGTCCGCTCCCGGCACTACACACTACCGGTCTGACCGTAGCTCCGTTCGAGCCTACGTCTTCATCGGCCACCACGGCATACGCAACTCATCGGCACCAACAAAGCAACCCCTCTTGCCCGACCCCACCAATATCCATTCCGATCCCTCGCCCGCCGCACAGGCTACATATCACTGCCACTCGCGATGTTGAACCTTGTCAAAGCCGCGAGATGGATGCTGGTCGTGACAGAGGTACCGTCCTGCCAACCCCGGGTCAAAGGAAGTACCTCAGGCTGACTTCTGCCGCATCTGCAGGTCGATCGAGAGGACCTAGCCAGGGGGAGTACGTTACAGCTGGTAGCACGGGGCGTCCCAGTCAGTTCTGGGCAACTTGGGAGCTGGCTATGTTAGATGTGGCAAAACAGCCGATTGCTCTTCCCTCATCACTTTCAATTGCTTGACAACAACGGACAAACCCAATCTCAACACTCTCGGCACTCTCGACAATCTCGATACTCGCCGTGTCATGAGACATTTCTCGATGACACATCACAACCACACCTGATGCTACCGCCCGATTGATGCATGGCCCATCCATCCGATTCACATTCAATCGCACCCTTCACCGGCTTTTCCGCAGCCGTGGCTTCAACACCGGCTTCCTTGCCCAGCGATTGATGCATGGCCCGTCCATCTAATTCTCATCGAATCGCACCCTCCACGAACTTCTCCACCGCCATGGCTTCAACACCGGCTTCCTTGTCTAGCGCAGCTCGTTTGTCGACCACCTCGAACGCCGGAGTCGTGTCCCGCTTCTTAACAAGAACAGCCGAACCGCCAAACCATACCTGCCGAAGATCATTACAGCAGTCGGCGAGCGACCGGCATACGTGGTCAATGATACTGTCACCTGCATTAGCAATTCTTTGGAGATCGCTAGGATGCGACGAGGTTACGACGGGTCGAAGACGAGGTGTGTGGTTGTCGGGGTTGGCTTGAACATCATTGGAGATGCATAGGAGTCGGCGTGGTTGCGAAGCAGATTCCACTAGCGAAGGTCAGGCTCAGGACAACACGCCGCCGCATACTTTGCGCCCTAAGGCTGACCTGAGATAGAGTGCGGTCTAAAGTCAAGCAAACCATTCAAACATCGATCAAGTCCCAGCGGACCCGTTTCAACGATGTCTCGAAGCAATGTCGATATCTGCACCAAGCCCTACAGCTTACCGATCTTATGCGATTGTTGCGCAATAATAAACGCTTGGTTCAGGAGCAGGCGATGTCCATAATTGCCAGAGTCGCCGACTTAGCCGAGAGCATACAGCATTCGTAAGCAGTGCGAGCCCGGCCCTCGCGAGGGTCACCTTCTTGTTCCAATGAGACTTTAGGATGCGATCATCGTGGAAGATGCTTAGGATAGGGAGAGAACATGGATGAGTCTAGTCGCGGAGGAGGATAAGGCGAAGGTCGAATGCGCTGGCGAGTCGATGCGTCGAGAAGGGGAAGGAGGCTTGGATTCCCATCAACAGCGCAGCATTCCCACCTACACAAGTCCGCCCGCGCGCACTGGAGACCAACCGCCAACTTATAACGGAGCTCGAATACACTGTCCAGAACCGCACCACGATGGGTGCGAACCAATGAGCCTTTCCGCACGCTTAGCCACTTGTCACAGCACTTCCTCCGCAACACCATACTCTAACAGCCGCGCCTCTGAGTCTTTATAGCACTCTGCAACCCCTTTAAGCCCTTCACCATCTGCTGCAAGACCTCCGCAAGCACCGAGTCAACGAAAATCGATAAGCTTAGATGAATTGAAGGCATTGTGAGCCTAGGGTGGGCGCGACATCGATGCACAGATCAGCGAGACGGAGAGTATCTAGGTATTCAAAATATCCGAACCAAGAGTCTGTTCGACTTCTGGACAGCCTCGTCGACATTCCCAGCGGAGACGACTCAATCGCGGACGCAGCAAGAATCACAAAGATGCGTTCGAGCTTAAGGGCGCATTCGTCGATATCCCAACCTCTGCGCCGAACAGCGGAAAGGTTGTGAGCTCGACTTGCGAGTGAAGGACTTTGAGATCTTTGACAAGGTACCGACATCAGCGTGGCGCAGGGTCCTGACCTATATTGACAATGATCCAAAGACTTTGAGATCTTTGACAAGGTACCGAAATCAACGAGGCGCAGACCCGGGACACGGGAGATGAGTTTTTCCCTTCTGTCGTCCGAGTGCTTCTTTAACGGTCCAGGTGAGTGCTTCTTTGACGGGCATGGCCGGGCACGACGACGGCAAGAACATGCCACCGAGTACCACGCTCTTTCAATCTATGCGAGAATGAGGAACTATCACGGCCTGGCTCAAGCCTTCTTCAAGCTCTCACTACGGAAGTTGTCCTTCCAGCGCTGAGAGATGGCTGCATAATGTCCATTACTATTCAATTCCGTCCAGCACTCGCCTTCCTCCACGGTTGCACACTCCTCATCAAAAAGAGTATCCACAAAGGTACGCGCAGCTGCTATTGCCTTGTCTCTCGAATACTCCCGGACTGCTGCAGCTCCTCTTCCACTTTCATCCGTCAATCATCTCTCGGCCACGCACTCGAATGCTCCTATACCAGGCGACACTTCTGCGGTAATGCAGCATACTTCGCCGGACCCGGAACTTGCACGCAGAGCATTCACACCAAGCATCTGCATCCACTGCGCAGACATCATACCTCAACTCTGCACACGAACAGTTGGCCACGGCGCCCACTCAGCCAGCGTTAACATGGACGACTAGGAATATCTCGACCCGGACTTTGATCTGTCATCGGTGGCGGCCCCACGCCTACGGTCCTTCCTCGTTGTATTAGACAGCAGCAGTATCTCGACACGGACTTTGATCCGTCGTCGGTGATGATCCCACGCCTGCGGTTCATCATCGTTGCGCACAACTTCAGCTTCTCCGATGTTCCTGCACAAGCGTAAGATCCGAGCAGAAAACGCAAGCAGGAAGCGCACAAGCAGAGGCATCGAGGATATTACGACAGGACGGAAGGGTGCTGGAGGGCGGTTTAGTTACCTCTCTCTCCAGCGGCAGTCCGAACTAGATCATGCTCTTCCGACTGCGACTCGCACAGCTAATCACCTGAGAACGATACGCGCGAAACCCAACATGCAGAATCTGGACCTATACACCTGAACAAGAACTCCCAGCACTACCAGGTCACTGTTCTGAGCTGCTCTCTTCACGACAGCGCTCCCATTCACTCTGTGGAGAAGCTGCTATTTAAAGGCTTCGTCGCAGCCTAAGATTACATACCATAGCGTCAACGCCAGGACAGCTCTTCTTCGTAGTCAGAATCTTCCGGCGCTGCAATCTCAGCCTCCTCCATGCGTGCTTCTTACTGCTTGGAGCGCTTCCAGCTCTTAATCCTCTTCAGATCCTCCGTCTCGGCATCGAGCACCGCAAGTCTCAGCCACCATACGTGCTCTCTCCAATTCCAACGCCCCCCCCCCCCCCCCTCTCCAAGAGCCTCTTACTCCCGCCACTGAAACAACTTTCCAAAAAAGAACAACACGACAGTCTACAAGCCTACCCAACAAAGCATAGCAAACTTACTCGACCTACCGCTACGTCTCAGCTCCTGTACGAGCTTTCTCTACTCCCTACGCTTCCAGCCCACGAAGAGCGAGTCACATTTCCTCGCCGCCGAGGCTTTCAAGGAGAAGTCCGCGGCGGTCTATATATTTAGCTAGCAAACGACGATAAAGTTCTCGAAGTGCTGCGAAATTTTCCAGACCCTGTGCGTCTATGCGTGCTTTCTCTGCTTCTAATGCTTTCGGCCCCTTTTCTCATCCGTTAAGGAGGCTATTAGAAATGACGCGGGAGGTAGAGCTAACGAGCTAGTATGTACGGCGAAGTGTACGGTACGGCAGCATCTACGGTGTTGTGTGCGGTGTTGTGTGCGGTAGTAAGAACGGCGGCATGGACCATGGCGTAGACCGTTACATTTACGACGACATGTACAGTCACATTTACGATCGTATATACAGCTCCACGTATGGTAACTTGTATAGGAACAATGTACGATGCCCGTCCCGTAAAATGCATGGTAGCATATACTGTGTGAAATGTACGGTAGCATATACTGTGATAGATACCATTCCACGCACCGTTCTACGCACAACGACATATACACAAAAACATAATACACCGACACATCCACAAACGACATATCCAGCAAACTCGTACACTAAGCGTACCGCATCGACGGACACATCCTACATTAGCGACAAAGCAACGAACCGACTGCGTACGACTGGACTGGCAAGTCCGAGGAAACGTCCTACCGCGGATTGCCGGACTGCGGACTAGTCTAAGAGTAACGCTACTTAAAGACGGATCTCCTCGACTGCTGTTCACGCCGACGGTAGTAGTAATTAAGAAAGTTAAGCTTCCTACGAGCGCACGAGTACGGGTCTAAGACAAGGACAAGGTCAAAGTAGTGTAGAAAGTAGTGTGGAGTAGCAGCAAGGGAGGTATCAAGCCGGCAAATCAGGAAGACAAATGACCCAGGCGAGAACTGACACAGTCGTAGAGAGAGAGGGAGAGCTGCAGTGTCGAGATTCTTGGTGTCGTCCATCGACTTCTCGTCCACAACAATTCGTCACTCCGTCACCCGTTTCACCCTACGTCCATCCACACCCCACACCCTCCTACCTCACTCGCTCGACGACATCGGCACAAGACCCGCTTACAGCTCTACTCAAACTGTTTATCTAACACATCTCCCGGTAGGACGAAACTTCTACTAAACGCTCCTTCTTCTACTGCACTCGATCCACCTCTATTACCGCGCGCAGGACTCAGAGCAGCACGAACGCCGTCCCTCCGATGCAAGCAGCACAAACGCCGCAAGAGAAGATCACTAAAGAACTTGACCAGCCAGGTGCTGTGATACGATGGTCAATACAACCCACTATAACCCAACGATATCAGTCCAACACAATTCCAGCCTTTCTTCAAAAATCCATCTTCTTCACTTCACATCCGCCAACGTCGCTCGAAGTACGACCCGTCATGGCTGCACTCTCGCCGTAAAACATCCACCCAACATCCACAGTTAAGAGTTAAACAACACTAGCCACGAAAACTCTCCAGTGATAGGACCAAATCGCTACCCCAAATTCCCAGCTCTTCCAATCACCGCGTGCAGCACCGCTGTATCCGCCCACGCAGGCCGACGGCACGGAGAAAGCGTACAAACATTCTTTACAGCACAAGGACGGAGGTTCCATCCCGAGGAGCGCGCCTAGGCGTCGCTGCAGCAGGACACCGTCGGACCCGCAGAAGGAGGGGCAAGCTCATCAAAAAAGGAGGACCGTAACTCCGTGAGGGAGATTGACGACGAGGATCTCTTCAGCGTTAGAAATCCTCCGGGTAGACCGGTTGATATATAGGCGCACTAGTTATTATCGGGCATTACAGAGACTCCCGGGAAGATACGGCGACCTTACAAAGAACTGCCGCGCTGATGCAGAGACTGGCGGGCTACTCTTCCTTACCTACAACCATCACAGTCTCGGTACCGACGTCGAAGTCCTCTACTTAGCCGACGACTGCCGATGGAGCGGGTTTCGCGAGGCGGACTGAGACTTCCTCCCGCAACGGACGACGTGTAATGGTGGGAGATTGAGTATGCAAGTGGGAGATCAGACGGAGGAGGTCTGCGAGGAAGGAGAGGGCGGAGGAGATGAGAGGAGGATTTTACTGGGTGGGAAGGGATCGGGATTGGCGATGAGGCTGGCTGGGCTGGGCTGAGCTGGACATGGAGGTCAACAAGAAGGACGTCAAACGTCGAGAATAATGCGTTGCGTTGCTCTCCAGTCGTCGCGGATCGAAACTTTCATCCTTGACCTCAACATCCTCAGGTGCGGGCCGACATCGTCGTGGAACACCTACACTCGAACCGTAGCTAATGCATAGCGTACCCACGTTAAGCCGTCAAGGCCAACACTGCTAATCTCCCACTGGCAGACTCCACGTACTATCGCTATTGCGACCCAACCGAGTCCAGCCTTATCCATCCAAGCGAAACTCTCTAACTAACGCACCCAACTAACCTACCTAACCATCCCAACGAGCAGACCATCCAATCGAGCAGACCATTCCCACCGACATAGACACCGACACCACCGACCGAGCGACACACACCACCACCACTACCACCGACCAAACAAAATCTCACACACACACACACACGAACCATCATCACCCGCCCTTGCCCCACGTCTTACCCCCCGGCTAAGCAGAGCAGAGCTGAGGAGGAGATAGTCCCGCCGAGAGCCCGTTCGTTTACCGGCGGAATAGGAATAGGAATAGGAAAACCACGACCACGCACGAGCACCTACGCACGCACGACTACCCACTTACGCACGAGGGTAGACAGACATCACTCACATCAGGATGCAGAATGCAGGATGCAGAATGCAAGACGTCAAACCTGCTGAGACGTTAACCCTACTGCGGTTAAGACTAAGGCTACGGCTAAGGAGAGGACGAGGAGGAGGAGGAGGAGGAGTTGGGGAGGAGTAGGAGCAGGAGGAGGAGGAGGAGGTAAGGAAGAAGATCGAGTATGCGAGGAGTGAGCAGGCATGGCGTGGCGGAAGTGGTAGGTAGTATACGCAGCTGTTTTGCTGTCTGTGGTCTGCGTTACGGCCGGCGTTGGAGGCTGTATTTTGGCCTGTGTTTTGGCCTGTCTGTGGAGTTTTAGAGATGGAGGTGTGGGAAGACGGCTTTGCTTGAAGACAGGTTTGCTGGAAGATGGGTTTGCTAGAAGACGAGCTTACGGCAATACGGAGCCTGCTGGAAGACGGGCTTACTGCAATACGGGTGTGCTGAACGACGGGTCTGCTGGAAGACGGGCGTGCTGCAAAACGGGCGTGCTGCTGGGAGACGGGCTTGCTGCAAGCTAACTCCGCTACTGATCCGGATGGACGATCTCGACATCAGGAGGCAAGACGTTAACCCCTGCGGACGAACTGAAATGAGGGGGAATCGGAACTATAAGATCTATCGGCGAAGAAGAAGGAATAGCACTATCCCGCGCGGGTAACCATGTCGTTGGTGGCCGGCACGTGAAGCAGTCCCGCTATGGGCTGTGTTACAGACTTTCGCAGACAGATGGGCTGGAAGACGGGCCTGCTAGAAGACGGGTCTGCCGCGAAGCGGGCCTGCTGCTGGGAGACGGGCCTGGTGAACGACACCGCTATACAATCTGGACAATGCCGAGATCATCTTCGGAAAGGGAACAGGAGAATGTCCGTCGAACTCCTCGAAGATGTCGGTCTCAAGACTCTTAACATTAAGAGAACTGGGAGACCAGGCAGACCTTCCACACGAGCAGTTATGTCGTAGTGGCATACGGAGCTCTTTTTGCTTTGGTCTGCGTTACAGACTTTCGCAGACGGACCTGCTGGGAGACAGGCTTGCTGGAAAATGTATCTGCCAAGACGGAGCCTGCTACTGAAAGACACCGCTAGTTCTGCTGTTGATCTGGAAGAATAATCTCGACATCGGGAGCAAGCCGTCCAACGCCGCCCACGGCAGCTGAGCCGAGGATGAACTGGAACCTCAAGATCTGTCGGCGAAGAGGGAAGACCTCCTACGCAAGCAGTTTTGTTGTGGTGGGTGATATACGAAGCTCCTTGTCCACTATGGACTCTCGCAGACGAATGAGCTGGAAGGCGGTCCTGCTGGAAGAGCCCGATAGGTCTGACGGCGATCTGGAAGATTACCTTCGAAAGTCAGGATCTCATCGAACCGACGAACTTAAAGATGTTGGTCTCAACATCAAGAGGTTCGGGAGGCGAAGAAGACCTCTCATGCGAGCAGTCATGTCGTGGTAATATACGAAGCTCTCTCCGAGTCCCTCACCACGGGCTGCGCTATGACACCGCATGCTGGAGGATACCGCTATTGATCAGTTATGCCGTGGTGGCATGCGAACCATCCTTCACTACGGCCTGCGTTATGGACTGTCCGTTCTCGCAAACAGGCCTGCTAGAAGACATCGCTATCGTTTTGGACGATCTCGACAATCACCTTCGGGATAGGAAGGAGAATGTCGACGAACCCAAGGATGTCGGTCTTAACAATCGAGAGGATGGTCAGAAGTGGCGCGAGCTGCCTACGAAGCTCCTTTTCTACTGCCTGGGTCTCGGACTCTCGCAGACGGGTCTGCTGGAACGACGACGCTATCGATCCGGAGGATCTTGGCTATCGCCTTTGGAAGAGCGGGAATGTCATCGCGGACTCAACATCAAGAGAATCGCCAAACTCGTGCAGGCCGCGCGTCTGCCTCCATGTGCTCGCCTCGGCGATGTTCGCTATCGATCTGGACAGTCTCGACATCACCTTTGGAAAAGCAAAATGTCCTCGAACGATGAAAATGTCGGTCTCAACATCAAGAGGATCGCCAAACTGGCGCCGTTGGCGAGACGTGTTCGCTTCGAGAAGACAGACCCACTGGAACACACCACTAGGTCCGCTGTTGATCTATACAGTCTCGACAGATGAATGTCATCGAACCAGGAAAGATGTCGGTCTTAACATCCCGTATGGAAAGCGGGATCTTATTCAACCCAAAGATGCCGGTGAAAGCAGAATGTTATCTCATGAAACAGAAAGCTCAAAAATGTCGGTCTCAACTTCACTTTCCAAGAACGGAATGTCACCGAGCTCAGAGATGTCGGTATCAACATCAAGTGGATCGCCAAGATGGTGCAGCTGCGTCTATGTGTTCAACGCGAGAAGACGGGCCTGCTGGAAGACACTGCCGCCGATCTGGAAAATCACGAAATTACGTTCGGCAGGCAAGATGGTCATCGTACTCAAAGATCTCGATCTCAGCGTTACCTCCATCTTCTGAACCAGAACGTCAACGAACTCAAAGATTTTGGCCTCAGCATCATGTTGGGAAAGCAGAATGTCATCGAGCTCAAAGATATCGGTCTCAACATCACCTTCGTCCCAAGCAGAGGAAGTGCATTGAACGGAGCGGAAAGATGTCGGTCTCAACATCAAACCTTCGAAGAGCAGAATGTCTTCAACAGGGAAAGACGTCGGTCTCAACCTGCACCAATGTCATCGAGCTCAGAAGATGTGACGATGTCAGTCTCAACATCATCTTCCTCCCGAAAGGAGAAGGTTATCGAATTCAAAGGTGGCGGTCTCAACATCACGCTCGGAAAGCAGAATGTCATTAATCGAGCTCGAAAATGTCGGTCTCAACATCAAGAAGATCGCCAATGCCTTCCATGGCTTCCAGCCTCCCCATCGACCTGGAGACTCTCGACATCCACCTCCATAGAGCTGGATATTATCGAGCGAACGGAGAAGATGTCGGTCTTAACATCACTTTCAGAAGAGCAGAACAGGATGCCATTGAGCCCAAAGATGCCGAATTGAACATCAAGAAGAGAATAGTGGCGCTGCCTCCATGTCTTCGCGGCTTCGCGGCTCCGCGGCTTCGTCTCGAGCCTTGCTCGCGCGATTCGCGCGATATAATTGCGCCTGGACTGGCAAAGCGATTGCGGTTTGTTGAAGTGCTGAGAAGGGTCCTGGCAGGAGGATGTGATTGTCGACAAGGAGTCAGCCAAGGCAAAGGCAGAGGAATTGGCCAACATGGACAAAGATTCGGCCAAGCTGAAGAAAGGCGGAAAGAAGTGCGTACTCAGCAGCCGAAGCCGAGAGGATTCTAACAACTGGCCAACATGGACAAGCGATCAGTCAAGGCGAAGGCGAATGATTGGCCGAGCAAGCATGTTCTGGGTCACGAGGAGTCGGTCAGGGAGAAGGCGAAGGCGAAGGACTACCCGACCAAGCCAGCAAGCTTCAGGATGAACAATGACAGCGAAGTTAAAGCATGTACGATGTTAGCCTTGTATAGCACATATGTCTGTACAGCAAACCTCGAGTCTCACTCCACACTCAACAACAAAAACTTGCCTCCGAGAAACTCTCGTTTCTCTCGCCGTTCGAACGGCTGTTGTTGTGACATATCGCACTACCCGCCGAGGAAACAATCTTCGAAATCGAAATGGAACGAAAACATGCCCACCGATCCTGGCGAGCTCTGCATCTGTGTACTCAGCAGCGACAGATTTGAGGGCTGCACTCAAGATGAAGGTCGAGAGCACGATCAGCAGGAAGCGAACCGCGACAGAGAATCGCGATTCGTCCGTCGCTTATCCTCAGTCGATAGCTGGGGTACCTGCGTGCAACACGCCGTTCGTCTCGGCGAGGTCGCAGCTTTGATTTCTGGTTCGGCTCGTCATTGCGTTTTAATTGCACGTGTTGATGTCGATGCACGTGTTGATGTTGAGGGTGGAAATGAAGCGTGTCGGGTCGTGTCCTCGAGGAGGGCTGTGTTGCAAGAAAGCTAGAAGAAAGTAAGAGTCTCTGCGGTAGAGTCCCAACTCGCTCGCACAGCAAGGCGGATCCGCGATGTAGTCGAGATCGCCAACCGACAGGAGCAGAAGGAGAAGCCGCACCAGCGGAGGACCAGGATTTTTGGTGCTGCATGCCAAACGACATCACCACGAAAACAAGGTAGATGTAGAAACACCGTCGCGCTGTCATCTCTACCCAGCCAAAGTCGAACGGACTGCTTTTTGGAATAATCGCTTCGTGTTGGACAGCGGTGGAAAGGAGCTTCCTCGAAAGGAGAATATGGCAAACCACTGGTTGGCTTTGAGTTCTGTGATGGAACCGCCCAAGCAAAGGCAACGGCATCGTTGCGCTATTGTCTCCGCAGCCAGAGCCGGACTTGGTTTCTCCATTTCGGCGGGTGGAGGAGCCCAAGATGATCGCTTCGTGTTGAAGAATGGCGGAGTGGAAGCTTTTAGGGAACTCGAAGGGAGTGCCGTGCTTGCCGCGAGATGCTACAAGAGCCGTTGAAGGACATTTCTGGACAAGAAGGAGAGCTTGTACAATAAGAGATGGGCACCCATTCAGCATATGAGCAACAGTACACATACCTACTCAGAAAGTGGAGAAGACACGAAGGCGAGCAGATGCAGAAGATTGACTTTACATTGAGCAAGCAGTGAAAATCCAGTGCAGACCTTCTTCAAGCTACATCAAAACCAAGGACGCTGGCCGTACAGTGTCTGCAAGAGCTTGAAAGTCGATGGCAGCGTTCTTGTCGGAATCGAGGATCAGCTTCGTGTTACGAAGACGTTCTTCAATCAAGGTAACTGTCTCTCGGAAGATCATCTGGACGGTGGGTGCGAACGTTTGACGAGGTGCGGCTGCTTCTTCCATGTTCTTGAGGTTGAAGTTGGACAGAAGTGTATTCTTGCGCGGTTCAACAGCCACTTGAGCTTGTTGCGGTCGCTGTCACTCGGCCGCGCGATTCGATGCAAGCTTAGGAGATCTAAAGAGCCTGCTGGTGTTGGTCTTGGGCATTGGCAGGGCTCTTGCGGGTCCTTGGCTGCGAGCTTGGCGAGTCCGGCTGCTTCTCATGGGGTTGGACATCAGTCTGTTTCTGCGCGGTATGGCCGCCACTCGAGCTGGTTGCGGTCGCCGTTGCGCTGTGTGCTTCGGCACCGCTGCGTCTTCCACGTCCATGAGGTTGGTAAGCAGTCCATTCTTGCGCGGTTCGGCAGCCACTTTTTGCGGTTGCTACTGCTTGGCTGCGAGCTGGCGAGGTGGAGCTGCTTCTTTCATGTCCATGAGGTTGAATAGCAGTCTATTCTTGCGCGGTTTGGCAGCCAAATGAGCTTCTTGCGGTCGCTGCTGCTTGGTCGTGTGATTCGGTGCAGGCTCGGAGACTTCGATCGACGATCCGTATGTAGCGTGGCGTAGCTGGCTCGGCTGAGAAGGTGTGCCATGGTGCTCTGTTGTCTGCCAGTAAGACGTCGCGCATGGTGAGTAGGTGAGACATACCTCGGACGCCATTCTGCTTCTTCTCTTCTTCCCCCTCGCCATCTGAGCGTTCGATGGACTCTTCAATCTCGATCCGACCTCAGATTGAGCGGACGACAGACGATCCGAGAGCCGTGTCAGCGCGGCGCTTCTGTAGTCCTCACTGAGCATTCCGAGACCGCGACTGTGGCATCTGGGTTCGGCTTCTGAGCCACAGGCGCGCAAGCTTCTGAGCCACAAGCTGGCGAGACTTCTTGACCTTGGCGCGGGCATCTGGTGCGCCCTTAGTAGCTCTCTTGGCTTGGCACCTTCTTCATGCCATCTTGATGTGGCGTCGAAGTCTGCTCCACCGGAGTATCGGGTTGTGGCACATCCGCAGCAGTGGTGGTAGCAGGCGTAGAGTCTTTCGCAGGCTTCTTAGCCAGCTCTTTGATCTGCTCAGTCAACTTCGCATCCTGCGCCTTCAGATCATCGCCGACCTTAGCGCAGGTTCCTTTGTCTTCACAGTCATCCGCTATCTGGTGCGGGCGGCATCGCGACTCGCTTCCGAAGCGCAACGCATCGACTACCCTGCTCTCTTCTCCTCTCCATGAACAAAATGTCATTTCTGTAGCGGGGTACAGGAAGTGGACTCAAGCGGCATTTCTTCATGCTCCTGCTGCAGTGTCCCAGCTGGAATCGAGTTTGAAGAAGGGCAAAGGCGTCGCGGTCCCGAAGTCCGCAAAGATGGAAGCGAAGCAGACTGCCAAGGAGACCTCACAATCGTCTTCGTTGTCAGCCAGGATGGGCGACGGCGCGGGATCGCTGAAATTGGCACGGATGATCTCCTTCGTGGCCTCGAGCTCGACAGGTATGTTCACCGGTCTGGTGGTCGACTCTAAGAGGAGCTTCAGCTTGACCATTGCAGCACTTGGTAAGAGTCTCGAAGACTTGTGGATTGGACTCGTCAGAGTAATGTAGCCGCTGGCGGAGTCGGAATTCGAGTCGGAGTAACGGTCGAGTTGCACATGCTGCTTGGGCTTGCTCTTCAGGACTCGCCGAGAGTGATGTAGCCGCCGGTGATGTCGGCGTAGCGATACAGTCAAACATCTCGCTCGAACTTGACCCTGAAGCCTCATCGAGAGTGATCCAGCCTCCGGCGGAGTCGGTGTAGCGTTCGAGTTGCACATGCTGCTCGGGTTTGATCCCAAGATTCTGGCGGAGTTAAAACCGCCGTTCTGGCCGGCTATTGGTGTGAGTGATCGCTCTAGCTTGAGTGGTCGGTCCAGGTCGCCTGCGTCTCGACTGCGGAGACTCGGCGAGCTGGCGATGGACCAGTAAGTGTGTGAGTCGGGCACAGCAGGATGGCGGGAGTCGGAGTGGCGTTCTAGTTGCACATGGAGCCTGGGGCCCTGGGCCCGATCTCGGGGATATGGCAGAGCTGACATTGCCGCCATGGCCGGTGAATGGTGTGAATGATCGCTCCAGATTCAGCGGTCTCCAGGTTGAGTGGTCGCTCCATGTCGGCTGTGTCTCGACTGCGGAGACTTGGTGAGCTGGTGGTAGAATTTTAGGTGCGCAAGTCGGATTTGGTGGTAGCTCCATCCCTCATGGCTGTTGCGGTGGAGTGGCTATGCAGAGGACGTCGGCAAAGTCGTCGCATATATCGAGGAAGATGTCTTGATCGCTGTGTCACGGGGAACGGAACACACTACTGTTGCTGCGGAGAGCTGGCGGACAGGATGTGTCAGTACGTCTTCTTCGCCCATGACTCCAAAAGGGGGATAGTTTTGTTGGCTGGGAGTGGTGTGAGGAATGTGGTATGGAACGACAGGGCGAATACCTCATTGCGCATCTCCTTGTCTACCTTGAAGGCTGGAGAGGGTCGATGGCGCCGGGCGGCTGTCCACTTCACGAGCTCCTGAGCCTTCCAAAGTGTGTCGGAAAGAATCCGGCGGTGGCTGCGCTGACACGCAACATCTGAGTGCGAAGATCGCATACCGGTACCGTAGGACTCCGCCGCTGTCCAATTGACAGTCAGATGGAGAGATCCAGCGTGCATTGCCAACTTATGAACTCCGCTCGCACCGTACCGTCCTTCACACGCTTACGCAGCTTTCGATTTGCAGCGTCCGCCATGGAGCTTTCGCAATTGCGGCTCGGAGGACTTCGAGGTCGATCAGCTCGCGGCTTTCGAGACAATGCAGAGGATGGTTACCAAGAGGTCGTTTGTGCGGCAGTCGTGGACATAAAGCGATTGGCGCATGGCCTCACAGTCTTCGTACGGTTGCGACTGGACTTGAGGAGCGTTGCCGTCAGGAGGTATGTCTTCGGAGCGGCGCATCAGTGTGTCGGGAATGATGCCCTCCACACTTGGACGGTAGCTGATCCCGAAATCGAATCTGCTGCAGGATCTCCAACCAGCAGGCTTGTTGTCGGCTGAGCGGCTTCGTGGACACGGAGTATTCGAGATTGTTTTGGTCGGTGATGACGATGGTCACTCTGCCAACCCTCCAGCTCAGGGCGCCATGGTTCGAGTACTTGTCATTTGCCATCAGATCCTTGTTGAAGACTTTGATGTCGCACTCGGCTGGCATCATCTTGCTTCTGAAGAAGGCTGCAAGGCACCAGACGTCGTTGTAAAATTGTGGTATGGCTCTGACTACCACATAGTCTGACTGATCAGTCTGTGTGATGATCAGCAGTGCAGGGCTGTGCAGAGTCGCCACTGGGAGGGTCACGAGTGCGAGCCTCAAGCGGCGAAAAGAACTTTGGGCGTCTGCCGTCCAGACAAAGGATCTGTGGGTCACTCTGAGGGCGGCCTCGCCGGAAACGCTCGCCTTCCTGTTGGTGGGCTTGGCCAGTGGCCTGGCAATGCCCGAGAAGTCTTCGACGACGTGGCGTTAGAAGTTGGCAGAGTCAATGCCGGGCTCAACGTCCTTTCCATTACGTAGCATCGGCCGATGCTGGACTGTCTCCTCTTTGTCGGCATCCATGCGAAGCCCACTCCGCGTTGACACAAGCCCAGGGTATCTCGCCGCCGGTCTTGGTATGTCGGCTTGGAGGTCGATGATGCTGGAATCGCCAGTACGGAGTGCTTCCATGCTCGGCTTTGGGACAAGCACATCGTTGCTGCAAGAAGATCGCATCATCAGTCCAAGCCGGAGTTGAAGAGTCAGTCTTCGAAGACGAGGACTTGGAAAATGCCGAAACCACTGAAGTCATCACTGAAGTCATCATCGTCGGCACATGCATCTCCGCCAGAGTGGAGGACCGGTCATCTTTCGCTTTGGTCAACCTCGCATCACCGGGGAAGAGCGTCGAACATGCGGAAGGGCGACAAAGTGCCGGCAGCGTTGTGTCTGTCGTGGGGTAGAGCTGGAGGGTTTCGTCCACAATGTGCAGCGCTGATCGTTCTGAAGTCGATGCGCTCTTGTTTTGGAAACCTTGCACCGCAGGCTTTCTGGCGTCTCTCCTCCTTCCTCAGCATCGCACTTCATACAGTCGCTGCTGTAGTTTTGGGTTGTTGGGGGTGCATTCGTCAGTCCGAATGACATGGTCAAGAACTCGAAGAGGCCACAACGTGTCTTGAAGGTCGAAGGCCGCCTTTCCCTCATGTCCCTCAGCCATTCATAGCTGGTCGAAAGCCAAGATAATGTCGATCTCATCGAACACGACGGCCTTGCTCAATTACAAGAGTGTCCCTTGGCCGAGTGCTATCGACAACCGGTTCTTCGGTAATTGGGTTCCGCTTCCGATAGTCCACGCAGGATCCCGGACCACCTCCTCCCGGCTTCTTTACCGAGCGAAGACAACCGGGCTGGAGAAAGTGCTGAAAGTCGGTAGTATGTGTGCTTGGTTCAGCTGCTCTTTCGGGCAGTCGTAGAGCACTTCCAGCTGTTCATGTGGCATTCCATAGAGCAGGCCATGCGTGTGTCCTTGCCCTGAAAGGAGTTTGATGCGATGACCCGTAGCCGCGGTACGTTGGAAGTCTCGAGTCATCAGCCTCGTAACAGCGTAGACGGGATCATGTCGTTGCGGAGGTGGCCTGGGCCCGCGGGTTGATGCTTTTCTTCGCGGAGACGGTCCGTTTCACGTCTCGAAGCGACGCCATGAAGCCACGGTGTAAACGCAGTGAGCGGACGTTGAAGAAGATGCGCTGGCGCTGCACAATCTCATAGCTTTCGTGCGACGGTCGGTGGGAACAGAGAGGCTCGGATAAGGTGAGCTCTCAGGGCTGTAATTGGTCGAGAGATTCGAAGCGGTCGCTGGGGATCGGCTGGTGAGATGAGACGACTGCGATGGCCTCCAAGGATCGGCCGTCATGCCAATTTCCTGGTAGTATCGTGACTTTGGTAGGGTATGATGAATGCCGAGTCGAACATTGCCCTTGTCGATGCCCGTTTCGAAGGCGATTGCTGCGATTCCTTCTGGACTTGAGATTTTTTCTTCGCTTTTTAGACCAGCGTGGCAGTGATGTGCCTTGATGCCATGCTGCTTGCGGACTGCTTGTGCCATGCCTTCGCAACAGGACGACAAGTCGACAGTCCTCAGAGAGGCTGAACCTGGTCGAGGTGGCTCTTCAGTGACGCTGCGAGGTCTTGATCTTGGTCGTGGAGCTCCATTCCAGATACTCAAGGTGGAAAGGTGTGGCGCTAGCTCATACACTTGAACCGAGCTTCTGCCGATCGTGACATACAAGACGACATGTGACTCCTCTGACGACGAGATATCATTACAGAGGGCTATGTCCTCGTCCAACGACAATCCAGTATCGCAATCTTTCTTGAAGTTCCGAGCGGTGATGGGCATTGCGACGACCGCGCTGCTGGCTGTTGCGGGACTGTTGCACATGCTATGCCGTTGAAGACGAACGGGATGGATGTAGTGTGTGGTGCGCGTTGGCGACTCTGCTATGGCAATGCGGATTGCGAAGGACTTTTTCGCTTTGACACTGCGAGAAGATTGGATCACCTCCGGAGACTTGCCCATTTCTTGAAAAGTAGAAACAGTGGAGTCTTGCCTTCACTTGGTCGAGTGCCTCATCGAGGATAGGTGAGGCTGTTACCGCAGTTCATGAGGTACCACACACCCGATGGAAGCGTGATCTTGTTTCCGTTGAGCGGGCCAGAGACCGGAGTCCGGGCCAGGGTCTGGAGCTGGAGATCGTGGCATTGCTCTGCCAGTTGTTCGAAGGGTGGTGACGCTTTGTCCAGGGAACGCCGAGGATCACTGGGTGGTGGCCAATCTCGGTGAGATAGAAAAAGTCATGCTCTTCGTGGCCATGAAAATCCGGTGTGCCCTGGCAACAAGCGTGACACTATCGACGATGATGCCGTCAAAGGAGTCGAACAGTCTTGGTGTCGTGACGGAACACATCACGTTGCACATGCTCGGAGTCCATGATGAGAAAGTAGCGCTTCCGCAGTCTGCTGGACAATGATGTACATTGTAGACTGAATGGGACTCGTCTGGCACAGAATGTCCCGTCAGAACCGCTGTACTGACGCGGAGGGTAGGAATTGGCGTTGTTCTGCACTTGCTATTGCTTGTGTCGCTCGCCGAGAGCTGTGATGGGTGTGGACATCGAGAGAACTCGTAGCTGCGGGAAGGCTGATGCTGTCGTTGATGATGGGTACCTGAATGCTGATGCGAACGCTGGACTAAACAGGACGGTGACAGTGGTCGTGGCCGTTGAACTCGACGATGCTCGAGGATCACTTTCCTCCCACCGCCTTTTTCATGCGGACTTCACCAGCCTCGTTGATGAGGTGGAAGGTGTCCTTTGACGGCCAGTAGTTGCAGAGGTCGTTGTCATGGCGGCGTTGGCGCTCTGCATCTGAAAGAGGTCCACGCACGGCGAAGAGGTCCATCTAGTCGCCGCGATTGGTGGAGGTGAGCGGTGGAGTTGAAGAGAGGCGCGGTAGTTGCGGTGGTGGTCGTGGTGGTCGCCGGAGCGGTGACTGATTGTCGCTGTTGTTCGAACAAGCAGCCTTTGACTTGTATGCCAGAGGAAGATGCTTTTGTTGAAGTTTTCCGGTGATCTGGTAGGGACGGTAACGAATCCTGTCGTCCTGAAACGACAGATCAACGCACTGTGAGGAGAGTCCAGTAGGTACACCCAGCCAGAAGGTCATAGCGTCCTTGAGTATGGCGCTGATTCTCTCTTCCAGAGTGTCCAGCTTGACAGGATATTCGTAGTCAAAGAACGCCATCGGACTGAGGAACGGGCTGGATGGCTGGGTACTCTCTCGGAGCTTCTTGAGTTCAAGGTGTGCGGTTCCAGCCTTGTGCTGTCATAACCTCTGCAGCGTGTCGAACTGGCGGTCGGGTTTGGTGGTCTGGCGAGAACAATAATGGTGGCAGCTAAGGATGAGTTCGAGACTGCACCCGTTGTGCTTGAGACGCCTAAGAAGGGACCGTGGCTTGATCACCCGGTCGATCGAGTATTTCGGAGAGAGTCCGCAGCGCCGGACTCGGTACCGTTGTATGGCAGAGACTTGGGAGGCACCGCCCAAGCTCGTGGAGATGAAGGTCACCGGCTCGGAGAACAAGATGGTGCCTTGGACCTCGTCACCGTGATCGGGTGGTGTTATCATCTTCTCACCCTTGCCCACATCTGTGGGCGTTGACAGCAAACTTGCAGATAAGGGCCTGTAAGAAGGGATCGAGCTTCTTACGAGAGCTGTAACAAGTGCCGAGGTCGAGCTACTCTGACTTGCGATAGCTCCAGGACGAGGCGGTTGAGGTACAAATGCTGATGCTCCCAGAGGTCGACACTCAACGACAGGGTCAAGCTGCGAACAGCAGCGTTGAACGGTCCGCAAGACTGAGCCAGAGTCGAAGTTGACGTTGTCTTCGGGACGACAAAGACTGGCAGCATGCACTTGCTTCTGGAGGTTCTTGCTTTCTCGGCGAAGTTCAGCGACGTCCGAACGGCCTTGGTTAGACCCGGACTTCAGCTCGGCGTTCTCATTTTCAACCCGAGCGAGACGTCACTGCTGAGCCTCATGCCCACACAGCAGCGCTTCGTGTTTGCACTAGAGCGTCGCTCGCACTCATCGTCGTGGACACAGCGTAAGCGGTCCACCTCGGTGACATCGCTCTGGTATCCAAAAAGGTATCGATGTATGGTACTCCAACTCGCTTCCTCATCATCACTCGGGCTGAGCAGGTGCTGTTTGGGCTCATCAGCAGTGACTGGAGTTTTTGGACCGATGCCCGAGGCAACGAGAGACCGGCGTGACTGTTCCTCTTGGAGGTTGACGTGAGTGCGAGCTTGTTCTCCTTGCGATGCAGCACGTGACCGAAAATGATTGAGGGCGATGATGGCGAGGTCGACGCATCAAGCAACACGTTCGAATTTTTTGAAGGCTCGTCTCGGCGGGAAGGCGGTGCACGTCCTTGGGATCTTTTTTCATTGGCCTCAGCTGCCCTTGGTGCAAAGCTGGCGACGAATTGAGACTCCTCGTTGAAGGCGGAAGCGGAGGCGCCCAGGAGCGGTGCTCCGGTCACCATTGAGTCGGAAAAGATTGCTGAATCTGTCGGGACCGGTACTGCTGGAGATTCGCCTGTTACTGGAGTGCCACCATCTTCTGAGCCTGGTTTCGAGCTTGACGCTGAGCCTGAATTCGTTGCATGAGAGCCAGCTGAGCTTCTCGCCCAGTGGTGATCTCAGTCTGTTGCCGAGTCCGTCGATTTGCCTCCACGTGCTGATGAAACGCTTGAGCTTCAGGCGACCTTCGGCTGGCGTGGCCACGTGTATGGCTGTGAATCTTGAAAGGCGGACAAGCTTTGGTGGTAGCTCCATGTTTCGAAGTCAACCGGAGCGTATCATGGAGGCGCAGTTGGCCTGACGTATCGCGAGCCATTCATCAGACGTTGTGACAGGAATCTGCGGTATTGAGCAGGTCAGGAAGTTCGTCGGCGGGAAGGACAGGAACAGCATCGCCATTCGGTCGTGGAAAGAAGCGCCTGATGGTAGCGCGGCGTCCGATTCCTCCTGGTTGGGGTGACGCTTCGATCTGGTGTACTATGAGCCGATGTCGCTGGGCAGTGAGGCGAGTCAGCGAGATGGATCCAAGTGAAACGTACTGCTACGGCGGCTAGACTCGACCATTGATGAAATGCTGGCGCTTCCCACTGATGGTCGGCTTGGTCAATTTCAGCAGATCAGGAGCATGCAGTCCCGGTAGTTGCAAGACCGTTCTGTGCGCCGTTGTGGACTCCACAGATCGACAGGACAACGACTGCGTGGCCGCAGCCGGGTGATGCATGCTCATGGACGACGATGACGTGCTTGCCTCGAAGGAGGAGGTGGTGTACGTCCGAGCTGACGCAGGCTTCTCTGCCGATGGCGTGTGCTTCGACGATTTGTTCTGCCAGTTTGCGTTGAGGAATCCCTGCTGATCGAACCAGCGCCTGGCTCTCCCGCTTCTCCAACCTTCATGCTCACGCTTGAAGTAGATGAAGCAGGAAAGTGGCAACGCAGCTAAGAAGCTGAGGACGAATAGCGACGGCGTGGTTGGGGCCGGACGTGGCGTGACTTGCTTGCGGTGCAGGAGGTGTTGCGTGTCGTGGTTCTGACCCCAGAAATGGATGCGTTCAGCGGTCTTGCAGCCCAGAATATGTTCGGTCGATCTTCCGACCAGGATAGTAGTCTGACAAGCCCTTTAAAGGATTCAGAATAGCTGGTACTGGGAGCCATCATCCTGAGCGATCCTCGTGACCTCATCAACGTTCGTCTGGCCTTTTACTCCTGCCTTCGAACCACGCATCGAGCGCTTCGGGCAAGCGATCGGGAATGCTGCCTACATCGGCCAGGCAGCGACCCATGCCGTGGTCAAACCAGTCGGTGTTCTTTGGCTAATATGCCTTTATCCGCTTCCTGTCGTTGGCAGGAGTAAGCTCCATACTCATCGCGCTGCCTGTTCCTAGTCGAGGCTCTGATGCGATGCGACCGTGCGACGTTGCGGATAAGAGTGTAGTGGGCGCTCGCACAAGGAGGGTTGCCTTCGGCCGTATGATGCGGATCGGTGATGCGTTGTGCAAAGATCGTGGTGAGTGCTGGGGTATTGCTGCAATGGTCGTATGTGTGTTTGTGTCGGAAGCGCTTCGGGGTAGCCAGTTGATGAGGGGGGTGAAAGATTCAGAGGATATAGCCTCTTTGGCGAAGTGCGTCCACCTCCAGATCGCTCACTGCCCTCGATCCTGGTGCGGCAGACTCATCGCTCTGGCCCACGTCTCGCGCAGCGCCACCCTTTCGTCCAGGTCTTGCTCGTCGTACTCGCATCCATTTTCCTGTGCGCCGGACGAACGGTGTGAGATGTGAACAACACACTTGCAGTGAGGCACTCCACGGCGCCATCCTTTGCATGCGGAGAAGTCCTTGTGCCATCCGCTTGCCATTTGGGTCCGAGCGCCGGCTTGGCATGGTGGTGAGGTAGAAGAGCGTGGCATTGGCGTCGGTCTCCTCTGCTGGCTAATGGTATGAAGTGCTGAGTCGTAGGCGGAGAAGGATTCCATGGTCGTCATGAAGGTTGTTCCGAAGAGGACTGGCCTCGCAGCTGTGTTGTGTTGACTTTGTGGAAGTTCTCAGCCAAGGATTCTGCAGTACTCCATGAGCACAGCCAAAAGTGCTAGGGATTGTCGTTCATGGCCGGCCTCAGAGAAGTTGTTGGGCAGGGTTGCCAGTGCAGGTTTCCAGCGTTTCGAGTCCAGGACCATCATCGGACGAAGGACGCCGTACAGGAGGTCTGCGCCGTCGATGGCTTTGATGGCGAAGTCGAGGCTGGGCTGCACGAGGTCGCCGGTGTTGGAGGTTCGAAGAAGAAGTGGGAGTAGCGGGTGATCCTCGGGCGGCAAGAAGGGACGGATGATCTGCGACCGGAATTTCGCAACGGAGCGTTTGGAGAGTAAGCCCAGGCCATCGATGGATTTGATGGCGAAGTCGAGGATGGGTTGCACGAAGACCCCGGTGGGAAAAGAGACGTCGAGCAAGATGTGGGAGTAGCTGGAGATCGTGCGGTTGGGGACGTCGATGGAGAATGAGGTTACGCCTGGGTCGCGGGTGGAGCCGGAGAGTTCGGTGACGGAGATCTCGGTGATGAAGGCCATCGTGCGGACTTAAACACCGTCACTTTCGGCGGATCCTGGCAGTCTCGCGTCGGGCAGCTCGGATGATGAGATGGCAGGGTACGCTGAGGACGGACTCGGGTGTGGAGAGGGTACATGGCCCGATTCAGCGGTGGTTGTCGAGACGAATGGTGCTCTGGACCACAAAATCTGATAAGCTCCCAGAAGGCAGGCACATCAGCTCGCCACTGATTTTGTAGATGATCGTCTCTGATTGAAGACGGCGGTCTCAGTGCGAGGGAGAGTTCGATGGCTTCTGTCCCAGGCCAGCAGCGGCTCCGGCTGTTCGGCATCAATGCGGGTGGCGATCTGATGTATCGAACGCCGTGGTAGAGGAAGGCTTTGGAGCATTCAGGCTGGAGGACGATGAGCTCGGAAGATGAGTGCCGATTGGAGAGGTGACTGGCACCTGCGTAACGAAAGACTTCAGAAGGCGGCGTTGGACAACCACCAGTTCGTCATGAGTGCCCTTCGACGGCCGGGATGTGGATTTGCGATGGACGGGTGGTGACAGCCTCGTCGCATGTGAGGAACAGCCTTTTCCGTTCGTTTGCATTCCACGAGTGTTGACGGTAGGAGAGCGGGCGACCGCAAGGACGTTCAGGAGAGGCCGACGTGGAGCCTCGACACTTGTAGGATTTCGAACTGGCGAGTCGTGCTGCAACGAGGGATTCCCCGAACATGGCTTCTCGGGGCATCTGCTCCACGGGAAGATGGGCTTCAGTAAGCACTGGAGCCGCCGCCATTCGTCGAATCCAGATCGTGTACCTCTGTCTCGACCTTCGCATCGAGTTCTTCGCCATCCGCCTCTACCGGACTGGTAGCGGAAGCTCCCGCGCCTCGATGTCCGAGTCCACGACACCCTTGCGCTGAGTCTGTCTCATCGGCCGAGTGAGTGCTGGTGGTGGCTCAATTGGGGACGATCCTGAGTCGCTTCTTTGCGCTGTTGGCTTCGGCTTCTTGGGCGCGGACTTCGTCGAGGACCGCGAGGGTGATGGTTTGGTCTTTGGCACTCCGGCGGCGTTTGCCGGAGACTTGGGAAAAGGCTTGTTGGTGTTGGTCTTGGGCCTCGGCAGGGCTTTCGCAAGTGGACAGCCGAGACTGCACCATCGACATCGTACGTCAGAAGAGTCTCCATGGTTGGCAGCGGTGGTGAGCAGGCCTTCCATTCCGGGTCTTAGTCGTGCCGATCTTGGGAGAAGACACATGCCTCACGCGGCGAGATGGAGCCTTGTCTCCGAGATCCAAAGCTCCTTCGCATGTACACATGCGTCATCCCAGTCGGCATATCTGGCGGCCATTGCTGACTTGATGTCTGCTGGTTGCGGGAGATCGAGCTGTGAAGTGGTGTTGCGATGATGATCCACCAGGCGGCATGAAAGATCTGCTCGAGAAGACCCTCCTGAGATGGCATCGGATGTCTTGAGGTATCTCGTGTGCATATAAATGCTGCAGGCGGGAAACATGGCGTAGAAGTGCCGAAGCGGCCATCGGACGTTGATTGAAGGACTCTCAGAGTATGATCGACACCGAGCTCGTACGTGGCGGAAGACCGTCTGATGTAGCCGCTTGCGCGTGCTGTCGGCACGCGAAACCCGTGCCTTTCGAGCAATGGTTTGTGAGCGTGCATCTTGGGTCCAACGTGTGTACGATGTCTTCGAGGAAGTTGGTGACGAGGTTCATGGACGGAGGTCTTTGATGTTGATCACTCGCGGAGGTTTGGGCTTTGCTTTTGCTGAAGGCGTTGAACATGTGGAAGATGGCGTATGTTGCTTATCGTTGAGCACTATTGTCCTGCTCAGACCTTTTGAGCTGAAACAGTGTTTCAGCGTCATTGGGATGAACAGGATGCTGTTCGCAGTTGTGGCCAGCCTCGTCGGCGTTACAGTGGTCGAGTAAACCCATCACAGCCGGTGTCTGTTGCCAGATCATCGTGGTCTCACCTACTTGTGAACCATCGCTCGTATCTTGTTGAGCTCTTTTCGGTATTTCTTGTTTGCTCTGCATCTTCAGTGCCTTGGGTTGAATGACCGTCAACTCTGAGGCGTCGGAGCGTAGACCGAGTAACTCTTGTCGACCTGGCGGTACATGCGGGTGGAGCGGGTGGCATGCCGGTAGTGAACTCTGAGTAGTCGTAGTAAGCAAGACGTCTCTGCCGGTCCGCGGGAACGTCGGCTTCATCCGCGAGTGTGCATTTGCGAAGATTGTACGGCCGCAAACCAGCCGGAAAGACCTCCGCTCTGTGCTTGGCGGATCATTCAATTGTGCTGGCTCTTTGACGGGAGCGGCATCAAATTTGCCAGATCTCCGAAATGTCCATGTTGTTCCGGATGGACGGTCTTTGTGATGAAGACGTGACATGCCGAGCAGTCAACTGGGGTATTCAACGGCAGAGGCGGTCGGAGAACGAACAACCTGGGATTCCCAGGCTGGCAATGCTTGATCCAACTTTCGGCGGGCTGGCTCTCTCTCGACCGATCATTGGAAACTTCCGTGTTCGATGCGTGGTTCAACGACTCCATCCTTGGCACTTGGGCTTGCGGTTACCGAGATTCCATGTTGCTTGACCGCTTGACGCAGGGCTGGTTGGGAGGTTTGCTAGGCTTTGTCGGCAGATGAAGTCCGGCGCTGGAGTTCTCGTTTTCATCATCGCCAGTGAGATCGATGACATTGGCCACGGCTGCGGTCGGAATTGGCCAAAGAGCGGGTAGATCGATCGACGAAGCAACGCAAGCTTCTTGCGAATTCGGCGTTTGCACCTCACAGTCGCGAGGTAGCCATGGAAGCAAATCCTTCGTGCGACGGTCGTCCGGGAGGCGCAACTCGCGTAAGGGAGTTGGATTGAGGGAAGGAAGCCTTTGAGAGGGCGGTATGCACAGCGCACGGTCACGTAGAGCCGGAGGGCGCCGGGTAATATGCTCCATCGGAAGGGCGTACGAATGTGACGGCGTCTGTTGCGAAAGCTCAACCGCGGACAGGGCGCGATGTGCGAGGGCAGGAGAGAAGCGATGTCCGAGAGGCGCTTCTGCATGACTGGAATGTGCGCATCGCTCGGGCTCCTCGGCCATGCAGTCGATCCTCTGCCGCCTGCCTTCCAGGTCGATCTGTCGCGGGCTTCCGACTGAAGATGTCCCACGTTTGTTTGGTCAAGGGACGTTGTTCTGGATGTCGCCACATCATCCCTCTCGAGAGGTTCATCCTGGACCCAGCAGACGTGAAAGGATGCCGTATATGCCGATCTTGAGTTCGAGACTTCTGACCTCAATGGAGAGTGTCGAATTGTTTCCGCGAGATCCCTGGTCTTCCGGTAAAGCGTCGTTTTACTGTTTCAAGGTCGGTTGCCGGTCTCTCTTTCGGCGCTCTTGGCCGCGAGCTGTTCTGCCTGATGATGCGTTGCTTGACTTCGTCAAAGCCATTCGGCGCTTGCGACTTCGTGCGCATAGCGGCGAGATCGAGAATCGGTCGGAGAGGGTCGACAGTGCGTCCAGGGCCAAGGCTTGGCTTGCTTGTGTCCGTAACTGCTCATGGCGGAATGTGAAACATGGTCGTGCCGCTCGAGGCCCAATGAGGCAAAGGCAGGGGTTTGCGAGAATATGTGGTTGCTCGGCAGACATGACATCGCTGCTGCTCCAACATCAAGCGTCTTGCGGTCGAAGACCATGACTGGTCTTGCGTGCGTGCGCTCGATCGGTCTCCATGAACTGTCCTCATCATGGTTGAAGTATTGCGCGTTGGCTGATGCTTCGTGAAGGTACCCTGACTGCGTGCTGGTTTGACGGCAGTAATGCTCGTGGAGCGGAGTACCGGACGTCGATGCTGGGCGATGGCGTCGACGTGGTGGTGACTTGAGGCTGCGGCAGAAGCCTGGCGTGAAGTGTCGATTGCGATTGCGGAGCGGTCGCGAGCATAATAATCGGAGCATTTGGGGCATCGCTTTGCTGCTCTCTCCACTTCCGGCTGGTACGCATGGGCTGTAGCTCTTTCAGAAATGACGAGCTGTGTTGTTGTCGAGCGGACGATCACGCTGGGTTGCTGCTGAACAGAAGGCAGTGATCTCGTACGGCGCGAAAGTGCAAGCAAGATGGTCCGTCTTGCTGCCGAGTTGTGGACATTGGCTAATCGCGAGTTGCTGTGAGCATCAGCAATATTCAATGAGCTTACCACCGAGTTCTTGCTCACGATGGACCGATCGCTCTCCCGACCGCTGGTGCGATGCTATTATGCATTCCGGACAAGAAGCCACGATTGGAATGCGATGCCGAGTGTGCGTTGGGTAGCCTGGGAAGTGGTAATTTTGTGAATCTGGTGTTGCAGCCCGCGTCGAGCGTCACGTCTGGGTGTGGATGTTCTCGACGATCGTTCTTAATTCAACGAGGTGTTGTCTCTCCGTTGGATGGAAAATGAAGGGTGGGATGAGCCGCGAAGTCAGCACGTTGACGGACCTGGGAACTTCTCCGGCGGCTTGGGGACGAACCATCGCACATAAGTGTGATGCTGAAGCGGAGCCTCGTGCGGATAGATGTGATGCTGAAGTGGAGTCTCGTCCGGATCGAGCCATGAACTTGCGGTGGCGGAACAGACACGGAAGAGCATTAAAGCTCTTCAGGAAATCTGTCTGTAAACTCCATCCAGTGGTTCAGGTCCGTAGACTGGTGTCTGCTCTCAAAGGCTGCTCTTGAGATCCAAGCTGGTTCGTGAGCTCCGCCAATTCTCAAGTCCACTTCTTCCAGGCTCTGCTCATCAAGTGAGGGCGTGAGGTGTGCGAGAAGCGTGCGTGCGAGGAGCGTGTATGCGAGGGTTGGCAAATCGAGGGCTTTGAGCATCTGAGGATCGTGCGGGCGAGGGCGTGAGGACCTCAGCAACGATGGCGCCAGGATCCCAGCAGTGAGGGCTTGCGATTCGAGGGTGCGAGGAGAGACTGTGCAAGGATCGAGTTTGCGAGATTGCCAAGACCGTAGCTCAGGAGGAAGGCGTGTACCGGCGCAGCGTTCCTGCGAAAGCGTGCAGCGAGAAGTAGCAGGCTCGGCGTGGATGTCAACAATCGTAGTCTGGAAGGGTCCGCTCGGGAGGTCCGGGTTGGAAGGCTTGGTTTGGGTGGGCGTGAGAGCGTGCAGGGCTCATGAGGGCGGCGTTCTCATGCAGCGATCTTATGCGGCGTTCGCGTGTAGCGTCTGGTGCCCATTCGATGCTCGCTCGTTCGTCCGTCTGGTCTCAGGTGCGAGGATTCTGCGTGCGACTGGTGCCGGGAGCCGCTCAACTGCGACGGTGTCGTCTGCGAGGACGTCTCTTGCGAGTGTCTCGACTGCGAGAGAGGGTGTTCGTATGTGGCGTTCGTGCGGCTCGTTGTGTGCGAGATTTGAGGGCTCGGGAGCTGTTTTCGACCGTTTGTGGGAGGGCGTGAACGCTGTTGTCGGATCGTGTAGTATGTCATTTCGTGACTGTGTTCCGATGGCCTCGTTCTCTCGTCCGTCTCGTCCGGATCAAGCCATGAGCTTGGTGTGGCGGAACAAGTACGGATGAGCATAACGTCCAAGGAAAGTCTCCATGTGCTCCGATGACGGGCCTGGCCAGAAGTTTTGCGGTAAAGCACCCCGGACCAGCTGATATGTACGGGGAGGTCTGTATGGTGAACTTGGTGATTGCAAAGAAGGGTGCTGCCGATGGGCAAAGACCAAGAGGAAAACTCTTCAAAGTAGTGCCGGAAGAGCTGAGATCCAGACACGGAGCATGTCACTGGCGGTACGTTTGGGGAGTCGAAGTCTGGCGCGGCAGCGGAGTTCGGAGCACCATCGAAGTGGACAAAGAGGAGCACGCCGGCCAAAGGCAGAATGGCTGATCTCGGTGACCTTCTCGTACCAAGCAGTTGGGCACCCAGGGATCAATGAGATGGCGCTCAAGGCGGCGACGAGCGGCCATTTTGTTCGTGGAGCGACTGACTGCGGATGCATGCGTTTATGGCTTGCCGAGTCGTTGGCGTAGCTGAGGCTACAACTTTGTGCCGAAGCCTTGCCAGAGTAAGTTTGCAGTCGGGTGGGCGTTCGAGTCTGCGGTCGACACAGCGTCGGTTCTGGAATGCGTGCTGGACTCCGTACTGGACTCCGTGCTGCATGACAGCCTTGGGAGCGATGTTGGACGTTCCGTTTGTGATGCCGACGTGACTGAGCCGCTCGATGCGATCGACCAGAGGGAGATAGGCGGAACCGAGCTTTCGCGAAGCAGAAAGCATCAGTGATAGCAAAAGGCCACCACCACCGCGTGAGTCCTTGCGATCACCCCGATCTGCCAGAAGTCTTCATTGAAAGGTTTCAGGGTTATGATGGTGAGATCGCCGTCGCAAGTGAAGGCTGAACGTTCTGTGGCCGCGGCTCCGCTGAGACTCTTTGCCGTTGGAAGGCAGCAGGGATGTGATAGCGCGGGATGGATAGCCATCGCGAGTGAAGGTCCGACGTGGTGTGAGACCAGTGAGCTGCTGCCTTGCTGAGCTCCGTTTACCTTCTCGGTGGAGGAGGAAGAGATAGTGCCGAGCTGCTTGGCCGAGAAGACCTCCTTCTATGACTTCCAGGTACTCTGAACGGTAACTCGTGTCTTGGAGCATCTCGTGTCTTGGAGACGTCTCTTGTCTTGAAGGCCACCCGTGCTCGAGAGTCGCTGTAAGAGGTCGCATCATCTCTGGACCAAGGTGGCTCACGTAAGCTTGAGTGAAGTGGCGGGCAATGTTGAGGTTCGATGATATCTGATAGAGTGTTCTGTTCCGGCTGCATCGTGCTCGAGATTGGGTTCAGCTGGCTTCGAGCAGACGATGGACTGGCTTGCTGATCTGCGGGCAGTCTAAGTGTGCTTGGTCTCCAGAGGACTCCAATTGAGGGCTGACGGGACAGGAGATGATCATCACGAGTGGAGACCCTGCGTTCTGTCATCAATCCAGGTGCGCCAACGAGTTGCTACCCGGCGGAGAACCCTTTCGAGTGTCCGCTGGAGGCTGTTTCGACAGGCTGTCAATTTCCGTGACCGCTGGATGAAGGCGCCCTGATGAGGTGAAAAGTTCGAAGATGTCTGTGCAGTCACCGACGGACCCGCGACGGCAAAGCGTCCCGAAAGTGCGTCCATATTTGTGACAAGAGCTGCAACTCCTGCGCGCACTCTTTCTTTTGGCGCCTGAACAGCCACGAACGACGGTCCTGGGCAGTCTACGCGAGCTCTCCATGACGTTGTCGCGGATAGGTTTTTGGCATTCTGTCGTCTTCATGGCAGGCACAGACAAGCTGCTGCTTTGTGGAGATGGCGTGCGAGCGTCGGCCAGAGGCTGGAGCGAAAGGAAAGAAGCTCGGGCTGAGTTGCTGCCAAAATGACTTCGGATGTTGATCAAGGCAGCGTCGGCATCTTGAGGAAGTGAAGATAGTTGGTGAATGCGGCGACAGCATCTTGAAGATGTCAAGAAAGTTGAGTAGGCCGAAATGAGATAAGAGAAAGCGAGAGGATTTGCTCTCCTGAAGCAGTCGCGTTGTCCACGGGTGTTGCAGTCGCTAAAGTGGTTGCTCCGGCACAAACGATGCTGGAATGGCATGCCCATCCGAGAGAAGAGGTGCATGATCATCGCCTCTGGACTTTTGCAGCCTCAGCGTTCCAGTACTGCGCTGAATCGATTCAAAAACGGGCCGTAGAGGTCAAAGCTCTGAAAAGAGAGCCCATATGCTGTAGCATCGGCTCGGGATGTCGTTCGGGCGCAGGTAGGTCATCTATGAGGATGATGCTCTTGACTCTGGCCAGCGAGCCGAGAACTTTCGGTGCTGCTGATTGTATGGATCATTCGGGTTCGCCAGCGTGGGCACAATTGTCGAGATGAACAGCGTGAAGATGTCCTTCTATTGCGAAGGTTGGAAGGGTGCATCGGGCGCTGTGAGCTCAAAGACCTCGACAATGTATAACATCGCATATGCCTTGACTCCGCCTCCAGAATGTCGCTCAACAGCTTGTGCGGAGTAGTGGCGGTCACAGCACTGATCTCTAGCGTCGTCAAAGCAAGTGATGGCAAAGCTCCGGGTCCGGTAGGAAATGAACTTGGGAGACCATTGCCATTCGACGATAGAATTCCGCTCGGAGAGGCAGGAATGTCTCCCGTCGGGACGGTCAAGGATGGCAGAGCGTCGGATCCGGTCGGGACAGAAGTGGGGACGGTATTGGTCACAGCGGAAATCGTCGGCATGGTGGTCAGAAGGCGGAACGGTTCCAGTGGCGAGGAGTTGACGGGTGCAGGGGTTACCCTTTTCGCGGCACCATCTGGACTGGGCGGGCGGAAGATGACCGAGGCGTTTGCTTGGCTGCACGCCCATTTGTTGAGTCTCGTCCTCCTCACGAGTAGCACCACGATTGCTTGTCGAGCTGCCAACTTCCCCAGAGCCTTGCTCTCCACCATTCAACACGAAGCGAATCGTTCTGGGCTCCAGTATATCAAGGAAGCAAACCGGCTTTCGCTGCGGAGATCGAGGCTCGGAGCCACGCGGATGACTCCACTGAGCGATCGTTCTGGGCTCGATTGTCGGGAGGAAGCAAACGGGCTCTCGCTGCGGAGGTCAAGGCTCGGAGCCACGCGGATGAGTTGACTGGGCGATGGTTCTGGGCGATGGTTCTGGGCTCAACACTCTGGAGGCAAGCAGACCGGCTCCCGCTGCGGCTGCGGAGGGCAGGGCTCGGAGCTGCGCGGGTGAGTTGTCATTGCGATGTGATTGGCACTGAGATCGAAAGTCGGAGTAGAGAGATGCTGGACGTGGACGACTGGACAAAGTCTTCATGTCAGCAAGTGGGTGAAGATAGAAGATCTCAAGGAGCATTTCACTTACGTCTGTTTGGCTGAGCTGGCAGTGTGGATTGAGCAGCTGAACGATCAGAAAAGCGTGCCGGAGTGTCCGTCCGGGGTAGGGGTCTGATGGCGCTCTTCGTCCGCGCGCCTGGCGTGGGTCTCGACGGGAAGACAGTGACGAAGGTTTTGAGGACCATGCTGGTCGAAGCGTTGGATGCAGGCTCTTCTGGAGGAACGGGAAGATGTTGAATATGTCCTCATGACCGAGGACCGTGATGTGTGATCAGTGGCTGTGCTGTACGAAGACCGAGGCCTTGTTGTAAGTTTTTGGGAGTCTGTTCGTGGTGCAAACCGGTTGCGGCATGTGCTGTCCGTAGTGTGCTGACTGCTGATCGTGCAGGTTACATGGAGGTGGCATGAGATCGGTGTCGAGGCGACCTCGTCTCTGTTCAAGGGGTCGCGGTGATTCTGTCGGCGTGCTCCTCACTCCTTGCGTTGTCGCCTTTGTCTCTGGTGTTGCTGCTGCGGCCTTCTGCGGCATGACCGTGTGGAGGATAGTGTGTGCCGTCTCTTGCATGTTCTTCTTGTCGTGAGGAATCCGGGCTGGAAGGAAGCGGTGGCATCAGATCTGGGTCATAGCGCCCTCGTCGCTTGTCCGGTCGTGCATAATGACTCAGTCGGCGTGGCCATGGTTTCTGATGTTGCCGAGGCAGTCTTCTGCAGCGTGGCCGTGTGGAAAATTATGGGTGTCGTCTCTTACATGTTCTCCTTGTCTTGGAGTTTCCCGAGTGGAGGAGGGCAGCGGCATGAGATCTGAGTCATGGCTATCTCTTCGTTGCTCGATAGTCATCGACGCTTCAGTAGGCGTGCTCCTCACTCCCTGCGGTGTCGTCGTTGTCTTCGGTTTTGCTGGTGCGACCTTCTGCGACGTAGCCTTGTGTGAAATTGTGCGTGTCGTCCCTTGCATGTTCTCCTTGTCTTCCACGAACATTTCATGCCAGACGGCCTCCGCACTGGTGTCGCCGATGTCCACTGTATTCTCGTTCGTATCACTCGGCGGCGCAGCCCATGGCTGGCCAGCCATTCTGCTTTGCTCTTTCTCGGAGATAAAGGGCGAGCTGGGCGGACCGTTGATGCCGAAAATGCTGGGCTCCGAATGCGTCTCGAGCTGTATCGATGGCGACTCCCATGCACCCGGACGAGTGACAGACAGCCGAGACTGAGTGGCCGCAAACATTTCCAGCCAGTGGAGGCCAGGGTGTGGGAGGCAAGTTTGTTCACGAACCGAGACGATGGTAATTCCTGGTCAGCGTTCGTGATCCGGTGGAGGTCGTAAAGGGTGGCGTTGGTGGGTCAGAAGAGAGGCTCAAGCTTAGGCACCTCGAGTTGTACAGGTCGGTTGGCATGCGTAGTGGCCAAGATCGACCACGTCGGCAGCGTGCCTCTCCAGCATGCCAGATTAGCGTCTCTTTCCACCGGAGGCGTTTCCGCAAGTAGTGTTGATGTCGGAAAATCGCTGTGCGTCATCGATGTGTCCATTCTGGTTGCTCAGCCTGATGCTCGCACAGTCATTGCATGCTCTCAGACCTTGCCCAGCTCTTAATTGTACGTGTTGCTGCCGGTAGTTGGCAGCCAACGATTTAGCTGCGCTGGTCCGCATTATTAGGAATCATGCGTTCGCCGCGATGGGGGATGGGCGGTGTCGTGTGATGTGCGTGAAGCGTGAGTCTTTGATCGATGACCGGTAGCTTCGTCAAGTTGATGATCTTCATGAAGTGCGGCAGTTTGAGTCCGGTGCTGCCTGGCCGCAAGTCTCTGTGATGCTCGGTATTGGCCGGTGCGCTGAGGTATGCCGCTTTTGAGGTGGTCGTCTTCTTCGCTGCTGGCCGTATCTATCCTTCCCTTGCTGGCGATGTTGGTCCTGAGTTTGCGGGCGAGACGTCGTTGTGCTGCGGAGAATCTTGCATGCGTTCTCAAGTCTCGTCGTTGCCTGGTGCTGGTGCGGACGCTTGTGGAGCGAGTCTCGGAGACTGCGAAATGGTCGGCTTGGTCGGATTACTGGAGAAGCTGGTGCCTCTGCGTTGGAATTCCGAGAACGTCGTTCGTTACTGCCACCTTGGCTCGCTTTGCTTGTTGGTTGTTCAAGGATGTGTCCTCACTGCGACGTCCGTCTTTCCGGTGGTCTGGCTGGACTTGCCGGCGAGCTCATCAGCAGCGTCCCGACCTTGCGTGTCGACAGATCTCTCCGCGCTGCCTCGGACACCGCGACGAAGCTCTTTTGTCACTTTGCGTCGCATCTGACAGAGCTGATGTCTCCTTGTGTCGAGTCGGTCGAGGTGGAGACGATGTTCTTTCGCATGGCTGGTTGACTCTTGCTTTCGACAGCTCGACCAGCCGGTGTGAGCTTGTCTCAGGATTGTGTAGATGGTCTACTCGTTGTTCTCCTTGCACCTGTCTGCGAAGTTCCGCTCGAGTGATGCACAGCTCCGATGCTTGGAGCTCTTGCGGTAATCTGGAGGATCGTTGAGCATGTGGTAGGTCGAGCCTGGATCCGTCGTTGGAGCTCAAGAGGTAAGGAGCTTGGAGTTGAAGGTCGGAATTCAAGCATAGAGGTGAACGGTGGAGGCGAATGCCGGCGCCATGGACGGCTGAGTTGCGAAGCCGCCGAGACCATTGGGGTTGTGAAGCCAGGAGTCGACAGTTGCAGGCGGCGACAAAGCCCAGGGCTGGAGACGCAGGAGTGAAAGCCTACCAGTCGAGACGGAGGTATGGCGTTGAAGCAATGGAAGCCGAGAGGCATGGGCGGAGGTTCAACTGGAGGAGAGTTCCCGCAGCTGAGCATTCCGACAGGGACGGAAGAACTCGCGAGGTGGGTTGAGGTTTGACTTTGGTGAGACCAGATTGCTGTCATCCGGCAATGTCGTTCGTGCGCGACCATGCCAGGCAATCCGTCACCGAAATTTGTGGGCTTCATAGGCTGGAGAAGGAGCTTAGGCCTTCTCACGACGCTCGCTTCGCGGGTGTCACTCTGCGAGGCCCGTCTGACTCTTCAGGGGACCAGCCGTTCAGGATCTGTGATCCAGATATCTGCTGATGTTGGAGGCTGCTCTCAAATTCTGTTCTCCAATCCATCGGTTGTGTGCTCCGCCGAGTCTTCTGTCTTCTCAGTCCAGCATCTTCTCGAGCTCAGCTCAGCTCAGCTCAGCGCGTGCCAGTCCGAGCAAGAGTGTGCGAATGAGGGCGTGAGGATCTCAGCAAGTGCTGTTGCGAGTGTGCGAGGAACGGCAAGGCGAGCGAGGGCGTGCGAGGTGCGAGTGTGCGAGTGTGCGAGTGTGCGAGGAGGGAAGGAGCAGCAGGGTGAGCGATAGCCGCGAGTGGGCGAGGAGCGGCGAAGCGAGCGAAGGCTGCCCGCCGGAGAGGCGTAAGCTTCGAGGGTTGGAAAAAGACTCGATCACGCCTGAGACCGGCGTTTGAGAGCGTGTGCATGGACATCATGTTCGAACCTAAGAGCATGTGAGGCTTGCGAGGGCAGCATCATCCGTCGGATCCGCTCGAGGCTTGGCCGTTCGAGACTTGGCCGTTCGAGACTCATTCGTTTCGTCTTGACTGCGAGGATTGTTCGTTCGTTTTGTGCTTGGAGCCGCGCTCCACTGCGAGTTCATCCATTGCGAGGGTATGGCCTGCAGGGATGTGCTCTGCCAGGCTGTCGTCTGCGAGCGTGTGGTCTGCGAGCGTGTGGTCTGGGAGCGTGTGGTCTGCGAGGGTGTCGTCTGCGAGGATGTTTTCTGCGAGGTTGTCGTCTGCGAGGATGTCGTCTGCGAGGATGTCGTCTGCGAGGATGTCGTCTGCGAGGATGTCGTCTGCGAGGATGTCGTCTGCGAGGATGTCGTCTGCGAGGATGGTCGTACGCGGCGTTCGTGCGGAATGAGGGCAACTCTTGGGAGCTGTGCTTGATCATTCTTCGCCGGAGGGTGTGTTGTTGGCGAGCGTGGCTCCGGAGGACGTCAACGCTGGTGCTGGGACAGTCTCGTTCGTCCGGCTGCGATAGGGTGGTCTTGCTCTCAGCTACTAGACGGTACTGACAGTAGACGGCTCGAAGTCTTTTGGCTTCCTGGAGCAGCGGGCAGTTTGCCAGCGGAGGTGTGAAGATGGAGTCTGACGTGTGAAGTGGAAGTCTCCAGGCGGATGTATGAAGCCCAAGTGAACGTGGTTCGGCCAGGGCAGACGACGTTGAGTACAAGCTGGGACCGTATCGATCTTTGTCCTCGACAGGGAACTCGTCGACATGCTGGTCGCCATGGGAGAGCTCGGTGGCATTCGTGATTGGGAGCACAGCTCGTGTCATAGCTTGTCAGGCAGGGGCGGACGAAGTTGAAGCTGTTTCACAGCGTCAGCAACTGGGCATGATGGATTTTCTGCTCTGGTATGGTACTCGCTCTTGCATGAAACTCACTCTTGTAGACTGTCAAGTACGGCGACGCGTTCTTGTTCTGCCGCGGTGATCGATTGAGGCGGTGCTGGAGGTACCAGGACAGTCGGCGTGGTTTGGATGGCGAGTATGCACCGAGTTCGGGGAGGAGGCGGTGCTTGCGGCGAGCGCTACAGGAAAAGACCATATTAGCGAATATCGAGCGCGCTTCATTGCAGCGACCGGGGAGAACGTTACCTGCATTGGATCAAGGGCCAAGTGCTGGCTCCCGTCGAGCTGTGCGTGGCGGTGAACTGAGAGACAGGAAGCCAGACGACAAGATCATGAGTGGACCTGAGTTCGATGGAGGCTGTTGACGTATGGCTGTCGCTGGAGTGTTGTCGATTGGAGAGTTGCCGGTTGGAGGTTGTCGCTGGAGGCTGTCGACGTATGGCTGTCGACGTATGGCTATCGCTGGAGTGTTCTTGCTGGGGGGTCGTCGCTGGCGGGCTGTCGTTGGAGGATTCTTGCTGGAGGGTTCTCGCTGGAGTTTTGGTGGTTGGGGCTTGCCTCTGGAGGGGTGTCGCTTGAAGGCTGTCTCTGGAGGGCTCCGCTGCAGGCTTTGTCGCTGGAGGGTTGTTGATTGGAGGGTGTCGCTGGAAGGTTGTAGCTTGAGGGTCGTCCGGCGAGGATCGTTGAAGAGGGTTGTCGCTGGAGGGTCGTCGCTGGCGGGCTGTCATTGGAAAATTGTTGCGGGAGAGTTGCCGATCGGAGAGTCGCCCGCTGCAGGTTGTCGCTGGAGGGACCTCACTGGAGAGTTTCTCGCTGGAGGTTCGGTGGTTGGAGTTTGTCTCTGAAAAGTTGTCGCCGGACTCTTGGTAGTTGGAGGGTTGTCGCTTGAGGGTCGGCGCAGGAGGCTTCTCGATGGATGGTTGTCGCTGGATGGCTGGTGGTTGGAGGCTTTCGCTGGATGGGCTTGTCGCTGGAAGGTCGTCGCTGGAGGACTCCCCTGGAGGGTTTGGTGTTTGCAGGCTGTTGTTGGAGTGTTGTCGCTGGAAGGTGAAGGATCGGAGGTGGTCGCTGAGGGATTGGTGGTTGAAGGAAGTCGATGTGCGATGGGTGGTTGGAGGAAGTCGTTGTGCGATGGGTGGAATCGAGTCTGGTGAACGAAGTCAAGTTTGCTCAGAGCAGTCACAGGCAAGACACTTACTTCTGTATCCGCCTCGATCATTTCCCGTCAGGTGGTTGCTGTCTCCTCGGTAGCGTGAAGTGGTATCGAGTGTGGATTGTCTGCCGTGAAGTGTCCAACTGCCGAACTTCACCAAGCGACATCCATCTGCTCCGTGAGGAGTGAGTGTATCTGCAAGCTTTTGACGGCGAGCTGGTGCGAAGCGTGGACTGGAGCCTCAAACCAAACGACAGCTAGTGTCTTGCCGCTCCTTTGCAGGGGATGGCATGGTATCGAAGCAGCCGGACTTCACCATACGACGACCTCGCGAGGAGGTGTCTTACTGCGAACAGCATGGTCAGGAAGCGTGGGCTTGTTGACGGTGAGCGGCACCGGTGTCGAGCTTCATCAGCGAGACCATCTTCAGAGCACAAGCTAACGGTCCTCCGCCTGACCGTTATAGCTCACATGAAGGACGTCTGCCAGTTCGGAGAACTGTCTGATCGCGAAGCAGCCGGACTTCACCAACGTCGAGCTCGCGAGGAGGTCTCTTCGTGGTACCGAAGCGTGGGCTTGTTGACGGTGATCGGCACCGGTGTCGAGCTTCATCAGCGAGACCATCTTCAGAGCACAAGCTAACGGTCCTCCGCCTGACCGTTATAGCTCACATGAAGGACGTCTGCCAGTTCGGAGAACTGTCTGATCGTGAAGCAGCCGGACTTCACCATACGACAACCTCCCGGAAATGTATCCATGAGCGAGAGTTCGCGAGGAGGTGTCTTACTGCAAGCAGCATGGCCAGGAAGCGTGGGCTTGTCGTTTGTTGCGTGCGTGGTCGTGGTGCCGGCGGTGGTGGTCGAGTAGGTGCGATGCGTGGTAGTGGTGCCGGCGGTGCGGTTGGGTAGGTGCGATGCGTGGTACTGGTGCCGGCGGTGATGGTCGTCAAGTTGAGGGTGTTGGCGAATATGCATGGAGAATGTTGAGTATTGATGATGTGGAGTGTGGGTGGAGAGGTGGATGCCTGGCATGAAGGGACGGAAGCGGCGCTCTGGCTTGTTGACATGACGCGGAGCATGGAAGGGAAGCAGCGCTCTCAAAATTGACGCCGGGGTGGGAAAGCGCAATATGAGAACACGTCACACGATCGTGAACATAAGGTACTTTATGTGGAAAGTCAAGCATAAATGCATCCGTACTCACTGGTGCATGAATGAATTCGTACTTACTGCTGGGCGAAACGGAGATACAGTGATATCCTTGTCATGCACATAATGCTCATGGCTTGAAGCATGCAGTCAGACAAGTGCATCCATGAGGCTGGCGCCTTGACCTTTGCAGGTCTACTGTAGTAATGCAAACAAATGTACGTCCTGTCCCATCATTTCCAGCTCGTTGAGCTCCTCCCGTCCCACGGTATGAGGAAGAAAGTCCCTGGAAGGCCTCGTCAACGGCATCTCGCCCAGTCATGCCATCTTCATGAATTGTGGCAGACTTCATCCATGTCTGCGCTGGAGCTGGCATGGCCGTCAAAGTAATGTCGGCGGGGGACGTCGATCTGTGCGCTGGAGCTGGCACGGATGTCCAGGGAGTGTCGGCACGAGACTCAAGCTCAAAAGGCACATCAATGAGCTTGCTGATCCGCGTTCTTTGGGCCTGAAACGCAGAGGTGTTGTCCACGGCATGCACTGGACGTTCTGCGGCAGCGAATGAGATGTGACTTTGTGCGGGCGGGACTGTCTTCTGCACCGCACGTTCTGCGGCCGCGAACGAGATGTTACTCTGTGCGGGCGGAAATGTCTTCTGCGCGGGACGTTCTGCGGCAGCGAATGGGATCTTACTCTGTGCGGGCTGGACTGTCTTCTTGGCACCTCGAGTGGTATTGCGGAACGTGTTCTTTCGGGCATCCTTTGTCTTGAGAGCCTGTAAGCTGCTGTGGAATTTGCTGAGCTGGGCGATTTTGTCTTGGGAGCCTGCACGCTGCTGTGGGATGTGTTCGGCCGGGAGTCCTTTGTCTTGTGAGCCTTCAAGCTGCAATGTGCTGGGTCGGACATCCTTGGTTTATAGGTTCTCTTTGTTGCCTTCTGCATAGACATCGGTGTTCTGCTCTTCGCGGTCGGCGTCGCCATGGACATCTTCGTTGTCGGCCTCCTCATCTTGCTAATTTTCTTCTCGTTCAGGTATATCTCGTTGCGCGTCCTCCAAATCTTCTACCCACGCGCAATCGCGTTGATCGTCTCCGTGACCTGGCGCTCCTCGGGCCGGCACTCCTCACAAAAGTAATGCTCTGTTATATCGTCTTGATCGTCCGGAATAACCGTGCGAGCGGGGCAGGCGTCGCAACCAATGAACACACGCCTGTCCCTCGGTCTTGTGTTCCCACAGCTACAACGGATCTCATCATCCTCGTCTTCTCCTTCTTCTTCGGCGGCCAGATCGAGCTCGGCGGAGTTCTTGCGTCGCTGCCGCCGTTCTCTGCGTTTCTCGCACTGGAGACGCGCCCACTCTTCCTCCGGTGAGCCGTCGAGGCCGCATCATCATCACCAGCCTTGCTCTTTTTCGGCGGTCTGCTGGATTTCCTAGCCTGAGATGTGAAGGTTGGCTCGCAGGCGGCATCTCGAAGCTCGTTCGTAAGGTTGCGTCGGCAGCGGTTATGGCAGGATCATTTGGTCGCGGCGTGAGAGCTGGCATAGAGTCTCAGACCTCGTCGGCCAGAATGTCGTTATGCAGTGGCAGAATGCGGTTGTCCGGGCCAGAAAGACATTCAGGTCGTGGGAACGAGTGACGGCAGTTGATGAGCTTGACATCGTCGTAAAAGGACATCGAACAAGTGCATTATTGAGTACTGTGATGGAAGCATGATGAGATCGACGACTGCCAGATTCGCAATGCATGAGAAAAGGTGGCATTTCGGACATTGGAATAGTTCTACCCTTGTTCAAGTCGTGAGGCCGGCCATGCGATCCGGGTTCTGCAGACGCCTCGTTTTGACGCCCTATGCATGAAATATTGATTTGAATTTGGTGGAGCGGGCATTCCTGTGGGACACGTGACAAGGACGACGACGATGAAGAGAAGTTTTCTGGTTGACATCCGATAATGTAAATAGACATATCGACAGAGGAGATCGTTGCGAGTCGACTGGTGAGAGTCTCGAGTTGGGAAAGCGTTCAGTCATGGAACTTCATCAATTCTCACATGTGGCTACTCATATATATATTCTAACTGTGGTCACTCGCAGCAAAAACCGGCCTGCCGCTTTCAAGGCGTGAATTGCAGAGCGAGTGTTGTGTGATAGAATGGAGGAGAAGAATGCTCGAAGACTCTGGAAGGAGGAGCATAGCGGACTCCTTGCAGCGTTGCACAAAGTGAGGAGTGCCGGCAGTATCGAGATATCTCCGTGCAAAGGAAAACTCTAGCTTGGTATGAATGGAGTTGGGCGCTAAGTGTGGAAGACGTCTGCGGTGGAATGATTGCGAAGCGAGATCCTGCTCGTGTGAGGTACGGCCTGTCCGACAGAGAGGAGATGATTAACAAGAAGTGCTGGCTCGTTGACACTATAGCTTCAACCGGCGCAAGACGACGACACATGCAACGAGCCAAAAGCCCATGACCACCCATGCCAAGAGGCGTATTCGGCGGCGAGGTATGGTCGTTGTGGCGGCGGCGTGGGCTGCGTAGTGTTGTTCGAGCTCCTCAACGGCAGCTTGGAGATTGGCGACTTCCTCCTCATCACCAATATCAGAGTTGTCAAGCCACGGCTCCCAATCCTCCTCCTCCGGAATGACGACTATCTGGTCCCAATCAAAGGGTTCCGGCGGACTGATCGGCGGTACCATCTGTAAGTGGCTTTGAAGCCACCAGGCGCAGTTCGTCTCCAACATCGCGATGTCGACCGGGTGGCAGGCAGTCATGGCGTTGTCCTCGGCTCGAGCAGGCGAAGTTTTCTGGTCGGTCTCGGGTATTGCGATGGCGGCGGGATGGGAGGGAGCGATGGCGTTCGAGCCTGTGTCTTCTTCTGAGGTGGCATCGGAAGTGTTCCGATCGGCGGCGGAAGCTGCAGTGTTGATGAAATCGGCGGCGATGGTGTGCTCCGATAATTGACAAGAAGTGGCACCGTCTATGGAGACCACGGAATGAGAGCTTGGGGTATCGATAGCGAAGGGTGTACAGCCGATCCTGGAGGTTTCGTCCGTTTCTGGACTGTTGGTCGTGGGAACAGCTGACGCTAGGTTGATGGAGGGAGTCGTTGTTACATCGGCTGAAGAGGCATCGAGATGGAGATCGGCATACTCCATCAACCCGGTCGGGTTCGTATTGTCGAGAGTTTTGAGAGTGTCGATACAGTCCACAGATCGGCTTATTGGCACAAATGGGACCGCCGTCGGACTCTGCTTGCTGCGGATTGCCATCTCCGAGGATGGATAGGTTTGAAAGACGTCTTCGTGTTGCCAGTCGTTTGGATACACCTTGCGGCTCCGAATCTTACGTCCACTCGTCCTAAGAAACATGTCTACTGCCTGACCGCGTACTTGTTGCTGTTGGTATAAGAAGAGGAATGATAGAGGATTCTTCGAGTCTGGGTGAGAAAGCAAGGAAGGTAGGGAGTAGAGAGGGACGTGAGACGGGCGATGCAGTATGGTTGGTGATACAAACGGATAATCTGTTGGATTTACAAACGAATATGGTGCGGAGACAGCTTTGACAGATGTGATCACAATCACTTCTAGTCTCTAGCTTTGAGGCGATGCTCCTCGTATCTCGAACCTTAACTACTCGTACGGTCGCTCCTTCTGCAGTCGCATGAGTATAGACACGGCGAATTGGAATCCAGGAAAGCCTCTTCTAGCTTTGCCGTCCATGATGGATGGACACGTTGATCATTCGGGAGATGAGCCGGGAAGGTGCATATGCGATCAAGTCGATGGGCTTGAGACTTGAGGTTCATGCCAGGATTGAAGGGAGACGGGTTTACAAATATCCAGCCAGGATTGCAGCATCTCGCTTGGATGCCATGCAATGAACGATGAGATGAGAGTGGTGAAAAGTGAGACGTGAAGATGTGATGTCGTTGTCTTGAATGTTTCGACGGACCTGAGTCCGACGGACATGCCCCGCAGCTGCAGCACGAACACATCGTCATCCTCCATCGTCAACCGAAACCATTGCAAACCTCAGTCGCTACGACTTTGCTCATACACGCGCAGTGTCGCTCCATGTACTGGTCGACGACATCGCCCGCTGGTCAGCTGCCAGCCGCATTCTCACGCGCGTGAACGAAGAACACCTCAACTCTGCCCATCAGCAAAAACCTATGCTTCAGCTGGGCCTCATGCCATCGATTCCCGCGGCCCGGACACAGAACCAACGAGCTCTCCACACAACGAAACCGTTTCTTGCCAATCCTGAGGACCTCATTCTCGCAAGTCCAACCTCTCGAGACCCCGGGTCAGCAGCAGGATCCATGAAAACAGTACAACATGTCAGCGGAATATGGCAAAGGGGATCAGAAGCAAGGAGGGAAGAGATTGATTGAAGTGAGCAACATTGGAACTTAAAGAACAAAGGCAATGGCTCCATAGGTCGCTGGGCTGGTGGAGGTCCTCAGGGATTGAGGAAGCACAATCGAAGAACTGCGGATGGAGGAAGCGTGGATATGATAAGGAAGCGCGGACCGAGGAAGCGCAGGCAGCGTGACGCAGGCAGAATGGGTACAGCCATACTGCCAAAAGGATTGGTGCTCGTCTTGGACGTTTCCGGCTTCTCCTTGCATGGACTCCAGGCCGAACAACCTCTATCCTCCGACCGCGCAGAACGATCTGGGCTTGACTGCCACTTCATTCGCACGACCGAATGGCAAGGCATCATCCCTCACTTGAAGGGTACCGGCATCTGTCGTCGCAACAGCATAATTGTCAAGCCACGGTTCAATCAGCGGCACATCCACTGCCGACTCGCATCTTTCGGAGCAGGCGTTGTTCGCGCCGAGTTCCAGCGGATTGCTCAAACACCGACTCCAAGCTCACCTCAAGCGCCATCTGATCCGGCCGATCTCCACAATACATCACCGCCTCGAGAAACGGCTCCTCTACCTCCTGTTGTCGGCACGATTTCACAAGACTGTCCTGTCGGGCCAACACCACATCCTATGTCAACACAGCCACCCAGATGGCACAATCGTTGCCGTCGCTATCACTTCGACAGACGACAATCAGCACTACTCGCGCTACGACACAGCCTCCACAGGGAGTCCTGCATGCGCAACGAGAACAGCCGAGCGCAGGAGACGACAGCCAGATGTCTGACGATGACACCCATCCCGCCGCATCTATACCACTCCCGGACCACGTCAAAATGATCCGCGCGGCGACATTTGCTTCAAGGATCAGGGTTCTACTCAACACGCTCATAATGCAGTAGTTTCGCCCTCTACACAATGTAGTCTTCTCCAGGTGATTCTACATGCCGGATCAAGTCCGTCTCAAGTGAACAGATCGGAAGGACCAGCTGCCGATAGAGAAGACGATGGAGGAAGACCCGATTGGCACACCTGCGACCCTCTTGCTGAAGCAGCCGGCATCGTACGCAACATCCACCTTCCTCTCGGTAGTGAAGCCAGTTATCTTGCTGACTGAGCTGCTGTCGTTGCCGTACCCGCCACCGTCGCCGTCGAAGTTGACGCAGCCGGATTTCCTGCAGGCTTCCGTCCTTCAGCAAGGTTCTGTCCAGCCAGCACTGATGCATATATATTTCTCCTTCCTCCTGACATCAACTATCACCTTGTTATTGTTACGAAATTGCGACATCAAAGGTTCATCAAGTAGGCCGGCCAGAACAGAGTCAAGTATGTAATCTACTACCAAACATCCTGCGAAGAGACAACATTTCTGATTCTTGGCTATCAGGCAACGTGCCAAAACATGGCTACCACCAACAACGCAATGCAAAGCACCTTCCAAACTCCCGAGCTCCTCGAGCAAATCCTCCTCCAAGTCGACGATCTGCGCACTCTCCTCCCCAGCCAACGAGTCTCCCAGCAATTCCTCCAAACGATTCAAGGATCGAAGCGTCTCCAGGAAGAACTCTTCTTCCGCGTGAAATGGCCAGCACCACAGACAGCAGACGACTCCGAGATCGAGGTCAACCCGATTAACCCGCTCCTCCTCTCACAAAAGCATCGCATCGGAATCCACAGCGTCGACATCGAAGTCCAACACTACCGCAAGAATAAGCTCAACTTCTTCGGCTTCCTGGACATCCACCTCATCTTCGACCCAATCGATCACATGAAGGAACTGGAGGAGAGCGACTGGGAAGGCAGCTGGCGCAAGATGCTGATCGTCCAGCCGCGTAGCATCAAGTATGACCGATGGCAGTTGAGTCATCAGTTCGCTGCGGGGAGTCGGTGGACGACGTCGGCGGGTAGGGGTAGGTGGCATGATGCTTATACGATGGATGGACTGGTGAGGGAGTTGTTGGAGAGGGTGGAGGAGTTGAAGGCTTGGCCGTGGGGTGATTGTGATACGAATGTTCGGCCTGCTGATGCTGATACTTGGGAACATTTGTGAAGGCTCAGTGAGAGTGGCGGGAGAGAAGGAAGGGCATGTGCAGAAGGGTGTAGATGAGAAAAGGATGGAAAGTCTGGCTGTTTCGTATCAGAACTGCAAACTTATCTGCAGAGAAATGATGCTGGCCAACTGGACAACAGTTATTGATGATAAAAATGGGGCTTTTCTTGAGACCGTTGAAGAGTTTACAGCGCATATTTCACGTCCAGTCTGCACCTACGTTCTACCATTCATTTGAGGTTAGGATTGGACTCATCAGTTCAGTTGTATGCTCGTGCATATCTCCCTTACATACATTTCAAACATTCCAACCAAGTCTTCGGCGCTTCGTGAGCTCGGCCCTGGTATGATGAGTGCGTTTTGTCGCCGCTATCCGAACATGACGGCTGCCATGCGGAGAGAGAAATTCACTTGTGAGGCGGCGTCGCAGAACTGAAGTGTTAGAGAGGCGACGAAGACCATGGGAGTGGAGCACTACCTCCTGGAGGCTCGTTCCGCACCGGCGGGCTCGTGAGACTCGGCATCGCAATGGTTTCGGTGGTCCGTGCCGTCGGTAATGTAGGGAATCTGATCGGCTGGGCTGGCCTGAAGGTTGATTTGATCGAGACGCCTGACTGGGTAGACTCGGGCGAGAAGTCTGCTTGGGGAGCTCGTGAAGGCTGATACGGTCCACAGCCAGTGGCTCCCTCGCATCCGGGTTCATGTCGCTGTTGTTTTCAGAGTCATTCTCGCCGAAGAAGTCTTCTGGCGGGGCAGACCCAGCTCTGCCAAGCACTGGCCGATTCTGCGAGCCCGACCGCTCATCCTCGGAAGATCCAGTGTCTTGGCCAGCGCATTTGCCGTCACCAGCACCGTTCTGGCGGAGCAGACCCTCCTTCCACCAAAGGTCCTCCCACCGCCTTTGCCAGTCCACTCGCCGTCACCTTCGGCGCTCTGGCGGAGCAGACCTTCCTCCCACAAAATATCCTCCCATCGCCTTTGCCAGTCCACTCGGCGTCACAATCACGGTTCTGGCGCAGCAGACCCTCCTCTTACAACAACAGACCAATGCTGTAAGCTATCCTGGCGGTTGATTTGATCGAGACGGCTGCCTGGGTGGGTGCGGGCGAGAAGTCTGCTCGGGAAGCTCAGAACGGGATCGACGTCGCTGTCAAAGTCCTTCTCCGCCAAAGAAGTCCTCTGGCGGAGCACACCATCCTTCCAGAACAATCGGCTGATCTTGCGAGCCCGGTCACTCATCCTCGAAGGAAAGACGGATCATCGCCTTTCGAAGTCCACTCCCCATCCTCCTCATACCGCCGCGGTGGTGTGTCTGATAGCTCTTCAACTCATTGACTGTTTTGCGGAACTCGGTCTGAGCGGAGGGCTGTATCCTGGGTTCGTGGGCCGTGTCGTGGAGCTGGCCCGAGAAGAGCCGGAGATGTGAGCAATCCGAAGGAATGGTCGAGAGAAGTAGGTTTCGAGCGTGAAGGTGAAGTTGAATTGTCAGGAAGTCGCGGCGCGGGTGATGCCTGAGGCTTCCAATCCAGCGAGCCAATACGCAAGATTCAATCTGCAGGCTCGCGCTACAATGCTCAAAAAAAACATTGAGAGACAGACATACAGTCTGATGCCTAAGAAACATTTTGGCCTCCTCAGATTGTTTCCTCGACATGTGGATCTTGATCAAGACGCGTTGTGATCCGACGAGGGAAGTCGAGACTCTGACGTAGTGAGCCAGCTTCAAGAAGGAATCTCGCACTTCACTTCGACCCGTGGACGATTCTCATCCTTCATCCACATCTGGCTCCACGCTTTTATTTTCTGTTCTCTGCGCTGTGTCAAGATGTCTTCTCGCGATCCCGCTGTCTCAAACGTCCAGTTCCCAGCTCGCCAACGTGGCGCAAGTTCAGCTTCCCACGTCAACAGCAGCTCCCATCCGCCGACTCTCACTCTTCCGCCAATAAGAACAAATCGTTCACTCAAGCCGAGGGAACACCACGATCCAGCGGCGAGAGGCCCTAACCAGTCCCGCAGCAAGAACCAGCACATCAAATCGCTCGTGAACGCAAAAGACCGCAACGCTTGCGAAGTCCTCACACCACTGCCTATTCATCGGTGATGCGGTCAAGCCTGAGTTAGGTTGGAAGAGATAGACAGGCACAGAATACGATACTGAAGCTTTATAATACGAACCGAAACGGCACGGACAGTCGACAGCTCCAGCCTCGGCTTCACGAGACGGCTCCGTAAATCGACATCTTGAACAGCGGGACAAAAGAGGGGCAACCTGACTGCTCCTCTACCGAAGGTGTCTGAACCTGTGGGATCAGAGCTGAGTACTATGGAGCAGGCGTTAGACGACTGTCGGTCGAAGATCAGGGCACAATAGCGGCGACATGTGGACGTTCGAGGCATGAAGTCTGGAATTGTGCGCTGGAGATGGAAATGCGCGACGCAGAAGGGTTGTGTCCATCTGTCACTGGAGATCACGGGTTTGGATACGATCAAGAGGGGAAAAAAGGACACGCAATCTTCAGGTAAACGCGTGTGCGTTGGAAAAGCTGGACAAGGAGATGGGCGCTGCTCAGACAGCCAAGGCATGGAAAACGCTGACTGACATAAAGGATCAGGTAAAGGCGGCTTAGAGCGGACTCGATTTAGTGGCGGTAAACCTGATCACACTTGAAGTATTCAGCGATGAGCTGATGAGCTGAAGGCGCAGAGCGTGAAGCTGGCCAAGCAGATTGAGCTCTCAAGAAGCCTGCGAAAGATTCTACGCCTGCTACCACTGCTGTAGATGTGCCATAACCCTCAGCCTAATACTCTCAGCCAAGAGAGCTACTAATAGCGCACCAGATGCTCGCGACAAACACTCCCAAAGCCCGAGGCGACAGTTCCTGCCCTCTCGCGCAACGCCAGGTTAGGTCACGAATACCATGAATAAGTTGAACGAGCCCTTCCTACTTGCGTTCACGTTTCGATCGCCAACGCTCCGGCAGTCTCAAGATGAGACTCTCCGCGGCACACCTTCCCTCAGCCCAGGCTGGGCGGAGGAGTGCTGTGGCAGCTGAAAATTGACTTATGTGCTGACCATGGGTCGGCACATGTGCATCTTCTTCCAATTAACATGCGCAAGTCTGGCTTTCTGGGCAACAAAATGGGCCAAGCGACTCGCAACGAGCAAAAGGTCTCAACATCCGACGCCAGTGCTATCTGACACCTCTCTGCCATCGGCGCAGATCTGGCCAAACCCTTCAACCGAGCACCGAAATCGAATTCCGGCACCGACTTCGAAGTCACGGCTCTCCGCGACGCGATGACATGGAGTCCATGGTCGGCGACGACGATGCTCTCTTACACACTCGTACCTCATCTCCCGACAACAGCAACACCTCATCCGTGACGCAGATCCACCAGGCGGCGGCGATTGATGAGGATGGTTTTGAGAAGGCACCAGTTAGTCGACTTTGAGGGACGAATCAAGCGGCACTTCATTCGGAGAACTCGATCCGATGATGCGATGCCGGATGCTGCGCACGAACAGACCCTCGTGGAGACCACTACTCGGATGACACATTCTCAAGCTACAGTAACCATAAGCAATCCCTCCAACTACATCATTAATGCATTGGCGGAATTGGACGACAAAGTTCATTGATCGGCGACAACCATTATTCGAACGACCAAATACCAAGCTCCGACTGCCGCGAGCAATGTCGCCAAACACGACGTTGACGTTTTGGCGGTATTGGGTGCCAAAATTCATTCACCGACCACTCCTTCACTCGGTGCAAGGGAAAGCACACATCAGGTCTCTCCGAACATTCGCCCAAGTCAACCTGCCGCAAGCAACGGACCTTCGGACGCACTCGGTGGTGACCACGATCATGGCAATGGCACCGACTTTGAGACATTTGTACACGAAGACTCCTCAAGCGATTCAAGCGGCACAAGCACCGGTAGGCATACCACGTACCGCATCTCAAGTCACGATGGCACCTCCTCACGACAAGGAGCCGATCTTGACTGGTGACCGTCCCTCGCCTCAAGCCCTCTAAGCGCCACACACACCGGTAGGCATACCACGTACCGCATCTCAAATCGCGATACCACCTCCTCGTGTCGAGAAGCCGGTCTCGACCAGTGAGGATCCTGATCACGGCACCGCGCCCTTCAACTTCCCTCTCACCGCCGCAGGATCTGGGACAGAAGCCGGCACCGCGCGCCTTTCGGCTTCCCTCCCACCGCGACATCAGGAACAGAAGCAGACCAGGCTCGAAGGTCCATACCTCATCCATCCCCTCGACCAGGTCATGAAAGCCGCGCCATCATATCTCGGCGTAATCTCGCCTCCATTCACCTCCTCAACCACACTATGAAAGTCGCGCTATCATGTCTTGGTCTAGTCCCGCCTACGATTGGAAGGGCGAAGATGCCGACCGCAGTCCATATGATGGTGACGATGAGTATGGCAGTGGCAACGATTTTGACACTTTTTACGGAGCATCGCCAGCAAGAATCACAAGCACCAGAAGCGCCGCGAGTATCACAAGTACCACAAGGACTACCACACCTGCCACGTACGGCGTCTCAATTCACAATGCTATCCTCTAAGAACGAACAGAGAAAGGGAGCGTAGTGCTGGCTGGCTGTCTCCTCCGCACTGTCTATCTCCACTTGTACTGCGATGCTTTCCGCTTCGTCTGCCTTAAGCAAAGCAGTTATGTTGTCGAAATGACATAATATATCTGGCCCGACAGCTACTCTATCAGAACGCACGAGCCCACGAAGAATGACTACTGCTTCTTCGCTCTTCTTTTCCGCACAGCATCTCGACGATAGGCTCGACACAGCTATGTTAATCGCGAAGACGCCACCCGCGATACTGACAGCACCGAGCAGAGAGGTCATCGCTCTCGCCAATGCGGGAGTCCATTCAGAGCCACCCGAGAACCGACACCGACGCTTAAACCGAATGCTTCACGGCCGGACATGTGCTATGCACTATCTACGACTATCTCAAGGCCAACCGTTTCAACAAGGTCCGTACCGGTGCTCAACGTAGCTCTTCTCTACCCCGGGTCTTCTGTCGCTGGCGGGAAAAGTGATCGAACAACTGTAGTCGTGCGGCGCGGTTAGGCAAGGAGCTCATCGACAGAGTGCTAGGGTGGGTCTGCTTTTGCCAACTTCGCCCGGGGCGCTCACTATGGCAAAATCTCCGCCTGCGGTGTGAGCCCTGTCCGACACGTTCGATCTGTCCGTGTTGCTCAGACAGAGCGTAAGAAGAGGCTCATCCTGTCTCAGAGTTCGTGGTCGATCTGGAGGCTTATTGCAATGCTGCTCATTTCCGAGCCGAAAAGCACAAGATTATTTGGAGCCGTCGCTGTAAGGAACCGCCTCCTTCAAATGCGCCTGTGAAGCATGACACCAACAATCGCGATCACGGTCTTTTCTACGTTGTACTAACAAGGTAAGCCAGCAATGCTACAACATGTGGAGGGAGCAACAGGCAGCTGACGTTCACATAGGCACGATTGGAAGGCCTCGAACAAAACTCCTGCGGAGAACGCGTTCGGTAGCTACGTCTTGAGGAGGCCTTAAACAACCCTCATCTGCCAGCTGCGCACCGGCTCATCACCACCCCTTCTCCTTACGCTGTCTTCTGCTAGCTGCGCACCGGCCTGTCACCGCCCAGCCTTGCTAGGCCCTGCTGTTCGCCATGACGTTCTTTTCCGGCGGCCTTTGCGCTAAGAACTCCTTCATCTCCTATCGGGCGCCGCACCAACTCGCTATGATTTCCGCTTGAAGCTTCACATCACCACCTTCGCCATGTTCTACTCCTACGAAGGTACGCGAAGTCTGCGGACACGTGTAGCAACGACCAGCAACGACTGACCTTCATCACAGTTCTCACCTCGCGCAAATATGACGTGGCTTCGTCTGGATCTTCCAGATTCGCCTCACCTTCACTCACCGCGGTCCCACCCACCTCTAGGCTGGTGGCGATTCTGAGCGCCACATCCGGCCTGAAGAAGGTCTTACAGAAGCCGTTCCCGACGTGGACGTGGCAAAAGCATGCCTCTCTAGCAGGTGCGATCTCTCTTTGACACTAGTATCTTTGTACAGCTTCTGGAGCATGAGACTCGAGCCAGCCGCTGGATCATTTTTGTAGGAACAGAGTCTCCAGAAGCGCAAGAAAGTCTTAATCCCTCGCCTCATCCACATCTGCCTTGGCCGGCACTAGTGCATCCCGATCGGCTGGTCGCAGGTGTTGTCATACCAGCGCTCGAAGTAGCTACACTAGCAACGTCTGCTGATAGTGCCAATTTGAGGAGTATACGATTCAGGGACATCGACTTCCTGCACTGTGGAAACGACGTGTCGATCGCGGTCTGGCAAGCGGAGCTGCTATCCTGCCGGTTGGTAGTGAGTTGGTAGGATAGAAAGGATACGGCGAAGCGTAAGCTAAAGTCGAGATTGCTCGCGAGGACCTGGCCGTGTATAGCGCAGAAGTCGATGTTGGAGAGTTAGATCGGCGACGTGCAAGGTGGAATCTGGAGATGTAAGGTTATCGCGGGAGGCACTATTGTCGGCTATGGTAGGAGAACCTTACAGTCGACTCCACAGTCCCAGTAGCCAGTTCGCAAAGTCCAGCCAGGAGCAGCAAACCGACCGGCCGGAAAGCCTTAGAAGCCGAAACGAATGCGAAAGCGCAGTGCTCAAGATGCTTCATCTTCACCACCGCCACCACCACCAACACCAACACCGCGGCCGAAGAAGAGGAGGAAGGTCGGCCAGACAAAAGTCTAGCAAAGATCCAGGAAAAGCGAACGCATCTACCATTTCAGGCACTGAAAAGAACCTCAAGGTGCAAAGAAATATGCGTGACTGTCCAGCTCTTGAGGTTGCGTCCACGGCCAAATTCAAAGAAGTGGCCTGGTCGCAATTGACTTTCCCATTGCGTTGTCCTTCGTAACCCGAGACCGGCGTTTCTAGCTCCCATAAATCTGGCAAGCCGAAAGACTTGGGTTGCTACATTCAGCATTGCTTAGACCTGCGTTCTTGCCTTTGAATCCTGGAAAGCTCGAAGTTTGGAACTTACGCGAGCGGTCTTTTGGCACAATCGCTCCCGCATACCGGCATACGAAAGATGGGCCAATGGCATGAAGTCGGTCTCTCGTCGCAAAGTTCCTTAACCGGCTGGAAACGGGAGTGTCGCTGGCTTTGACACTCAAGTCGGCTTCCATGTCCGCATGTCACTTGTCATTTCGCTGTCAGATCAACTCCAGACTAGCATCGAAGGCTCGGTGTTGGTCTTCGTGGATCTCACCCCTGCCGAACGCCGTCGAGCCTGGGTCCGAGACATTTGAGACGAGGACAAGAACAAGAATCTGATCGAGTTGAAGGCGAACAGCGTGCATGCTTCGTCTTCGGCTCCTATCTGTAGAACTGACAGGTCGCATGGCAGGTACCGAAGTATGTCGGCTAAACAAGCGTACAGGCACCGTGCCAGGTACCATGACAGGTACTACAGCATATTGTGCAAATAAGCGTGCAGGTATTGCAGCAGGTATCCTGGGACTCCGGCTAAACAAGCTTGCAGGCACAAGTACAGCGGCATCAGTCAAGACGCAGCATCAAACGCCGTGGACATCCCTGCCGTGGTGTGGCAAAGGTCATAGCCTCGCAATCGCCGATGCGCTCCTCTGAAGTTGAAGGCGCAGTCTGCAGAACCATCTGGTGGTGACTCAAGCTTGCCAGATCGGGGAGTCTCGCCCACCATCCGGCGGCCAAATCCAGCTTCTTCACGCTCAAGATGTACATTGCCGAAGCCTGGCGACCTTCATGCTTGCCGACGACCTTGATACGGGTGTCACAGAGGCCAGCTACAAATCGAGACGAGCCGACTGTGCTGTGGAGCAACAATTTCGACTTTTAGAGAATGGAAGCGGCATGAGATGGCGAGAATGAATGGCTGCTTTGATACGGTCTAGCTAGCCACGTTCATGTCTGCTCTGTCTGAGTATCATCGTCAACTCCTTCTGCTCGGCGAGCTTCGCGTTCTGCGCCTTCAGCTCATCTCCGACCTCTTCAGCCATCGACTCGAGTCCGCTTCGGTCCGCCTTCACCTGATCTTTCATCTCAACCAGAATCGTCCGAGCCGGTCTGAACAGCGTCCATCTGCTTGGCCAGCTTCTCCGGCGTGGTCCATCTCCTTGCCTGGCTTCTCCAGCGCTGGTCTGAGCAGCATCCATCTCCTTGCCCAGCTTTTCCAGCGCTCCCAGTTCTCATCGGTCTGCCACTCCTGATCTTCGATGATGGCGATCTGCTTGGCGATAGCTTCCATTTCGGAGCTGATTGTCTCGAGCCGAGACATGACCTCTTTCCGGTCTTCTTCAGCTTCATTCTTGCCGCCGTGTTTCAGCGTGCGCACTTGCTGCGCACAGCAAGATTGCGCTTGGTAGCGTTCGTCTCGATGATCTGTCAGCCTGCATCTCGATGGCCTCGTAGCGTTCGGCTCGATGGCCTCGTAGCGTTCGTCTCGATGGTCTCGTAGCGTGCGTCTAAATGGTCTGGTAGCGTTCGTCTCGATGGTCTCATTGCGCGAATCGATTCCAGCAATGGCTTCAAGCCTTTGCATTCGGATTAGAAGGAAGCCGTGCTCGCGCTTGAGTTGATGTGCCGACAGAAGTGAGGTGGGAGAAGTCGGTGAGTGGTGTGGCGCCATCACGAAGATGTGAAGGGAGGCAGGTCAAGGAGTTGGGTGAAGAGGTGGCTTGAGCCGCAATTGGACGAATGTCAGCAGTCGTGGGCCTCCTCAGCGGAGGCAGAGAAAGTGCCGAGCTGCTCGGTCGAGAGGAGCCGCTTCTGCGACTTCCAGGTACCTTGAATGGCAACTCGTGTCGCGGAGGTATTTCGTGCTCGAGCGTTTCGGGCGTCGCAGCTGAAGAGGTGGCCTGTGATGGAATGTTAGCGGCCGTTAAGCTCATGCTGGGAGTGCGTCGTGCCCTCTTCTCTCTGTCGGCGATGGTTGGCGTTCCGGAGAACGGGGAGCTCAGCGTGCACACGGAATGGTACCTCGTGTCGGCTCCCATACACCCGGCATGGTGATGGTAAAAATGTTGTGATGAATGTTGACAGGAAGAAGGAGGAAGTGAAGCTGAGAAGTCAGGCAACGCTAGTACCAGATCGAATACGGCGACGACGAGTCTTGCTCGGTCTTTCACAAAATCAAAGCGACTTCGCCTACATGAGCACGCCGTCAGCATCGATCAGGATTGAGATACGCCATTTCCTCCAGGTCCAAGACCGTAGACGTCGGCCATCATTCTGCCCAAGGCCGTCATCAGGAGTCCATTATTTGGATCGCTTGTCGGGCATCGACCTTTACGCTCCATCAACACCTTTCCAGTGACTTGCATTCCGACGGAATGACCTGCTGGTCCTCTTCCTCCAAGACGTCTCGCTAGTGGACGATGTGACACAATGATGGGAATGCCGTCATCGCGAACACCGGCGAAATCATCGTGCTACAGCGACCAGTCAAATTTGGATCGAGCCGTCCGATCCCGATCCCGATTCTCCTTCTGCCGGTCGCCTCCTTGCGAGGACTCTGCCTGCGCCACGCCCTTCGAGCGGATCAGTTTGAACGGAACCGCAGCAGGCAGCCTTGATATGGAATGTGTGCTGTTTTGATACCTCCTGCTCAAGCTGACACTCGGCCGCAGTCGCGGAGACTACTGCTGTGAGGAGGATGTCCATTCACACCGGGCTGGCAGTGACAGATCTGACCCTGGGCGGTGGTATAAGGTTCGTGGGGCGACTTATTCCCATACCTGAAGAAGCGATCGTCCAGACACAGCATCAAGCGAGACATGTCTGCTAAGGACGTCGTCTTTTGCAAGAGCTTCCTGGAATGCTGAAGCTACTAAGGTCGGGCATGCGCCAGGCACGGCTAGCCTGTACAAGCAAGCCAGCTTGAAGTGTAAGTGAATCTCGGGCTGATTGAAGAGCATCTTCTGTTGGTGTCTCCTCTTCCTTTCCTTTACATCAGTTCCAATGTCTTCGTATCTCAAAACAACATGTGTCTCATCACTTAGCGTGTGAACTCAGGCTCGAACTCGTGCGACATCGGCACATAACAACAAAACAACATCAGACAAACAACGGCACGATCCCCCAATCAATTCTCGGGCCAAAAGCAGAAGTCTCCTTTTGCGTGCCCAACGAACGAAACAGCAAAAGAAACTGCACGAGTCCAGAAAACCTTTCCAAATCGTTATATTACTACAAGCCCGATTTCTTGCGAAGCGGCCAAATGGGCGGTTTTACTTGATTGGTTGGAGAGGGCAAGTCTGTGGAATATATCTGTTGATTCTGTGCGGATGCTCCCGGACAGTAGTGTTTGTAATATGTACCGGCGGTGTCGATGGCCACGTTTGTGTTGGCTGGACCGAGAACACTCTCAGCGGAGGACGTCTCGCTCCGTCCGGCGTCGTCACCAATATTGCTCGTCTCACACATGAGCTGAAAAGCTTTGCAGAGGTATGTCTGTGACTCCACAACGAGACCTACTTCAGCCGCATCATCACGATCCACCAGACCGGCATCAAGAGCAACAACAGTACGATGTTATGCCCTGGGATCCTCACTTCTTCCGACTTCGATACTCTCCGCCAGGATGGTACTCGACCACAACGTACCAGGATCAACATTAAGATCGTCTAGCGTTCCGCCCTAGCCTGAGTCTTCAAAGCTCTCATCACAGCGTTGAGGATGAGTACACTCGTCCCGAGACCTCTTTGACCCACGAACACTATCGTCATGCTAGGAGCAGAGAAACGCAGGCTTGTGCACACTACGGATCTGGCTGACAGGGATTGAAGGCTGATATGGGTGCACCAGTGAAGACAATCGAAACCGTCTGCGAGGATGTGGGCTGAAGAAGACGTGCAGAGTAGAGCGAGAGTGCAGCGAGAAGGAGAGAGAAGTACTGAGCATTCGACATCCCATCCGATAAGGTTGACGAAATGAAAGACGTGAAAGAGAGCAACTCGATTGGCGGCGATGAGTATCCTCTAGCAGATAACTCCTCACAACATGAGGCGGTCCGAGAATCAAGCTTGCCCAGTGGAATGCGACATCTTGAGCCTGGCGTGGGATTGCCTTGAAGATGTCGATTAGCCATCAGCCGACTCTTTCCCATACCGCCATCTTGTCAGCTGCCTCTCTCGAACTCCATCACCTAGGTCCTTTCTTCATTAGCTGGCTGGCTCGCAAGACGGAACATTGAGAGCGAGAGCCGACCGTTGGCGCCGTCATCAAATACGATTCACCGTGCTGACGGTAGATATGAATGACGCCGTAACAACGCTGTCGCGATGAATGGTATTAATGCGGATGTTCTTGGAAAGACCAAGCCGGGAACCAAGATACCACCTCGTTGGAGCCCAGTGACCTGGTCTCCCTTGCTTCAACCCGAGGTTGTGGCGTATGCATCGACATGCATGGGTACATCGCACAACGCTGCATGGCGGTCCACTTTCACTGCAGGTCAGTTTCAGAATGTTACACAAGAAAGTTTCTGCATGCCGTATCATGCAAGGGCCATGTCACGCTGTCGATCTTTCCTGGGAACATTTTCCAGAATGTTGTTCGGTGTCTTCCGTTGTTCTATGTCCTTAACTACGATTCCATAACACGAAATGGGAAGAATTCAAGCCATGGACTCCGACTCCGACTCCGACTACGAATACTTGTCTTCTCCGGACCCAAAAAAGCATTCACCACGTACACTGGTCCGCAAAAAGCAGCAGCGCAAATTCCTCGATGACAAGGTCCGCCTGGAACAGCAGCAGGAGGCTTCAGAGAGAAAGATGGGCTTCTCTCCTTTTCGGCGGCAAGGACTGAGTTCAACTGCAATGCCATCAGGATCTGATAAGGCTTGGGCGACTGGGTCGAATTGGGTGACATATCGACCATGTGCACGTTCGGACGGGGAGACTGGCGGGTCAGCAGGTCAACTCGCCGCGGATGGAGATTTGCAGAGATCTTGGAGGCACGAATCGAGTCCGCTGGAAGGGACGTCTAGCTTAAACCAACTCCACAAGGACAGGACATATGCTTCGGATGCATACAGTGTGGTCAACAACCCGACCAGCTCTTCAGCCAATTCTCGGACCATCAACTTGTTCGAACAAGCGGGCAAAGCCCCAAATGTCAACGCAGCATCATCGCATGCAGGATCTTCCATGCGCTGTCCCTCGGATGGCCACTCTCTCAGCGGCAATGCTATATCTGCCCGACCACCTCCGCCTTTCTATGCTCCACCTCTTGGCTCCGTGTCGGGTACAATGGGACCTCCGCAACATCATATTCATCCCAGACGCCTATCAACGCCGCCTTCGGGTCCACGTTTCACCGAGGAGGACGATGTGGATTTGTACGACAGCACTCCTCCGCGAGGTTCAGGTTGAAGATGAAGATGGCGGGTAAGCCTTCAAAGTCCGCCGCTTATCATGGAAATCGGTGTTGATCCACTCATTTAGAGAGCTGAAGGGTGTTCGTTTCGAGAGTAGTGGATGGACGTCAGGATTCCAATGCTACATTCCAACACAACAAGATGAGGACCGACAACAATAGCAAATGAAAGCGCCGCTGATCGACTTCAGCGAATTGTATCCGACCTCACATGGAACTACGTCTGAGACACGCAAGACTGGCATGGGAAACGCCAGAGTGAAGTGCATCATCAGAGGCATCAAGGACGACCAGGTGAACGTGGAGGTTTCACTTTCCGGGTCTTCAAATTCCACACACTGATAACGGAGGACCAGCGGAATCAAACGCAATGTAATTTGAGCTATTCAGCTGTGAGCCATGTCCTTGCTGCACCATGATACGATTTTCCATCCCTTGTCAGAGCGTGAGAGCACCATTGGAGCGATTTCGTTCCAAGATGGCCGGATGGCGAAAGCACAATTGGAGTAATTCCGTCCCGGTAAAACTTGATGGTGACACCTCGAAGCCGCTTCAGGAGTGCGAGCGGCATCTACTTCACCGACGTCCTCCTTCAGTCTGCATTAAGATAACAAAGGTGGTGTTCTTAATGAGGCGATTATACACTTCCTCGCGCATTCGGTGGCAGCCTGGCAGGTAGCTCCGAGTGACTCATTGCACTGGATAGCTGGGCTTTGATCCTCTTTGCTGGCTCAGACGTCGATGACGAGGAAGTCGTTGTGGATGAGAGGTGGGTTTCATCTCTTAGCTCACGATGGAGCGTTAGCAGAGTGCTTGAATGATCCCATTGAGCTTCGCCGTATTACCAGCGGACGAGGACCCAAGGTGAATCTTGTCGCTAACACTCAACGCTGCTGCAGCTGCTGACGATGGCGACGACCTCGAAGTTGGTAGTCAACACTCACCAGCATCAGCAGCCGCAGCAACCACGAACGAGACGCCGTATCGTTTCAACCACAGTACATACTCCCCCGACTTCGGATCGACCAACAGTGGATCGGGAAATGTATCTCCAGCATACTCTGATATCGGCTCCCGTTCCAATACGCCGATTCAGTCGGCTTGAGACCCGGCAGCTGAAGATCCAGTACCAGCGTCGAGGTGAGAAGCTCACTCAGGGCCTCGGACGGTGGCATATCGGCTGAAGCGATAATGTCTGGCTGATCACTGGTCGGGCTCCACAGTTTAGTTGTGTGGCGTCCGGAAAAGGATAAGGCGGATAACGAGGACCCGTCCAAGGAAGCTAGGCGTATTGAAGAGAGGGAGCCAAGTACATGGCAAATTTTCACCTGCATACGATATTAGCCCGGCTGTTAGTATTGAGCAGTCTGATCCCTGACATCGAGTGTCCGGCTGCGTTGTCTTCGAACGGCTTGAAGGACTTTTGTCATCGACCTCAGCTACGTCACGGTCCTACAAGCTTCAACATCTTCGACCTCGCCGCCGAAATGGCTGTGAATCACTGTCATGCTGCCAACATCGTGGACCGTCTTGGCGGAGTTCTGGTGAGCGTCTTGGTTCAGCATTGGCCAGCCAGAATCGACCGTTGTCCCTCTTCACAACTGACCCGTTGGTCCCACTTTCCACTCAAGCTCAAGTCACCGGTTATAACATGATGCAACATGATGCACGTACATCATCTGCAGCTTTTCCCATCAGCCGGACCAGAGGTCTATGCAGCCAGTAGCCAACTCTAGGGACCACGGACATGGCCCTCGGTGCAGCATGACGGCAGGATTGACGATGGCTCGTCGAGATCCCTTTCTTCCTTGCAAGCCAACGAGAACACCTTCTTGGATTGCTTCCAGCTACGTCACTCTCTCGATTCGCACCCGATAGATTCAGAGTTCTGTCACCCAAAGGGGAACAACTTGCCCTTGGAGAATGGGGTGGCTAGGTTCGAGGTCTGGCAGGAGGTGTTGTTCCAGCAGACGCTGATGAAGGAGACATCGTTGAAGGAGCCGCTGTCGAAGACGATGTTGACGAAGACATCATTACTGAAGACGGCGTTGTGGAAGGAGGAAGCAGGAGTCGTTCAAGCGATTTTTGAAAGCTTCGCGAACGTGCCTTGTGAGACGTCGAAGATGACGAGGAAGTACTTAAAAAAACCCGCCGTTGCGCCGAGTCGTGCCTTGATCTCTTCAGACTCGTTGTACGGCACGTCTGACGCAAGGACCGACATCGGCTACAACGGCCGATGATCGGGATTCTCATCAAGGCTCCAACAAACGCACATACGGCATGCAGCTGTTTTGCTTTGATCCAGCGCTCGTGGCATCGGGTTGTTCCCATCTTTCCAGCTCGAAATTGACATTTTCTTCTTCGACGGCGCTCGATCTTGCCACCCTGCTCCGCAGATCGTAATACCCTTCCTGGCCGCCACAAATCTGCTGACTTGTTGACGATTCTGGACACGGCGAGATAGCTCAGGTCAAGACAAGACTCGATCCACGGCGTGTGCGCCCAGCGTAAGACGGCACGAGCTTCGCTGAGTGCTGCGATGGAGGCTATGTGCAAGAGTTCCACGTGCATAGCCAAAGTCGGCAATAAGGCTCGCTGGCGACGTTTGGAGTATGCCAACGCTGCTGCAATGCTGGCTCTACATCGACTCCGGAGTTGGTGGGCATCTAAACGAGTAACAATTTCCAGATCCGCATGTGAGACGTCGAGGGTGGTCTGCAAGAGTTCCCATGTAACATTGACTGCCAGACTGAGCCTTGGCTTCCTCGACTTGACCCGGTCGAGTAGGGTGCATGCGCGCGACGTTGTAGCAATCGCAGAATGACTCCGCAACCTTTTGAGCGCAGCCCTCGGCTTCCGGTAAGTTGGCCCGCCGTTCATCGCCAGTCATTCAGCGATGCGGCAAAGGTCTTTGCGCCATTATAGCCCTCGAGTGCCCCTCCGGTTGAGTAGCACTTTGGCGGTGAGCTGAATTTCCTGAACCTCAGCATTGAGCTTCGACTGGAGTCCTAGAGAGTAATGATGTAGCGAGGAAGATGTTCTCTAGAGCAAACGAGGGTAGGGTGGAGTTGGAGCGAGGAAGATGTTCTCTGGAGCAAACAAAGGTAGTGTGGAAGGTAGAGCGGAGAAGATTTATAACGAGAGCCAGAGCGCGAGACGTCGTTGAACTCAGTAACCGTAGTTGCGAGAGAGGAGCATAGCGTGTGGAGCGGTAGAACTGTATTGCTTCTAAAAAGCAGGAACAGTTCTTCCGAGACGGAACTGTCTATATGAACCGCCCTTGACGTTCGTTGGTCGCTGCATACTGATGGCCGCATACAGCTCACCATAGGGAATGCCCTCTATCGGAGCATAACGATGTTGAGACTTGTTTCGCAGAACTCTGACCGGATTGTGCGTTCGAAGAAATGCATGCGGCGTTCTGGTTTTTCTGCATGCTTTTTGGGATTATGCTTCTCATGACTGCCAGAAATGGAATGATACAAGACTTCGCCCTTGTCTCGGTCAAGCTTGTCGTATGCTTCACTCGCGACGATCGGATGTGCGCCGTTCTTGGTACCTCCCGAGGTTTCAGCTTGCGAAGCTCCGGGTGCCCCTTCCCGACGAAGAGGAGGGTCGAGTACGCGGTAGCCTAGGAGACTATAATTAATAGAGGATACGGTCCTCTAGCTAGTAGCAGTACTTCGGTTCGCTTTATAGATCAGAACTTAAGCGAATGATCCTTAATGGGTTTCGGTAGCAGTTCGTTAATCGTCCCGGAGCGTTGTAGAGTCTCCGCCGCCCGCGGGTAGGGATTTGCCGCTAGTTAACTCTTTGCTCTTTGCGAAAGGTCCTGGGACTACATTACGGCCTAGAATCTTACGTTCCTCGACACTGCACTTACGCATGCTCTCTAGTTAAAGGTCCGCCCTCCTCGCTTATCCTTCAACCGCCTATACTTAGTCCTCCTCCTTAACATCTACGAACCAGCATCCCTCTTCTAGCGTCAATCCCTTTCGCCGACGCCATCTGTGGCTCCAACGACGCCGCCTCCGCCATCCCCACCAACTCAAAGCAGGCCCTCACCGCGTTATCCAGGCCACCATGTCCTTCGGTCCAGGCTCGCCGAAGATACCCCCACTGCTGTCAAGACAGTGACACGCACACTGGTCGGCAAGTTCTCACTCAGGAAGACCTGTGCGTAGACAGAATCGTTCCATGATTCTGAGTGCTTCGAGCTTGTCGAATCTGATCCAGATGAATACGCCAGGAAGAGATGGATGAGGTGTTGTCGTTGGAAGTTGTCTCGGTTTGAGAGATCCTGGCAATAGATTGTTGGTGCCTCAGGCAGGAAATGGCCGTCTCCACATTCCTGTTCTTCACCGCAGCACTTCACATGCTTCACGAGCAACCATACTCCACGCACCCTACGGCGTCTCGACATCCACACCGACCAGTCGCACCTCGAAGAAATCACATCACCCGCTCCCTCCCCGCGTTCGAACGGTCACCGCCCGATCACGTCATCGCCTTCACCACCTCTCTCGTCCCTTGCGATCCGAGCTGCGCTTCCAGGTGAACAGCACCGACTGATCAACATGCACGAGGTGGACTGTTGTGCGGTGTTCGACTTCAGGAGAAGGTGATAAACAGTGTCAGATGTCAGATCGCGTCACGGTGAGTCGGAAGGCTCCTGCCTTCTACGCGACATGCGCCGCGGTGAGCAATGTCGCTGATTGTCGCACATCCTCTCTACCATCGCCGCGCTGCCCGCGTGGTAATCGGCTTGGATGTGAGGTAGGCGCGCTCTCTTACTCATCCATGTCGCCGACTATCTTTCTTCTCTCGCCACTTTTTCTCTTCTGACCTCTCCTCTCTCCTCCTCACTTTCTCCAATTTCCACTTGAACGTCCAGAAGCTCAAGCACCGGCCCACACACCAAACATTCCGCCCGCCGCCCTGATCTCAGATCTTCGACATGTCCATCTCACGCGAAGTCATCTACATTGACCGCGCAAGTCTCCCTCCAAAGTCAGTCTGTCCACGGGATTCGTGTCAGTCGCACCAGCTGACCCGCTCACAGTGAGTGCTTCAGAAGCGACCTGATCCAGATCGACGTCGGACCAGTAGACAACCAGCGCACCTTCCAAGTCCACAAGGACATCCTCTGTCACTACTCCGGCTACTTCAAGGGCGCCTTGAGGGGACATTTCATTGAAGCAACGACGGGCAACATCAGTCTTCCCACCGACGATCCCGACACGTTCGAAGCTTTCGTCTACTGGACCCACTTTCGCCGCATGCCCGTGCTCGAACCACGCGAAACCCTTACAATGCTCAGCCAACTCTGGGTCTTTGGCGACGCACGTGCGGTTCCACTCCTGCAGAACGAAGCGATCGCCGAGCTTGTCCTGATTGCCAGCAAGCACGAACGCAGCTTCCCAGTGGACATTGTACCGTACATCTACGAGAATACCAGACTCGGCTCGCCGCTCCGGCGTGTCATCATCGACCTGGTTACCGGCGGATTTGGGAGGAAGGTATACAACTTCTTCGGAAATTGGGACAAGGAGGCGCTCATCGATCTCGGGAAGGCGAACTGGAAAGACCGCAAAGAGCGCGGTATTGCTGGACGAGAATTGCAGACCAGTGACTACTGTGTGGAGAATATCGCGGACAAGAGGCAGTGATGAGCGGGACAAACATGGCTCGCAGCTGAGTTGACGACGTTGATCAATCGGGTCAAAGTGAAAAGACGATGACCATGGACAACGGACTTGCGGGTGGTGCTGTGAAGGGCGCTGATTCCACGATATCCGTACGAGTTGAGTATGGATTTGGAGACATAGTTTGGCCGAGTCTGCCTGATATCCTAAATGGATGACTGTTTGACCTTCAAGACTTGACCTTCAACCGCCGTTCCACGATTTGAAGATTTGGATCTCACAGGCACTCGATTCTGCGCACCGTCCTGCACGGCAGCCACTCACCATCCCAGCGCAGCCTATCGCTCCACTGCATGACCAATCAGCCGAACCATCATCACAATTTGAGAACAATCTTGGCTTCTACCCGATCACTTGCTTGCCTGCAACATAGGAGCTGGATAGCACAGATTTGCCACTCTCGGACGAGAATCGCGAGGGTTCTCGTCTCGCCTCACTCGATGGTCAGCAAAGGCGACGCCTTCACAACCCGCACAAGGCCACAGCGCCGACAGTCCGGCCAATTGCATACCGCACTCTCTCACCTACCCGCCTTATCTGCGCCATCTTCGACGATATTGGTCACTCGAAGGTTGCTACTTCGGAAAAACTTCGTATGTCTTTAGTCGTCGATGAGGTACCACAGGATCTGGCTCCGCTAGCTCGTTCAAGTAAGTGAATCATGCCCGAGGCAGGCCCGCCTCAGATTCGAGACGCAATGCAGTCACAGAGGCATCGCAGGCTTGCCACGGTGTGCATTTGCTACGTTACTTCTAGGAAGGTGAGTACCTCACGCATGTCAATGCCGATGCTTCCACTAAAATCTTCTCAGCTTCTAAGTTGCTTACTCGGTCAGGTAACCTAGTCCGACCTGCTCCAAAAGACTCTTCCAGCTGATCGTAGCGACGACGATGGAATCGAGCTGATCATGACACCTCTCCGGACCGACAAAGTCTCTCGCCGGACTCTCAATCTGGTTCGACCTGTGTTAAAGGAATCTTTCAGCTGATCGCAGCGACGAGGATGGAATCGAGCTGATTACGATACATCTTCGGCCGACAAAGTCACAAAGTTCCTCGTCGGATCCTCAACTTGGACCGACCTGCTCCAAATGACTCTTTCAGCTGATCGCAGCGACGACAATGGAACCGAGTTGATCACGACACTTCTCCGGCCGACATCAGAGCTCTCGAACAGTCAAATGGCAACAATGTCTATGTAGCAGCTACACCGGCGCAAGCAGGCCACATACGGTAAGGCCGTGCGCTCAGCCAACTCGTGGAACTTCACCGATCTCGATTCCCTGGATTATGAGCTTGCTACAATGACTAAGGTCATCTCTCGAAATGTTCGGTCGTAGTGGCTGGAAGGCTCGCTACATCGCGGAGGCATCGCTTGGCGAGGTGTTGGCCTGAAGTCACAGCCAAGGTCCGTCTTGACGATGCACGAGCGTTGAACCCAGCTCGATCGGTATCTCGGGGCGTCCGCGTTGTTCAGGGTTGACCAGCCGGTGTTTGCATGCGAGTATGCCAGGCATGCCATGTACAGCAGAGATCTCTCGGCAAAAAGGCAGCCACTTCCTCCCTCGCCATGGCCGACGGCTTTGAGTACGACCTGGACGGCTTCGACGAGGTGAAATGCCACGTTCAGCATTGTATTGATGCTGTCTTGAACTTTGCCTTGGTCTCCTGTCGTTCCAATTTGTCGACAGTCGACTCACCTACTACCTCACCACGTTGACATACTTCGGCTTCCACTTGCCGAGTACTGCTTCGACACGGGCATGAACGCTGTCCTCGAAACCCAGCAACGCCTGTCTGAAGACTTTTATACGTTGCTAGAGTGCAGCTGCAACGGAACTGCCGGGTTTGCTACAGGCTCCGCTCCGCAACAATACTAATCTAGTAGGCGGGGGAGGGGGATCTCGATGGCGAGAATGAATTGAAGAGGCAGAAAGTGAGGAGCAAAAGATGCAATGTACTAACGAAAAAAGGAGCGCAGTGTTTGTACGATAGGTGGATCATGTGGCAGGAGCAGGAGAGATGCTGAAAGAGGAGGAGGCGGAGACAACTTAGCCCAGGTAGGAGATACGGTATGTGTTCGCGCTGATCCGAGCTGCAGGGCGATGGTGAAGCCGGCGATGTTCAATGAAGTGCTGAGAAGATCCTGAGGTTTCGTAAAATCAAAAGGCTGCCTCTGCATAGAGGTGCTGTGGAACTGTGCGGCTTTACTGCCACTCGCGAGTGACACATACAAAAAGTGCAGCAGACGACGTGGCTTCTCGTATGTATTGTAGGTCAGTTGACTCATGCTATGTCTCACATCAAAGCAAAACCACCACATTTTATCCCATTCCGCTGTCTCAATGTATCCGTCATTGCAGGGTAGCATTACTGCTACCATCTATCAGCCTGGTAGCTATGCTGATACCGCCTGCGGCGAAGGACGTGGTTGAGATCCGTCGAGAGTGATGCATAACCCTAACCCTAAGCCTGACGCTCGATAAGCGGACCATTCGAGCTTGCCTTCCTGTCGAAGGAGATTGATGCCTCGAAGTGGTGCGTGCATGACCGGGCGTCGTGGAGCTCGGGTCTTGAGATGTGCTGGGTCGAACATCGTTCCCATGACTGAGCGTACGTTCGGAACACAGCAGCCGCTTCAATAACTCTGGGCCATTCGAATGACCGATGTCTTTCGTGTCTCGGAGGTATTCCCTGCCCCGGCGTCTCGAGAGATCGCGAAAGATAATGTCGCAATACTAGGCGAAGTCCTTGTTTCTAACGTATCATCTTGTTGCGGCTACATCGTACTCGCAAGCGGGATATTGTAGCAATGCGACTAATGCGACCCGACTTTAGTCGTACTGGGTTTAACGCCCCTATGTTCGGTCTTAAGGTAGTACACTCGGAGTTAAGCCTCTATATAAGGAGAGCACTACTTTGCTAAGCTAGAGGCGGTTTAAGTAGGCTTGTGGTCCGTAGTCTTCTATAGGCTATAACGAGGTAACGGTATAAGGTAGGAGATCCCTATCGCGAGTAAGTGTCTACATTCGAAGCCGCTAGTATCTTATTAGACCCTTTAAGAGTGTACGCTCCTAACGATGTGCCGTAAGAGAGATAGATCTTTATATACGTAGATATTTGTAGGAGTAAAGCCGACTAACTACGAAAGCGTAGAGACCCTAGAATATAACCTTATATATATCTATAGTAAATTTTAGGTAGAGTAGGAGTACCTCGTAACGAAGAGCGTTGTCCGGTAAGAGGCGAGGAAGTAGTAGATATATTATCCTTACGTATAGGTCTTAAGCTTAATCGTAAAGGTAAAGTTAACTCTAGCTTTATTATAGGTTAGGTCTAGCGAACTCTACTCTAATATGGTCTAAGCCTATCGGATCGTGTCCTATATATCTAAGTCGGCGGATTTACTTATTTCTTTAATTACCGAATACGTAGACTACTTCGGCGGTATTATTATATATCTACGATACCTTACGAGTTTCTATAGTATATATATCGTCGTATTAGAGAGGCTCCCGCTAGTATAGATAATATTATTCTACGTCGTCGCCGTCGTCGCCGTCGCTATCGTCTCGTCGCCCTTATTTAAAAAGATTTCTTAGTACGATTATAGAATATTCTATACTAGTAGTCTTTATCTTAAACTAAAGTGTAGTTAGTTAATCTATCTAAGAGGCAGTGCAGAAGGCACTGCCTATTAGTGCTAGGCTATACGAGCTAGCACTAATCCGGAACCTTTGTTCCTTCCGTATCCGGCGTAAGGAACAAGTCCTCTACTTATTCCTTCCGGATCCGGACACATACGGTAAGGCACAAAGAGTCTTCTTTTAATACTCCCCCTAGCTCGAGTGCCTTACCGGTCGCTCCCCCTTAAGCGGTCGCTTAGGCTCTAAGCGGACGGTTGTCGAGGTAAGGTCGAAATACCGAGGGTTTTCTTAAGCTTTGTAAAGGTAGGTAGTAGAAGTGCCTTAGTAAACAGGTCGGTAGGGTTGTCGCTTCCTACGATCTAGACAGGTCGAATAGCTCCGCTCTCTACATGTTCGCGGATAAAATAATAGCGGTTATAGATATGTTTCGTTCTGCTATAGAACTCTAGATTCTTAGAAAGCTTAATCGTAGAGGCGTTGTCGATACGTAAATCTACTAAATTTTAAGATCGAGTTCCTATATGTTCACTTATCTCGTTAAAGAAACCTATAAGCTATAAGGCCTCTTTGTAGGCGTCGGATGCGGCGATGTACTCTACCTCGGTCGACGATATAGAGACAGTCTTCTACCTATATAATAACTAAGAGATAGGCGAGCCGGCAAGGGTTGCTACCTATCCTGTTGTAGACCGCGCCGTGTCCGCACATTAAGAGTAGTCGCTATCTACAAACACCTCTAGTATAGGGTTACCTCCGGCCTAATAGAATAGGCCGTCTTCTACTGTCTTAGAGAGATATACGTATTAACGAAGAACTATATCTATATAGGATTAATCCGGGTTAGCTATGTACCTTAATAATAGTCCTACTACGTAGGACAGATCCTAGCGTGTCTTAGTTTAGAGGTAGTTTAGGGAGCTAATAAGGGACATATATTCCGATTTAAATTCCGGCGAAATAGTTAAGGAAGTATTGTTCTAAAGCTTTTTCGAGGGATCTAGTAGGATTAATGCCGGTTTTGTACTAGCAAGATTGTAGCGGTTTAGCGCTTAGCGTACGAAATTCTCCTAGTAGATGTAGACGCCCTCGGTAGAACACTCCACTTTTATGCCTAGGTACTAGGAGACTAGTCCGTAGTCTATTATTTTAAAGGTAGCGCTAACTTCTACTTTAAACACGTCGATGTGTTCCTTCGTAGGACCGAAGATATTAATGTCGTCGACGTAGATCGTAATAAAGAGTTGCAATACTAAGTTATAGAAGACGTACTCGTCGAAGACGGAAACGATCTATCCTATACTAATAAGCTAAGCTCGAAGCTTTTTGTACTACTAACGGGGTAATTGCTTTAACCCGTAAAGAGCTTTAAGGAGTTTTAGGACTATACTATTCTAGTAGTAGCCTTCGGGGGGGTACACGTAGATCTCCTTATCTACGTTGCCGTTTAGGAAAGCTATAACGAAGTCTATTTAATAGTAGACCTAGCCCGTAAGCGCGATCTTTGTAAATATTAACCGGTACGTAGACGCCTTAACGACGCTAGCGTAGGTCTCTATAAAGTCGAAACCTTTAACTTACTAAAAACCACGAGCGACTACCCTCGCTTTATATATAAGAATCTCGCCCGAGGGTCTAAGTTTTAGCTTTAGGACCTACTTTAATGTAAGTGCCTTCCGGCCCGGGGGAAGGGGCACGACTACCTAGGTGCCGTTTTCGATTAAGCTGTTATATTCCTTGTCCACTACTACTTTCTACATCTTTACATCTAGGGACTTTAGGGCCTCTTTAAGAGTCCGAGGCTCCGGAAGCTAGGCCCTATTAATAGAGTATCGTAGGATTAAGAGCGAGAGCGCCTAAGTTATTTGCTTTTCGCCGTTTTGAAAGGGTCGTACAAAGGCATCCGTAGATATTGTAGTACCGTTGTTAGACATTCGGTTAGGATTCCCCTTTTAATTAGTCGACTCGTTTTCCCGGGCAACGTCGTCGTCGGATTCCGAGTCGGAAGTTAAGTCTATGTTTCCTTCGTTTAATTTGTGCCTAGGATCTTTGCGCTTAATTATGTTCGGTAGTCTTATATAGTAGCGCTGTCCTAGTATAGTCTATTTAACGTAGTACAATAGTCCCTCTCTACTATATATAGCGTAGACGACACCGTTTTTAGTGTCGCTTTGGTATCCGCGCGCATTTCTCTTTTTGTAGGCGTTATATCGCGTGTCCTTCTCGTCGAACTTGTTATTAGCTATGTTAGTAAGATAGCTAACTTTGTAGCCTAGACCTAGACTATAGTTGCAAGTTTTACGGCCCTTATCGATGTATGTTTAATACGGGGTGTTTCTATCGTATATATAACTATAGCGGATGTAATAGTTGCACTTTAGCTCCGTCTTTATCTTTTCCTACTATGCCTAGCTATAGCAGACCTTGTCTCTTTTTATCTTTAAATAGGGTATGTATAGATTTTTAGGATTAATAGGGGGAACCGCGTCGTAGGAGCGGCCGGACGCAAAGTATCGGTAGCACTTATTAACGGCTTTGTTAAGTCTCGTTCTGTACTTAGGATCTTCGTCGTTTAGCGTTTTGTAGCGCTTACGTTCTTTTAGAAGAGAGCTATCGTCGTTAAGGGCTAGCGGCGTATAGCGCGCTTTTATTTTAGTATACCGCGAGCATTTTCTAACGCTAGTATTATTATCGTAGGTTAGAAAACCTCGGTCGAAACAATTCTAGCATTTCTAGCGGTCGGGAACACGCTATTAGTTAGCGTTTTTTAAAGCATTAGCACGTCGGTTAGCTATCTTTACCTTATTAGTTTGTCCGCGCATTATCTCCCCGTCTAATCCTAACGTATCGTCGAACGTCTTCGAGCGTTTGTTCTTCGAGCCTTTTCGTCGAGATGCCTTTAGGGCGACTTTAAGAGGCTTAAAATCCGATTTAGTGTCTGTCCTACGTTGTACCTTTATAAGCTTACGCTTTTTAAGCCGCGGTAGGTTAGGAGGGTGTAGGTCGTTCTTTTTACTATCGTCGAGTTCGAGCTCGTAATGCTCTAGTTCTTAAGGCGTAGACGAACCCGACTCGGGTACTTTAGGTAGAGCACTCCGTAGCGGTCTACTTTCCGGTTTGTCGGTAGCTCTAGATTGTCCTATTGTCTAGCTAAAGTCCTATAGTATGTTCTCCTAAGAAGTCTTTACCGTAGACGTAGTCTTCAGCAGCGAATTATCTGTCGGAGATCTCTATTCGTTAGAGTTATTATCGTCGCTGTCGCTTTTAGACGAACTTCTACTACTTATTAAGATAGTATCTAGATTAGGCGAGGGTGTTCTACGTTCGGGTAGGGTTACGGAGTTTTAAAGTCGGTTATTTTGTAGTGCTTCTTAAGCGTCTTCGAAGTCTTCGGACTTATCGAGGTCTTCCTCCCCTTTACTGTCTAATGCTTCTTTTTGCGTAGCGCTATTAACGAGAGCGCTATTATTAAAGTACTTCGAAGTCGTTCCTAGTAGTAAAACATCCGAGTCTAAAGCATCTACTAAGGAGGGGTCCTCGAGTTCTACACCGTTACCTAGAAGGCTCTCTCCTAGAGGGGGCACGTAGTAGTCGTCTAGCGGACTCGAATCTTTAGGGTTATCCTCTATTTGCGTAGCGCTCTAGTTTCGTTGTTGTTAATGTCGGGTGTTTACTATAGCGACTTTTAAGGATTTAGGAGGTCGTTACGTAGATAAAATTTTACGAGGGTAGTCTTCTTCGTCTATGTTACGTTCGGAATAGTATAAATCTAATAAGTTAGTAGTAGAGTCTCCTCGATTTCGAGGTTTACGAGTAACGCGTAATGTTATAGGAGGTGTGTCGTATATATCGTATAGTCCTTCTCTATCGATTATCTATACATTCGGTACGCGTTAGACTTTTCGTTTTTTAGGGTCCTAGACTCGGTATATAGACTCGTTTTCGAAACCGACGAAGTAGCCGACCTAACCCCTTAGATCGTAGAGTTTTCGAGATCCTCTATATTTGTCTCTCTCCTTAGCGGTAGCTATAACATAGACACGAGTGCCCTAGATTCGTTCTCGGGACATGTCTAGTACGGATCCGTACTATAGCTTAAAAGGGGTCTTCTTATCCTTGTTCGAGCGAGTCGGGCTCTTATCTTTTAGGTAGGCGGAGTATTCGATTGCTTCTAGCTATAGTTCTTCGGGTATGTTCGTAATCCGAAGCATCTTATCGGAGCGGTCGCTAAGGATTTTAGAGATCTGTCCGCCGAGGGAAGTATTATGTACTATCGTTCCGGCAGACTCTCTTAGAGTACGGTTTACTCGTTCCGCAACGCCGACCTAATAGTACGCGTATAGGGCTATTAGCTTAATTTTAATGCCGTACTTTTCGTACTAGTAACTAAACGGGCCGACTTTAAACTTATTATCTACTCGATATCGCTTTATAACGATAGATTTAGTCCGTTTATTCGTTTTATAAAGTTCCGGATAAGGGGAGGAAAGTCGACGTAGCTTTTGCCGCGTAGGGCCTAGGTCTTTCTAGTAGCGTCGTCCGTAACGAAATAGAAGAATTTTGTTCTATCCTATCCTTTTATAGGGTACGGGCCCTATACATCCGTATGTATTAAGTCTCCGGGTTTGTCGAATCTACGAGTAGTAGGTTCCCTCGGAATCCGTATAATCGCGCGTATCGTCGAGTAAACTAGGCAAGTAGAGCTGCCTATTACCGCTTTAATCTGTTTAGTAGAGACCTTTATGCTAGTACTCCTCTAGGACAGAGCAATTATTCTACTTATGCTAAGATGCCCGAGGCGACGATGTTTAGCCTATACTAGGTTTACGTAGTCTACATTTGCCGCGAAGAGGGCTAGTTTCCTAATTAGGGCTGTCTTAATTAAGTCTAGATAGTACAGCCTATTTTTTAACGAAGCTGACCCGATTACCTATCCTTCGGGAGACACGAGCGTTATAGAGTTGTTTCCCTATTAGCCCTTAATGCCGGCATCGTCTAGCCTAGAGACAGAGATAAGGTTGCATCTTAACGTAGGTGCGAGTGCAACATCTGTTAATATAAGCTAGAAGGGATTACCGTCGGCATCGCGTAGATGTAGTCTAACCGTGCCTCCTCTAATAATCTTTAAGTCTGTTCCTACTTCGACCGTACCGATCTCTATATTAAATGCGTATATCTCGGTAAACTATTCGACATTATTATAGATGTAGGAGTTAGCTCTAGAGTTAAGAATCTAATCGTCGGTGTTAATAGGCGAGGTTCTAGTAGCTAAGCAAAGTGCCGATAATAAGTAAGAAACGCCGTTATTTGTATTACTATTATTAGTAGAGATAGTAGGTGGACCCGTCGTATTATGTCTAAACAAAAATTCTTAGACCTCCTCCCCCTCGAAATACGTCTATATAGACTGCCCTAGTCTTTCCTTACTTCCTATTATAATCTAGGAGAGGTAAGCCTTAGAATTTTAGGAGGAGTAAGGATACGTACTAGGGGCGGAGTTAATTCCGGAGTCTAGAAAGGTTCTTACTTTAGACAACTTAGAGACGAAGCGAGCGTAGTCGTGTTCGGCTAAGGCTATTATAGAGTAGGGCTTCGTTATGTTCGATCCTATCTGCTTACGGAACTTATTCCTATCGATAAGAGCGGTGGCGCCTATTCCGGAAGGCTTATTTCCCTTTTAAAAAACCTAGTTACGTCGGTCTAGGTAAATGTAGCCGTTTCCGGTGTTTCTAGTGTCGTTGTTATACGTTCTTCTACCGATTAGTATCTGGTTTACATCTAGTCGACGGTTTCCGCTCGAACCGGAGCTTAGAAAGGCGTTGTTCGAGGAGTATCGGTCGTTGTTTCTTAGTACGAGTTCCGGGTACGCACTCTAGTAGGTAGCTGCTCTATAGCTATATTTCCCGTATACGGAGCACTAATCTCTAGGATCCTTTTAATCCCGGGAGGAGTAGCCCCTACCAAAGTTAGTAGCAGCCTACCTTAGTCGTCGTCGAGTGTCTATAATCGACATAGAGTTATTAAAGCTACGTCGTAAGTTTATGTTAGACTCGTATATAAGCAGTTAACCCGTTAGTATAGCGAGAGTTAGATTCTCCCCCTAGATCTGTCGGTATATACGCTAGAAATTAATAAAACTATCGAATGGCCGGTAGCCTAAGAGACCGCGAACGAGTTTGTTTACGACGTCGGCGTCGGTGTAGCTTCCTCCGGCTTTGTTAATCCGTATTCTCGCATTTGCGACAGTGTTAATATACTCCTAGACGTTAACACTACGAGACATGTAGGCCTACTCGAGTTGTAGAGTAGCTATCTCGAGCGCCTTATCCTAGGTCGGGGCGTACTAAGATCTAATATACTATAGTGCTATAAAGGGGTTGTCGACGTAGTCGACTAGCTAGGCTAAGATCGTAGAGCTAATAGCTTTTAGAAGGTCTACTATAGCCCTTCCGAGGATCTTTTAGCCCTTTTCGTACTCGTCGCTATAGTACTTAAAAAGAGCTAGGCGTCCGGTAAGTTCGAGGCCTTTCTCGTCTTTGTTGGCCTAGCTAATAAGTTTCTTAATATCTCCTAGTAGGAACGTTGTCCTACGGGAGGCACGCCTAGCGGGCTGTTCTTTAGCGGCATTAGCCTCGGTAGGCTTACTTATAGAACCTTCTGTTGCCGCGGGAGTTAGAATTTCTAGAGTCAGCCTATAGATAGAAGGGTCTAGCTAGTCTATAACGGCGAAGTCTTCGTAAAAAGCGACGGCAAGTCCTTTAGCCGCTATCTCGACGAGGAAGGTCGTTTCCTACTCGTCGTAGTCGTCCGTCTAGTCTAGAGGGACGATGCTATTATAGGCTTTTCCTCGTCGTAGAGGAGTCGTAAAGTCTATCTTAGAAGGGACGATCTAGTTTAGGCTTCTCGCCTTAGAGTCTTCTTAAGACTTATAAACAAAAATTAGGTGTAGCTAAGTTTTAACGAAGCGGAAGCGAGGTACTTATAACCTCTTAAACTGAAGTATAGTTAGTTAATCTATCTAAGAGGCAGTACAGAAGGCACTGCCTATTAGTGCTAGGCTACACGAGCTAGCACTAATCCGGAACCTTTGTTCCTTCCGTATCCGGCGTAAGGAACAAGTCCTCTACTTGTTCCTTCCGGATCCGGACACATACGGTAAGGCACAAAGAGTCTTCTTTTAACACTTTACCTATACTTTATATATTCTACCGTCTTCCTCTTATATTTGTTTATCTTCCTAATTACTAAGGAGACGGTCTTCTTACGTTCGATAAATAGAAGGTTATATATACCTTAGATAGCCGGCATCGTTATTATTCTATCGTAAAAGAGTACCTACTCGGCTTTTACCTTATACCTATACGAACTCTACTATTTCTAAGTATAGCCGAGTAGTAACGACGACGACAACGAGTTTAGAGCAATATAATACTAAGGGAAGTACGTAAGGTATTATATCGGTCTAGGCGCTATAATATCTATCTCGCCCGATATATACTAAGTCGCTATCGTAGGTTATACGGGCTATACGATTTCGAAGATTAAAGAAATAAGTAAATCCGCCGACTTAGATATATAGGATACGATTATCGGAGCCTCGGCCTTAGAAGCTACGCCTAGAGAATAGGTATTCGGAAGGTCTTATTAGTAGCGTACTTCCGGGTAGAGAGAGTTTACTAGAACTCGAGGCGGATCTTAAACTTAGAATTATTACCTAGGACTTCCGAAGCGCTATTCTATCCCCGGTCTAGGTAGTCTAGCGCTCGGGCGCTATATCCGGAAGCGTATTATTAAGTAGTAGATACGGGGCGCTCGGGAGCGATTAGGGGTATCGTAGTACGTACCTTAAGATCTACGCCGTATTCTACTAGTATATAGTAAGCGCCCGGAGACCGTCTTTAATCTTATAAACCTAATTATAGAGATTAAGCATTAGTATATTAGAAAAACGAGTATAATTAATTAACTATCTACCGGTACGAACAAGGGCTATATATATCTATAACTACTATATCTAGAAGGTTCTACGAAGGCGTTAGCCGACGTTAGAAGGCGTTAGCCGACGTAATCGATTTATAAGTAGAAACGAAGTAAATGTTCGATATATTTCTAATACTCCTCCTACTTCCTAAACCGGTAGGTATTAGGAAGTCTTTCCCGTAGACGCTATAGTCGTATATCCGAGTAAGCGAACGTTTTCGAGGTACTTTACCTTAGGTAAAGGCTTCGTAAGGTAGTCTACTAGCATCTCTTTCGTTAGGTAGTAAGAGATACTAATCGTTTAATCTTCGGCGAGCTCTCGTATATAGTATAGCGCTACGTCTAAGTACTTAGTCCGGGAGTAGAACTCGGGGTTCTTAACTAAGGCTAGGGACGCCTCGTTATCGCCGTAGAGTTATATAGAGCCCGTAGGATAGCGTATTTGCTCGAGGAAACGCTTAATCTAAACGGCCTCTTTCGAAGCGTATCCGAGGGATATATACTCGGCTTCCGTAGTAGATGTCGATACGCTACGTTATAGCTTTAAGGACTAGCTTATAAGGCCGTTAGCTAGCTTAAAAACGTAGCCTATCGTCGACTTTCTAGTCGTAGAGTCTACGGTATAGTCCGAGTCGGCGTATCCTATTAGTTCGTTATTACCCTTAGCCGTAAAGCGAATAGCGTAATCCCGGGTCGTTCCTAAGTACTTTAGGACATAGAGAGCGGCGTTAAAGTGTCTCTTAGTCGGGTTAACCGAGTACTAGCTTAGTCGTTACGTTACGAACGCTATATCGGCTCGAGTAGCTTATATAAGCTAGTTTAGCTTTTCGACTAGTCTCCTATACGCCCTATCGTCTATAGGCGTATCCGAGGGTTCTCGGGGGGTAAGAGAAGTATATCCGTAGGCCGGAGTATACGTAGACCGCTCGCTATCTTCTATATTAAACTCGCAAAGTATATCTTCGATATAGTACTTTTAATCGATTACTATCGATCCGTCGGCTTCGTAATCGATCCGTATACCGAGTAGGTACCTCGCGGGACCTAGATCTTTTATTTTAAATCGATCCGTAAGCTTACGCTTAAGCGAGACGATCTTCTCTTCCGTATCCGCGAGTATAAGAAGGTCGTCGACGTAGAGAGCTACGATAACGTCCCCGTCTTTAGATATAAAGACGGACTAGTCGGCGGGGATAGCGTATAGCCCGAGGTCGGCAAAGAAGCTAGTTATAAGCCTATTCTAGTTACGGCCGCTTTACTTTAAGCCGTAGAGTCCTCGTATAAGGTAAATAACGTAGTCTTCCTCTATATCTAAACCTTTAGAAGGTTCTAGATATATTTCTTTCTCGAGAGGGCCCTCGAGATAGGCCGTAACGACGTCTATTTAGTATATAACTAGTCCTCGTATAGCTACTATAGCTAAGAGGAGTAGTAGGCTCTCGAGACGTACTACGGGGCTAAACGTTTCGGTATAGTCTACCCCGTATCGTTAGCTATATCCCTTACCGACTACTCGAGCCTTATATACGTCGATTTGCCCGTTAGGTAAGAGCTTAAGCTTAAAGACCTACTTCGATCCTACGAGCTTAATACTCTTTCCCTTCGGACGAGGTACTATATTAAGCGTTCCTATAGAGAATAGAGACGATAGCTCTTTGTCTATAGCTTATTTCTACTCTCGATGTTATGCGCTCTTTATAGCCTCGTCGTATGTCTTTAGAGTAGCTATCTCTATCGTAGGAGAGTAGTCTACTTTACGGGCTTCGTATAGCGTATACCTATCGGGTTACCTTCGTTCCCGAGTAGGAAAGCGGCTCGTCGTCTACGTAGTCTCTTCGTCGGTTCTACTAGGCTGTCCGGTAGCCGTAGTAGTCGTAGTAGTCCCTCGCGGACGTACTACTATCGTATTATCTTCGTCTTCGTTCGTAGCTTCGTTCGTAGCTACTTCCTCGTCGTTATCTAGGTCGAATTCGATCTCCTCGGGCGTCCTAGGTACGGTTTTAATAGGTACTTGCTCGTTAAGTACTATATCCGTAGGATAGAAGACGTCTCCCCCTCTCTTATCCTCGTCGAAACGAATAGAGCTCGCTAGCTTTATAGCTTTCGTTCGAGGGTTAAAGATCCGGTACTATTTCGTAGACGGGCTATAGCCGATAAAGATACCGGTATAAGAGCAATCGTCTAGCTTATCTCTCTTCTCCGTAGGAATATAAGTATAAGCTAAACAACCGAATACCCGTAAGTGTTGTCCGCTAGGTTTCGTACCGGTAAAGAGCTCTTCGGGAGTCTTCTCTTCGCCTTTCCTCGGAGTTCTATTCTATAGATAATAAGCCGTAGCAATAGCTTCGCCCTAAAGGTATTTAGGTAGTCTTACGCTACCTAAAAGAGATCTTACTAAGGTCGTAAGCGTATAGTTCTACCTTTCCGCTACGCCGTTCTGTTCGGGCGTATACGGTATAGTCGTCTCGATCTATACGTCTTCGAAGACGTCCTATAGCTTAAGGAACTCCTTAGCGTTATCTACTTAAATAGTAATAAGTCGGGTAAGCGATTCGCTACTCTCTCGCTTAGCTATACGCCGCTATAGTCGTATATAGGTATATACCTCGTCCCGGGTCTTATAAAGCTCGATCTAACTCTTATAGGAGTAGTCGTCCGTAATAGTAAGGATATATCGATTCCCGGCGAGGGTCTTATACTTATAAAGCCCCTAAAAGTCGATATAGACTCTTTCGAGAGGTTTAGTAGCTCTCTCGGCCGGTTTACGGCTTTGTTGTCGAGTTGCCTTCGATAGCTCGTAAGTCTCGTATATATCCTTAATAGGATATAGCGTAGGAAGTCCGGATAGCCCCTTAGGAGCTATAACGAGCTTATCGTTTCCCGGGTATCCGAGGCGTCGATACTAAAGTATAGACTCTTTCGTAGACTGTTTCGACTCCGTAGTAGCTACTCGGGAAGCTATAGTTTCTTTAAGAATATAGCTACGTCCTTACCTATAGCTAGTAGCTAAAACGTTATTATTTCGGCGTATTTCGGCTTTCTCTTTACTAAATAGAGTCGTTATACCTTTGTCGGCGAGCTAGCTTATCGAGAGTAGGTTATAACCGATGTCCGGGACGTATAGTACGTCGGATAGAGTAACTACCTTAGTAGGTAGCTCTATCTTAGCCGTACCTTTGCCGGCGATATCGAGTTCTTTACGGTTAGCTATAGTAACCGTACCGGCCTATTCGTTTAAGGAAACGAATTTCGTCTTGTCGTAAGTAATATACTACGAGTACCCGGAGTCTAGTATCTAATTTACCGATTTCGAATCGTTTTCGTTTAACGATAAAATAGTCTACGCCTTAGCTATTACTATACGAGCTTCCTCGGGCTTCCCCGACTTAGAAGCCTCTTATTCTTTCTTTATTCGAAGTCGGCATTTAGTAATAAAGTGCCCTTTCTTCTTATAGAAGTAGCACTCTTTATCTATCTTTCTTCGATTTCGGCTTAGAACCCTTAGGTTCTTTCGATTCTTTTAATCGATTCGCTTACCGATACTTAGCCTTAGTAGTATAGGCTAGTAACTCTTCGTCTTCTTCGATTCCGTACTCGGTCTCTTTAAGCCGGTTTACGACATCGTCGTAAGAAAGCTTCGAAAGTCCGGCGGCTTTAAGAGTAAAAACCGTAGACTTATACTCTTCGCCGAGTGTCTTTAGGAGTATAGTGTTACGGGCATGCACGAACAGTAGGAGAACCAGGGTGCCCTCGGCCTTATTAGACGAGAGACCCTTCTCCTCAGTAATCCCTCTAATCTCCCGCTTAGCAAGAGATTATAAGAGAGTAGCTTAATCTCTCTGCTCTCCCTAATCCCGAGAGAGCGCGGAGAGCATAGAGAGCAACACTTACAGCGATAGGTATATAGACCTTAACGATGTTCCTTCTAAACATCGTGTACAACTTATTGTTCAATCTTACTAATTGGAATTCCCGCCTTTACTCGCATCTATTATAAGAACACTTGTTTCTTAAACTAACGAGCACTAACCCGTGCCTTATACCTCTTCGGAAGTGTGAGATATAACAACTTTGTACACCCTTAAAGGATAAGTTCTTTAAGTGTTCGGGGCACACCCGCGCCTAGTAAAGCCGGAAGGATCCGCTCCCTACCGTCTAACAAACCCGACCCGATAATTACCTCCGACAACGAAGACAACGACAACGATGCCGAGATTAACTTTAAAGTTGCTAAGCCGGACTTCTACTATGGAGACCGGGATAAACTCGACGACTGGCTTAACTAGATAGATATGTATCTTATGTTTAACGAGAAGTTGGAGCGTAAGTAGTATACTCTGTTCGCTACTACCTTCCTCCGTAGACGTGCCTAGCACTAGATGAAGCCTTACCTCCGTAGCTACCTCGACAGCATGCGTAAGGTCGACGACATCGGAATGTTTAAGAATTATATGGTGTTTAAGAAAGAAGTTAAGAAGCTGTTCGGAATCTCTAATGAACAGAACACCGCTATTCGAGTTATTAGAGGAATAAGACAGAAAACTTCGGCCGCCGAGTATGCCGCTAAGTTCAAGGAATACTCTGTTATTACGGGATAGAACGACAAGTCCTTAATAGACACGTTTAAAGAAGGGTTGAAAGACTTAGTTAAGGCAGAGCTTATACGCTACGGTAGAGATGCTAGCTCTCTCGACAGCCTGATTTAAGCATCTATCTATTTAGATAATCAGCTATATAAACTCTACTAGGGCAAGAGGTTTGGAGGAAACCTAGGAGGGACCTTTAAGACCTATAATAACGATAAGGCTCGCTTCGGACGAAACTAGTTCGCTAACTAAGGGAAGCCTCGCTACAGCGACCCCTATAGTCCAATGCTAATAGAACTAGATGTCACGACTAAAGGACGACGCTTCGCTCAGAAGAAGTAGGGAGGACGGAACAACGGAAGAAAGTAGGAAGGACTAACTTGCTACGCCTGTAGTAACAAAGGACACATAGCAAGGGACTGTCGCCAGAGGAACATAGTATTACGACGACAGTTTAACACGATGTAGCTAAAGGAAAGACGAACCTTTAGAATAGTCCTACGTGCAGACTCGGGGTGCGGTGCCCTTCGTTAGGACAACTGCCAAGACCGAGACTGCGGCGAACATTAGAAAGATAAGTATCGCGCCGGATAGTGTAAGCATTAGGAGGAATTCCCCTACACCTACGACACCGCCTAAGGACTAGCACAGGAGCAACACCTCCGCTAAATCGACTGCCTAAACCAAGAAGTAGTAGAATCGAGCGAGGAAGAAATAGAGCTATACGAGGACAAGGAAAACGTGCCTCCTATAGATAGGATTCCCGAGGAGATCGAGGAATCTAAGAGCTCCAGCTCTAGCGACGACGAATTAGACGAACTAGGCGAGAACGAGAACATGCTACTGGAATTTAGCATAGATGCACCTTAGCCCCTAGCCGAACTAGTACTCTTATTAACTAGGAAGAGTGAAGAAATATTCCCCAAGGAAGAAGGGCAAAGACTACTCTACGCCGAGAACTTCGATTGCATGCTTAACCAGATGCGACGAGCAGTTTAGAGCCGCCTACAACTAGAACCTTAAAACGACTTCTATACGATCGTGTAAGAATGTCCCCTAATCGGATCTACCTTTACTCTATACGGATATATTACGCCGTACGGCGATGTAGTTATAAGACGAATGCGAGAATCGGTTTACTCTACAAAAGAATTATACCGACAGTTTTAGATCTACTAGCAACCTCGAGTAGTTATTAAAACACGACAAGAAAAGGAAATAAACGACTCCGCTAGAAAACACAAGAAGATCATTAACGACTAGTTGAACTAACACTAGTCGGGAAAAGGATCGACTCTCTAGGAACGGACGACCGAAGGGAGTTTAATGTCGCAACAAATGTCTAAGCATTAATAGCAGTCCTCCGTATACAAGTTATTGTTAACGGGCACAAGACAAGTGCTATAATCGACTTAGGCGCAAGTAGAAACTTTGCGTCCTAGTCGTTCGTTACGCGTACGAGGATCGCAACCCGACGCAAGAAGGATAGGTATGAATTAATCGCAGTCGATAGATTACCCCTACCTAATGTAGATCGAGAGACAATACCGATACTACTAGCTCTCTAACGGCACTACGAGGAAGTTGTCCTAGATATCGTCGACATAGCTAGTCACGACATCGTTCTAGGCATACCTTAGTTAAGAAAGCATAACCCAGTAGTAAACTAGATGACAGGAGTACTTAAATTCACGGAATGCGATTGCGTTATCGACATTCGGCCCACGCGCCGACAGCGTTCGACGGTAGATAAGATTAGGGAATTTGGCGCTACAACGCAGTCCTAATCGATAGGAAACACGAGAGGTGTTCTAACTCGGACAGACACTAGTACGGGCAAGCCGGGTTACAAGGTTACGAGCAAAAGTAGAAGTAACGCCCTACTTAAGATCCCTAAAGAGTATAACGAATAGAAGCGCCTCTTTTAGGAAGAGGAAGGGCTCGAAGCCTTACCTATACACGAACTATAGGACTACATAATCGAACTTTAACTAGGAAAGGAGCCTCTATAGGGACTTATCTACGCGCTATCCGAGAAAGAATTAAAAGCGCTCCGGGAATAGTTAAAGAATATGCTAAGCAAGGGCTGGATACGCGAGTCCAGGTCCCTAGCTACATTACCAATTCTATTCGTTCTAAAAGCAGGAAACCCCGACGACTTGCGGCTAGTAGCCGACTTCCGCAAGCTTAACGACATTACAATTAAGAATCGATACCCTCTGCCTAACATCGACGAGTCCCTGGACCGACTCGTTAGCGCAGATTAGTTTACGAAAATCAATCTTAAGGATGCATTCTACGGAATCCGGATAAGAAAAGGCGAAGAATGGAAAACAGCAATACGAACGAGATACGGACTCTACGAGTACCTTGTTATGCCGATAGGACTTACTAATGCGCCGGCAACCTACCAGGCCTTAATTAACGAGACCCTAAAAGACCTACTCGACATCTCCGTTATTGCATACATCGACGACATCCTTATCTTTACAAAGGGGTCGCTGGCCGATTACGTAAAGGATGTTAAAGAAGTCTTCCGCCGACTATCTAGGACTAACTTTAAGACCGCACTAAAGAAGTGCGAGTTCTATAAGAAGGAAGTTAAGTTCCTAGGCTTTATTGTAGGAACATAAGGAATTAGCATCGACCCCGCAAAGACAGAATCGATCCGGGAATAGCCTTAACTACAGAACGTTAAGGACGTACAATCCTTCTTAGGCTTGGCAAACTACAACCGAAAGTTCATCGCTAACTACTCGAAAATCGCGATGCTACTTACTAAGCTTATAAGAAAGGACGAAGCGTTTAAATAGGATACGGGACAGAAAAAGGCATTTGAGCTGTTAAAGGACATGTGCTCGCAAGTACTAACACTCCAAATGTATAACCCTTCCCTACTACTCTAAATCGAAACAGACGCGTTAGATATAGCCATCGGAGCCTATATAACGCAAGAGCGAAATAGCAAGCGCTATCTAATTGCGTACTACTTACGCAAGATGTTACCTACGGAACAGAATTACGACATCTATAATAAGGAGTTACTTGCTATCGTAGCCGCATTACAGCACTAGAGAGTATATGTCGAAGGAGCGCCTAGACTAATTATCCTTACGGACTACAAGAACCTCGTTACCTTTACGACTACTAAGGTTTTAAACCGACGACAGACTCGTTAGTCTAAGCTCCTCGGACAATACAAATTCGAGATCCGATATACTCTAGGCAAAGACAATAGACAGGCAGACGCGCTTAGCCGAAGAAGTAACTACATAGAAGGAAAGGATCCTCTTAAACATAGCATTTTAAAGAAGAACGCAGATAGCAGCCTTAGTGCTAACGTTCTCGAATTTAACTACATGCTAAGGATCACGAGCGACGACAGGGAAGAATTTCCCATCGCTTAAGGAAAACGACAAGTGCTAGAGCACTAGCAGACGGAGTGTATACGACGGTACTACGACGAACTAACGAATGGACACCTAGGAATTGCGCGTACAACGGAACTAATCTAACGACACTTCACCTTCCCGCAGATGCGACGGAAAGTGCATTAGTACGTTAAACAATGTAGCACCTGCTAACGCAATAAGGCAGAGCGATATGCAAAATACGGACACATCTAGTTCTAGGAACTAGCGAAGGAGCTATAGGACGAAGTTACGATAGACTTTATTGTTAAACTCCTAATCTCTATAGATCCCTCGAATAGACAACGATACGACTCTATTTTGGTTATTATCGATCGTCTTACGAAGTACGCACACTTTATTCCGTACAGCGAATCCATAACAGTAGTACAACTCGGATACCTCGTCCTTAACCGACTAATTAGATACTATAGAATACCGTTATTATTTACTACCGACCGCGACAAACTCTTTACGAGCAACTACTAGAAGACCTTAGTCGCTGCGATCGGAATCAAGCACAAACTGTCTACATTATACTACCCTAAGACGGATAGACAAACAGAAAGAATAAACTAATTACTAGAAGTGTACCTTAGACACTACGTAAATTATGCTTAAAACAACTAGGTATCGCTACTACCTATAGCACAACTAGCTTTAAACAACCGCTAGTCGGAGATAACGAAGGTCTTACCGTTCTTTACTAATTTTGGAAAGAACCTAAACCTCTTCTACACACTACGCGACAACCTATAGGCCGACAGAGCCTTAGTTAAAGCGGAAGACCTAAAGAAACTGCATACGCACCTGCAGCAGGGCATTGCTAAGATGCAACGCAGAATATCCCCGGCTATTAACAGCAAGCGGAAAATAGCACCTTAGCTTAAGGAGGGGGATAAGGCTTACCTTCTAACGAAAAATCTGAAAACTAGAAGAAAGACTAGGAAATTAGACTACGTTAAAGTCGGACTATTTTTAATTGCTAAGAAACGAGGACTAAACAATTACAGACTAGAACTGCTACCTAACACCAAAGTTTACCTAGTATTCTACGTATTACTCCTCGAACTAGCGGATCCAAACATACCCTTATAGGAAACATTTTATTTCGCTATCTAAGAAGAAGACGAATTCGAAGTCGAGAATATCCTACAACGGAGAGGTTAGCGATACCTCGTTAAATAGAAAGGATACCCGGATTCTAAGAATACCTAGGAGCTAAAAGAGAATCTCTCGAACTATCGACAACTCCTCGAAGAATTCTACAAAAAGTAATGTACTTCTAACTACGCTATAGGTAGAAGTACATCGAATACTAAGACTAGGAATCGAACCTAGGACACTAGTTAAATACGTTAACCAGCTGCACTAACTGCCTTAACGGAATAGGAAGAATTACGAACTATTATAAACTACTACTTTCTTTAGTAGGAATTTCATTTGTATCTAGGAACGAAGGAAGAGGCCCGTCCTAGAAGGCGTCCTCTATGCCGCCTATAGCGCTCTAGGTCTAAGGAGACAAGGCAAGAGGCGGATCGGAGGACGGATCGCTAGGAACCGGCTGCTCCTCGGAACACTCCTCTACGAGTACGCGGTCCCCTAAAGCACGACCTTCGGCGACCTTTCGATCTACAGCATTTAGTTACTTGCGAAGACGCATTTCCTTCGCGTAAGCAGTAGCTAGCGCCTCCTTTGCTGCGTCTAGCTTAAGAAGAAGCCTGCTTCGCTTAGAAGCAAGGCGTTTCTACTTGCTTTCCGTAACCTTCGCGTTACAACCTTTCAAATTGTGCTGCTAGTACTCCGCACACCGACCCGACGAGATGTATACCCGACAAACTCGGCCCTTCTCTTTATACGAGCTGTATGCCTTTATCGTAGTGTCTCCTTCCTCGAAAATCTAGACGGCCTTCTTACGACGACGGAGGGTGTGTGCCGATAGGGATAGATAGACGGACAGATTGCAGTTAGGGAAAGGACAAGAAGTTATTCTAATAACGACAAAGTAGACGAGGAAGAACGTAGTACTAGATAAAGCTTCGGGACGAAGCTAGTCTAGAAGGGGGATAGTGTTACGGGCATGCACGAACAGTAGGAGAACCAGGGTGCCCTCGGCCTTATTAGACGAGAGACCCTTCTCCTTAGTAATCCCTCTAATCTCCCGCTTAGTAAGAGATTATAAGAGAGCAGCTTAATCTCTCTGCTCTCCCTAATCCCGAGAGAGCGCGGAGAGCATAGAGAGCAACGCTTATAGCGATAGGTATATAGACCTTAACGATGTTCCTTCTAAACATCGTGTACAACTTATTGTTTAATCTTACTAATTAGAATTCCCGCCTTCACTCGCATCTATTGCAAGAACACTTGTTTCTTAAACTGACGAGCACCAACCCGTGCCTTATACCTCTTCGGAAGTGTGAGACATAACATATAGTCTTCTTTATCGAGTCGGAGGGGGCCTCGGCGGCGCTAAGAACCTTTACTTAGTTCTATATCGTCGATAGTTTAGACGCCGTAGTGTCGATAGACATCGTAAACTTTATTCCGAAGAAGGCGGATAATAGCGACTATATTCGCTCTTCGCTTGGCAGGGCCCAGGTATAGCCATCAGCACATCCCGACTGGTTCAATGCTCTTTGGTGCAGTAGACCCTGTTGCGAGCAATTTACAGTCAAAAGCCGGCATCGTATCCATGCGTGAGATATCCGCACTCAGAGCTAACGAATCTCCAAACGCCATGATCGACGACTTTCATTGCATTGTTTTGGCTGATACGCGAAAGGAGAGGACGCAGAAGGGAAGGTGCCATCCTTACGGCAAAACGTCAGGAACTAACGGCGCTGGCTTAAAAAGGGAGTCCCGAGCAAGGACGGCTGCGAGAGCAAATCTTATGCCTGGTCGTTGCGTGGAGTGGAGTCGTATTCTTGCGGCTCTTCGGTTCGAGACCTGGTGGTCCGGCGACTGCTGCGACCGGTCGCTGGCGTCGGTGGTATTGGTGGAACTTCATCATCGGACTCATCGCGTGCACCGGTCCCTTTCCATCCTGTCGTGATATCCTCGATGCCTCTGCTTGTGCCTCTGCTTGTGCGCTTCACTCTTGCGTTTGCTGCCCGGAGCTTGCGTGATATAACGCTGGTGTTTACCAACTTATTCAGCCGTTGCTTCTTTGCATGGTGAACACCTGTTGTGTGCGCGAGCAGAATCGATCGTAGGCGTGGAATTGTCACCGTCGACGAATCAAAGTCCGGGTCGAGATATTCTTGGTCATCCATGGCTGTGGCGTGGAGTTTTCGTTGTTGATGACTGCGGCATTCACTGGGGCTCATACTCGAGATCGACATTCTGTTTCGTCGTGCATGTCTTCATAACATCCATCGCTGCATTTTCTTTTCCGCCGCTGGTGGTGTTTGGTGCGTAGGGGCTGCCACAAGTTTGCATGGTGTCCTCTGACGTATTGATTGGCGCAGCCTTCAGGAGGCAAGGCGTAAATACAACAAAGCCGCGGGAGAGGATGCGAGTTGCTGTAATGCTCGGAACATCATAGGGGCTGGTAAGACCTGTATAAGGATGGTGTGTCTTGCCAAGGCCGGATCGTACGGATTGCTTGCTATGCAACAGGCGTGCGATGGTGCGGTCGTGAAGGCGTCGGGAGCTGTGGGAAGCGCCCTCACTGCTCAGGTGTGACAGGAGCAGGAGCAGCTATACGGCTGCGTGCGCCTCTGCCCAATGCGAGCCGAGCTAGGTTGACGAAATAATGGAGCTCACCTTGACATGCAATTTGAGGTGAAGGGAACGATTTCTGGAAGCTCGTTAGCGGCTTATTGCGCCATGTGTCAATGAATACCTGCGATGTCTGAAGTCAAGCTACCCACAAGATCCTCTCCTCATTGTCCTCGCTACTCGCGGCGGAGTCGGCAGCGACCTCCTTGTGGTCGCACTCAAGCGGAGACACATCCTCGCGAGTCTCGCAGTATTTGCCCTCCTCCATTTCCTCGTCGGCGTACACTTGCCGTGTCTGCACTCAAGCTACCCACAAGAAACCTTCATGATCCGTCATCGTCGAGTATTCGGTCTCACTACCCGCCCGCCTCATCACCCTCGGCGGAGTCGGAAGCGACCTTCTTGTAATCGCTCTCAAGCACAGGGAAGTCCTCGCAAGCATCGGAGAACTCGCCATCTTCCATACCCTCGCCGACGCACCAGTGGATCAGAGCGCGCTTGCTGTACATGAGATCGAAATCGTTAGGCAGAGCGGATCAGGCCTCGACGATGGCGGTGGTGCTGGAAAGCATGCACACGGCGGCCCAAGAGCTCAGTGCCAAGATTCGGGGATCGAGCGCTCCGGAGCTTGACACCTTCCTCCTTGCGAGCATCTCGAATGCGGAAGCGGAAGTTCCAAGCGGCGAGGGTATTCGTAGCTGCGGTGGGGTCATCGGCGGGGAGGGCGATCGTTTGCAATTTCGTTGACGCCTTTCTGCGCCTACTTTGATCCAAGATGCTAAGCGGCTGTACGTCGAGAATCGCGGAGCTTGACAGAGCATAGCTTTCTACGAGTGAAGGCCAGCTGTCGTCATCGGTCAATCTTGTGGCGGTCTCCTCAATGCCGACAGGCTTGGCCTTCTTCTTTGCCTTCAATCGCGTTTGCCTTCCTTGTCCATCGTCAGCATTGACAGCTGGCTGGGTGGTAGGCTGCTTTCTCGCTGCTGGCTTCTTGGAAGCTTTGGTCGGCTACCAGATGTGCCACATTGACAGAGCTTTTGACAGCGGCGATACAGATGGCTGCGAACGCGACGGAGAATTGCTGTACAAGTGCGCAGCAAGGGGAGATCAGTCATCCGTCATGCTCGGAGCTCAAGATTTGAGCCCGATCTCATGGCAAGAGGCGCAGTGCCGTGGATCGAGCCGTGCCCCTTGAGGATCACGAACACGTTGTCGGCAATGGTGAGGTTCCATGGAGCCTCGGCAGTCGCTTCTGGTCTCGTCACATGTGAGAACTTCGCCAAAGCGAAGCACATGTCGATGGCCATAGTGGCTGGTATCGTGAAGGTCAGCGCTGATAGGTTAGTGTTTGTAGCAAATAGACCTTTGACGGGTCGAGCAAAGAGACGTGTCGACGATGCGAGGTTTGTGCATCTCACTGTCAATCGTGAAAGTGAAAGTGAAAGTGATTTTCGCGGCATCGTGCGTCTGGAACTCCTGGTGGCATCGGGCGCCCACTGGAGAATCCTCATCTCTCGCTTGGAGGAGACTTGAACCCCGACATCGCTATTGGTCTGGATTGGCCGGAGATGAGGAGCACGCAGTATCTGTTGTCGGTGGTCAGTATGAGGTGGCTGCGCTGTAGAATGATCCATGGACGTACGGCTTGGGAGCAGTGGTCTTGACCTGGAACGCGACTGTTCCGAGCTCGGTTCGTGTAGATTCGCGAGACTGGGCTGACTTCGTGCGTGAATGCAGATTATGAGGTCGAATGATGTCAAATTTGGCGGACATGGTAGTCGAATCCTGGAGAGTCTGGATGCTGTGGCGAATACCAAGCGGATGTCGGGACCGAGGAGCAGTGGCCGTACGGCGCAAATCGGTGGATGAAATTGGCGAGAAGGAAGAGCGTGGTCTCGCCGCCCTGATATAGGACGAACTTGAGTTTTCGTGGGTCTTCTTAATGGACACAGGGAATGTCCCAAACCCTCTGCTAGTCAGGTGGAATCGGTTCCACGACTTCCCGATACATTGCATGACGATCATGTCTCGGGAAACTCCTGACAGCGCAGGAAAAGGTAAGCAGCTGCGCTTGTGGTCCAATGCTTCTCTTCGCGCCGAACAGAGATCTGCAACGAGTTGTGGACGACGATGTACGGAGCAACTGCGAGGAGGGCAGAAGCCGTGAGAACCGACGCAACCCTCCATGTCCTCGTGAAGCGTGGTCGGCCAAAGTTTGTTCAGCTTGTACACCATGAACTGCATCAACGCGGCCTGCATCGCCGTTCCGTCGTGAGCAGCATACTCCTCACAAAGGCAGGAACCACCAGAACTCGGGAACGATCTCTCAGGCGCCTTACGCTTGGGAGTACGCGCCTTGTAGGATGCAATACTTTCTGCCGGTGATGCTCGACCAGTCAATTTAGGCGTGGCAGTCTGCGGCCAGAAAACCTCCATGTCCCAAGAAGGCCCCAGAAGCGCAGCCTGCATGTCCAACGAAGCAGCGCAAGCCTGAAGCGGGCACTCGATCAAGGTCCTGCAGCCAGCGGAACTATTATCCGAGCGCGCAACCTCCTTCCGGGCTCTGTGCACACCTGCAGTTGAGCCTTGATTCGAGCCGCTGTTGATAGCTTCATTCGTTGTGCCAATTTCAAGTATGTGTCATCCGCTCCTGGAGCTTCCTCGTCCACCACTGGCGCCGCTTTCGTCTCTGGTGAGGAACTCGACCCGAAGACCAGAGAATGGCGTTTCATTGCCCGCTCGTCGAAGTTGTGATCATTTCCTTGCTCCCGTCCACGCTTCTGCTTCAAAACACTCGGCGAATCTCCCCCTGCAGATAGCTGTGCTTTCCGGTGGGCAGATCGGTCAATTCGCTGTCGCGGCGCGCAGAAGGTCCCGATCGTGAATTCGTGGCATGCGCTTCACTGTCGCTGTGTTCAACACTTCCGCCCTCACTGTCCGCCGGCCTTGAAGAATCCACTCAAGCCTGGCGAGAGCGCTCTTTCCAAGCTCTACTCTTCGTGTGGCCGAAATCGAATGGGGACGTTTGCGTGAGTCGGTATGATGATGGCCTGAATCGGTGGGTGGCAGGCATGCTGGAGTTGTGCACTGCGCAATCGACATTCAATGTGCTATTGGGCAGCCAGGGAGCGGACTCGACCTCATCCGATGGAAGAGGCTCGCCTTCGACATTGCCGCCGTGACGGTGGCCGTCGCCGTCGGTTGGTGTGAGTGGTCGCTCCATGTCAACTGCGTCTCGACTGTGGAGACATGGTGGACTGGCGGTGGGACAGTAGGTGTGTAGGTCGGTGGTGGTGGGAGCTTGTGTATGGAAAGAAGGTGGATGATGTTCGCCGTGTCGTATACGAGAAGTGGTGCCTGAGGCCTCAAACACCTCCGGCATGAACAACGTCACTTGATGCCGTCGACCCAAAGCATCTAACACCATGGATACGAAGGGTATTTGGTTGACCAGACTCCTCCCGTTCTTTCGATTTGGTCTGAAGAGATGACCTGTTAAGGCACATACCAGAAGGCAGAGGGCCCGGGTCGATTCTTCATTCAGGATGGGCGCAACCAAAGACGATGGCACAGTGAAAGCTGTTTGGAAAGCAATGGGATGCTGGAGATGCGGTATACATCAGCGTCATCATCTTCTTGATATGCTTGGACCGAGAACGCCGACCTGCAGATCCAGCTCGACTCGACCACTCGTATCTGCAGACCACAGCTGGAGAGAGCAGCAAGTTCGATCACGGCGAAGCTTTTTGATTTCAACTACCGCCTCAAGTCCTGCACGCAAGTTGGATTCAGACGTTCCGATACTGCAGCCTCCAGACGCATTGAATCATTCGCACAGCGCAAAAGATCGAGTGATTGGATTCCAACAGACGACGTGCCCATCGAGCACTTGCCGAAGCCTGGAGGATCTTGCCATCCATATCGTGACATAGGGTTAGGGTTAGGGTTAGGGTTATACATCCTCCGGCTGAAGCACGCTCAAGCGAGAAGGACTCGCGCCTCGCTCGATGCCATCTCTTCCATGCTCATCCTCGATGAGCAACGGTATGGCCACGAGCACTGGCAATGGCCAAAGCAGGAATGTTTCAACAGACATTGTCTTGCAAAAGGCTCGCCAGTCCGATGTTGACGCCTGTCAACACATCGTTGAATTGAAGACTGCTTCCACCTTGTGCAGGCACGCAAAGGCGTCCATCCTGGTCGCTTTCAGTCGACTGGAAAAGCCTGAAGAGGGCAGCAGTGCTCAAGGGCAAGCAACATACGATTTTCCACATGTTTCAGAGCTTTCCGAACGAGCCGTTGGAACGGTGGGACCCCCGGTTCCAGGTGCAATTATCTCAATGCGCTTGCATTAAGATGAATGCAGCGCGGTGCAGCATCTTGGCAGGATTCGGTCGATGCTCGACACTTCACGTACTACTCTGACCGATCGGAATCTCAACATTAAAAACTGGACACCTCGTGAGTTATTGCCCAGGGCGCTGAGAAGATATTGGACATTCGACCGTCGTCTGACTGCTAGCGTCGAGACAAGCATACTCCGATTGATGGTCCTCCAACTCCGACAAGGAAACCAAGACATCCTCCACGATCTGTGCGACGACCTCACAGCTGAGGCTGGCGCAGGCCCACATCAAGCCACTCACCGATTTTGCTTTGTGGCAGAGCAGATTCGATGCAACCTTCAGAACGGATCCTGCGAGCGAACGTCTGAAGCTGGCAACGCCGATGGATGCGATCGAACGATTGCGGAGGTATTGAGAGGATGCCTTGACTTCGGAGCATACGAGGCGACCACTCTCAGCCAACAATAAGCGATTCATGGAAGCATTGGACGTGGATGGACAAGACTGTGCAGAGCTTTTGAACAGGCTCGATGTCGCCCTGTGCATCTCCGCTCCGCTCCTTGCAAACGCCACCGCGATGGCGAATCGAGCTCCTACTGCCTCCGACCTCCACACCTACCACTCCACCGCCAGTTCATCGGGTTACCCACGGCACTCAGCAGAGAGGTGGTCGCTCTCGCCGATGCGGTGGTGTACTCAAAGCCAATGCAGTACAGATTCCGGTGTGGGAGGCTTTATTTCACCTGGAATTTGTCACTTGAGGGGCGTTTTGCCTCTCAGCCGCGTCGCCGTTGTGACAACCTGCAGAGTCGTCCAGTGGCGTAGCTGGTAGAGAGTCTCGCGAGATAAGAGAAAATTCTCAAATCGAACGCAACCAGGCACGGCATTGCTACGCTTTCCGAGAAGCATCGTCCTGATCCGTGCTGTGGTCGGCATCATCCCCACTATCCTATGAGCTGGGGATGAACGGAGGGGAGCGTCTCGGTGGTATGATGCCTTCTTGATCCGAATAGAGCTCGTCGTCTTCTTGACCTTCATCGCTACCTACATTCTTATCGCCACTGAAATTCTCCTCGCCGCTTGGGTGCTTATCGCTTTTCGGAACTTTATCGTCCTCCTCTTCGTCGTCCTCCTCTTCCTTATCGTTATCTTCCTCCTCTTCGTCGTCGTCCTCCTCTTCCCCTTTGTCTTCGTCTTGGTGTTAGTCGTCTGCTGCAGCTTGGTTCAACTTTCGGGAATGCTTCTCTTTTGTCTTCTCGTTCTCGAGAGTAACACCAATTGCATCCATTCTTTGCTCTGGGTCTGCTACTTCGTCTGCTGTCATGAACTTCTGACTATGGAACTTCAGCAGGTCGGAAAGTGCGCGACTGTGGCCAGGTCCACCCAGTCGTCAATCTTCGAGGACCGAATCGACGACTTGAGATTTTCCGAAGAGATTGCCCTTTCGCTTCCTTTGTTGGCCTTGCGCTTCTTCTTCGTCTTTCTTTTGTCTCGACGGAACCAACTGCGGATCAAAGCGGGTTGGAATCGAAGATCGGCGGGCGCATCTGCGATGGTTGTCTATCGGCAGCGTGGCACTGCACACAGCCGACAAATCCTGACCAGTGCGAACCGATCGGCTTTGTCGGGCGGAGTTGGCTTCCATCTCTGTGCTGGCAGGTTCGAGCCGGGACGTGACGTCTTGCCGAATCATTTGGCTTCATTTTTGCGGCCGTTCTTCAGTGTGTGCACTTTCTCGGAAAGCACAGCAATGTCGTGCTTGATTTTGCTGCTGGTGCGCCTAAAGGAGTGATTTTGACGATGCTGGTGAATGCAGTAGCGGCATCCTGAAGTTCGGAGGAAGCTAGGTGAGGAGAGATGAGCTGATGAGATGATGAGATAATAAGACGAGCTGGGGAGATGAGCTGGTGAGACGAGCTGGTGAGATGAGCTGATGAGATGAAAGAGGAGGAAACTCGTGGCCTGTAAGAGAGCGATGCACCTGATGTATGGACAAGCCGGAACAGCAGGGAGACGACCATGATCTCGACAAGCGAGCCATGAAGTGGCATCTTGAGTTTTCGAAAGAAGTTGGGCGAGGAAAGACGAGCTGTTGCGATGAGATTGGAGAAGATGAGAGTATGGCTTGCTAGAGAAAGATGCGCCATCTAGCGTGCATGTCTGGTAGTCAGAGCGACCAAGCAGCCGTATCGTCAACGTCAAATGGTTGTACATGTCCAGTGGCCGGGAAACCCAAGTAGCCGTACCGGTAATGCTAAATAGTCGTACATGTCTAGTAGCCAGGACATCCGAGTAATCGTACCGGTAACGGCAGGCAGTCGTACATTTGCAGCAGCTTGGACAGCCAAATAGTCGTGCATGTTCAGCTGACAGATGAGACAAATAGTCGTACATGTCCGATAGCCAGGACAGCCAGATAATCGTCCATGTTTAGTAGACTGACAAGCCAAATAGTCGTGCTGATAAGTTACATGTACGCCCAGACAGCCGTACATGTCCAATAGCCAGGACAGCCAGATCGTCGTACATTTTCATTTGCCCGGACGGCCAAATGGTCCTACATGTTCAGTGGAGTGACGAGACAGATAGTCGTGCTGATAAGATATATGTACGGCCAAATAGTCGTACATGTTCCGTGGCCAGGACAGCCAAATAGCCGTGGAGATAAGTGACATGTACGGCCAAACAATCGTCCATTTGCAGTGCATAAATCAGCCAGATGACCGTAGAGAAAGCTGGTGCCCTTGATGTGGATCGCATGACCGATACTGTTAGATACCGTTGAGGATTGAAGAAGGCGGCTTGCCGTTCGACTTTTTGGCGAATACCGTTCCAGGTCCTTCGTCGCTGATCAGTTAGCTATGAGAGGACGTGGGCAGCCGCAGCCGGAGCAGGTGATGCTGGGTTGATAGCACATCTTTCAGGAAGAGCGGAGATGAAATCTTGATGCGAGTCGTTGTCGTTGTGAAGGCGAGGTCGAGACGAAGCTTCCCAGATCCCGACCACGTTGGTGACATGAACGGCGTGAGCGGTTCTCGATTGTTGTCGAGTAGATTCGTATCGGCCAAGTATCCTCGGTAAAGATGTTGTTGCTACTTTATGGCTGACTTCAAAATCAGGCTCCGGAAGGCTTCATCAAACCCGAGGATGAATGAGGTGTCGAAGCGTCGACAACATCGCAGGAGCGGCGCTTATGGAGAACTGTTGAGAGCTCAGTGGCGTCAAGCCCAGGTCTGTGGAAGTTCTCACGGTCGGACGATTGATCATGACTCTGTAGATGCTCTGGTGGAAGCTCGAGTGGTCTTCGGGCACGTTCGCTGATTCGATCCAAGCTGTGAACAACGGTGTTAATCAAGAGGCATCCATGCGGATGATTGACGATGCCCCGGTTGAAGTACTCAGTGGCGCGGAGTACAGCAGTCGATGACTGGCTGTCAAATGCCAGGAACGACATTGTGCTCTTCCAGAGGCCCGGCAGGTGACACGACAGGCACAGTGGTGTAGTGCAATCCGTCGTTTCCTGATCGCACGGCGTGGAACGGGCTGACGATGCCCGTGGGTCCGACACGTGGATTGGTACCGTGCGGGCGCATGTACCGTTGCACGAGGAATTCCGACGGCGGCACTAACGGGTCACTGGTGATGATGGCGAATGCTTGAGTCTTAATGCCGGAAAAACCAGATGTGCATCAGGGAGTGTTGCAGTGGGCACGACAGCAGCAAAAGGTCATCGCTCATCGATTTTGGGACAAATTCGCTGACGTCCCCAACCACTTCATCCTCTCTTCCTGCTGTCTGTTCGGTCCTACTCCTTCCACCTTTCAATGCCCGTAACAAATCCCAATTCCCCCATTTTCTGGCTCCCTCGAGCTCAATTTTGCCCACATCGGCGCATCTTCCACAACAATCCCTCCCCCCAGACCTCGACGCCGTTCGCACGGGTTGCTTTGGTGGCGTGCTCGCCCCCATTTGTGTCGCCATGATCGTGGGAAAGGATGCCGTCAACTTCGTAAGTGAGCTGTTGGCCGCTGGCACTGATGGATTCGCGCGTAACAGCCAAGTGAGGTGCTCGTCCAGGTTGTTGCACGTCATGAGAGGCGAGGATCGTTGACGCGGTAGAATGTTGTCCCGTTCTGTCGAGTACATTGGGAGGAAACCATAGTTCCGGCCGGCAGATGGAAAGATTCGTGCGCGTATGAAGCGTGGCGATCAGGGCCGGAGGAACAGAGAACTGCATGGTCAGATGGGCAAGGATGGGAGTTCGGACGGGACAGTGATTGCAGGAAAAGATGGGATGTCGTGATCGAAATGTGTACTTGCGCTTGACTTTTGTACGTTCGTGAGGAGTCAATAATTGTTGATCGAATCATGTCTTCGCTCTGAAATGGCATCGCTCGTTGCAGATTGACTTCTCTTGGTGCAGGTCGCTTTTGTCTCATAAGTGTCCACCCACTGCATACCCTCGGACGTCATCTTGCTTCTCCTCCTCCGCCGCGCTATCTTGCATCTCTTCCTCCTCCTTGCCATCTTGCCTTTCTTCCTCCTCGCCATCTGAGCGTTCGATGGACTCTTCGACCTCGACCCGACCACGACCGGAACGTACGACAGGCGACTCGAGGTTCTTGCTGCGCTGCCGCACCGAGCCTCAGCCTGGCGTTGCGCGAGAGGGCAGCTACTGGAAGGGCAGCAACTGCCGTCTCGGGCTTTGGCTTCCAAGCCACAGGTGCGTGGGACTTCTGAAATCCGCTTGGTGCAGGTTACTTTCTCTCGACAGTGTCACTCTCTTTGGTGCAGCTGGCGGGTGCCGACAAGGAATGCGTCAAGACTGCTCTCAGCATCTCGACCACTCCGGCTTCGTGACTTTTGCGACGGGCCGTCCGAGTGTGGGCTACTCTTCTGCAGCAATTTGGCGCGTTCGGCCTAGTTGACCTTGACGTATTTGATGGCTATCGACTTCATGTTTGGAGCTGCCGGAAGTGCTTTCCGGTTGCTCGAGATCACTTCAAGGCCGCGAGGCGGCTGTCCAAAATTCGGCACAATGAGTGCTGGTTGCGGAACGTCAATTGGACCGCGGTGACGTTGGCGTTGGTGTAAAGCCACATGCCTTCCGCCACTGGACTGGCTCCAGCTGGCAATGGAGCTGTGGTAGTAGGCTGTGATGTTCTGGATGTTGCTCTTGCCGGCCTCATGCCATCTCCTTGTGCGATGAGCGTCTGCTCAAGAATCGGAGTCTCGGTTCGTGGAACACTCGTAGGCTCTTTAGCAAGCTTGCGGGCCAGCTCCTTGATCTGCTCAGCCAGGTTCGCGTTCTATGCCTTCAGTCCATTGCCGACCTGTTCAAGTGTGGTGAATTTCTCCGCCAGACTCGAGTCTACTTGCAGCCATCCATCTTCACCTGATCCTTCATCTCAATCAGCATCTTCCATGCCTGGCTGTCTGAGCAGCGTCCATCTGCTTGGCTAACTTCTTCTCCAGCATCTTCCATGCCTTGGCTATCTGAGCGGCGTCCATCTGCTTGCCCAGCTTCTCCAGCCCACTCGCTCCTTCGTGGATGTTCCGGTTGCCAATCCACCCTTTGGGGTCGTACATGTGACTAGGTTTGACCGCTTCCCTTCGTCCGGACCTTGATCATTGCGCGCCTCAATCTCCCGACGCTCGTGCTCTTTGAGCTCAACGGAGGGGCACGGTACATCGTGGGGATGTCGAGTGCGGTGGCAGAGTCTTGGGCGCGTGTCATGCCGGCGGCGTGGTCTCTATTTGTATCGATGGCGCGGTCAGGCCGAAGTCCTTCGAGTCTAATCGATCCATCTTGTCAGTTGTCCGACTCCCAACTCGGAACAACGCTTCGAAATTGACAGTCGTGGTGCCTGAACATCGCTGGACCGACTTTGCCCATGCTCCAGCAATCATCTCGTTCCTCTCCGGTATAATTCGTGCTCCGAAGCTTCCCAATCGTATCGTATTCGTGCTTCGAAGCACAAGTGAGCCGCCCAAGTAAATCGTAGTATCATCACAACGTCTCCTCCACGGGATGTCGCAGCGATAGCCTTGCCTTTCACCTCCCACACTGGTACATAGAAACAGCGAAATTATTGTGTTGGCTGCATTTCGATTTCGCAGAACGTTTGGCTGCCGGATGGAAGAGTATTAGCAATCCTTCACTTCATCTGCTTATGAACGGATATCTTTCCTTCTGACCTCTGACGGGATTTTCTCTTTCATCTCACTCAACCTCTGCATGCCAACCATCCCACTTGGCCTCTGCAGACCAACCTTTCCCCACCTAACTCCTTGACCTGACTCTCCTCGTATCCTCAAGATGGCGCCACCACGGAGTAATGAGCGGCTCGGCGGTGGCATCTGGAACGGGATCATCTGCCTGTGGCCTGTACTGCCTCACATCATTCGTTCGTCGTCTGAGCTCGCGTGCGCGTCTCTCGACGTCTCGTGCGGTAGTGCTCATAGTGCTCATAGTGGTACGTCAACGTTCAGATTCTGATTGTTGTGGTGCTGGTGGGGAGCCTCCAGACTTCTCGAAGACGTTTTGATCGGAGAAAGGCGAGTATTTTGCGGGGCTAGCTCTTGCGGGTGTTGCTTCTGCGCGCGAGTGTCTTGATGTTGTCTGTTTGCGTGCAGGCTGTTCGTCCTCTTCCCTCAAAGACTCCATTGATCTCGCGTGCTTGCTCGATACTGTGCGTAGTACAATGAGTGCGGTGAAGAGCTCTGAGGCTGGCGGCCGGCGTAATGATTGGTGTGGTCGGTTGAGGTGATAGTGATTCGGAGAGGAGGACTGTTACACATATCAGTATTGGGCAGGCGACACGACCGCATCAATGGAGTACCCACGTGTGAGTCTTTCTTCCTCGGACTTTCAATGAGCTTGAGGCAGAACGACGACCACTGGATGTCCCAGCTGAGGTCAAGATGGTCGTCAAAGTGTGCGATGGTCATCACTGAACAGCTCCATGATATGCCATGGACTGACTCAGGCTTCGGGCCTCTGCTCTTGTATGAGGTGAACGGATGGACTTCGCAGCCGCAGTAAGCTTGCAAGTGGGCGCTCGAAAGCTGCGAGATTCTGCTCTCGCACATCGTAGTGATCTCTCTCTGCAGCGTGTTCTGAGCCGTATGCGCCTCTGCCTTTGCTTTCTTGTGTTTTTCTTTCCATTCTTCCACGTCTGAAGTCAGCTTCTCCACCTGCTGCTTCCATTTGAGCTCGTTCTTTTCCGCGGTCACGACATCCGTCTCGAGTTGCTCCTCCAATTCCTTGCCAGAAGCCTGGAAGTCGTCTCGATTGGAGGCTGAGGGAGAAGGTATGCACGATGTGAAGGTCCCTGGATCCGTGGATGTGGTCCCTCTATCGTCTCATGCGTGTATTCTTGCCGTCTTCAAGAGTAAAGAAGGTAGGACGATGTGCACGAGGTCGATCGTCGAATTGCTTGCACGTCTCAAGTCGGTGGTGGACTGAGCACGTCCATGCGAGCCCGCCCCAAACTCGATCCGATTCGGTATGCTCGATCTTCTGCTACGGCTTGAAGAAGCAGTCGTGGATGTGGTGTTTGTGCTGGGAATTCGGGATGACGATTGACGAGTACGCTGTTGTATGCGTATCGAGTCTCCGTAGGCGTTGGCTGCGCAGAAGGGCATCGTCGTGACGTCTGCCGACTGTTTCTTTCGTTTCGATCATGTTCTGCGGGATGCTCAAGGCATGATTGCGATTGTGATAAAGCGAAGTTGCCATCGTGCGAGACTTCGTTGCCCAGGAACAAGGCAAGGTAGTAGTGATGGAGATGATAGCGATCCACGAAGAAGCAGCTCTCCAGGTCCGAAGTCGAAGTCGAAGTCTTGGCGTCCCGACCCCGCCGTCGTCTTGGATATATAGGAGTCGGTGTCAAGGCAATGTTCACGACACAGAATCGAGATGTGTGTTGGTCATATGGAAGTAAATCATCTATCAGGTCTATCTTTCTACTTCCTAGGTCTCGTGCAAGGAGACCATGGTCCCATCGCATGCATTGTCCGTCGTAACATCATCATCCGTCGGGTATCATCAATCCACACGAAAAAGAGAAAAAAATCCCACCTCCCTTCATATATCGTATGTCTCATTCGTATTCATCATGCGGCGTATGCAGTCGTTCCATCTCTCATCACACGTCCTGCGTCTCCTTCGTATTCATCATCATCTCATGCAGCCGTTCCACCTCCCGTCTCATATCCTGCCTCGTTCACATGCATCGTTTACCGGATCGAAAACGTTGTTGTGGAATGCGAGTCTCGCCGCATCTGGGATGGGATCGTACGAAGTGGGAGCTCGCCGTTGCCACTGTCCTATGCTTGGACTGAATCGCTCTCCTCCCCGACGGCGAGCAACCCATTGGAAGTCATGGTCTGTTGATTAACAAGGAAGTCGGTGTTGGACTGAGAGCTGGAGTCGTTTGGGAATTGGGAGTCATTTGCGAAAGTGGAGTTGGCCGGGAGGCTGAAGTTGTTCAGAAGGTCGAAGTTTTGTGGGAGGTTAGAGTTGTTTGGGAGGTTGGTGTCGTTCGGCAAGTTGGAGTCGTTTGCGAAGTTGGTGTCGGCCGGGAAGCCAAGGTCGATTGGGAAGCAGTAGTTGAATGAGAAATTGGGGTCGAATTGCTCGTTGGAGTCCACGTATGGTGCCGATTCGTAGCATGCCTCGGTAGACGCCGTGGAGGAGAGCTGCGAGCTGGAATTGCCAGCCGAATTATCGTTGTAATCGATGGTGTTCGACGGGTCGAAGTCCAGGCCGGAGTCCATGAATGGTGCCAATTCGGTAGATGTCTCGAATGGTGCGGATTGGCAGGGTGTCTCGTTGGCAGCCGTGGAGAAGGGCTGCAAGCTGGAATTGCCAGCCGACTGATTGGCATAGACGATGTTGTTGGACAAGTCGCTGGTCCACGGATCTGGTTGGTGGGGTGTGAAGGACGCCGGGTCGACGTTCACCATCGACGTTGAATGCTGCGGCTGGGACTGAAAGAGAGCCTCCTGCTGTGTCGGAATGAACTGGGCGCTCTGCGGCTGATACTGAACCAGAGACTCCTGCTGTGTCGGAAACTGCTGCGGCTGGTACTGAACGAGGCACTCCTGCTGCGTCGGAAAAGCTTGCGCGCCTTGCGGTTGGACAGAGTCCCTGCGGCCAGAATCCGTGGTTGTAGAGAGTAGACGTTCGCTTCCAAAGCTCGCATCGCCGGAGAGCCAGTATGGCTCATTGGAGACATCCTGCGACAGCACAGAGTCTCTGCGCCCATCACTGTCACTTCCACCTCCTCTGCTTGAACATTGTCGCTCCGAACGCCTCCTCTTTCCATTCCCCTCTTCCATCACTAAAGACATTCTCCTTCCCTTTCCCTTTCCCTTCACCACGACTCCCGTCCCAGACTCCTCAACAACCTCCACCAGCTTCCTCACCCTGTCATCACCCCACTTGCCACCCCGATGTCCCGCCACCTCCTCCACCTGGAAGATCGGACACTGCCGCGCTCGGTCAAACACAGTCTCAAACCTATTCTTGAATTCTCCAGGGTAGTGCTCCGCATCGTGCTTGCGGCAAAACGAAAACTGAACGATTAGAATGGTGTCGCGGAGGATCGCATCCGTTGTGTAGAGGGAGGTGGAAGTTGAGGCGACGTATTTGTGAAAGTGCAAGTCGTCCAGCAGTTGTAGGATGCGTGATGTGCGCTCAAATCCGATGGCGTTTTGGCAGAGGTTGACGCCGCCTTTTTGGTGGATTTGAAGAGGGCATGAGAGGGCTTTGACGGCGTTGAGGGCATCTGTGCGGGAGTCAGCGATGGCAAGGTTGAGCTCGGCGACGCCCTTACCCATGATTCCCAACTGTTCGCCGTAGTATTCGTGCACCGCTTGCAAGGCGACCTGTGGCCTGGGCATGATGCTCGAGGTGGATCGTGTAGATGGCCCGTGATTGCTTGGTGGTCCGTGATTGTTTTAGATGGTCCGTGGTTGTCTTGAATGATCCGTGAAACAGATGTTGGCCCACCACTCGACCCAGAACAAGCGAAGATCCGCGACACTGCAACGGTATTGAGATGTTCCAGTCGGAGAAGAGAAACGACTCAGATGAGGAACAACGACACAGGAAGGGAGGTGTGCGAGAAGGAGCGGTTTCAGGTTTCAGTTCAGGCCACAACGATGGGCCGAACGATTGGACGATGGGCACACCCACCAAGGCCGATCCTCCCTCAGCATCGCCAGTGATGGCAGCAAGAGTCCTGCCGTCGCCGTGCAGAGGCATGGAACCACGGCAGGGTGCAGCGTAGCATTGGACGGGAACATGATGGAGGAGATGAAAGCGGTTGATCCAAGTCAAGTTGTCGTCGACGGAGATGTAAGCTGTAAAGCGGTCTGGATCGGATAGGCTGGGAAATGAGACGGTTGCCCTATAATGCCATGACATGCGCTGCGTTGCGCTGTCCAGTTCTATCGGCGTGTGAAGCCGGTCAGTACAATTTGGCTAAAGGAGGTGTGGCATGAAATGAAGCCGTTGCCCTGCATGGGGCTACGAACTAGTTCGGCGGGTGGCTTCATGAACTACTGCGCGAACGCCAGTTTACAGCGGTTCGCAGGTGGAGTTCACATGGGTTCGTGCGACGGGAGTGTCAAGTTGTCCCGAGAGCGCGGGCCAAGGTGACACAAACGCTGCTTTGCAACCAGGTGGCCGGGTCGGAGCGTGAGCGTGCCGTTTGAGTCAAACGGGGTCGCGAGGGCGGTGCAATGCTGCTGTGCTGCTGCTTTCATCGTCTAAGGTAACGATGTTCGAGAAGGTACGGCGATCCAGAAGAATAGTGAACACTGCTGAGCAAAGAATAAATAAGTATTGTGAAACTCACTGTTGAAGGTTGAGCTTACGGCAACGTAGCTGTCAATTCGTCAGCCCAGACTTGGAGGTTTCGGTACAATGCATGCCCGACGGGAATGAATAGGAAGGTTGAAACGAGACACGCAGTTCGAAGCGAGCTCAATGGCCGCCATCTCCGCGATCAGGTGATCTTGCGCCTTATACCGAACTACCTCCGTGAGTTAAGACACCAGTTCCGCAAAATGTCGCCGGTCGCAGTATTGCCACATACTGTCCATGGTCATCCCGTCGAATAGCTTGTCGTTGAGCATACTGTTATCAGTGACATCTTCGTCAGCGTCAGGAGAGATTGCATCGCATGGCATACAACGCATGATACACAATCTGCAGAGATGGTGGCTCGAATTCCAAAACGTCGAATGCCGGTAGATGGGAAAGCCAGAATGAATCCATTGCTCCTTGTTCGATGCGTGGTTCAACGACTTCACCCTCGGCACTTGGTCTTGCGGTGACCGAGATTCCATGTTGCTCGACCGCTTGACGAAGCCAGGCTTTGTCGGCAGAGGAAGTCCGGCGCGAGACTTCTCGTTTTCATCATCGCCGGTAAGATCGATGACATTGGCCATGGCTGCGGCCGGAATGCGGAATGATCATGTGCAAACTGCCGTGCTATACACGACGCGCCTTCACAGCCACGACCCTCACTGCGCCCTCCACCGTCCCGATCGATATCGCTGTCAAAGTCATTCTCGCCGAGAAAGTCCTATGGCGGAGCAGACCCTCTTTCCATGACAGTCTGCTGATATTGCGAGCCTGGTCGCTCATCGTCGAAGGATCTCTCTTGACCTTCGCGAGCCAGCTCGCCGTCCCCTTGATACCTCCGCGGTGCGCTTGATAGCCTTGCCGTCCTCCTGAGACCTCCGCGGTGTGTCTGATAGCTCTTCATCTTATTAGGGATCGACGCCGAACTTTGTTTGAGCGGAAGCCTGTGTCCTGTATTCGTGGACTGCGTCGTCGATTCGGACTGAGAGGAAGGGAGGGTCACTTGACTCTTCACCTAGTCGACCGTGGACGCCGAACCTTGTTTGACCGGAGGCTCGTGTCCTTTATTCGTGGACTGTGTCGTTGACTTGGACTGAGAGGAAGGCAAGGTCGACGAGACAGATGCGGTGGGCCGTTCTTCTGCTCATGGTCTTTGACGGCGCCTCGAAGCTTGGCCTGGGAGGATGGGAAGGTCGATTGAGACGGATGCGGCGGGCCGTTCCTCTGCTCATGATCCTTGACGGCAGTTCGAAGGTCTCCGCGTGCTTGCTTGTTGCGGTTGCGGTCGTCGCGATTCTCATGGTTGCCGTGGTATCCGGTCTCATCGTATCTTTCTCCGCCTCTCCTGCGAGGAGCTCTGCCGTCAACAAGGAGGAGAGGTCGACGTTATGATGATGCATATGGGAGAGCTCGAGGGTGCCTGAGCGTGGTTCCGCGGTGCAAGATTCTTCGGATGGTCACCGATAGGGTACACAGAGTTGTGACAGTACCGGCTCAATCTGCGGCAGATACGTCTCCTGCGAGTGTTTCCCAAGAACAGTCATTCGATGGTCACCTTCCACGCCGGGAGCAGGAGGGCTGCCGAGAACATCAAACTGTAGCTTATACGTCTCGTACGAATGTTTCTTAAGAGCAGTCGTTCGATGGTCGACTGCCACGCCGGGAGCAAGAGAGCCACCGGGACCGCGAACGCTTCTCGAGAGCAGTCGTTCGATAGTCGAAATGAATGCCAGGAGCGAGAGGACCACCGGGAACATCAAAGCTAGGCTGTGAGCCTCTGGAGGATGGTCTTGGTCTTCTCGTTGAAAAAGTCGTGATGTGTCTTTCTCAGCGGGGAAAGCATGAGGCGAATGCTCCGACTGAAGATTATGGGATCTTCCGGACCAATGCAAGGATACAGTGGAGCCAGACCAGTGTCGGTGATGTTGCGTTTTCGAAGCCAGGGAGTGAGCTTGTCAACGACCTTGAACGGTGAATTCGGCGCTCTGTTCGCGTGCAATCGTGTCTCCCTGGCGCTGGCGCCCATATGGCGTTGCGTGGCTGACGAGCGAAGAAGGGGTTCCTGCCGCAATGATAGTCTGGGCATCTGAAATTTACTCTCTCATGATCCGAGCTTGATTGTGAAATTCCGACCTTCGAGCGTCTTCGATGCGCCGACCGTCTCTCCTTCAATGATGTAGGTACCGGTTTTCGAGACTTCCGTTGCGGCGCAAGCGAGACGTACGAATGAGTGAATGGTTTCTCCGGGATGAATTCTGCGACGCCAAGGAGGAGGTGCTTGCGCGAGACGCTTTCACGGTTGATGTACTGCATGCGCCGTGCGGCATCGCTTTCGGCAGATGTGTGGCCGAGACGGTGCTTCGATCCGGGTCGCAGCCATGACTGCTTGCCGTCCAAAATGCCGCTTTCGCCCTGCATCGCCGGGGGTTCCTGCGACTACGCCGTCAGCATCAGGCCATATAGCGGCGACGAGGTCAGATTGAGACGCACTTTCAGAGAGGTTCAACGCAAAGCGTCCTTTTGTTCCTTGGACGATGGTCATAGCAAGAGTTGCAGTGCCGTGAACCGAGCTATGCCCCTTGAGGATAAAGAACATGTTGTCGGCCACGATGTCGTTCCATGGACCTTTGGCAGTCGCCTCTGGTCTCGTCACAGATGAGAACTTCGCCAAAGCGAAGCACATGCTCGATCTTGTGCCAGGGCGAGAGGCTCACGCATCGCCTATCCGTTCTTCTTGATCCTCCCATCTTCTTGGCCGGGATGTTTGCTGGACTTGTAGCACACAAGCCTGCTGTGGGGTAGGAATCGACAAGCTTTGTCTTGTCACGCCGCAATTGTCCTCAGTCATTATCAGCCTCTTTTCCATGGTGTAGTAGTGGATCAATCTTAGAATCTCGGTTGAAGTCGAGTATGTATACGGTGCTTGCTTCGACGGCTCTTGATATCATTCACAGTGCTAGCTGATGGTTGGATGACTTGTCGGCGATGGAGAACGTGAGGAGGGCAGTGAACGGTCGGGTGTGGCGGTATTCTTCGCTGCGGTTTTCTCGTGCGACTCGAATCTGGAACGTAGGAGGACGGAGGTTTTATGGGCGCCGGAAGAGGATCGAGATATGGTGGACTTGGAACAGCCATCGTTCGCCGTATGGAGTTGTTGCTGAAGAAGGTGCTCGAAGTGGACCGTAAAAGGTCGAGGGAGATCTCTTTGGCTGATCATTAGAGAGACGGTCTGCGGCGTACATGGCGGAGGATGCTAGCACCGCGGGGATAGTGACGCTGGCAGGAACCTCCCATGTTTCCATGAGGCTTCAACCTGCTCAGTTTGGAAGACATCAAAAAGCGGGAAGGTGAGGTCAAGATTGACACGACATGCTTTCAACGGCGCTGATCTCGTGGACCCTGGCAACCTAGACCTCGAGTCGAGTCGAGCTTCACGAGACGAGGTCATGCACCTCCCACTTCACATGCTCGCCGCATAATAACGATGCGTGTGGTGCTGTGCATTATCTGCTACAATCACTCATGCGGAATATCTGATATTGTAAGAATGACTTCAAGGATCCACCACTTCTGATTCCACCATCAGGCCCCTGGCGAAACTCTCCTCCTCTCGATGTCCAAATCATGGCCCGATGCACGCAGCCGCCACAAAGAATCGATCCGAGCGAAGGCCACGCATGACGATGACGGCGTAGTCCCAGCTCGAGGACGTGGACTCCTCGATGCTGCTGTGCGAAGGTCCGCTTCGAACAGTCCTTTTAGCACGCAAATACAAGCCGCGGGTCTTCCAGGTCGTGGTGAAAGGGAACGAAGAAGCCAGGAAGATTCCTGGACGCAGGACAAGCAGTCTCGGGATGTGTTCACGGACGGGCTTGGGTAGTAGGTGGAGTCGACTTGGAACGGAGAGGACGACCGAGCTTCACACGCAGGGCACTTTGGAGGCGAACCGAAAGATCAAGATTGAGGAAACAACACAGGTACTTTGCAGGACAATGGACCATATCTCGTGTTGGTAGCAGGGAGAGAAACCTGCTCAAAAATGGCGGTGAGAACGAGCATCGCAGTCATCTTGCTGATGTTGTCATCTTCGACATCGAGACGGCGCATTGGACACAGCCAGACATCAATGGGCGAGTGCGAGACATTCGGTAGTCCTCCATGACGACAAGTTGTTCATCTGTGGTGGATTGAGCGTTTCGGACACTAGTGCGCTGGACGATATCTGCTATCTCGATCTCATGACGTGGACGTGGAGTCGGACCTGGCGATTTGTTCCTCGATTCGAACATTCGAGCTGGGCATGAGGCAAGATCTGGGTCAGCGGTGGAGAGTGAGGGCATGGATCGGACAAGCGATGACGGGGCGTCTCGTTCCTTGATTCGACGAAGCCAGCTGGGCATGAGGCAAGATCTGGGTCAATGGTACGATGGGAGAGGATATGGATCGGACAAGCGAGATCTGGCGGCTGCTTGCTTCCTGGACGACCACGACGAACAGGACGCGGGAGATATTGACAAGGAGGAGCCTCTGGCTTCCCGGAACTGTGCGGAGTCTATCGTTGATGTGCGCCGAGTCTATCGTTGATGCAAGCCGCGGTGGCTGAGGACAAATCAAGCCCAGCGCCCGAATATATGCTCGAATCGTGGGCTCCGTGCCTCCTCAACGCCATCGGCTTGCGCTCTCTCCTCTTTCGCCCGCTGCCTTGGCGAGCTGAGATTGCGGCAATCTTGAGACCTCCGGACTTTATGCACCAGGTTTGTTCGAGGCCAAGCACCCAGCATGCTCGACACGCATGATCCTCCCTCAAGCCCGGTTCACCTGATCAATTCAAGATCCCAGCACTGCCTCGGTCATGAGCACTAGTGATATCAACAACGGCGACCTGTCCGTCTTTTCTCCATCTTTCATTCCGGCCACCTCACCATGCCAGCTCCAGTGCAGGGTTGGGCCAAGTCGGCCATACTTCATAAAGATGGCATGACTGGGCGAAATGCCGTTGGCACCTCCTTCCTCATACCGTGAGCGTGGATCCCCTTCCCTCGAAGAGTATGCTGCAGAGGATGGCAAGACCAGGCTGGCTGCATTGAAGCAGTCTGTGGTGTATCTGTAGGCTGCGAATCAACATCGTTGTTATACTACCGTTTTTGTCCAGGGTTTCGCAGTGCGGCGCCAGAAAACTCCTGAACTGCGGTCCGAAGCACCTTTGGACGCTCTTCCGTCCTTGGTGGTAGCGTTGGGATATGACCGCTTCTTTGACTGCCTCGTAAGTGAGCTTTAGGCTGCGCCGCCAGACAGAGAGGACCTTCGCAGACGGCATTTATCAGACGGAATCATCCATGGAGACCATCGACGCCGTTCCCACGACATCTGCTGCGGAACTCGGAATGAGCACGTCGCCTGGCTCGGCCACGCCTACTACGAAGGCCACTGGCGCGACTGCCTCTACCATGGCGGCGGCCGTTTGATCTCTACCAATCGCGGCGAGTTCGGCCGCTCCCACAACGGCTTCCAACATGGCTACGGCAAGATGATCCACGATGTCACGCCGATACCAGCGATATCTGCGAAGGCGATTGGGCCGAAGGTCGCCATCACGGCAAACGTATACTGATGGAAGAGGTGGCGAAGCATGTCTTTGAAAGGATCTGGAAGGAGGGCCGGAGACAGGGGATTTTGTCCTCAGGAACGACACGGAGGATAAAGGCTGGTGCGAAGAATTTGTCCAGATTCACGCAGCGGAGAGTGTTGGGTAATGCTTCTTGAGAACTTACAAGGAGACCAGCATCCGCATATGGCAGCGCCGCAGAAGCCACCGGATTCGAGCAGAAGCGTGCAGCTGTGCATGAGAAGTAGCCGACAACACGAACGGATCTTGAGGATGCCTCAAGCAAGCTGGCGACGATCTGACACCAATTTTCCGCTGGCAACTGAGATCAATTCTAAGCTTCAGGTTCCACTCCGCAACGATGTCCGGACGATCGTCTTTGAAGCATGCGGTGCATGGATACGTACAGCTCATCAGCGCAACGCAGACCTTAAAGATCCCACCAATGGCTCTGAATAGGTGAAACAGAAATCGAATGCTCCATCAACCTACCCTGCCGATCAGGCCTCCGCGTTGAACGGGATGAGTCGGAAGAGGACGTCGAAGTCGTCCAAGGCCAAATCGTGGACATCTTGTGGCCATGGCCATTGGCCGCAATTTCTTAATCACGCGATAGCGCTGTTCGGACGCAGTCTACCTTGATAAATACGACTCCCTCCCTCAATACTGCCACTACAATTCTGGACAGCTACTGTCAATCTTCAAGATGTTTGAATCGCGGTCGCTCTCAGGGTCTCTCATCGATCTGGTGGCGTTCCTCGTTGACTGGCGCTCTTCCTAAAGCCATCTCTTTGACTGCAAATCTCCGCTGCAGGCCGGGTGAGAAGTGGTCAGGCTCCTCCACTGGATCGCCGCTGTGGCTTGAAGAAAGCTGTGATGAAGCAGGCGGAGTCCGTCAGGCTTCCGAAAGCAAGTGCCGTGCTTTGCCGTGTCTCGGCATCGTTGGCACCGAGGACCCGGATGCGATCGAGTATGAATGCGGACTCACACACCTCGCCATGGAAGATTTGTACACGACATTCGGCGGCGTGTCAAGCCGGTAGAGGGCTCTGTCTGATTGAGCTCGAAGCTTGTATGGCCCAGGATCACTCCTTACGCCTTGTGACAAGCGAGAGCATGAAAGACTGACACGAGGATTTGTGACCTCCAAGCAATTGCCGTGTCTTCGCGATAAAAGTCTCGACGACTGGGAAAGATCGACACGAGCTTGCTTCCAGCTCCGGCCCTTAACGGTTCTAGGAATTAGTCCTGCTTTAACTTTAACGGACACATACGGAGGCATCTGCTCTCGAACAGTCTCTAATTTGGCGTTGGTGAGGCAGAGAACATCGTACGGCGTACGTTGAAATCTATCGATGATAACATCTTCGGATCGATCAGAGTAATAAGCCAACAGTCAATTGACACCTTCGACGATGGCTGAAGGTTCCGGGCTTCTTCTACCAACACCGCCTCCGACAACATCCCAACACATGCGCCGAGACATGCCATAGGCCGACTCGCAATGTTTGACCTCGTCACCACCATCGCCGGCCAATGACCAGTGCCGCACGCACGACTGCCGAAGCTACCGATACGTCAGATCATTGCAGCCGCCGTCGGACCCTTCGTTTTCGAAGCGCATGCTGTTACAGCCCAAGCCAAGTATCATGCTGGTGGATCACGCCGTGGACTGGATTATGATGAATGCGCTGGAGATTGTCCTGCGATTCGATGACAAAGATCACAACAAGGTCCTAGTCTCTGAAGTCCTCGATTCAAGTTCCGGCAAGTGAAGGCTTTGTTCCGGCGTAGGGACGAAGAGCCACTGGCGACACAACAATTGCCCGATCCGATGGAGTCGTCGCCGGCACCGAAAGTCAAGCCAATGGCTGCCGAGCGTGCAATATGGGCTCATGGAAATGCCAACGCCGCACCGAGGCCTATCCAGCCTTCCCTTCGACCGATATCGCCTTTTCCTGATGCCATCACCGCCCACGCACATTCCAGATATACCGATCAACCACCTTGGGAGGTCAGCCTAGCAAGAAGATTGGCCGACACTTATCAGTCAAGTCACAGAGCAATCACTACGCCGAGATGCACCGGCAGGAGGCTAAGCGTGCTCTGATTGGCGCAAGCGCTCTAAAGTTCTGAGCAAAACGGGATATCCTCTTGGCTCGCAAACAGAATAAAGGAGCCACTCTCAGCAAAGCCGACAAGGACCGCCAGAAAGGAGACTTTCGCAAAGCAGGGCCGGTTTTCATCAGAAGTGACCAACCATCGAACCTAAGCCTCCTGGAACATATCACCGTCCATTGAACCTAGGCCTCCTGAAACACATCACCGCCCGCCCACCCACCGACAACGCTCCTGCGCGCTGCCGGGCAACGACGACGACACCGACATCGATACCGACGACTGAACTTTCCGGACCAGACGTTCCTCCAGCGCGGTATGTCACGTTAGGGCAACCCAGCTCAAAGGTGTTGTCAAGCTCGGACAAGAAGCATAAGTGCAAGATCTGCGACAAGCGGTTCACTCGACCGAGCTCGATGCAAAGACATACGTGTAGCCGGCGAGAAGCATAAGATCTTGACAAGTTCACATCACCACGTGGTCACTTACACAATCTCCAGCATTCGCTTGCGCCGCGGAGGACCATGCCCGCCACTCTCCGGTCATCTCCAATCTGCGAAGACATCGCAAGGTGCACAAGGTCGAGGCAACGAGTGGTTCTGAACGGACCCGGGTTCCCTTAGCGTGTAAAAGATGAACTCGAACTCGCGCACCACCAGCGCAATCGCAACAAAACAACAACGTCGAACCACTCCGCAATCATTCAACCAGTCAATCCTCGGACCAAAGGAAGTCTCTGCGTTTGTTCCATACCCGACCACCGAAACAGCAAAAGAAACTGCACGAGTCCAGACAACCGATTTCCACTTCGTTATATTACTACAAGCCCGGTTTCTTACGAAGCGGCCAAATGGGAGGTTTTACTTGATTGGTTGGAGGGGGGAAGTTTGTGAATATATATCTGTTTGTTTTGCGCGGGTCGTCCCGGAGTTTTTGTTCGACGACAAGAATCTGGTCTAGAGGACGACGATTCGCAAGTCCAGTGATGGTCAGAAGCTTGACTTTGAGTGGAGGACCGGAAAGGTCTCATGTACCCACTAAGGAACCCGTCCGCCATCATCTTCTACGATCCAGATGGGGAGGAGAGTGAGCTCATGTTGGCAAGCAACGTCAGTCGCGTGTTCGAAGATGGTGTCCAGTGGACAGTCGCGGATTTGATCGGAAAGGCAAGCAAGCGGCCAAACGCAGAGCAGATTATGCGCAAGGCGAAGGGACTCATCTGCTCATGAACGGGCTTCTTTCCTTCTGATCTCTCGGCTCTCTCACTTCGTCTTCCACCTCATCATCCCACCATCTCCTCTGTCCATCATCCGACTCCCTTCGCATCTACCGCCACCCTCCCCACCATTAACGTCAATATCGCTGCTTCGAGCGCATCGGCTGAAGCTGGAGCATGGTTACCCTCTGAACCACCGCATGCAGCACCTTGAGGCAGGGGTTACTAGACGTACAGAAGCTTGAGGCAGAAATCGCTAGAGTCGATTCGCCAGTCAGGCTAGGGAATCGAATGACACCAAGCGGGATATTACTGCGCTGTCGATCAAGTGCACAGGCTCAAAAGTGGTGGCCAGATTGAAGCCGAACAAGTCCAGCCCGAAGTCATGTCTGAAGATTCTTAGTCTACCTCGCAGTCTGCTTATCGGAAGTCTAGACTCGATGAGAAGCTAGCAAGTCTCGGGCGGAGCAGGAGGACTTCCGAGCGATGCAGGACAAGCCAGTGCAGAGTCGAAGAGGACCTCGACCATGCAACGTCACGTACTGGACAACCAATGCCCCGCTGCACCCCGTCGGCATGTCCGCTTACCACTCCCAGACCATCAGCGGCATCAGCAACAAGATCGGCTTCCCTCGCAAGGCTGCGATGAACAGTGGCGTCGGAGTGATGCTCATCATTGACAAGTTGAAGAAAAAGGCTCGGCAACTTGGGTCCGATGATTACTGACCACGTGGAGATGCAGTCCATCTCTATCGCCAACATGTGGGAAAAAGCGCTGATGTCGCTGGAGATCCCTTTGGACACTGTTCTCAGCATCACGCCGGACTTGACCATTATGAGTCGAGCCCCGTGACTGCATTGCGTCGACGACGGTGACGTGGACGAGAATTTGGTTCAACATGGACGGCCTAGGCGTGAGCTTCGCTGCGAGGTCGAACAGCTTGAGTACGTGCCTACGTACGGAACTCCTTTCATCTTCGGACTCAGGTACGAGAAGAAGAAATTGACCAAGACAGAGGAGGCGGACGCACGCAACAACTAGGAGAAGGAGACGTACGATTGCAATGCTCTCAGCTCAGCAACCAGCATTTGCCTGTCTCTTCAGGCAACCGCTGTCACCTGATCCGAGCACGGAGAGACTGAATTGCTGAGAAAGGTCTGCCGCCTTGTCCGCTGGCCACGTGGAAACTGATATCGATACCGAGATTCGAGCACGCTCGTTCTTCGGTGCTCTTCTCTTCACCGATCGCCTTTAATTCCAGTCCGGACAACGACTCCCCTTTTGCCGTTTGATCCCGACGAGGATGTCCATTTGCTCACTAAAGCTTGAGCCGGAGGGATTAGCACACTCTGGACACGGCCGCGAACCAGCTTGACGCCCAGAAGAAGAACAGGGAGAAGATGGATCAGTTCAAGCTGAAGACGCAGCAATTCCCGCACAGCACCACACTCGTGATCAAACACGGCCGACTGGCTTGCTGGAGGAACGGAAGACACACAGAGTAACGCCACGGGATATCATTCCACCGCCGGGCCTCAAGCCGGAGCAAGCGGCCATCAAAGCCGTCGTCTGGGCACAAGGAGAGGAGGAGATCTGCGGCATTGCTCCTCGCTACCATGTAACTCCTTCAAGGCTTCAAGTAAGGCATGAATTGTCGAGTCCCGGCTTGAAAATTTGCATCGTCCTCAGGAGACTTCTACGCTTGGGCACATGAGTGACGAAGCAGCTGATGCTTTCATGTGAGGGGATTCGAATGCTCCAGTCATCGTGACTAGCCATCGTTCGTTAGCCGTGATCGTTTGTCGTGCGTTCCAGGAGCGCGCTGCAGCGAGCTTATCCTTGTGGTTTCCCGCCGTTTCCATCAGCCTCGGGAATTAGGAGTTTTAACGACCAAGTCGACATCAAGCGGAGCTTAGTTGACTTCTGGAAGTACTCAAAGAAGATAGCGCCGACGATCGATCAGGCACGCCGCAAGTTGGCGAAAAAGGACGAAACCATCATACTCTCGGACGAAGGAGCGGCATTTGCGTGTTGAAGCTTAAGGACGATCTGAGACGGTGTGCATTGGGACCACACTCCTCGATTCGGGCAGGACATTGCAAGGACTGGTATGTTCCAAAGGGACGTTAGAGAGAGCATTGCTGGGAAGTCGCGGGATGCTCTAGCAGATAAGCGGCGATCGATTCTTGTGGGAGTGCATGCAAAGAGAGGGGCTCATCGTCTGACGGCCAGCCACGCTACGGACCGAAAAGGGAAGAACGGACTTGTCCACATGTCCTCGTTGTGGCAAGGATGGTGGTAGGAAGACGTAGCAAGTGGAAGGAGAGAAGACTTTGTATTCGCTGGTCCGTTCCCTTGAGATCGAGGTTGCTGTGGACCACTACTCTCAGACTGTGCCGTATCTTGTGAAGCGGAGTATCTCTCCTGTCTGTGGGAGTCCTGGCGGAACCACGCAGCCAAGCATCTTTGATGAATCCAAGTCCAGGCCTCAATACAGACCGGAGATTTGCTTAGAGCAGCAACATCCATGCAACGGATGTCGATCGATGCCGCCGACCGGTTGTCGATGAGCTTGATACCCAAGAATGGAGGCTGCTGGTATTAAGCCTCGATGCACCTCATTCAGCTTGTTGGCACGAAATCCTGTTGGTATGGCTGGCATTGGCAATTCCAATAGTTATTGGCATTGGGAATGGCACTATTGGCCGGCATTGGCAGAGGGGATCATGCCATGCCAAGCCGTGCCAACCCGTGCCAATAAGTTCACTGATGCCCCTGGCATGAGATCCCTGGCGAGTTTGCGTCTTGAGACGACCGGCCGGCATGTCTGCCCAGTCGAGGTGGACCGCTTCCTCATCTTCTCCTGGACATTCGCTAGCCTCGGCAGCCAGCACATTTCGAGACTCCTCGCGATGCGTCGGCTGCATTTTACGATCCGTAGTGCTGATGCTCGGTATCGCACCGTTCGCCTGACCAGCTGAATCTTTTTGCTTGGACCTTGACCCTTCTCGACAGCTCTTTGCAAGCAGTCTCGTCAATCACCCGCATACTGCGGCGGAGAGTTTTGGAGGGTCAGGTTCATGCGGCAATTGTATTGCTGTGAGTGTGCCTGGCGGATGTAGCAGCGGCGAGTCGGCAAGGAGAGTGGAGGAATCGATCGTACAAGAAGTGGTCTTGCACCGTCGAAACGGTGGTATGAATCTTCACGAGCTGCCGGCTGAGTCGTCGTCGGTGGCTATTGCTGCGAGGCTCAAACCCTAAGCGTAGCTCGGAGGCGAACGATGTATGGAGAAGCAGAGTCACTGCCACAGCCGGGGCGTATCGGGAGGGAGTATGGCTCATGTAGCGGAGAGAAGGCAAGTCCAGATCTTCGGTCTTTGCTCGTAATTGTGCAATTCGTTCAGTTTCCCCATCTTCTCAACTTTCACTCAACCTCCTTTCTTCCATTCATCCACATAAATACTGGCCGCGAGGAGCATAGCCCATCGATGACTGCACATCTGCATCTACATTCACATCCACATCCGCTGCCACTGTCAAAGGCTTAATCAACGTCAGTCAACATCAGCTAGGAGTCACTCATGTCATCGCAGCGTCCGTCGCCTCAACCACCACCTTCACGATTTCCCAACTCTTCAAATGACCGCGACCTCTCCTCCTCCTGCTCCTGCTTCTCCTCCTTATGCTACTGCTACTATTCCGACGTCCGCACAGCACGACGACCAACCCGAGGAGCAGCAAGGAACACCAAGGAGTGCAGCATAGTCCAGCCACATGTGATGGAACCTAGTATACTCTCGACGGCGGTGTCGGTAACACCAGGGGGTGATGTAGGCGCGGAGTCATTAATACGAAGGCGCTATGAGAATTCCCAAGTTTTGCGAACTACCGCGCCGCCACTTCCTCCAACTCCTGCTACTGCTGGCGAGTGCGGCATATCGCATCCTCATCGCCTCTGAAACCGCCATCCCCATCGCCCAACAGGTCAAAATTGCCGAGCAAACAGACCTCGCAACAAGACCTGCGGCAACGACTCGCTGCCACCAACGCGACCGTTCACTCAGTTTCCTACCCGCCGAAGACGTTGCGTTGCACCACAGCCTGGTGACTCGTCGAGTGGCATGGAATGACACTCTAAGCATACAGCGGTAATGCGTTTTCTCTGCTATCTCCGAGCGAGCGATGCGCCGAGACTTCGCGATTGAGATTGAGCACCCTCCCGAGGGTGAGTTGGACTGCTGGATGTGATGCTGGAGGGAGGATGAGTATGGAGGTTGAAGGTATTGTGCGGCGGCTTCTAAGAGTGGGTGGCTGGGAAAGCGGGTAGCCATAAAGTGACGGATTGGACTTATGGAGTTATTGGTCCGCTGCAGGTGGTGGTGATCTTGGACTCCGATCCTTGCAATGTGTTTTGCGAGTGCTGTGACTGCTGCGGGTGCTGTGACTGATGTGACTGCTTGCTGCGAGTATTGCGGGTGCTGAGACGGCTGTGACTGCTTGCGGCGACTGCGGCTATGGCTACGCTCTGCGGTTTTGGGAATGGAGATCGGAGGGACGGTATATTAGCGTTAGCCGATGTGAGTGGTAAGATGGAAAGGAAAGGGTATACATACATGCCCTGAATGTGTAGGCGATTGATCGCTTGTTCGTGTATGAGATCTCTTGGATTCTGACGGATGCAGTGGGCTTCTTCTGGCGGGACTTCTCGCTCACCCGTCCTTGCTTGCACGCTGTGTGGGTTCAAGTCTGGTATTAGTCTGGTTTGAGGATATGGCGAGGCGAGCATGGTCCGTTGATACTCATCTTTCGAGACCTGCCTCGACCGGACAGCCGACGATCCAAATCGATCCACTCGGCAACCCAGATCGATCAACTCTTTTTGCCGAATTCTCTCTCTACCAGATCTCCTGCAGATCAAGACAACCAGCACCACCACACACTCTCACCGCCACCACCGCTTGCAATCACCACCACTACCGCCGTCAGACTCGCCAGACCCTCTAGCCAGACTCGCCAGACCCTCCAGCCAGACCCGCCAGGCCCTCCACTGTCCAATCCATCTTCTCACTCAGCTCAGCTCTCTCCCTCCACGATCATTCCCCCTCCTTGCGCCGCGTCCTTTGAACCAAGCCTTCATGTCTTGCGCGACCTCACGCGGAAACTTCTCGCTTATGCCACTTATACTATGCCACTCATACCACTTCTATCCTACATCGGCAGTCCAGTCCAGTCCAGTCCAGTACTCTTAATTCCAGTCCAGTCTAGTCGAATCCAGTCCAGTGCAGTCTAGTCCTCTTCCTGTCTTTCTCCCAGATAAGCAGCCGCAGACAAGCGAATGTCGTTCGAATGTCGTTTGAAAATGTCGTTCGAATGTCGTCGAATGTCGTTCGAATATCGGTCGAAAGGAGTCGTCGAATCATCCGTCCAGTCTTCCAGCCGAGGAACATTCAGTCATCAAGTCGTCCGGCGATCCAGTCACCCAGTCATCTAGTCATTCAGTCATCCAGCAGAGATAGCCGCAACGCAACCCAACACAGCACACAACGCAACGCACCTACACTACACCTACTCGTCACCATCGCTCACCCCAACACCCGATCAACCCCACACCCTCCTCCCAACGCCCGTGTCAGCCACCACACCCTCCCCACACCCTCCCTCAACCCGTGTCATCTCGGTCGCCACAGCCAAACTCCCCATCATCTCATCATCTCATCCCATCGTCTCACATCATCATCATCTCCTTACATCTCCATCATCTCCCATCATCTCACATCATCGTCATCTCCTCCCCATCATCTCCTCATCTCCTCATCATCTCATCTCATCATCTCATCTCCTCACCTCCTCATCGCAGAAACAACCCATCCCACCACCGCCGCCGCCGCCGCCGCCGCTGTTCCTCCTAAGAAAAAACGAAATCTCTCCATCGAACCACAGAGCAAGCAAAACAGAAACTGCGGTACCTCATCCAGCCTCCATCCTTCCCGAATTCGTATCCAACCAATCGTGCGTGGGTTCATAACGTTCGCACTTTTCTGACTTTCCGCTTTCCGCTTTCCTTTCCTCGCGGGTAGGGTTCTGTGCGCTTGGGTTGGGTCGGGCTTTCCTTTACGGTTTGGTTGGCTTTGCTTTACGGTTGGGTTGGGCTTTCCTTTGCGGTTTGGGTTGGGACTTCCTTTGCGGTTGTGTTGGGCTTTCTTTTACTATTAATTGGGGTGCGGTATGGAGTACCGTTCGCAAACTTGCTGCTTGCGAGAGAGAGAGAGAGAGAGGCGTCGGAGAGGCGTAAGGTCTTTGCGAGAGGTGTCCTCGGCTCTTTGGAGAGGATGATTCTTTTTCGGAGGTAGACGATGCTTCGTGCGTAGTGCGGAAGGTGAGAAGGTGAGAAGGTGAGAAGGTGAGAAGGTGAGGGCGGCCAGGAGGACGGTAAAGAGGACGGCAAGGAGCGGACGAAAAGGAGGAGGAAGCGTGCACCGCCGAGAAGGTCAAGGCCAGCTCGGAGTTTGGAGGTCGAGGCGGTAAGTCCGCAGGCGGTCAGGGTGGTGAGTTCGCAGGAGCTGTCAATAGCAGTGAGTTGGAGACTTCGATGGCGGTGAGTTCAGAGGAGACTTCGTCGACCGGCGGGATTGGAGGAGGTGGGTTCGGCGAGGTCCGTAGGAGGGTTCGATGGCGGAGGTTCCAATAGCGGAGACATTCGAGAGCGAAAGGCCTAGCGGTGAAGGGACCGGCGAAAATGGAGGAGTAGCTTTGTTTTGTCATATGTTTCTTGTTTCTTGATGATCCGGAAAACTCGGAGGAGTGTGAAGAGGATGAAGAGGAAGTGCTGGATTTAGTGTCACGGTATGGTACGATTTCACGGTTTCACGCTTTCACGGTTTGGGTGTGCAGGATTCTGGATTGATGGAGGGTTTGGCTTCATTTGGCTTGGTGGGAGCTTGGAAGGGTTGTGTTAGTCGTTTGCATGCACGGCTACCGCTGGAGAAAGACGATGATGAGATGGAGTGTGAGGGTTGATGGTTGGCGGTTGAGGTAGAGGACTGGAGCTTTCAAGAGCGTTGCTTTGGAAGTGAAGATGCGAGGATGCAGTAGTTCAGGATTGTAGGATTGTGTAGAGGAGTCAGTCAGGGACAGGACAGGACAGGACAGGACAGGACAGCTAATGACAAGCACTCGGCGGGGTTGGATGTCGGCGGAGGATTTGAGGATTGTCATGACCCAGTCATTCATCGTTCGTCCTTGTCGGCGGTCTTGTCGCTTCGCGCTTGCAGACAGGGCATGGGATGCGGCGCGGCCATTGCGGCGGGTAATTCGTCTTCGTTTGCAGGCTCCCTCATCGAACCCGGCTGAATTTGCGAAACAAGAGACTCTTCCTACCGTCGAGCTTACCTGTGGACGCAGCATTCCCCGTCCGCCGTGTAGTGGAGAGTGCGTGCTTGCGCAACCTGGCTTCCTGCCAGACGAGCATGATGGTTTCTTTCTTGCCACCGATAGGTGCCCAGCGCCGTGGTGTGGCCATGGACGTTTCAAAAACGTGGAGACTGCACCTGGAGCCCTGGTGGGCTGTGGATCTGTCTGCATGGACGAGAATGGGTTCCCGAGGCCGAGGATCGCTTGCGAGGGGAGAGTTCATGAAGAGATCCTGTGTCCACAAGCTGAGATTGGACTGCTCGACATGGAAACTTGCTGAGACGATCGGCCCGCGGCTTGCCAGAGCCGTCTGAAAGCTACTTATGTGTCTAGGCATGCTTGCATCGCTGTAATCGCCCTTGGTCGAATCATCCGGTGAGGAAATGCGGTCAGGGGAGTTCGCATCGATCGGCGACAGCATGTCTCTGTACCGTCCGGATCACTGATGTCGTGTTCCGTTTGCTGGACCCGATGCGCTGGGTTTGAGGCACTTGCGGTCTTGGATATCTTACCTCGTATGCTTGATACGAAGTTGAAAAGCCGTATACTTTTGCGGACATGAGTTGAGATCAACGACGCAGCATTTTGGAGGCTGGAGGTGGAAGTATTGTACAATCTCAAGGACCGAAGACCAGCCTGAAAAGGTGTCAGTGATTATCCTAACCCTTTATGTTCAAGCACGATACATCATCCCAAGCATCTTATCCGTCGCCCACCGCTAGAACCCAGCTGTCCTCCTGAGGACTCCTCCAACCGAGACCACACCCCATCTCATCACAGCACTCGATCCCTCCGCTGCTCACACACACCGAAAAGACCCACTTCCCTCCTGCCACCACCTCGCCCATACGCCATCCTGCCACCACCTCACCCATACGCCACGGTGAGCGAAACCGACTCCCTCCCACCTTGCCTCGTCAACGTACTGCTCCGCGAGGAGGTGAGGTCCGGTGCGACGACCGCGTGATGAGATCTGCTCCTGTTGTTTGTTTTTGTCCCAGCTTCGGATAAAGCAGGGTGTAGGCGGAGAGAGAGAGAGAGAGGTGGAGGATGTGACTTGTGAGACTGCGAAGTCGAACATCTGCGAAGTCGAACTTCGGTCCGACGGCGGCTTGACACCCACGCGTGCGGACGACTGGTAGAGTAGCGAACCCTCTCTCTCCCCTCGACTCCTCCGACTCTGCATCTCCCTTTCCTCTCTACGTGAAATCCTTTTTCTTTTTGCCCGGACGAGACGATTTGCGGGTGAGGGAGCGTGGGTCGTAAGGGTTTTGGCTAGAAGGGATGGATGGGTTGGAGGTTCTTTTTTGTGTAAAGGTGGGAGGGGAGGAGGGTGAGAGGGTGGTGGTTGGTGGGGATGGGTGAGAGGTTTGGTGGGCTGGTGTGATATTGACCATTGAGCTGGGAGGATGTGTTCGGGAAATGTCCGCGAATGATGATGTGAGTGGATCTCAACTCCGTCCTGACCTCACCGACGAGTCGACACCCTTCTCTCCGCCATGGATACGACATCTCCCGCGCATCTCGCTGCCATAATTACTCCACGGACGACTCCACGGACGACTTTCACGGACGACTGCACCATCTCCTCTCCTGCGCCCCGAGCCGAGCGACATCATCAAGCACTTCATCACCACCAGCGAGCGACATCACCGACAGCGACGATTCGTCTTCGATCATTCCTACCGCCTAGTCCGGGCTACGAGAGAGCGAGCGAGCGAGTCAGCGCTGACCACGGAGCGCACACAACCGGAAAGGCAGGAAGTAAGAGCAGCGAACCGTGGACGTTATAAGAAACGACGGGAACGGCCTTGCCGAGTGGCCTGCATGACTGGGAGTTGATACCGCGCTACAGAAGAAGGTCAAGCAAGGAATCGCAGACAGGACATGGCGTACTCCGCTGAGGCTGAGATGCCGGTGCAGGCCTGGCTGGTGGAGGCGGAGAGGAAGGGCTCAGATGGAGACAGAATACAAGCCGGACTTGCGCCTTGCGATCTGGTACGGCATACGGCAGACTTAGACGACTTTTTGAGGCGGACAGTGAGAGCAGAAGACAAGCCGGATTCGTACCTTGCGACCCATGACCGCGGCCTCGTCGGAGGAGGAGTCGGCTTTGAGCCTTGAAGGGGGGAAGTGTCCGGCGTTGGCGCTCTTTAGCACGATACCGCCTAGCCGCGTTGCCCGTGTGAGATATTGCTAAGTCGCTAGCACATCGCCCGAGAGGTCAAAGCTGGATTTCTCAAATACCTCCCCATCAGCCGTCAGCACCCGTGCCGGCTTCTGGAGGGGAAGCGTTCCGGCCCATCTTGTACTGCAGCCCAGGCTCAAGACAAGATTATTGGAACTATAAAATCACTGCCGTTCTCGAAGCCGAGACTGCGCAGTCTACGGATTCTGGAGACATTACGCTGCGGGAGGTACTGAATAGTCGGCAAAGATGCTCCGAGGCTCGATGCGGCACATCTTCTTCCCTCCGCGCTAGCTTCAGAAGCTTCTCGACCTTACCTAACACGCCTCTCCTGCAGGCTCCGCCCGCCTGGGCTCTCGACAGGGGGGGATGCAAAGGTGGCCGGAAGGGTTCCCCACCTCTCTCCTCCGAGTTCAAAGTCCACATCCCAAGGTACCTCTCTCTCCTAACGTTCCACATCCTACCTTTTTCTCCTCCTCCCACGTCTCCGACATTCCTTTCCCCCTCTACGCATAAATGAGGTGCCCTCGCAGTCCAGTTTAGCCCAGCTTATCCTCGCACCCTACCTTAGCCCGGCCTAGCTCTGTCCAAATTATACCCGCTCGTCTCCGAAGTAACGGTGCGCCGGGCGGAGCAAGGCGGGGGACACGATGAGTACGCTTATCCCGAGGTTCAGATGGTTGTGGAGGAGCCGGTTGTAGCGTTGAGGTCGTTGCTTTCGAGAGTACTGTACCCTCCTTGTTATAACTATCCGAGAATCTCTACTAGTTTCTTTTTTTTTAGAAGACGCATCTTTTAAACCGCTATGAAATCGAGTCGGGTCTGGAGGGAGTTTGGAAGTATCGGAGGCGCCCGCCGAAGAAGTGGACGGAGCAGTCGCAGCCATATGTCGGTGCTTGGTCTTGCTCGACTTGGAAGCCCGGTTGCGCCGCGGGAGTCGAGTCTTGCGATCTCTCCGCTGCTTCAAGCTGATACATTCTTGTTGAGGGGATGGCCGTGCTTACGCTTCAGTTGGTGCGCTTGGAGGAGAGATGTCGCGACGTGGGTGAGTTGACGACGGGGGCGGGTGGCTTGGCGGCATGTTGACGATATGGAGGGAGTTGGGTGAGGTGGATCGAGAGGAAGCGTGAGAGGACGTGACGTCAAGGTCTCTCCGACCGAGGACATTGCAGCCTCAGGCGACAAGAAGTTTGCCTTTCAATTTCTTTGGTGGGGGTCACGTTCCCGTCTTCTCACTGCAGCTCCTCCCTCTCCATCGTTTGCACCGCCAATGCATCCATCCATCCAACCGTTTGCACACCCAATGCATATGCAAAGTACAATCCGCAGAGGTAAGTCAATGACAAAGAAATCGAGGCCAAGTACTCCACATCCATTCATCCATTCATCCATTCTCCTCATTCCTTTCTTTTGTTCACAGCACAACGTCCGCATTGGGCGCCGCATTGAAGTCTTCGGACTCGACCGACCCATCCATTTGATCATGTCTACCACCACCAGCAGTTCTCCCACCTCCTCATCCTCATGGACAACAATGGACGACAGTGACAGCGATGCGACCGATGCGACCTATTCTCCTTCCGAAAGCTCGAGCACATCGTCCACCTTCGAAACGCCAGCTTGGCAGATCCGGTCCCTCGTCTCCGAAGTCGAATGTCTGAAGAGGGATGAGTACAGGTTCTCCCGACTGCCCACGAGGCCGCAGCGACGAACGCAACACCGACGAGGTTGGAGTCCTGGCAGCACGCTGGACTGGGTGCTGCTCCTCGCTCTCCTCTCTCTCATCCTCTTCTCAAGCTGTGTGGGAATCCCTTGCCTTCTACAGCAGCACCGTCGGAAGGAGATCCCTCTCCCCGACTTCAGCCCCACCGTCCGACCGAGCGACGTCTTCGCAATGAGCAAAATCGCCTTTCAATTGCCTTCGAGATGGATGGAGTGGGTGGCTCTACCACCTCTTGGGATGAGCAGGCTGAAAGACGGAGAAGAAGGAGCGCGATATCACCTTTCCGTACTGCAGCTGTACAACGAAGGATGGAGTCGTCGGGAAAATATCCGAGCACAAAACAGGAAGTCGTGGACCAGAGGGACGAAAGAGGTCGGCGGGTGGCTTGAGAAGATGGAGGGATGCAGCTCGTTCCTGACGGCGGAGGATACGCACGGCTTTGGGATGCCGCGAGAAGTCGTCCAAGTCGCGGGTTCGGATATTGAGGCATCCTGCCAGGCGCTGCTCCATGACGCCGATGGTGTGAAGAAGTTGTCGAGCTTGGTGGACGACATGCTCGACCACCTCCGATTCGAGCTTGCGGTCCTCGACATTCTCTATCTCCCAACTCTCGCAAATCTCAGCGCTCATGCGGAATCCCAAATGCGGACCCTCAACGAGGAAGTCTACTCCATCGCCGTCGAAGCCAGCGAGCGTAGCGAGGGTAGACATCGGGGGGATGGGCCCTCGCGGGGGGGTGGGGGTGGGAGTGGGAGCTCGGGAATCCACCACCTCCTCTCCGATCGCGACAAGTCCGCCATCGCTGGAGCTAGACGGGAATACGGGTTGCTCAGTTTTCTCGCTCTCACATCCCACGCTTTACCGCCCGGGATGAGGAAAAGGAAAGATGGGATACGAGCTTTAAGGGCGAGGATCGAGGGAGTTCAGGCGAGGATTGAGGGGTTTGGGAATGGATCTTGCACCACTCCTCTTTGTGTGACGGGCCTGGTGAGGGAGGTTTGGCAGAGGATTCCCGGGGTGAGGGAGTGGGATGGGGTTTTGAGGGAGAGGTTTTTGTCTGCTTCTGTCATCCGGAGGGTCGCAGCCGAATGGATGGACAGCCATACCCTGCAGCAGCAGCAGCAGCACGGCGGTGACGATGCGCTCCCAAAGACTGCAAAATCACGACTCCACTTGGGGGGTGGGGGTGGGAGGGCATGGCGTGGTGGTATGGGTGGGGGTAAGGGGATGGAACGGGATCTCTACAGCAGGATATGGCTAGATCCGACAAGAGGTGCTGCGAGCTGGCATTGGGAAGGGAGTGGGTCTTGTCCTAACTGGGATCCCGGATGCACGGCGTGGGGTGGGGAGCTGGAGGAGAAGTTGTTGTATACCGACCTGAGGGACTTGAGGAACGAGGGGCAGGAGAACGAGGGGCAGAGGAAAGAGGGGAAAGGTCCGCCCGAGGGAAATTCCGGGGACTTTTTCGGTTTGCTAGGCAAAGGAGAAACATGGGAAGATTATCGATATCGGATGATGCCGAGGAAGGATGGGGCGGATTTGAGGGGGTGTTGGCCGGGGGGGTATGGGGAGGGGAATTTGTGTGGATAGACGAGAGATTGGGCGAATTTGGGGGGTATTCTGAGCGTCGCGGGTTGGATGAAGGGTTTGGACGAAGGGCTTGGACGAAGGGCTTGGACGAAGGGCTTGGGTTGCAGTGTATGAGATTTTTCTTTTGCCAAATGCTTGCGTGTGGAAAAATGGAAAGAATATTCATCGCACGCTGAATGGAATAGGGGTGTTTGAATGTCCCGTTTGCCACACACCCACGCACTTGCTTTCCCTCTCCAACTAACATTGTTTTCATTCACACAAAGACTCCCGGGGACCCCGTCCGTGGGAGACGATCTGAGTGACTGACGATTTGCCACTTGCTCTCTCTCCTACTTGAGCAAACTTACCGATCAAACATTTCCCGAGCATACAAGCACGCCCCACTGACACGATTTTACCGGACCCTCCGAGAGCATCATCCAGGCCTCACTGAGCACTACTCGGACGAGGCAAGGTGGCAAGATCTGACCAGCCCAATATCCGAAAGCCTACGCTCGTCGACATCCAGTTCCGAATGGTCAAATTCTTCGAGAGGATCATGTACCAGACCTCCAGCCAGGCGAAGCAGGATCTTTCTGCACGAGGAACACTCTGCAAGGTGGTAAATCGGGGACGCCAGGCCGATGCGAATGAGAGGAAAGCCTACGCTCTACTTCGAAGGAGGTCGATTGTTCCAGAGTATCATGTGTCAATACATCCAGCCAGGCGAAGCAGGATCTTCCGCACGAGGAACACTCCGTGAGTTGGTAAATATCTCCCCAGCTCAAAATCCGAATTCGCGTACAGCCAAGGTTCAATTTTCATCTAGTTTCTAAGTCGTCGGTTCTGCCAGGGGATTATGTACCAGCCTCCAGCCAGGCGAAGCAGGATTTCGAGCCAGGCGAAGCAGGATGCCTTCTGCACGGGGAATACGGATACGCATTGAGGTGATGGAGGAGGTTGGTGATGAGGTAATGGCGATGGTGATGAGGTGCTGGTGATGTGGTAGTGGTGAGCAGATCTGCCGCGAGGTGTAGAGGTGTAACGGCGAGAGTGATGTGGTGGTTTCTTAGCTGGAACACCGTTCTCGCGTTCCGAGTTCCATATCAAAACATCCACTTCCGAGTCGTCAATTCTTCCGAGTCGTCAATTCTTCCAAGTCGTCAATTCTTCCAGAGGATCAATGTTCCAGCAACTATCAACACCGCTAGCCAGGCCAGCTAGGCTAAACAGCCGGAATACGGATACGATTGAGATGGTGGTGATGTGGTGCTGGTGAGCAGATCTGCTGCGAGCGTGCGTGCTGCTGCGAGGTTGGTGGTGAGGTTTAGCTGAAATACCTCGATCGCGGCCTGATTTCCAGATCAACAAGTATACCGACTGGAAGCGTGATATCAATCTCCTGCTCCAGGCTTCAGCGGGGGTTGATTTCTTCGGACATGGATACGAGGGATAAGGAGGACACGGACACGAGTCGTAAGTGATAAGGAGGTGTATCAGCAGGCCCGCTTGATGCGAAAATTCGGATAGGTGCCAAGGTGGATGGTATAGCTGGACCTCACTGCGAGCTGGATCATTACTGCGAGCGGGAGAAAGGGGGAGGATGGAGGTGGTCCTTTGTACAAGCACCTGCAAAATCGATATCGATCTTTCCAGCTGGGAGCAGCAGGATCTTCCCTTTCCTTCTCCGGAGACGGGCGCGGATACGGATACGCTTAATGTTGGAGGGAGGGGATAAGGAGGCTGCCTGCCGCTTCTCTTCTCGCAACGATTTCGCCGGGGCCTGAGGGTTGAAGATGTGGAGATTAGAGATGTTTGGTATCGCGGACTGTTCACTGCTGCTGCTAGTACTAACTGGATACTTGGTCCGCGGAGGTTAGTGAGGCTAAAGAGACTGGAGAGGCTGGAGAGGCTTCAGAGACGGGAGAGGCTGGGAAGGAAAGCCGGCGTAGAAATGGGAGGCGGAAAGGGGTCTGTTGTTGATGCGTCGAGAAGAGCGATGCTGCTTTTTGAGCCGATGGAGTGGATAGTCTTGTCGTTCGCCGCTGTCTGCATGGGCCAATCGGCGTCTGCGAAGAGGGTAGCAGGGACAATGGACTCACACTTCCATATGAGCCGCGCGAGAATGCGTGATCTGCCAGGAGATGGACGACAAAGGGGGACAGGATTGGAAGCGGAACTGGATCAAAGCGAAGAGATCTTGCTTGTCGGGTGCTGAGTTCATGCGAGATGTGGTTTTTCGGACAAGGCTGAGGTGAGGTGAGCGGAGACTGGGCCTACGAGATGCGTCGAATGGTCTTGGAAATCGAGGTGAGACATTTATGCCATGCCATGCCACGCTGCTGGTGCAGTGGCTGGATTGGTCTCCTTGATGGTGAAGCATGAGTTGGTTTTGAGCATGGTTCAGAGCGGTGGTAGGAGATAACGAGACGCTAGACTTGAGGCTTCGAACGAACGAAGTTGTCCGCCATTGACCCGTAGCTGCGCGACATACCTCTTCTCCGTGGCCGATCGTCCTCAGCTTTTGAGACTCGCGCCTTCAGGTTTAGCTACGACCTTCAACTTATCATCCACCCGCGATCCTCCCATCCGGGATAGATACTATCCCACGGATTCAACTGGGCCGTCTCCTTCAACTCCCTTACCGTAGCGAACCTCCCTTGGCATCATACAAGACTCAGCCGCCGGATGCTTCAACCATTCGTCTTGGGTGGGTTTGAGGTTGTTGCACGAGGGAAGACGTGCTGGACCGGAACCCGAGTCGTGGGCTCGTGGCAAATGGATCGTCTCCGTTCGTTTGGACGCTGGATGGCGGGGTTTGGAGGACGAGGTGGGTGGGTGGATGCCTTGACGACATTGCGATACTCTCCCGTTGGCGGCTCCTCTGGTCCTAGTATCGTCGTCTGGCGCGGCTGGAAGGCTCGAGGATAAGGGAGAGAAATCCGTTGGTGTATTCTTAAAGAAATACCGTTGCCAGGCGAAGGGAGGTCGATGGAGTTTTGCGAGACGCAGCAGAAGCGTGCGTGATTCATCGAGAGCGAGGTTGGGGATTGGGCAGGAGCAGGAATGGAGACGAGGATGTGCGGAGGAGAATGAATCGCGAGTCGGAAAATCCATTTTTCGTTCGTTGGTGGGTTAATCATGCTGGACGCTTAGTTTGAATGAGGGGAGAACGGAGTCGAGCTCGAGATTTCAGGGGTGCGGTCACTTCAGTTGTGAAGGGAACAGGACGAAAGGGCAGAGAAGAGCTCACTCCATGCCAGATCCTCCAGCTTCCTTTCAACTTGCCAATCAACTCGCTGCTCGTCTCACAATGATACCCATCCATCCGCGCGGATGTCTTCAATGACAGTGTGCGTACTCGTCCTGGAGACAGTCCGGCATTGCGCATCATGAACTGAGTCGGTCGAGTACCAGGACTACCAGATACAAGTTGCACTGGGCAGCGAGGCAGCGAGCACGCCGTTTTCACGGGAAAGCGACACAGTACTCCGTTTGAGCAAGGTTGTCGACGTTCCAAAGGTGGGCGGTCGGTCATGCCCAGTCTCCAGATCTCAGCGTAAATTCATCGAAGCAATGTGGATCGGAAGCTGCACCATCTCAAATTGTCCTTGAGTCTCATATGATACTTGCTCTGGTAAGAGGACTGTATTTGGCACAGATCGTGGAGTGTGCTCACACGTGGTTTCAAAGGGGTGATGCAATATGATTCGAGGCCCGAGGGTGATTGAAGTGCGCTGCGGTCTAATCCAGTCAAGGGCTGCGGCGGAACTCAGCTATGGGATATCTCCGGGCTTGCACCTGCTGCCTCGCTGGAAGCATAGCTGTTATCCGACCTCAGCGATAGCTTTGTGATCTTCCTTTGGACTTCCGCCGGCGATTGGGATCGGGAATCTTCACTGGATGGACAGCCTGTACCATGGGTTTACCTTACCTCCAATCCCAGGTTGAGCTGAGCTTTCGAAGATGAGTGAGGCAATGTGTTCTTGTTGGTGCGGATACGGAGTTGCCGTTGTGGACGGCGCATCGTACTGCATAACTTCCGTTGCTGCTCACGACGATGAGCGAGGCGCTTCGGGAATGGGGGAGGGAACTTGTTGCGAGGGCCAGAAAACGAGGTCAGCTGCGGAGAGAGAAGGAAATGGCCCAAGATTCCCGGCAAATACGATTCGCTAGCAGGGACTGTCCCAACAGCGCTCAAAGAGCAAGGCAACGAGGTGCCGAGATAGAGGACTGAGAGTGGGAGTGGATAGAGCCCGCGAATGCAACGGAACGGGTCAAGCAACGATTCGACACCGAAAAGCGGCGGCTCAGCAGCAGCTTCGTCTGGATCGCACAGCAGAGAGGACGACCCAGGAAAGTCAGGCTAAAGAAAAGCCGGCCATATCAGCAACGACGTCAAAGGCCGAGTCGGAAACTTCGATGTCATCGATGACGAGCCAGAATTGTGACAGCACGACCTATGAGGGGCGTGGATGAGGAGAGTTGCGGAGGGAGTATGGATGGACGCCGACGGAATCGGCAGATCGGATTCGGAGTGCAGAGACTGCAGGAGACTTGGGCGCAGGTACTCTTGAAGTCTGTAGTTCTCGCGGATTGAGATTTCGTCTCGCGTTGCTGGCATCGGATACTGTGCAGGTATCTTGAGCGGCCACTTCGATCGTGAAAGTACATCTCACTTTTGAGGGATTGTTCGGTGGAAATGGCCACATAGCTGTACAATACTGCGCCCTATCACCTTGAGCTGCTACTCCATCTTGTACAACTCTCCAGCGATGTAATTCCACCACCTTGTCATCACCTGCAGCAAGAGTCCGAACTGCCGTTCGTAGGGTCTCTGCCATCGGCGGATGAATTACGAATCATCCTACTTGTGTGCACGCTCGGTCGACGTCGATTTCTTCTCACACACGGCCGCGAGCTTCTTCTCGAAGGTTGTGGGTTGTGACCGAGCAAGTCGTTTTTCAAAGGCCTCCTTGGGCTTGTCTTGAAGCACCACGGCGACATCACCTCTCCCACTCGGATCGACATTCTCATCTCCTTCATCGTATGACTCGGCGACCGGCTTCTTGGCCATGGGCTGCACGTATGGATCGAGTTGATGGCGTTTGACACTTTGGTGGGATGAAGACCCTGCTTGCTATGGCCGTGGTCGTCTCTCACAGGCGGCTCTTGCTTCCGGCTGTAGCGAGGGTGTGGAAAGGCGAATTGATGGCGTTGGGCACGTTGGCGAGAGGAAGACCCTGGTCGCTTGGCGGTGGTCGTTGATATGTGCAACTGTTGCTTCCGGCTGTAGCGAGAGTGTGGAAGGGCGAATCGGTGGCGTTTGCCACGTTGGCGAGAGCAAGTCTCTGCTCGCTGTGGCAATGGTCGTAATGTACGTATGTGGTCCAATGAGTAGAGGAGATGACTCCGGAGAATGAAATGTATTGTCCTCCCTCAGTGGCCATAATGGCAACCACGGCGTGACTGACGAAGAAAATGTTCGTCAGTCCGTGGCGACGCTGTTCGAGTACGTTGACTGGTGTTGGAGAGCCCATTTTTGCTGATGATTGATTAGGTTTGTCCTTCGACTGGTTCATTGCGGATGCCAGACTCACGTAATCTGCTGGCTTGTTCGCAGCCAGCTCGAGTTGGAGCACGAGATTTCTTCGGATCGGTGTCTTCACCGTTGCTTGGCTTTGACAGACCCAACCCTGTTCTACATCCGGAAAATAGAGGCATCTACTGGTATTTGGCTGCTTGCCAAATCCTTTTGGCCGGTCGATGGGATGCCATCCCATTCCCCGAGTCGTCATCCTCGTCAACAGCAAGCTCTGTTTGTAATGTCGACTGGCCAGTGTACATGTGAGCCATGTTCTCGGAGAAGTGAAAAATGTGTGGTTCGTGGCTGCAGGCTGGTGAGCGGTGTCGCTCGGATGCTCTTGAAGATGCTGCTCAGCTGGCAAGAAGTGGAACTGTAAGCAGCTTCGTCGCAGCGGAGTATTCCCAGTGAAGGCGTGGTTGTTGTTGTTTCCAATGTTTCTTTCAATCCCAAGCCCCGTCAGGCTTCATTAACCCCGAGGATGAATGAAATGTTGAAGCATCGACAGTAGCGCGAGAGCGGCGAAAGTGCAGGCGCTTGTTAAAAACTGCCGAGACCGTCTGTTCTTGTCGCGATTGGCGTCAGCACGAGATCTTGCCGTGGTAGGGATGTGAGGTCATGTTCAAAAGTAGGAAGCTGCTGGTGACTTGGTCGCTGGGAAAGCAGTCTGAAGACCATTCCCCACGGTGCTCTGAACGGTGCATTGTGACCAGTTGTCGAACATTGTAGGGTGATACGTTCTTGCTGATGGGTTACGTGCGTTTGTGCGTGCTGAGAAGCGGTGGCAATGACCATTCGTGGAACGGCGGCAGAAGCATGTCGCCGGCGTCTCGCGGTCAGTGTGTGAAGTCGGCGCTCTGTCGCAACATCGTGTCCATAGTCTGCTCTTGATGCTTGTATTCGCTGCTCTTGCACCAGCTCCAACCGCTCAATTGCTGCCTATCGATCAGTTGATTCTTTCGTGCAATCGGTCATGTCGGACTCTGTCTGCGTGTCTCTGGTAGATCAATGGGCGGACAAGATCTGCCGAAGTTGTGGTAGGCGGCGGCTGCATTCAAGAGGTGATGGATCCTATGCGAGGTGTGGATGCCATGCGCGGTGATGATGCCATGCGAAGTGCGGAGGCCATGCGATGTGCGGACGCCGTGTGGTCTCGACGGAGCGGTTGAGGACGTTGATCGCCTTTTTGTCAGACAAGACGACGGGAAGCAGGACGCTCCAAGCTCTTTCTTGCGATACTGGCTTCATTCGTGGCAATCATTTATGGCAACCGCTTCATGATGCACTTTCCATGATGCACTTTCTCTCGAACTTCATTTTCGGCTCCCCGGCTGGCTTGGTCTCGGTCGACACTGCTCCCCGTTTCGAAGCGTCCTCGAGGACTTCTTCTCATTGCTTCGCCTGCTAAACGGTGTATTTCGTTGGCGATGATGTCCTTGACGAAAGACTGCAGTTAAGGTTCGAAAAATGGTCCAGACTCCAGCCGCGAGCTTGCTCAGAGCTAGGCTTGAAAAGGGAAGTGCAGCGCCACGTGGCTGCCCGCCCGCTTGCAAGGATATACGGGTACATCCACTAGTCCCGCCTGCGCCCACCTTCTTCGCCGATTTTGTTTCTTCTTCTCCCTTGACAACCACCTTCGCTGCATTTTCCTTCCCACTTCATCGCATTTGTCGCCATGGTCAAACGACGCGCATTAAATAGCTGCGGTGAGGTCGCTCCCCAGAAGCGCTCACACACTGGTCTTCGAGCTAAAGCTCAAGCAGAGCAGCAAAACCTGGCGTCGAGTAATGCCACAGTCGAGCCCACTACAATTACCGACAGTATTGCGCACAGAATCTGGCTCAGTGGTACTAGTACCGGCAGGCTTTTCAAGGATTATTGCAGGTCTGGCCGTCTCTTCTCACCTCCATTCGCCGCAGCTTGAAAGAACAACTTGCGTCCGCAGATAACATTTCGGCCAGTCTCCGGCTGTTTAACACTACCGAGCTTCTCGAGACTTTGCTCCTCTAGATTTCTGTGTTTGACGACCTTGCGAGAGACGCCTCACACACAATTCCAGCACATTTGTCGGTCACAACGGGAGCATTAGTCGGATCATTGCCTGCACCACAGATTTCAAGCCTCCTTACCTGCACTTCCGTATCATTCTTTATCTCGGACACGAACCCCACCTTCACGATCACGGCTATATCATCTTCAACATGGCCGACGCTACTAACAACCATGCTCAGGTGAGCCACGATCCTCATTCCAAGCCGCTCAGGAACCGGAAGGATAACGCCCGGCCAATCGGCAAGACCAAAACAAGTCAAGACGGTCCGCATGGCAGGAGATTGGGCGCCGACGTCGTATGCGAGTACGATGGTCTGCTTCAAGATCAGCTCGACTACAAACAACTCCCATCCGGCCCGGCCCAATCCTTTCAATTTCCAGCCTGTCGAAACCGCCTTGCATGCAGACGAGCGGACTCTACTTTACCAGACTCGAAGCCTTCGTCCGCAGCATCTAACACGATTTTTTGCCACCAGTTGAGAAGGTGCTTGTTGCCGGCCATCCCATCAGGTCAATGAAGTCCTCCTAGCTTCACTCGGTCGGCCACACCACGCGATGAGTGGAGTCTGCGGACATCGGGCCACGGACTGTCGCATGATCAAGGAGAGATGTATGAAATTGCGTGTACCTGGTGAAGGACGGATTTCCGGACCGTGCGACCTTCTGGCCGATACCGCGGTCGACTACAGGACCTACCTTGCTCCTTACGAAGCCGTTGCGGACGACGTGATCGAGCATCTCTGAGCAAATCCTCCACAATTCTCTTGTTTGTTGCCTCCACCACAAGAGCGACTCCCATGAGCCATTCATCACCATCGGCACAACACTCGGAACATCACATCGATTCCCCTCTTCGTCCTGGCCCGTCCTGACGAGCTTCGACTTTGGGACGTTGCGCTTTCCCACTCGGACGGACCACCTTGTACGCTGCATCTCCACCACGCTGCGCTGGCCTCAAAACACCGCCGGACTATCCTTGAACGGCTCCGGCTCCTCGCCGCATTGTCGCGGTCTCCACCATCGTCCATCGACAGCCGCATCCCGCCCTATCCATTCAACAACGCGGAAGAGTAGCCGACTGGGGTAAAGATGGACCGTGTCGCCATGCAATCCCAAAACCCCGGATCGCTGCTAGTCTTGCTCGTGGAAGCAAATGACCTCGACCGAGCCGTCGGGCACTTTCCCTACATCCGCTGAGGAGGCCCATGACTGCCGACATTTGTCCCACAACTACTGGTGTCCGTCCTACTGCGGCTGTGAAACCTTACACTTCATCCAACAAAGCGAACAACCGCTCGAGAAATCCGACCGAGCACAACCCACAACGCCTTACAGGCTCCCAAGACGAAAGCCGCCCGACCCAGCACGCCTTACAGCATCACCGAAGGTGCCGGAAAGCTGGTTCGAGGACCCAATATTGGAAGTTACTCTGGTAGATCTCAAGCCTATCTTACTGGGTCGACACGCACGCATTACCATCTTCGCATAGTGTTGGAGACCTCATGTCACCAAGCTGATGACCAGCCGCCTTCGCATGCTTTTGGGCTGGATGACTACCATCGAGACGGAGCTGTCAGTCACATGTGAAGACAATCGCATCGACTGAGCAAAGCTGCTCTTCAGATACCTCTCCTCGGGTATCTTGGCCATCGATGTTCACAGACAGGACCTCGAATCCTCCATTGGTCCAGCGTTACGAAGCCTCTGCGATCTCGTGTATCTCTGCAGATGTGAATACTCAGCTCCCAGACGACGATGGTACCTCGAACCGTCAACTCATGGCGCCAATCTTTCCTTATTGGCTTCATCTGCCGAACTACAGTTACTTCGAGAACATGATGCCAATGTACTCGGGCTCAGGCTGACGATACAGCATCCGTTAAGCTCGGATCACCATCGTAGCGGATCACCATCGTATGTCTACACCCTGGTGACCCGAGGATGCCATTTCACAGAAAGAAGCTAGCCTATGAGCCGTGATCGACGTAAACGTGCCAGATGACTTCGAGGAACTTCAAACCGGCAAGACGAGAAAGGCGTACTCGCCGGGACTTGAAACTTCGTGGAAAGTGCGTCTTTTTCAACGGCGCTGTGTTTTGGAATATCGCGCCATGGCCACAACAACATATTCCTTCTCGGCCAAACGTTCCAGGACGTCTTCTGTTTCGGACGAGCCACCCACGCGGTTGACTCCAGAGAGTCGGGCATGGTCGTCTCAACTTCGAATCGATCACATTCGTCGATTGTTGGTCCTGTTGGTGGTTGCCAGTTGATCAGAGCCTTGAGAAATCTTCTCGACCTGCCGAGAACTTCGAATGTGCTTTGGGCGCTACTCTGTGCTACAGTCCAAGGAGTCAGCCGGATTGGCCCAACCAGCTGGTTCACGGTCGACCCACGTCACCCACTTTCCATCCAACCTCCGCATGGGGCTTTCATCCGCACTCTGGGCCACGACCGAATTTACCATGAACACTCCGGCAACTCCAGCCATCGCTAAGGGCGTGTTGCTGCCGTGCGATGCTCCTGGTGTTTGAAGCGGAACACGGACTTACTACTGATGACGGTCGAGCATGATGGTTGAGCAACACGGTTGAGCAGCAGTGAGTTCAAGTACCTTGAGGTTCTGATCTTCAAGCAGGTACCAGTCCTCGCCATCTTCCTGCCAGTTCAAGTCTAAGAAATGGAGATAGAGCATATATGCTGGCACGATCGAGTTCAGCGCCTACACTCAACTCCGCATGATGTGAGTGAGAGTCTCACTGCTCAAAGCGAGTGGTGCAATACCGAAATTCCATCTCCAGGTGTCAGACCGACCAGCCGGAACCGCAAGTAGCACGGCGAGTGCAGCCTTCGCACTTATAGATCGAATTCGCAGCAAATTGATCATCAGCGTGGACCCGCTACCTGCTCATCCTGCTTGATGTATGGGGTCCCGACCCACGACATTCCTGCTAAGTATATCGGATCTCTCGTCCTCGACACTGCATATGGCTCGCAGCGCACATGACGCAGGGCACTGCCAGCTCTACAGAACTCACAGTCCTCAGCAGTCTTCCAACAGTTGTTTGCATTCTCTGGGAAGGACCGATCTAGATCCGGAACGCCTTCGAAATCAGGCACAGCGAAGAGAACCATTCCAGCATTCGTGGAACCAGTCTCAACATATCGTTCGCCAGCCGGGGATTGACATCATCACTCGAACGTGCTCATCTAGCGTACTGTTTCTACAAATCTCAACCACCCCTTGTCCTCCCCGTCCGAGCACCAACCGCATGATCGATGACCCAAGGATGAGACGCCTGAAAGGAACCAGAGACGAGCCTTTGCCGGCCTCTCTTGCGACGATGGTGTTCCCATCATCGCGATCAGCTGTCACTGAATGCTTTCGACTTGATCGCACACTCCAGCAAAGATTTGCGACTATGCGCGGGTGAGGTAAACTGGCAATTCTGCCGGATCGACGGATCGAGCGGCTGCAGCCTCCGCATATTCCGTATGGAGCAAGCGACCGACCATGCTGGACGGGACAGCGCCCTCATTGGCGGTAGCGGACTCCTGCTTATCGCTCATGAGGTCTTATTCCTGTGCAGCGCGAGTCTGGACATCGTCGATGATCACGGAGGTTACGAAGTCACCCTCCCTGCTAGCACCGACATCACCGGACAGACATCACCGGACAGCGCCCTCGTCAGCTCCTGCTTGTCGTTCCTGAGGCCTCACTCCTGCGTTGTGGGGACCCGAAGATTTTTGAGGGTGATTGAGTTTCCCGAAGTCATCCTCCCAGCTATCAACGACACCGGCAGAGATTGAAGTGAGGCCGCTAACTCTCACTACTCTCCGTCGCTCCCTCTCCGTCTGGATGGAGGCTCCGAAGCCGTCTGCCCAGCCATCACCGACATCGACGGCGATTGGAACAAGGTCGCTTTTCCGATTGTCATGCTGACTCTTACTGCTCTCATTGGCTCCCTCTCCGCCTGGTTCCGCCGTAATGGCCGTGTGGGTGAAGAAAACCGGAAAGTCGATACAGCTGAAAGAAAAGTCACGAATCTAGACTATGCTACTTAGGCGTCAGACGAGGAAAGAGTATCCTTTTCGGTGAGATGTACACGTTCTCGCAGTAGAGCTTGCTGATCTGATTCTTCCTGCAGCCGCCGCTGATCAAACCACACTTTCGACGGGAAGCATCACGAAACCGCGAACAAGCAAACTACACCAGCTCTCCAACAGCCAACCGCGAGCAAAGAAGGCACAACATGTATGTCAAACGAGCCTCGGCCATGCAAATGCTCAAGAAGCGTCGAACCCAGACGAGAAGCCTCAAGAAACTTACATACAGAAGATCTCAATTGCCATACAACGAGGATCCTCAACACAAGAGTCTCGGCCACCGGAGACCTTGTCTACTCAATGTCTTGCATGCGATGGAGTCATCGACGACATCTCATCCACCACGTGAAGCCTTGGCGTCGACGACATTGGCAAGACACTCATTATCGAAACATCAAGCCAGATCCGTCTACGTAGTCAAGCTTTTGGTTTCAGCTAGGACATTTTGAGATTTACATGGCCTTCATTCGTCAGGCACTGGTGAACATGTATGGAATGGTAGCATTTGGAGTTTCATCACTCGGCTGCCTGCATTCTGCGGAGATTTCCGGAAATCCTGATGAAGCAAACGAAGTCGACGATGATGCCGACGTGGATTACCAAGGTAAGCACTACCTCTATCTCCATCTGTCCTCTTCTTGTTCTCCTCCTCTATCAAAGCAAGCACACGAGCAAGACCCTCCATCCTTACGCAGACGTTGAAGTAGACGGAATCGATGGATTCCCTTCTCCCTCCATTCATGTCGGTACCCGGCGGGACCACTCCTTGGAGAGGGGATTCACCCTGAAGTTGGCACCATCTCTGATGTTGGCAACACCTTTGAAGTTGGCGATACCGCTGAAGTCGGCGATACCGCTGTATACCACGATGAGACTGAGGTCAGCGACACACCTTTTGGGCATCTGCATGCTCTCTCAGGCCTGACTTTGCGATGAACTCCTCCATTCTCCTTCCGAGAAATCAAGGTCGGCTCTTTGCCTATCTCAACACCCCAAGCGACTACCACCAGGCAACTACCACCAGGCAATTATACTCCACAGCCAGCCATGGACGTCGAAGACCAAGACTCAAAACCTGAAGACCAAGATCCCTACGACTGGCATGATCTCCTCGAATCGCGCGTACACACCCTCTTCAAGATCCGCCCAGGCCCTCCAGTCACACTGACTCCGACCCACCTCGCCCTCACCCACCTCCTCCACCGCCACCGTGCCCGCTGTACCAGCTGCCTCGGCAGCCGCCAACACTACCAATCTCGCCCGCCCTTCTTCCAAGCCGTCGACGCCATGGCCAAGCTGACCCTCACCCGTCTCGGCGTCATGTCTCAATCCCGCCTCCTCAAATACCTCGACGTCATCGCCCGCGACTGGATGTGCCGACGCTGCTGCCGTTCCAAGACGGTACACACCGAAAAGCGCCGAATTGCATTGACCTGGGTCCGCGAACTACGCCGTGTGGTCGCCATGCTGACCCGCATCATCAACCTGCACGATGAAACTGCTCATCCTGAACATCCTGCCATCGACCTCACCCGCACGCCGCCGCCGCGATCTCACGACAAAGCGACCACCTGCGTCATCTGCACGGACGCTATTCCCACACCCGCCGAAGAGAAGACCTGCTTCCAATGCAACAATGTCATCCACCAGTCGTGCTTTGATCAGTACTGGCGGTCTGAAGATCTGCATCAGTTGCCTACGCTTGACAGTAAGACGGAGAAGGATGTTCTTCATCTGCCGTGTGTGTTCTGTCGATGTATTGTGCTTTCAGTTTCGAGGAGTGAGGAGGGGAGGAAGGCTTGGGAGGAGAGGAAGAGGGAGACGGAGAGGCTGGATGAGGAGTTTGCGAGGAGGTTGCAGCGGGAGGAGGAGCAGAGGAGGCGGCGTGGGAATGGAGGCGAGGAGGGAGTGGATAAGGAGAATGCGGAGCCGGAGGTGGGATCAGGAGAGGCGGGTGGGTGGTGGGATCAGGAGTAGGGCTGGGTTTTGGAGGGTCCAGTGGGAGGAAGGAGATGTCATGAGGCTTTTAATGGTGGCTTTAGCACGAATTCATGATGCACGTTTGAATGAACGATACGACCACTCTACACCTTCCTGTCGTCTCGTCTGAACAAGAAACGTAATAGTGGGAAGGTGATGATTGATGGACTTGATGGAAAGTGGCGGATATTTGATTGATCATTGCATCAATTGTGTCAACGAAAGTTGAAGGAAGCATCTACGGAGCACTCTTGGATGCTTTCATGCGAGAGTTGTTGCAGCAATTCCACCACCAGAGGACTGCCGCCTCAGAAACGAGCCATTCGAATCGCAACGTGCTCTTCTATCGATCTGTCTCTTCCGAAAATCGAATTTGTCAATCAGCATCGTTGTCGCCAGAGTCCCATGATGCGGAAGTGGTCCGCCTTACATAAGCAGCCGGAGAGCCCCAGCTTCCATCCCAGCCAAACTCAGTCCAAGAACGCAACCAACCTCACGTTGTGTACATACAACAAACACCATCAACACAGATGCCATGGCGTTTCAATACATGGTCCCCCAGGCCCGTCGCAGGCGCAAAGAAAAGCTCCTGCTTTCAGATGACCGCTGGACGTGAGATGCGGCCTGCCGAAGCCATCTCAAGAACAATGAGTGAAGAACAAAGACCTCCTTCCTGATCAAGGCAACGCAGTCTCACAACGTGATTCACGTACACCATGGCAAACACTTACAGTGGGTCTGCATCTTCACCCGTCGCTTGTCAGCTCGTTCCCGTTGCAGGTCGTCCATCTTCCAGCGCCTTCTTGCCATCTCCTCCATCTCGGATACAATCACGCAAGCCCTCATTGCTTGACCGGTTCTCTTCCACTCTGGACCACATACCGCCACCACTACTACAAACACGAACATGGTCAACACGCGAAGCAAATCCATCCGGCGTCGTAGCGTGCGAGGTGCCGAGGATCGACCTTCCTCTCCCACGCCGGAGAAGAAGAAGGGCATCATCGCCGACCTGAGATCTAACCTCTGGCACGACATGACCAAACTCGAGAGCACGTCCCTTGTGTTCCTCCCTTGTTGCTAGAAACTCTACTGACGCCTCAATCCAGAGCTCGTCGTCGCTATCATCCTCGCCGCATTCTGCTTCATCGCCGTCACTATCCTCGCCGCATTCATCCTCCGCTTTTTCAAGCCACTCGCCACGCAACAGCCTCCCATGCAAGCCAAGAGTATCGCCTCCGAGACGACAGCAGCAGAGCCCGAGGGGACCGATACAGGAGCTTGCTTGAATTTCGACGATGCGCTTGATGGAGACCTTGCGCTTTGCCCGAAGCCGAACGGAGGGTACTGGTAGTGAGGTGATGGGAAAAAAGCAGCAAGGTATGGGGAGAGAGCATGGAGGATGAGAGGGCGAGGTCGGGAACCCGGATCGCGGTCATGATGGGAAGGAGCCGGAATAAATGGAGGATCCGGTAGTGAAAAAGTATCAAGAGCTGGGATTCGACATGGCGCGGACACAAGAGGAGGGTCACAACGGAAGGACAGCATGGACAAGAAGGACAAGGACGAGCCGGAGCCGGAGGAAGTTGTGGAAGCGCCGCCGGCTCCTCCACGACTTTCACGGTCTGCTCAGGTGTAGTCGAGCAATGATCACTGGACATCTAAGGAGATTACTACATCGAGAAATCGCAAGGGTCGCAAGCAGCATGTCAAATTGTGGGCAACCTGCCGTGGTGATGTTCTCCTTGTTTTGTCTTGCGTATTTTGCCGCGCTGGATAAGCTTCAGCGGCACGGTGGAGTCAGGACTGATCTCTGGGACGCGCAGCTTAGAGGCAGAACAGCGGATGAGGCGTACTGACAACGACATTGCTTGGCGATCGCAAGTCTGACATGGTCAAGTTCCTCCGCTATCCGTACTGGTCACTCGCCTCTCTTTCCACTGTAATACAGGCGGACATCTTCGCAATCATCCAGCTGATCAAGGACGCTAGCAGGGCGACCTCAGCTGCTTCTGTGAGGATGGCAGCTTCGTTATCGGCCTGCAGTCCGAGCAGAAATGGTACGTTGCTGAGAACCACAATTCAGAGCGCAGGGCTTGCGAGGTACTTCACGAAAGTATGTATACGGGTGCAAAATCTGCGTAGGCATCGAAAGTAACAACCATATCTCGTCAATAGAGCCGTCTTGCTTTCCTCACCTACCACTACTACCGGCCTTTCCCCCGCCTTTTCTATTGCCGTCCCAACACGGCGATCCCGATCGCATCGCCAGCCACATCAACAATCGAAGAAGGCTCAGCCAGATTGTCCTCGGAGTTGGAGACTATGTACAGATCCATCAAAACTCACTAACGAACCCGTAGAGTCCTACGACGACATCCTCCGGCGATTTCAACGGCACCGCTGCTGTTCCCGAAACGAACGGTACTTGTTCTTACTCCCACGCCGTCTTCAGCCATCGAGAATAACAACCTTATCACTACTGACGTCCTCCTTCCCTCGACTGTCCTTATCCTGCTCCCAAGATGGCGAACCTGACCACAATACCGGCCACATCAACAACCGCAGAAGGCTCGGCCAGATCGCTCACGGAGGCGGAGGCTGTCACCGTTGCAGTACAACTGAAGATCCTCTGCCACTGCCAGGTGACCTTCGCTAAACAGCTGTGTTCGACTTTGCGTCCAAGACTTGAAACAAGAGCTCAATGCCGATGAGTCGACAACTTGTCATATCTGCAAACAGAGATGGTTTCGACAAGGTTGTGGCTGACTCCAACACCCAGCAACAAGTCTGAAGTTGCAGTCGAGACTTCACATCGCCAAAGGCAAGACAGAGGATGCTCTCAGCTCAACGCATCGTCACCTGGATCGGACTTCCTACTGGCGGGCGGAGGAATGTGAGCCATTGAAAGCGGCTGCGAAACAGACAAAAGTCGACACCATCTCCCTTCGTCTCGAGATCGATGCGCTCAATGCATAAGTTGGAGGCACCGAAGTCAGCGGCGCCGACCAAGAGACAAAAGAGGCAGGATGCAGATGTCATTTTATACCCGCGGTCACCCAAGAGAGTGACGCATGATGCCTCGTCCGGTTTGTCATCTACGCTGATAATTGGTCAGTGCCGCCCTCGAGGGATGCAAGAACGAGAAGCCGGTCGTCCGGTTATTGATGTCTGCAAGATGGAACCTGCGATCAGCGTCCACAAACCCAATCAGAGGCACAAGGCGTCAAAGCTGGATTCAAAACGGCCGTTCTTCAAAATGTCAACGCCGACCAAGGAGATCTCGACCATGTCGCAGGGTGGCTCGATCTCGGCTTTCTGGTCATCGTGTGACATGTCGTATTGGCATACGAAGCTCCTTCATCACGGCCTACAGCACAGACTTTCGCAGGCAGACCCACTTGCTGGCAGACCCCGGGATTCGACATGGACAACGTCGACATCGGCTTCGGAAAGCAGAATGTCATCGAACTCGGAGACGTCGGTCTCAACATCAGCTTCGAGAAGCAGAGTGTCGTTGATCTCAGAGACGTCGGTCTCAACATCAGCTTCGGAAAGCAGCATGCCATTGAGCTAAAAAGGTCGGTCTCAACGCCAGCTTCGGGGAGCAGAGTGTCGTCGACCTCAGAGACGTCGGTCTCAACATCAGATTTGGAAAGCAGAATGTCGTTGGTCTCAAGACGTCGGTCTCAACATTGAGAAGATCACCAAACTGGCACAGCTCGCTGACGTCGGCGACCAACAATTCCAGAGAACGGAGAAGAACCTCTCTCTACCTGGATCGACAATTCCGCTCCCAGGTCGTGCTGGCATGACCCTCCTTGTTTTCACGTGGTGTTGCCGGCGCATTTCTTAGAGTCCGACGAAGCCTCGACAAGACCATTGGCCAATTTCTGCATCTTTGCAGCACGCTTCCACTTAAGCTCATTCTTGAACTCCGCCTTCTTCGAGGCCATCTTCTCGTCCGGCTTTCGGAATCTTCACACAAGCGTGGTCTGAACCAGACCGTACGTCTCTGCGTGTCATTGTTGAATGTGTACGGTGATCGGTGAGAAAATTGTTCGGTGAGAATTGTATCAGCGCAGGGTTGCGCGATCTCGGAGCTGAAGGCCGGACCATCAAGGAGAGATTTGGGAATGAAAACACACAACTTCAAGACTGGCATGAGGAGAAGCTCCAGTCACACGAGAGTGGGCTGGAAAACGTTTTCGAAGTGAAGCCGGAATCTCACATGGACCAGGTGACCAGATGGATCACAAATCTTGCAAGGCCGACTTCGCGAAGGGCTGAGAGGAGGATGAACAACCATGAAAAGTCCGGCGGCGAGGACTGCGCAGCAATTCACCAGCACAGTGCGTCCATGAATATCAGAAGAACTCCGGGCCGGTGAGAACATGGCCACATCGAGCAAATTACTCCAAGCTGGAAAGCTGCTGACTGTATCCCTCTGGGTCCAGACATCTGCATGTGCAGGATACAATACGTTGGATCAGCAAGACGCAGAGTGGAGCCGAGCACCATGAGGGAAGATTCAGGAGTGATATGCCTTGATTGGCCGTCGATTGGCCGTCGATTGGCATCTCATGGCAAGTCCCATGGTGAACCCTCTTGCGTTGCCACTTTGAAGCATCTCATCCCAAGGTTTACGACTCAATTGGGCATACCATGCGGCGCTTCTATAATGCATTGGGCCTTCTTCTGCCTTGTCCGAATGGCCATTGTCACTCCAGCAGCCGCTTCATTCCATACGAACGGCCCCATTCGTCCAGGACTCCTCTTCGATGGCCGGTATGCAGAGGTCTGTCATCTCCGGGCGTACATTCTCGCTAATCGATACGGAGGAGCACGCACTCGAGCACATCTAGACGACCGACGAAGCATTCAAAGTACAACTTGTATCGGAATCTCCTACTACGGACGAAGACCACTAAGATCACGAAAACGTTCGTAAGAGCGCACCATCTCCGCGGTGAGTAGCACGGATCTCACACTAAAACCCTGCCGTCAAAGGCAGCCAGAGCAAGAGTGCGATCCAGCCGAATCTGCCTGCCTTCCTTCGGCATTGAGCGCGAGATGAGCCATTCGCAAGATCCAAATGCCAAAATTCGATGACCGTCGCGGCTGAATCGTCGAATCCACCATTCGATCATAGCCATGTCAGCTCTGGACTGCTTCCTCGGTTACGCATGACCGTCAACTGGCCCGCACGAAATGTCAACATCCAATAGCCGGGCTCGGGACATCCAGACTTTATGGCTGACCGGAATTTCCGGACACCTACATTGATCGCTTTTTGAGCCGTGACATCGGGGAGTTTCAGCTCCTCTTCGAGAACTCGAGACAATCCAGTGCCGACGTTCAGATGAGCACTGCTGGTCGCGGCGTTTGCTCCGACGACCGCATGATAATGTTCTTCTTGAATTTGCAAACTTGAGATTGATTAGTTCTCGGGCACTGTCATATCCAGCCGCCCGTGGACTCTCTTGTCCGACCGGATTGCGGCGTGTCAATCAAGCGCGTACAGGCTCGTTCCGTCGGTTCGGAGACGTGATCCCGGCTTCTTGGCTTCCTTGGTCCAGTCCCTCCGGAAGTGCTTGCTAAGCCATCGAGTGCTTTTCACATCGCACAAACCGACCACACCGCTCCTATTCAGAGCAAACGAGTCGCTCCGTCCTGCATCCAGCACGGGTTCTCCAGATATATTGTTTCGCTCCGCCACATGCTCTCCTGCATGATGGAGCAAAAGGAACCGAGATGACCTGGCGTCGAAGTCACCCGCATCATTGTGCGCCGATCCGCCGAGGCATCCGTAAATGGATGAACGAGTTTGCTCATTCATTCGTACCAGCTTTGTATTGAGCTCGCGGTATTCCATTATTTGCTCCCTTTGGGAATGTCATTCCACGATAGTACTGGCTGAATCTCAACCTCCACCTACTACCCATCCTCCCAACCCGCTACAAACCTCAAAATCTCTTCAACAAACCTATTGACCCCCTCCGCGACCTCCCTCCCCACAATCACCTCCTCCGCGGTCTGCCCATTCCACCTCAGACCCAAATTCCCCACGCCGTCCAACAATCTCGCCCGTACATTCTCTCTTACAGCCCTGCCCTCCTGTCTCTTGGCCCAGACGTCAACGACCCAAGCTAATGTTTCGTCCATGGAGTCGAGTTCGACGAGTTGTCGATGGAGAATGGACGGAGAAAGGGCTGTGCGAGGTTGCAGGTGTAGGAAGGCGCGGTGGAGGGCGAGGGTGGAGGTTAGGTGGATGGCGAGGGTTGGGGTTGTCCAAGCTGTTGTTGAGGTCGAGGGTAGAGGCAGCAGATCTGGCAGTAGAGATGAGTTTGATCTGAGGGACGGCGGAGGATCGAGAGATGGCGGAGGATCGAGGGACGCCGGAGGACTGAGCAAGTGCGGAGGACCGATAGAGTGCGGAGGATTCATAGGCCGCGGAAGAGAACCAGGTAAATAAACGCTGTGGAAGAGGACCGAGTAAAATGTCACTGCGAAGAGGAAGCGTGCAATGCGGGAACAGGCGGTTGGCTTTTGGATCGCCTTCTTCTTCTTCTGCTTCGGCTTCTCGGATGCAGTGAGCTCAGGCGATGGTGGACCGAAGACGTCGTTTGGATCTCTGAGAACGGGAGGCTGACCTTTCTTAGCATAGGAAGAGGCATGCGACGTTTACATCAGAGGGGAGGAGAAACCTACTTTGGGTTGGCGGTTCGAAGGCTCGGCGAGCGTATTCGTGCTCAATGGTGGGTCTGTGATACCGTGAAGCTGTGAGGATATCGTTGTCAGCGCTGAGCCTTTGAGAAGAAAGAACATTGTTCGGATCGGGGGCGCAGACGAACTTTGGTACCGTTAGAGGCTGTCATGGAAACCAGTGGCTGGCTTGATTCATGGATATGGCCATAAAGATACGAAGACTACAATGGTTAGTGTTAGTCCCTTTCACAAAGCCAACAGAGAGAGGTCACGAGACTCACCTCCTCCTTCCTCTCATCAGTCCCGCTGGACCGTCGCGATTCATCCGATACACTACCGACGTCGTCTTTCTCCGCATCGTGATCAGCATCCAAAGACATCCTTTCCTGCACCCTTCTCAACCTCTCTTCCAATTCCTCGTCGATTTCCTCCGCCTGCGAGACGACTTCCTCCGGCACATGTTGATCTCCAGGTAAATGTTCGTAGCCGCGCTCGACGTCGTGTAGGCGGTCATCGTCGGTTTTCGATGGCGTATCAGGAGAGGAGGTACAGCTATCTTCCTCTGCAATCGAGGAGCCGACCATGATTTCTGGTTGAGAGTTTCGAGCGAAGCGTCGGTGGACAGCCTCCCAGTCTGCGGCCGTGCGGCGGGGAGTCTTGTCCGGAGGCGGGATGTTTTCGGATATGGTGGAGATGGATTGACTTGCGAGCCACTCTGGGAGGGAGATGAGTTCGTCTGCGTCGCTCATCGGGTCCTTGGTCATTTGTTAGCTGATAATGTGATCGGACGACGAGCAGCGAATATGCCGTGATTAACACCTTACGTCTTTTCCAGCAAATGGCAAGGCCGTCTTGTTTTGGTATATGAGCGATTGCGGTGGAGTAGTTGCCGAGGTGGTGTCGCTCACCATGTATTGGAACGGACCGACATGTTCGAAACTTGTCGACGAAATTTATCTCTCCATCGACCGCAGACAATTGGTGTATCGCACCCTTCTTGCCATCAATTTGAGTCGCAGAGACGACCTCCACAGCTGTGCTACCAGGACTACTGCACCTACCCGTGGGGGGAGACACGGTTGTCGACACCATCGACACCACCATCGCTGGTGACATTGCCATCGCTGGTGACAACACCTTCACAGGTGGCAGCACCATCACTGCTGTCGGACCATTTGCCATCACACCTCCGTACTATTGCTTCCAGCAGCGACCATGTCTCTCGCGAACTCCTCGTAGAATGCCTATAGTCAAAGTCTTCCGGCGGTACAATGCCAAATTCAGCCGCGTTGCATTCTCCCAAGCCTCACCTCTATTTCGACCGGGTAAAACAAGACATCGGCAAATCGCGATGGCTGAAGATCGAGACGATGTCTGGACTGACTACGAGAACGACGGCGCCTCTGATCACTCTGATTATTATTCCGACCGCTCCCACGCCTCGACTGCTGAGCAGCGCGATCTTCACAGCTACTGGGCAGCCGAGGAAGAAGAAAAAGATGCGCAAGAGAGACGGCGTCTTCAGCGCATTTGGCAGCGTCAACGACTACAAGACGTCCGCCGCCGTTTGCAGGAGAAACTCGAAGATCTCGATAACAGACCGCCAGACGTGTGGTGGGAGGTGGTGAGGCACTGTGTGGCGGAGAGGTTGCAGTCGGTGGAATCCGAACTTGGGGTTGAAGTCGTGCCTCTTCCTTCAGAAAAGTCTGAGAATTCATGGCCCACCATGCGTCTCATCACAGCACTCCTCATCCTCACCCTCTTCTGCTGCCAACTCTACGCCATCCACACAGCACGTCAGTCAGTCGAATCATCATCACTCGGATCGCGCTACATCGCTACGCTCCCCGCCGTGCAGACATTCCCACCCTTGGACCTGACCATATGCCACCTCCGCACTCCCGAGATGGAGCGTATCCGTGGATTTCGTCCGATCTGGCAGATGCTGGAACGAGCGACGACTCAATCAGCGGGAGACGTCACAGATTTCAACACTGCATTGGCGTCATCAACTGCGAGGTGGAATGAGACGTTGTACGAGGCCGCGCAAGCAGATGAGCGGGCACGAAGCAGGGAGTGGCTGCTTCTCGGCGGTCTTGTCCGAGATCTCGAATGGGCTGGTCTGTCCTTTCCACAATCGGTCTGGGCGGGAGGCGAGGCAATGGCCGCTGTTGATGCCGCCACGATGGAGTACCGCGAGAAATGGGTGGAACGGATGCGACTGATTGAGGGACAGTGGCGGATCTTGTCCTCCGGGCTGAGCAGCGAGGCGAGAGTGGTCCGGCATCTCCGACACGAGGCGTTGAGATTTGCGAGCATGAGCGCACGAGAGGAACAGGGAAGGGAGGCTGCGGTGAGAAAGTTGGGAGATGTGCTGGATCTGGTTGGTTCGAGACTGCAGCGTGCGGTGGAGCTGGCTGATGAGGGGAGGCGGCAATGGCTGATAGCGGCGGAGAATCAGAGGGAGCGGAACGACGAGGTCATGGATCGAGTGGCGGCGAGGAGGAAATGTAGTGGAGGGGCCGTGGGGTGGTGGTGGCGGTGGGAGCGGAGCGGAGGGGTGGTGAAGTGAATCCATCCAAACGCCGGTCAGAGATGTACCGTGAACATTTCAGACCATGCAGTTCCAAGCTTCGACCTCATCCCAAGACAAATGTCGCATCGCATATCGCGGTGACACAAACGACAAACAACACTTCCGTGCCTGCACTGTCCGCTGGTCTCAGACAGAATGTCCTCCGCCGCCGCCATGATGTCTTTCCTACAGTCTCATTCTCCTCTGACCTTTCTCTTTCCCTCTACCTCATCTTCCTCTCCATCCGACTCCATTCCATCCATGGCATATTCACCATGGACGACCGCCATCCAAACTCCAACTCTCGACCCGCCACGCCTGACCAGACTCACCGGTCCAAGACTGCGAGGACTCCGAAGACCGGCAACGACATGCAGAGAGTGACCCACGGGCTATGGGCAAAGCTCGAGAAGGTCAAGTCTCTAGAGGCGAAGTACCCAGAGTCCAAAGGAACCCGATCCGCACCTCACTCGCCTGTTGAGAGGAAGAGGGAGAGAAATATAAGTGTGGGACGTGATTTGGAGAGATCAATGTCGGTGGGAGGGCACGGGAAAAGCAGGCCGGAGAAGTCACGAAAGGAGAAAGACGAGGACGAGGTCAAGGTGGAAGGCAGAGCGAAGAACGCACATCATGGGTCACGGAAGGAGGAGAAGTGTGATGAAGTCCAGCAGGTTCTCCCTCAAAGTTCGACGCCGTGGTGGTCGTGGCGAAAGTCACCGCCGCCTGTACATCAGCCACAACATCCTTCGCAGCAATTCAATCCTCAACACTCGCCGCCGCAATACAACCCTCAACATCCACCGCAATACAACCATCAAGACCCATGCTGGCATTACAACCCTCAACTCCCACCTCAGCCGCCATACAACCCTCCCCACCCGCCGCCATCCAATGTCCACCGAGAGGACTCTCCAGAAACCGAATGCGAGGAATTTCGAAAGCACTGCTGTGAGTCTTGTTTACCGTTGGTGTCGTGGTTCTTTTGGACTTCCGTCGCGGTGTTGCTCGCGTTCGTGCGTTGGGGTTGGTGGATTTGGATGAGCATTTGGCCGCCACTTGCGAAGACGATTTGGAAGAAGGTTGGTTTGGCGATCTGGAAGACGGAGTGGACGAAATCTTTGGAGGCGGTTCGGAAGAAGGAGTGGAAGAAGGACGCAGTGAACCAGTCAGTCATACCTCCCGAAGAAGCCATACCTCCGGTCGTGGAGGAGGAGAAGGCCAAGAAATGCTCACCAAAATCGCCACATCCAGGATCGGAAACTCTGCATGTTCTTCCCAACACGCCGCAGGACCAGAAACCCCAACGTCCTTCTGTCTGGCCATGTTCATTCTCGATCGCCGTCCTTGTCGCTATTGTCGGCATCATCATCGCCTTGCTCGTCCTACTCTGCAGAGTCTTCAATCCCAATCTGACTCAATCTCCCGACCAGCCAGTTGACGCCCTTATCAAGGCCACTAACACTATTGCCGCTGCACTGGAGCCTCTCATCGATACAGCTCAATGGCAGGTTTATTCCAAATTGGCCGCCTGTGAGTTTGTCGAGGCGGCGGCGAATGTTTCCCACAACCCATTCCAGTACGACGTGTTTCGACAAGCTCGTAAGAAAGGTGGTTCGGGATGGGGATGTCCTTCGCCCAATATGCCGGACGTGAGGAGTCCTGACGAGGGTTTGGCGAGGCTGGGATTGAAGTTGGCGGTTGAGATGCGGTATGTCTTGCTCTCGTTTGTCGGTCGGAACTTTATACATACTAACGCAACATAGCAACATCCAGGCTCTCCTCCGCCGCTCCTCCTCCGAATCCCTCGCCGCTGCGCGCGGAGCCGCTCACATTGCCACTCGCATCAGGACCGCCGCTGTTGACTCCAACACATGCCGCATTCCCGACACTCTCTCATCGAAAGTCTCTTCTCCTCTTTTCCCATGCCTTTCACCTCTCGATCCAATTATCACCGTCCTGAATGATGGCATCGCCGACCTGAACCACACACTCACCTCCTTCGCCGCTTCGCATATCTCTCTGCTCACCGCCCTCGAGGAGTCCGCCACGATCTGCCAGACTCGCCTCGCGGACTGGAACGAAGCCAAGTCCGGCCCACGTAAGATCAGAGGCGTGCGGTTGGCTGACCGTGCCGAAGCTATTTGCAGTCAATTCGCCAAGAAGGTTGAGCAGCGGATACTCTTCCCACAGCTGAGCGAGGAGAGTCAGAGGATGAATGACATTGTTGAGGCGCGGGCTAGAAATGAGGAGGATGACGAGGAGGATGATAACCAGGACAACCTTGCACCCTTTCTCGAAGCGAGGAGAATGATGGACGAGGCGATGGGAGTGCTGCGTGGCGTTACTACGTCCGACTGGAAGCGGCGCGATGGCGTTCCCTTCGACTGGGTCCACCAGTCTGCTCGAGCTCCCGCCACGACCATAATCACCGGCGATATCGCCCCGTTGGCCAGTTCCAAGAAGCAGCAGCGGCGATGCAGGGCCCTCGGCGCGCCTTTGTCCTCGAGCTCGCCGGGACTGGTGGAGGAGGCCGATGAGGATGGGCAGGACGACGTCGAGGAGCACGCTGCTTGGGCGTCAACGCTGCACCAGACCCTTCTCAATATGGAGAAGTCGGCGCAGTTGGCCGGGACGTTGACGGGAGTGGAGGATGTTGTGAGGAAGCAGTGATGAGGGATTGCGGATTGGGAAATGGGAAATGGGTGGCTGGTGGAATTTGAAAGATGTAATCGTTATCCAGGGATTTAGCAAAGAGACCGAATCCGATGGTGCTCTTCGCTGCAGGAGCTGTGCTTTGTTCGGACTTGGGTTGAATCTTGCTCTCACGTGTGTAGGTCGACGATAGCGACACGAGGCTGGCGTATATGTACGGATTATTCACGCGCTTCGTCGACCACTGAATCCAAGGCAATCACGACCGACGCATCCGGAGTGTCTTCGCCAAAGGACTCTTTCAGCTGATCGCAGCGACGACGATGGAACCGAGCTAACTGTAAAACCTCTCCGGCCGATAATTAGACTTCTCGCTCGGTCTTGACATGGCCACAGTATCAATGCAGCGGCCGCGGGCCACGTACGGCAAGACCGCGCGGTTGGTTCACTTGTGGAATTTTTCACCGATCTGGATTCCCTGGATGATGAACTCGCTGCGTTGATCATATCTATCTCTTGAAATGCTCGATTGCCGCAGCTGGCGTTAGTAATAAAGGCAGCGGGCTACGAGGAGGATTCCTGCGAAGAAACGCCGCCTCGGGAACGGTAATAGAGGCCGCGCCTTCCTCCCCTCGAACGAATGTTCTTGAAGCAGGATAAGTCCAACACGCACACGCAGGGCGGCTGGACTCCACCTTGACCTGATATCGTCCCTCTTGCGGAGTGGTGGTGTTACAGCGAAGACACCTTATGCGTATTGCGTGATCGTAGCGTTCACTTGCTATGTGAGTATCATGCATAGTAAGTCTTCCACGCACATAGTTTCAGACGTGGAAATGTTCTTTCGATCGGTCGGACAAAGTGGCTAGCAGCTCTCGGCACTGGTGGAGGCCCGGAGACCGGCGTCTTTTGGACCCTCGCGACAACATGGACAGTCTGGAGGGTATGGATTGTCACGCGTTGATGACTTCGTTGGAGTTTGGGGTCGGATTGTTCGGAGCGGTAACAGTCTCCTCGGCTTACAGAAGTTGGGGTGGATGGCGGTGTGCTGTGCCCTGCTGGGTCTTCGCCACGGCCCACGGCCATTGCGAGATGCAATATACTCCAGATGTCCTGGGTGTGTATCAAGAGGCGTCTGAGACGAAGGGAATGTGGCCAGTAACCCGTGCGTAGACCGCAGATTTGCGGGTCGCTTCGCAGGCAAGGAGGAGAAGCAGCCGAGTCTTGGGTCGATGAGGGAGCTGGGCGACGATGGTGATGATGATTTGGTCGGGACTGCGACGCAGAGAGAGAAGACAACGAATCCGGACGATGGGCGCATTGGCATACAGCCGCCTTTGGGTAGAGAGGTCAATTTGGACGCGGATTGAACTCGGTCGTGGCAGGCGTCGGCATGGGAGATGAGGGAAGCTGGCGACATCGGACAGCGTCGTCGAGAGGGAGAGATTGGGTACTGATGCTTATAACACATCCGAGGGCTGACGGGCTCAGCGATTGCCGCCCTTCGACCTCGTCCATGCAATGACACTCTCGGTTTGATCAAGTCTTTATGCGATAGACGGGTTGAAACTTGAAAACTGCATAGAACGTAGAGTAGGCTATGCTCTGTGATCTGACATGTTTTTAAATTGCCTTTGCGAGGTGGTGTTGAGATATATTCGATAGCAACAACGAATTGTTTCGTTAGCCCTCGATCAATCGCTGAGGACTCAGTTAGCGCAGATTTGGTGCGATTAGCGCCAAACCTTACGTATACATAAGAGAAAGTGAATCTCCTTCAGCGAGTCCGAAGTCTCCCGAGTTGAAACATCCGAAATCTTCCGACTGCTCTCCATCACCGGAATTGCGCGAACGTCTCCGGCGCCTCTACAGCGACATGCCTGTTTCAGGGAAGGCTTCTTCTCAGGATGACAATGGCATTGCATTCCTCACTGACCTCACACAATTGAATTCGACCCATTCGTGGTCCAAGCCGGTGAAAACCATGACCTCGTCTTCGCCAGTTTAAACTCCACAACCTCACTCTCCAGAGCCACCACCGCCGGCATCCAGACCACGTATATACGTGACGACCGCAACCATGTCGAGCAGGAGACCGTGCCCTACGCTATCGATTCGCCCTTTCCTCACCTCCGCTTGCAACAAGCGCAATTCGGGAGAAAGTGCTGGCTTCGAGGACGGCGAAGAGGAAGAGATGTGCGATTTGGGTTGATGCGCGATCTGTACGAAGGACTACTGCAGCACTCGTACACCTCGCCAACACTGAACTCATGTGTCCTTGAGGCTGCTCCGAGGACAACGTTGGATCATGACTATGAGATGGGGACGTTCATCTCCAGCAAGTAAGCGAGCAAGCGAACAGCGCACCGACGCGAGCGGGCAAACCTGGCCGTGCTACGCTCACGACTACCTTGACCTTCCTCCTCACCTATCATGGCCCACGACTTCGAACACGACCTGGACGGCTTCGACGACGGCGCTTGGCTGTATGTGGAGGAGGAAAGAATGGCGAAGAGGAAGATGCGAATGAGGTCGGGTTGGTGGGCGATCTGTTTGAAACCAGGCGAAGGAGTCCAGCAAGATGAAGAAGTCGCAGTGAGATGAAGGGACTGCTGGGATACGAAGAGATCGCGACAAGATGCAAGGACATGACCGGACAGACGATGGACATGATTGAAAAGGGACCTGAAGCGATCATGCGATGTCGTTACTTCTCTCTCCTACGGCGTCTGCGATGACTCGCAGTCAGAGTCCTTCCATCTCCTCATTGCCATCCCACGCAAGCCAACACAGATCTCTCCCTCTCAATACGCACTCACCGATCCAGATCCTCAAGCATCAATCGACATCATCAGCAAAACCATCTCCTCCCTCTTGACCCTCAACTTCTTCTCGAGCCTCTCTTCCTCGGCCTTCCTCGCGGCTATACTCTTGATCAACACCTCACGTTGCTTGTAGAGTTGGTCGAGCTTGGTCTTGTTGACTTTGGCCATGTAGAGCTTGGCTTGGTTGAGTTTGGTCTCGAGGACGTCGTCTTTCTGCGCGGGTTCGTTGGTCGTCTTGAGCAGATGGGCTGGAGCTGTGAGAGACAGGGTGTGTTAGCGAGAAACTGTTCAAAGGGGGTTGAAGACGAAGTGAGGACGTACCAGGCTTGATCTGGCGAGGAGTGCTCTTGACTTTGGCCGTGATGATCGGAGCAGGAGTCTTGGGCTCATCAACGGCGGCTGCTGCGAGAGTCGCTTTGCGTGGGTGACCTTTGGAGTGGGACTGCTGGGCAGCGGACTTGTGTGGCTGCTGCTGCACTCTCGTGGCGTACGCATTTTCCAGGCGAGCAAGTGAGTCTCCATCGTCGAGCGCGTTTTCTTCATGCTCGACATGTTTGACTCCTTCCTTTCCATGTTCACCATCTCCGACCTCCTCCTCTCCATTCTCCACTTCTTCGACTTTCTTCTCATGCTTAATTTCTTCGACTCCCTCCTCTCCCACTCTATCCTCCCCACCTTTCCGACCCCTCATCTCCATCCACAACCCTCCCACCTCCCCACTCAAAACCCCCACCTCCTTCGCCGTCGCCGCCCTCCCATCCCCCTCCCTCTTCACCCCTAAAAACTTCTTGATCAAAATCGACCCAACCCGAAACGCCACCTCACATACTTCTTCCTCGTTCTGCAGACCCTGGATGTAGTTCATCTTCTCGAGCAGATGGAGGAGGTTGGTGGCGTCTGGCATGTGGTAGCGGTCGAGGGCGTATTTGGAGCACCAGGTTGTGAGGATGGTGAGGGAGTGAGGGTGCGGTTTGAGGGGGTGGGAGCGGGCGTTGGCTGCGTTGCGGGAGAGGAGTTGAGTTGGGGTGAGGAGCGTGAGGCCGAAGGTTGGTGGTGCGGGAGGCATGGTTGGTAAAGAGGTTGAGAGGTTGTGGGGGTTGACTGAGCGGTCAACGAGATTGAGAGGGACGTACTGTGGGTGTGTATGGGAGGGATGGGTTTCTTGGGAAGAACGTAGGATTGTTAATTGATGGCGAATGGCAGGATACTTGAAGGGATCTGGAAGGACGGCACGAATGCTGGCGCCGGGACCGATGCTCACGGTTCATGCTGCTGTCACCGACTACTGCGACGCCGACTCTGCTGTCGCCGCAACTGGCGCCGTCCATGCTACTTTCACCACCCACTGCAACGCCAGGTCGGTTTCCGAATCCGTTCGTCGTATGCAGCGCAGCTAGGACTGCCGACGAGCTCGGTGCTGAATTCACCATCGCCTATGACAGCAGGACTGCCGTCAAAGTCAGTGCTGATCTTCACGTAGTATGTAGCAACGAGGTCGATGGTGGATTCAACACAGTACGCAGCAGCAAGATCGCCGTCAAAGTCCGTACTAATCTTATTGTCGTACACAGAAGTTGCCAACAGCAGCCGTATTCCTGGAGAGAAGACGTGTCGGCTATTGTCAGTCAGTGCACTGTAGAAGCCTTGAGGCCCATCACGGAATGTCTTGAGATTCCTCCACTTCCTCGGCAGAAACAAAAGGCCAAAAACTTTGAAAACTGATCGCATGGCAAAGGGACGTTTTTTCATCAAGGACTGCGTATATCTATCTGCAGTAACTCCGTCGTACATGATCAAGTCCATTAAATCCACTTCAATCCCCGCGCCTTGACTCTTTACCAAAAAGGCATCGCTCACTCCATCCAATGAACCCCATCCCCATCCTCCCAGCCCACCCATCTCTTCACCTACCTACTCACCCACTCACTCCCCCCTACCCCACCAACTCTCATACTCAACCGCCTGCCCCAACAACGCCTTCAAATCCCCACTCCCTAGCGCTTCCTTCATCTCATCCACCAACCGCTTCACCTCCCTCCACTCCCCCTTTTGCGCGGCGGAAGCGCCGGCAACGGCGTTCATGGACACCAGACCGAACATGCCGCGGGTGAGGGAGGTGGCTTCTTGGAGGAGACCGGAGGTGGAGTGACTGGCGTCGGAGTGTGGAGGTCCTGGAGGAGGAGGAGAAGTGGTGGGTGGTGAATGATTGAAAGCGGCGGCCGGGGTGGTCGAGGAGAAGCCCCTGGAGGGGGAGGCGACGATGGGGGCGGGATCGGATGACGATTGGATGGGTTTTGGCGATGAGAATTTTTCGACGTGTTCTGAGTCGTCGTCGAGGTCTGCTGATGAGACATTTTCCTTCTCAACGTCCGCCTCATCACCACCATCTTCCTCATCAGCTCCACCAACAACATCATCCGCCGTAGTAGTCAACTCCCCCACCCACTCCTCAAGAAGCAGCCCACCATTCATCAAAGCGTAATGCTGCACCGTCTGATCCCTCCTCCCTTCTTCCATCCCTCTCATCCCAGCACTAAACCCCCAGAAAAAACCCTCCAGTCAGAATCAAGCCGTCCGAGCACACCCGAGAAAAAAAGAACACTCGAAACTCACCTCCTCCGCATCATCATCAACGACCCATCATCACACCACCACTTCTTCTTCTTCTCCAACCATCGTATTTCCCGCTCGAGCACTTCCAACGCTTGCGATGACTGAGTTTGCAAGAGTTGGAGACTTTGGCGCTGGCACGAGAGGTGCGAGATTTCCGTTCTCTTGCGGCGGCGGGCTTGGAGGGGGGTCATTGTTGTTGTTGGCGCACACCACCATAAGGAGATTTGGATAGTGTTGAGCCTCGAATTGGATTGAATGGGGTTTCTTCGTCTGGAAAGAGGTTTTTGGAGGAGGGAAGGGACATCTATAAGACTTTTGTCGTGTTTGATCGGGAGTGATGTGATGTGAGCCGTTCCTTGAGTACATTTGACTTTGCTGTTCCTGATGGCGTCGGTGTCCCTCGTGCCGTCAACGGTGACGGCTGCGGAAACGGTGATGTTGCGGTGATGTAGCCCGTGACGGGACGAGGGAAGGTATGCTGATGTGCGTGCTACGGTGAGTTTGGTACCGCCTTCTCGCTGGCATTCTTGCTGCTAAGGACTGGGTTGAGATTAGCACTAGCCTTACAGTTATGCCGACCCCTCTGGGCGATGGTGGATTCAGCACTAACTTCGCCGGTAGTTTTGCTGCTGTGGGTGATGGTGAATTTAGCACTAACTTCGCCGGTCGTCCTGCTGGCTGCTGTGGGTGATGGTGAACTCAGCACCGACGGCGACCGAACCCGCTGCGTACGGTGTTGAATTCAGCATCGACGGTGACCTCGCCGCTGCATACTACGTGAAGATCAGCACCGACTTCGCCGGAGCTGCTGCTGCTGCTGCTGTGGGCGATAGTGAACTCAGCACTGACCTCACCGCCATTCCTGCTGCTGGGGTGCATACTGTGTTGAACGAAGGCAGCATCTCCAGCACCGACTTTTCCTCCTTCCTGAGGTCAAACCCACCACTCCACTTCAGAGCAACAGCGTCCCCTATTGCTTCCCTCTGCAATCCCGTCTCTTTGAATCCCATCTCCAATCTCATCTCCAATCTCATCTCGGATCCGGCTGCTTCCTCAACTTCCTCTTCCTTATACCTGCAGATCGCCCACAGATTGCCTGCAGATCAACCGCATTTTCGCTTGCAGATCAACCGCATTTTCGCTTGCATTTTCGCTTGCTTGCCTGCTTGAAGGACACTATCGACACTATCGACCCAACGAAAGACGCAAGGAGACGCAAGGGAAGGAAAGGAGAGGAAAGGACAGGAGGACGCCGAAAATGGGAATGGGAAGCAGGCAGAAGAAACACGACTATCGTCTTGCGAGACCGGTTGTTGAGGAGTTTTTGAGGAGGTAAGTTTTTTTCCGTTTTTTTGCTGGGCTGGAGATGGGCTGGAGCTGGAACTGCTTGGACAGCTGGACTTGGGCTGGGTCTGGGCTGAATGGCTAGACCTGCTTGGACTTGCATGGACGGCTGGACCTGGACTGAACGTGAGCCTGGACGGCTGGATATGGGCTGGACGGCTGGACGTGAAGAGATATGGTCTGAGGCTAGATCTGCCTGGACGGCTGGGTCGGTTTGGACGGCTGGACCTGCTTGGACCTGCGTGGACGGCTGGACTTGCTTAGACAGCTGGACTTGCTTACCCGGCTGCGACTCCCGTCTGGATCTGTCTGGATCTGCCTGGATGTGAGACTGCCTGGATCTGAGGTTACCCGGCTGCGACTCCGTCCGAGATGTGGGACTACCTGGACGTGAGACTACCTGCCTTCTTAACCGGTCTTGATAGGGCTATCAACCTAAGCTCTTCTCCGCTCGGGTTGTGGCTTATCAAGCCGAGTCGACCGGGCTGTGATGTCGAGCTGTTGAGCTGACCTTTCGACTGGGCTAGGATGTCGAGCTGGGCTGGGATGTCGAGCTGTGATGTTGATCTGAGCTGACCCTCCGCCTGGAGTGGGCGATTGAGCTGATGAACATTGTCGAGCTGGGCTGTTGAGCTGATCTGAACCTCCGCCTGGAGTGGGCGATTGAGCTGATGAACATTGTCGAGCTGGGCTGTTGAGCTGATCTGAACCTCCGCCTGGAGTGGGCGATTGAGCTGATGAACATTGTCGAGCTGGGCTGTCGAGCTGACGAACTTGTCGAGCTGGGCTGTCGAGCTGATGAACATCGTCGAGCTGGGCTGTTGAGCTGACACCTCCGTCCGGGTCGTGTCGTGGAGCTAGCTGATGGACCCGAGTTGCTGACACGTCGCTGCTCGTCGCTGCTCGTCGCTGCCCGCCGCTGACACGTTTTGCTGGCCTGAAACTGACACATTACTAACCTGACCTGATCTCCAGAACGCCCTTCCTACGATCGCGGACTTGACACCAGACTTGTTGAACACACTCTACGACTCCCTCTCATACGTTGGCTGGACGAGCATAGCGAGTCAGACGACGGAGAGTAAGGAAGAGGAGATGAGGAGTAAAGCGAATCTGCTCAAATGGATACGCAGGAATTTGGGGGAGAGGGATGTGGGGAGGGGGGAGAGGTTTGCGGTAAGTTGTTTCTTTTCTTCGGTGGGGAGGGTTTTGAGGGGAGGGGTGAGGAGGGGTTGGGTTGGGTTCTTAAGCGGCGATGACTAACTGACTGACTAACTGGGTTCTAACTTCTGGTAGGTAGGCGAAAGTTTTGATTGATGGGAGTATGGCTCTGCGAGTAGTGGACGAGGTGGAGGAGACGGGCGGGGATGCGGTTCGGGAGGGTGTGGTGGGAAGAGATGGGCTGGAGGAGAAGCGAAGAGAGGTCGCTGTTGTGGCAGAAGACTCGATTACGGATTGTGTTCTGAAGGTCGAGCCGAGAGAAAGAGACGGGTACGGGGATGCTGGACTAGATGTTTTGATGGAGGATGCGGTGAGTAGTAAGTGTACGCCGCATGCGGAGGAAGAGAATGGTACTGCTGACGCTGACGCTGAAGCTGAGCCGGTTGAGGGTGAGAGTCGTGGAGTTGCGAAGTTGGGACTCGAGCAGGAAGAGAGTGAATGTGGAGTTTTGATTAAGCAAGAGAGGGAGGAGGAGGAAGATGGAGAGGGGAGGGGAGAGGGAAGGGCGGATGAGATGCAAGCGATCTCCGGCCTTCTGCTTCGACGAGGAGGAGAACGGGACCACAGCGCTGTTGACAAGGAGAATAAAGAAATGCTGCTCGCTCTGGCGAAATTAGAGAAGGAGGAACATGCTGCCGGGAAGAAATCGTCGACGGTGGAGGTATCGTTTAAGAAGAAGGAAGAGAAGAAGAAGGAGAAAAATAAGAAGGAATTGCCGGCTAGGAAGATGGGGAAGAAGAGTCGGGTGGAAAAGGGGAAGGAAACGGAGGAGAAGGAGAAGAGGGCAGAGACTGGGTCGTTCCATGAAAGAGTCGCTGGAGAGGAAATTAACCTGGATGTGCTGACGAAGTCGCACCACCACAACGACACGGACACGGCGAATAGAGGCACGATTGCTGAGGCGTACGTTCTTCTCGACATCGCCGAGAAGCACGCTCAATCCGAGGCCATCCCCGTCCTTCACCACCAGATCGTCTCCGCCGGCGGAGGTACAGCTCGAGGCCACCGCATGTCCACAAGTCGAGAAGTCGTACCGCCGCAGTCGAGTCCTCAAAGGCATACTACCACCGCTACTACAATCGCTCCGACGACGACGACATCCGACAAAGCGACCGCTTAGGAAATTTTGCAATCCCTCTTCTATAGAGCGGATGCGTTGTTCGAGAAGGAAAACTTTGTCGGCTGTTTGGTAGAGATTTCGAGGGCGACGGGAATTGTGGTGGGGTTTGTAAGGGATAGGGAGAGGGCGGAGGAGGAGGTAACCGAGGAGGAGGATAGTAAGGAGGTGTAGGTGGATGACGATGGCGATGATGATGGTGACGAGGCTGTATAGGAGTAGGAAATTGGCGATCTCGGGTCAATGTGATAGATGGAGGATGAGCTTGATGGTCGTCAAAGGAAGACGTGCGGTCAAGACGGATGCCTGAGGTTGAACATCGTTGCGGTCGGCCAGAAGTCATGTTCGGGCGAGTCCTTATGGCCAGCGAAGCGTCGTAGCGTCGTAGAGGAGTCGTAGAGGAAGGATGAAGTGAGATGAAGTGAGGTGAGATGAGGTGAGTGAGGTGAGATGAGGTGAAGTGAGGTGCAGTTCACGACGAATGTCACCAGCGACACGTGACCATTTGATCCAAATGACGACACATGCGAGATCCACCGCTTCCCACTTCCATCCGGACCCGGCTGTTTGTTTCCCTTCCTCACCTTTATCCTCTTGCTGCTTTCCTTCTCTCTCTGTATACCGCTTGCGCTTGCACTTCTCTGCTGGAGAGGGGAGCGAGAGAGATGGAATTCGTGGAGAGGATGAGGAGTGGACTTGGAGAGGTGAAGGCGGGAGATGATGGAGGAGGAGTGAGGTTGGAGGTGACATTCGGTGGGATGTCTGTCACTTCGCTGAGCTTGAGGCGCGACACGCGATCTGACATGGATGAGGTGCTGAGGTGGATGTTGGACGCCGGATGCGATGTGCTCGCTGAATGCACCGCGGCCTTCGGATGCAATGTGCACACTGTGGGTTCGGCGTGTCCCTTCGCATTCAACGCCACCTTCTGATTTCAACATCGGCATTGATTCCACGCTGGCCACTGATTTCACCGTGTCCTGAAACTTCACCCTGGACCTCGACATCACTACCAACTTCACCCTGGACCTCGACTTCACCACGTCCACCAATTCCAACATCTACACTGCCATCACGCCTCTGCTTGCCGTCTCGGCCATCATCAATATCGCCTCCGTTCCAGACGCTGACCGCAACCGCGACCGCAATGTCTCCGGTAGAACTTCTCCTCCCCATCACGACCGCTAATCTTCATAACAAGTACACCTCCCATCCTCCTACTCTTTCTTCCCTCTTTCCTCTTCCCTCTTCCCTGCCCACAAGACCGCAAAAACTGGCCGCTTTCCATCTCGCTTTCCATCCCACCGCCTCCAACAAAAAGAACACCAACCCTCCCACCACCACCAAACCATGTCTTCGGACCCCCACTCCGCCATCACAGCCTGGGACGACGGCGGACAACTCTCCTCGTTCGAAGACGACGACGACAACGACATCAATGACCGATTTTCCAACTACGAGGATAATGATCGTTTTACTTGTGTTGTTGATGTCTCCTCTGCCTCTTCTGCCGCGAGTGATGCGAGTGGAGTGAGTGAGGAAGATGTTTACGAGCAAACCCTTGCCGAAGAAGTCGCTTCCCTCGCTGGGGCCAACGACGAGGAGGTTGAGGATGAGGTTGAAGTTGAGGTTGATGGTGGAAGGGATCTGGATATGAACCGCGTACGTCACCCCCCTCCTCTCATCCCATTTCATCCCAAGCCATCCCAAGCCATATCTTTCCTCGCTCCACCCTGGTCATCCGCTCCACCCTGCTATCCGCTCCGCCCTGTTCATCCGCTTCGCCCTGCTAATCCACTCCGCCGGTGGTGCCTGTAGATGTACGAAAATGCCTCCTACCACGAAGTCCTCGCCGGCAAACAATTCCGCTTCTCCCCGCTCTGGGTCCGTAGAGCTCTTGCTTGGTAAGAAAAAGAGCCTCTATTCATCCCCCACTTATCCATCCTTTATCCAGCCCTCATCCATTCCTCACTGTGTCCAACATCCCTCATCCATCCCTCACTTTCCACGATATCCCCTGCTAACCATATACCCTTCTCTTTGCTTCCCAGGTGTGCGAAGCATCAAGTCTCCGCCCATTGCCTCCCGAGAGACTCAAAGGAGATGATTGAGTAAGTCCCTTACCCCCTTCCTTCCCTTCCTTCCCTTCCCGTCCTCGACAAGCACCATGAGGGAGGGGAGGTTGAGAGGAGGATTGCTGACTCGACTCGCTTTGCTAACTCGACTCGCTTCGCTAACTCGACTCGCTTCGCTCGTCTAGATTCATGCACGCCGTCGACTGGCCCGTCACCGACCCCCTCCTCTTCGAAACCCTCGGCATCAAACTTCTCAGTTGGGTCGGGAGGTGGATTACGAATGAGAAGCTTTCTCCTGGCATAATCGAGTCCAAAGTCGACCCCAAAAAAGTCCGCAAGGCTGACTGGAGTGCTGTCTGGGTAAGCCTCTTCTCTCTTGATTACTGCATGTCTATTCGAGGTGAGGTGGGAACTAACTGAAAGGGGTGGTTTTTAGGCTGCTCATACGGAAGCTTGGATCGATGTTGAGTTTGAGTTTGTGTTGGGGAAGACGGATCCGGGAGTGCCGAAGGGATGGGAGGGATTGCCGCCACGTGCGCCCGTTCCGCGTGGATACAAGTCTCCGGCTACTTTGGTCAACACCGCGGCTGAGTTTTTGGAGTTGTTCGACTTTGAAGTTCCGGTCCAGCAGAAGATCGTTCCTGTGAAGAAGAAGACCAACTCGACGCAGAAGGCTATCCAGCAGAAGACTGAGGTGCCGGCTCAGAAGATTGTCGCCGGCGAGAAGTCCGTTCCGATCCAGCAGCGGCCCGCTCAGCTTCTCACCCACAAGATCATCGACACCCAGAGGACCGACAACCCTTTCCAGCAGAAGACTGCCTCGACGAAGAAGATCGTTCCGGCTCAGAAGATCACCACCATCGAAAAGCCCGATCCGATTCAGAAAATCATCCAGAAGACTATTGCAACGCAGCAAAAGTCCAATCCCTTCCAGCAGAACCCGACCTCGGTCCAGCAGAAGACTGCCTCGAGCCAGAAGATCCCGGCTCAGGCTCAGAAGTCCATGGTCATCCAGGAGACGATTCCTGGTCAGAAGATGAAGAACAATCCCTTCCAGCAAAACCGGGCCTCAAGCCAGAAGACCGTCCAGAAGAAGCCTCCCGCCACGAAGCCCGTCCAGAAGTCGACCACCACCATCAACAACTCTCCCGCCACGAAATCCGTCCCTACCCAGAAACCCAAGCACAATACCATTCCCGTCCAATTCTTCAAATCCGTGCTGGAAGACGGAGAATTCATCAAGTGGATCACTTCCGAGGACCCTCACGCTTACCCTCTGACTCCCCTCCAAGCCGTGCAGTTCACGGAGTGTAAAGACCACCCTCAATTTTTGGGTTGGTGGAAGGGGGAGATCAAGGCGAAACTCAAGAGGGGTGCCATCGAGTTTTATCAGCAGCAGAACGAGCAGCAGGACGAGCAGGATGAGGTGGAGTATGAGCAGGATGAGGTGGAGTATGAGCAGGATGAGGTGGAGTATGAGCAGGACGAGCAGATCAAGGCAAAATCGAAGGCGGATGCGATTGAGAAGGAGATTGAGGAGCACGAGATGATGCCGCAAGTGCAGAAGGTCGTCATGGGCAAGGAAATGGAGAAGGTCGTTCAGAACAACGGCGAGAAGGAGAAGGTTGTCCCAGGCAAGGAGAAGGCAGTGGTTGGAAAGGGCAAGAAGACGGCCAAGACGGCCAAGACTCACCCCGTTGTTGTGGTCAAGAAGGTTCATGCTACGAGACTTGCGGCGAGGAAGAGTGCTGCGAAGGAGAATGCTGCGAAGGAAAAGAAGATGGGTGCTGCGGAGAGGATGGGTGGTGGAGTTCAGGTTGAGGGAGGGATGAGTTTTGTTGAGGTCTGATCGGTGGATCAAGGATGAGGTATTGGTGCTGTCGATACCGGTAGAGGAGATGGATGGTACGGAATGAGGATGATACAAGACGAGAGCTGCGAGGGAGATGAGAGCTGCGAGGAAGATGGACTGGGAAATGCTGCATCTCCAAGCCTGCTTGCTGCGACTTGTGCGAGATGCAGTTTTGCTTTTGACGAACTTTGACGACTTTACACTTACGGCCTGATCACGAAGTATATTGGGACAATAAGCTGAGTGAACAAATGATTGCCGGAATACAACGATTTCCTCACTACCTTTCCTGTCAAGAAGGACTTGTACGGTTCTCTTCTACTTGTTCTTCTTCTTCTCCAACGCTTCCTTCGCTAAATTCCAACGTTTCCTGTTCTCCAACCCTCGGTCATCTTCTTCTCCAAGTTCCAACGTTTCCTATTTCCCGACCTTTGCTCACCTCCCTTCTCCTCCAACGTTCCGGAAGTTCTTCTGTCTGGTGTCTTGGTGTTGCGGTATATTCCAATCAATTATGCACGTTCTTAGGTGAAATCCTCGGTCACCCAACCGCATCTCTCACCCGTCCGGTCATAATCGTTCAACCGAGTGACGGCCGCGTCGCCGCCGCTGCTGTTTTTCCCGAGATACTGCTCCTTTGCCACTACAATCGTCGGTGGTTGGCAGTTAGCATTTGACAGCAGTCGTTAGTAGTTAACAGCAATTAACAGCAGTTAACAGCAGTTAGCGGCAGTTGGCGGCTATTAGCGACTGTGAGCTACTTAACTACGATATCGAGAGGAGAGGCCAAACATACGCTTATAATTATTAGCTCTTTAGTTACTTAACCGCATCTCTTACCCTTCCGGTTATACATCCTCTATCCGAGCACTCCGTCGTCCTCGCCGCCTAGAGTAGTTAATATAAGAATTCTTTAGTAAATAGGTCCTTATTTCTTATCTTATAATTTAGTAACCTCCTTATATTAAATAGTAAATCCTTATATATAAGACCCCTAAGTCCGCTACTCGTAATACCCGACATATAGCTACGGCGCCGGTAGTATTATAGCGGACTCGGGGGTATTACGGCGAACCTAGGAGTCTCTTTAGTAATTATTCTCTTTAATAACGTTCTTATTTCTTATTAAAGGGCGTGTATTCTTAAATTCTTATATATAACTAAATGTCTCGGGGGAGAATAATAGGAAAGAACGACCGGATACTAAAAATAACTAAGTAGAATTTAACGCTAAACTAAAAATAGAAGTTTTCCGACTAAAAAGGAACATTAAAAACATATCTTACTAACGCTAGTAGCCTTAGTAAATAGGCTCTCTAGATCGGCTCGAACTAAGGACGCTAAAGAAGGTAGTTAATAGAAGGAGAAACGAATACTCGAGCCCCTTTACTAAGCTACCCTTTCTACCGCTAATAAACAAAGTAAAAGATAAAGTGTTAATATAGCCCTATTATCGGGCTTCGCGCTAAACCTAATTAGGAAGTTTTCCGTAACTTCCTAACTAGGTAGAAGTAAAAAAATTCGTCGCCGGAGTAGAAGAGTCCCCTACCCCTTAGGCGATAGCTACTAGCTCTCGAACTAAACGTTACTATAAGGGCTAGTAAATAGAGGAGTAGCCTTTACTACTACTTAACTAAGAGGTATAGCTATATAATTTAAAAGGAACGAAATAGTAATACTATATATAGCTAAGAGCGTTTGTTTGTTGTTTGTTTGTTTGTTCCATTTACGTCCTTTCGGAGTCCAAGACTATGTAGGACGGCCTTGTAAGCAAGGCAGTAGATCTATTTACAATCAAATTCTTTCGGTATTCTTTGACCTTAGGGGAAACCCCGTGCCTAAGGCAAAATGCTAAAGGACTTTAAAAGCAGCGCAAGACAAAGGAAATCAAACGAGTGTCGTTGTCTGCAGCCGGGGCTGCAGAATTTTCGCGCCAAGCTTTTTGCAGAATTTTCAGCGGATCCTTCCGCTTCGCACGTACGCTACAAATTCGAAATGCAGTGCAAAAGCAGTGCAAAATGCCGTGCAAAAGCACTACAAAAGCAGCTGTCTAACTCGCTGCCCCCTCTTATCCTTAATACGCCTTTGTAGAACTGCATGCCGCTTCCAAACGTATATAGCTACGCAGGTTGATCGTAGAGTTGTAGATTCCACCGAGTTCTAGCTCTTTAAAGTGCATGTATGCTTCCTTCGAGGGCGACGAAGTCTCTAGAGAAGGGACATGCGATTTCGGTTCGGATTTCGAGGAGGTGCGCGTATAGGATAGAGTGGACTGCTTCTTCTCGTTCGTAACGTAGAGGGCTGTTCGTTCGAATCGTGCCGTTGTTCTGTTATAGCTTGTATTTCGAGGCGGATTTCGAGAAGGATTTCGGGCGGATTTCGAGAGGTTTTCGAGGAGGTTTCTTCCAGACTGTCTTAGTTTCCCTTCCGAGGAAGGTACTTACGACGGCCACCGCGTGAAGGTGCAGTCTGTTCGGCCGTCTAGCTAAGAGCGTTAAAACTAAAGGAGTTCTTAGCGCTCTAATTAGCCGAGCGTTTAATACCGGATTTAGTATTTCTAGCTTCCGTACGAGTCGTTTACGCGAGTAATAGATCTACGGCCTCGTACTAGGGGCTATGCTTAAGATATATACCGTCTTCCGAGAGCGACGGATCGGTCTACCTCTACTAGTTACTAGAGGGGTCGACGATATAGAGGTAGCCTTAATAGGAGCTAGTATAGATTCTATACTAAGATTAGTAGTAGCTACGCCGTCGCCGCCTACCGGCGCTATACTAATGCTACCTCGCCCTCTACCCCTTACCCTCGCTCTACGACTCCTTCTACCGGCTCTTACTCTACGAGCCCTTCTACCCCTTATTATTACTATTACCGTTACTACTACCGCTAACGCCTTAGGCTCTACTACCCTCTACTCTACGGCTAGTATTACTTCCTACGTTCGAGCCGCCGTTCGCTCTACTTATTAAGTAGTAGTCTTAGTTATCTTAGTACTCGTTTAGAGCCGGCTATTAGTATTATTATTACCCTTACGAGCCTTACGGATATAATACGTATCTCTTAGAGCCTCGAACGGCGTTACTTCTAGTAGACTACTACTTATAGCTTACTCTTATATAGCTAGTATTCGTATTAGTTTAAAGGCCTTAATGTCGTTCGTAAGCTATAAAGCGTTACTATTATAGACGGACATAGCGAAGTCTAGTATACGAAGGAACGCTACCTTAATCCTATCTTATACCGTTCGCCGCTCTAGTAGTTACTCTTATATTATATTAAAGACGTCGTCGTAGGCTAATATCTACTAAGGCTACTATTATATCCGACTAAGGGCTCGGTTACTTATAAAGTAGCGAGGGTAGATAACTCGTACTAGTATTATAACCCTCTTAACGATAGCCCTTAGTAATATATAGCTATAAGGGATACTATACCGCTTAACTTTACTATACTCTATGTAGTATTCTCGTACTAGATATAGCACCTAGGCTTCTATACCGCGGCTAGCGTTCTAATAGTTAATAGAGCGCTTTACCTTAAGGGCGTAGTAGAAGTTCTTTAGTATACGCTCTAACGTATATACCGTAACCTTACTAACGAGCTCCTTAAAGTAGCCCTAGTTATCTATAGATATAGCTAGTAGTAGTAAGCCTACGAAGGTATTTATCTCGAGTAGTTCTAGCTCGTTAAATACCTTATTAACGTAGATCTTTATGCTCTCTACGTATTACTTAAGGTTGAGGTTAGTATTAGTATAGCCCTTTATACTACGATTACTAACCTCTATACGCTATATCGAACTAGTACTAAGGTTAGCTAAGTGCTTAATATAGTACGTAAGTAGCCGCTCCTTTACGTCTAACTATATACTCTTAAAATATACCTTATCGTCTAGAGTAAACAAAGCGAGTATCTACTTAGTAATCTTATTAGCGGCGGTTACGGTCTCGGACTTTAGCTAAGGCTATACGAGCCTAGCTAGAGCGTCCTTATCCTCCTTCGTATAGCCTAGCTTACGTTTTAAGCTACGTTTTAGTACTAATCCGGCTATATTCGTACTATTTAGTACCTCCGTAGAGGACTCTACGCCGTCCGGTAGGTTAGTATATTATAATTAAGAGCTAGAGGCTATAGCGGCGACTACTACTAGTCGTATATTAGTATTAGCGGTAACCGCGGCGGCTTCTCGTTTAGTACCGAGGTTAATACGTTTAAGGATGTTCTTAGCGGCACACTACTAGTAATATTACTATATAACTACGTAGAAGGGAGTATTAGGGATAGCGGTAGTAAGGCCCTTACTACGGTTAGAGACAATAACCTTTAGTATCCGTAGATTCTTTAGATAGTTGTTAGCTACGACCGTAAGTATAAAGTACTAGTTCTTAGCGCTCTCGCGCTTTATAAGGCTATAGGCTATAGGGAACCCTCGACCGGTGTTCGTAGTACCGGTAAATATACCGAGTAGTAGATTAGCGTAGTTAGTATTAAATATAGCGTCTACTTATATCGCGAAGTCTAGTATAAATCGCGAAGTAAATACCTCTTATTGTAGTAGCTAGTAGACGACTTATTTAAGCGATAATTTAACTACCTTACTAGTCTATTCGTCGTTTATAAACGACTAACGAGCCTTATAGCTAAAGCCGAGCGATACTAGTACACCGAGTAAGGCGTTAATAACCGTCTCTATCTTACCGCTACCCTAGTACGTAACGTCCTTAGTAAGGTTATAGTATCTCTTACGATTAAGCTAGAGGTCCTTCGACGATAGTTACCTATATACCGTCTTATACGACTCTCCGGTAAGACGTAGTTAAGCGGTATAGGCGAGGGCTTCCTAGTATACTAGTATTCGCTACTCGTAGACTATATAGACTATCGGTAACGGCGCTATCTCGTACGTATAGCTTAGGTTATAGACGATTAAGACTAATTACCTAAGCTCCGCTCCTCGGCGTATACGGTTATAAGATAGACGGTAACTCTACTAGTAGTTACGAGCTCGGATATTATATATAGCTCTTATACGGGGGTACCGGTACTCGTCGTTATCGTCGTATATAGCTTCCTCGTATTCTCTATTATTATAAGTAGTATCGCTATAGTAGATATAGCGGTAGATCGCTCGCTCCTTATTACTAGACGTATATATAACGGCACTACCGGTCGTAAAGTAGTAGTCCTATAGATGCTAAAGGTAGTAGTTAGTATCTCGGAAGATCTTACTATTACGGGGATGCTCGAAGTAAGAGGGCCTAATAGAGTCTACGAACGACTAAATAACCTCTTATTACTCCGGTACGAGTAATAGATACGGTCGCTATACTAGCCTTAGTAATAGAGCCGGTAGTAGTATATCTACTATAATAGGGAGGTAGGGCTTAACGAGGGTCTTGCCCTTATAAACTATAGCCGGAGGTGCCGTTAATATAGCTATTAGATACTCTATAAGACGTATCGAAGGCGGTAGCGCCGGTAAACTACTAAGTAAGTTAATAGTATTAGAGACTCTACTACTATAATTACGTAGAGCTAGTAGAGTACTCGGTAGTAGGCCTATAAGGACGCTAGTAGATAGTACGTCGTCGTCCGGAGGGCCTAAAGGGTCGAATCTAAGAAGGTCTTTATAGTAGTTGTCCTACGTAGTACGCTAGATACTATAGTTACGGTAGAAGTCTAATAGGGACGGTAAATCTACTATAGATAAGTCGCTAATGTCGTCTATTTTAGTAGTTAAGGGCTAAAAACTAGCGGTAAAGTTAGTAGATTTATATTAAGCTTAAAATAGGGCCGATTCGGATAATTCTTTTTTTTACGTATAGCTAATAATGCGATCTATTAATTCTAATATCGCTTAACTTATATTAGATAACATAGTAGTGCATTAAGTAGTATAGAACGTAGAAGGGCGGTAAGATAAAGTCGAATTTATAAGTCTTAGTATAGTATACGAGCTATACGAGCTTAGTTATCCCTATCCGGTCGTTCTTTCCTATTGTTCTCCCCCGAGACATTTAGTATATATAAGGATTTAAGAATACGTCTTATATTAACTACTCTATCGCCGCCGCTATTTACCCTTAGTACTATAATTATCTATAGTTAGTAATTAGTAGTTAATAGTATTTAACGGCTATAAGCGGCTATAAGCTACTTATCTACGAATATCGAAAGGAGAGGCTAAATATACGTTTCCCGGCTTCGAGAAGTTCTAGATGCTCTCTAGGAATATACTTAGATAGTAGCTAGCTTTATACCGAGGAAGCTATTAGAGCGGTTAGTATATAAGTCTATAAGATAATAGAAGACGGTAGTAGTATTAGGATATAGGCTATATACGTCTACGGGGAGGAGGATGTAGCTACTAGGTAATCGAGAAGTAGAAGATTGCCGGCTACGAGCTTTAAGTTAAGGGGGTACGATAAGATCTATAAACTATTTAGGTAAAAGTAGGTAGAGTAAAGCGGCTTATATACTTTATAATGTTAATACGAGCTTCTCCGTCGTCGATTCTTTAATTACCTTTACGCCGTTACTTTACTTAAGCGCGATAAGAGTCGGATAGACTTTATAGGTCGGTAAGTAAAGTATCTACTAGGATAGCGTACTAATCCTAAGTTTAGGCTACTACGCGGACTTAGCGATTTAGATATATAACCCGTAAGGACTCTTATATATATATTCCGTACCCTATAGGACTTAAAATAATTTATAAAGCTAGAGTAGAACGGCTACCGGTAGTAGCCTCCCTAAAGTAATCTTCCTAGGTTACTTCGCTCTTCGGAAAAGCAATAATTAAACTTATTGTTTATTACCTTATTTCGCCTCGTAACGTAGATTTTCGGCTAGTATATATTATACGGTATTATACTAGAAACACCCGCTATTTAGATCGCGATAGTGGTCGGCGACGAGGAACACCTGTACGTGGTGCCGGCTACGAACCTGCGACGATACCGTCGTTGCAGAGCCAAGTTTCCTCCGGAGGATTGGAGAGGCCGTCGATCCCTCTTCCCTTACAACAACAACACGACCTGGAGGTACGCCTCCCATTGAAACACAAGCTACAGAACAACAGCACGATTCGAACGCCCTCTACGCTACAAACACTACAAACAAGAAGAAGAAGAAGAAGCAATCTACTCTGCCCTATACGCGCACCTCCTCGAAATCCGAACCGAAACACTTTAAAGAGCTAGAACAGTTAGTGGAATCTATAACTCTGCGATTAACCTACGTAGCTGTATGCGTTTAGAAGCGGCATACAGTTCTATAAAGGCATATTAAGGATAAGAGAAGGCAGCGAGTTAGATAGCTGCTTTTGTACTGCTTTTGTACTGCTTTTGCATAGCATTTTGCACTGCTTTTGCACGGCATTTTGCACTGCTTTTGCACGGCATTTTGCACTGCTTTTGCACGGCATTTTGCACTGCTTTTGTACTGCATTTCGAATTTGCAGCATGCGTACGTGCGAAGCGGAAGGATCCGCTGAAAATTCTGCAAAAAGCTTGGCGCGAAAATTCTGCAGCCCCGGCTGCACGACACTCGTTGGATTTCCTTTGTTTTGCGCTGCTTTTGAAGTCCTTCGGTAGATTCTGCTTTGCAGATTCTACCTTAGGCACGGGGTTTTCCCCTAAGGTTAAAGAATACCGAAAGAATTTGATTGTAAATAGATCTACTGCCTTGCGCGCAAGGCCGTCCTACATAGTCTTGGACTCCGAAAGGACGTAAATGGAACAAACAAACAAACAAACAAAACAAAAGATCGCGATAGTAACGATATCTATATAATCTAGGGTTTATCTAAGATACGTAGACCTCTTCGAAAAGAATATAGGGTATTAAAGGTACAATTTCGGTTAACGAAACTACTCTATAGGTACTACTAACCCTACTATCTTTATATAGAATCTTAAAATCCTCGTAGTAGCCTAAACTTACGTTTAGTATACTATCCTAGGAACTATAGACTTTAGAGTTCTAACCGTCGTATATTATATATTTAACTATAAGCTAGATTAGTATACTTAAGATTAGATAGTTAGTACCTAAGGTAGGAATATACTAAGTTATTCGTTTATAAGTATATACCTTCCTTCCTCTTACTTCTTTAGCTTTATAAGATAATATAGTATATATACGTTTAAGGACTTACTTTTAGTAGTTAAGAGCTAGTACTTTATATTTACTAAGTACTCTAAAACCCTCCCTTAATCGATACTATCTAGATCTCCCCTTTACGGGTTACTACCTTCTATTTACGTACTACCGCCGTATACGCTATTTACGACCTCCGTTAACGTACTACTACCGTATACGCTATTTACGATTCTACCTATACGCTTCCTTAGCGTACGCTTCTCCTTATTACTAGGACTTAATACCGACCCTTTAATCCTCGCCCTTCTATACCGTTTATAGTCTATTTAAGATAGCTAAAATAACCGTTTGACTAACTAGTAAGAAGCTTAAGGGTAAGGACAACTATATTACCTAGGCTAATATAATAGAGTCTAATCTCTATAGACAAAATCTCTAGCGATACTATAGCTCGAAGAATATACGTAAGCTATTACCTTAAGCCTCTAGTAAGACTAACGATACCTATAAGGATCGTAAGGACGTTTATAATAGTAGGATTTATAAGGCTCGCGTATACCTAATACTTAACTATAAATAATATATCGTTAAGAAGTACCTCCCTTTTAAGACGGCTTAAACTATCTAGGAACATCTTACGCTATATAAACCCTTAGGCTATATATACGAGCTCTTAGTATATCTTAAATATAAGAACCTTCGCTACGACGGTAAGGATATTAAGTCTTCTATTAATAACTATCGTAGTAAGCTTAAGTAACTTAAGCCGACTATACTTAAGATTAGTAATAGTTAAGCCTACTACCGTCTATATCTTCTTCTTAATCCCTTCTTTTCTATTTTTACCTTTAATCGCTACGAGAAGCTACGCGAGCGTCCTAATAACTAACCGGTTACTAAGTCTAATCTTAATACCTTCGTTAAAGGGCTCCTTAATAAGTATAATACTTAGACGAACGCTAGTACATCTACGACTACTAGACTTATAGCTCGAATACCTACTAGAATTAGAGCGTAGTAGCCTCTTAGTTAGACCTAAATACCTTAACTAGTATAAGCTCGTAATAGTAAGTATTATACGTTTTATAATAGAAATACGTATAAAGAGAAGGACTACTATACTAAGTATCCGTAGAAGAAGATTAAGGCTAATAAGAGACGCCTTAAGAAGTAGAAGAAGAAGGATCAAGGCAAATATTATGCTAATTATTATACCGCTATTATGCCTACTCTAATATCGGAACTATTAGTACTATTAGCGACCCTATTACCTTCTAATAGCCCTCGTCGACGGCCGAACAGACTGCACCTTCACGCGGTGGCCGTCGTAAGTACCTTCCTCGGAAGGGAAACCAAGACAGTCTGGAAGAAACCTCCTCGAAAACCTCTCGAAATCCGCCCGAAATCCTTCTCGAAATCCGCCCGAAAACCTCTCGAATCCGCCCGAAATCCTTCTCGAAATCCGCCTCGAAACACGAGCTACAGCAGAACAACAGCACGATTCGAACGAATAGCCCTTTACGCTGCAAACAAGAAGAAGAAGAAGAAGAAGAAGCAGTCCACTCTGCCCTATACGCGCACCTCCTCGAAATCCGAACCGAAATCGCATGTCCCTTCTCTAGAGACTTCGTCGCCCTCGAAGGAAGCATACATGCACTTTAAAGAGCTAGAACAGTCGGTAGAATCCACAACTCTGCGATCAACCTGCGTAGCTGTATGCGTTTGGAAGCGCATGCAGTTCCACAAAGGCATATTGAGGACAAGAGAAGACAGCGAGTTAGACAGCTGCTTTGCATTCGAATTTTGCATTCGAATTTGCAGCGTGTGTGTGTGCGAAGCGGAAGGATCCGCTGAAAATTCTGCAAAAAGCTTGGCGCGAAAATTCTGCAGCCCTAGCTACAGACAACAGACAACGACACTCGTTCGATTTCCTTTGTTTTGCTTTTGTTTAAAGTCCTTTGGCATTGCCTTAGGCACGGGGTTTCCCCTAAGGTCAAAGAATACTAAAAGAATTTGATTGTAAATAGATCTACTGCCTTGCTTGCAAGGCCGTCCTACATAGTCTTGGACTCCGAAAGGACGTAAATGGAACAAACAAACAAACAAACAAACAAACAATAGCCCTCGTCGTCTATTTATAATAGTAGCTTATACGGATTAACAATTACCGCCGGTCGTAAACGAGCGTACGATGTTAGTATTACTCGCGGCTTATAACTCTAACTTGTAGATTATCGACTCTAGAGCTACCGACTATATAACTAATAACCGCGGATATATAGTAACCTTCTCGCCCTATAAACTCTCTATCTAGGTCGGTAGTAGATATATTACCGCTATAGGCTATAGCGTTACTCGAGTATAGACCTTTACTATTAAATATAGCCCTTAGGAATACGACTTCTCTAACGTACTTTACGTACTAGGCTTAGTAGTAAACCTCTTATCGATAGAGGCCCTAGCTACTAAGGGTTACTACTATCGTACTAATCTCTAAGTACTATTTACGAAGGACTTAGCTAGTAAATATACGTCTATTACGGAAGTTATAAAGTTTAACGGCTTACTATACTTAAAGCGCGTTATACCGACTCCTTCTACGCTAGTAACTACGACCTTATAACTAATAGCGCTCGTTACTTCCTCGCTACTAAAGGGTACTATAGCTAAATAGTACCTCCGTCTAGGTTATATAAGTAAGCGGAACATCTTATAGCTCTATAAGAATAGCTATATCTTAATTAACGGCGTTCGCGTACTTTTAGCTTATTTAGCCTATCGACGAGCTTATATATATTAAATTTATAGCCGAATACTAGCTACGTAGCCCTCTACTATATATAGGATCGTTAGCGTAGATATTATCTCTATACGCTAGACTAGTCTTAATAAGGAACGCTATATAACCCTCTTTACTAATACTATAGCTCTATATTATTATAAGTTTACCTCTATATATAAGAGTAGCGCTAGTGTTACGCTCCCTTGTTACTACTACTATATCCTTATATAGTACGGAATTATAGTACTAGTCTACCGCCTTAATAGTAGTCGCGAGTATAGTAGTAATGCTCTACTTTAATTCGCCTCCGATAATAGCATTCGATTAGAGGTATTACTACCTTACTACTCTACGAAGAACGGTCTCGCTAAAGTTAGTAATTATATTATCTATACTCTCGTACGTAAGATAATAATTTACGCTAACCTTCTAGTATACCTCTAGCCTAAAGCTATTACGGCTATAGTCTACCTACTTAATTTAATATCTTCTTAGGCTCTCGGCGGACTTAGCCCTTATAAGGTTCTCTATACCGCTATAAAGTAGAAGCTTAATTAGTTCCTTAAGGAGCTTTAACTATATAGATATAAGGCGTAGCCTCTCGACTACGACGTTCTATAAGGATTAAAGTTTAGCTTACGAGTATACGAAGGTTAGCTTATCGGCTATAAAGGGCTAATCTACTATATCTAGCTATAATCCGAGAATAAGATTATATACTTATCGGACATTAGTTTTAATAATCTAGCTATTATAGATATAATAGTAGCCTCTACCTCCCTTAAGGACGACGAGGTAGTATTCTTTAGTTCTAACGATATCGATACGTCCGCTCCTAGGGGTAATACGCTAGCGCTAATATAAGGTATTACCTTTATAAATAAGAATAACCTCCTTCCTAAGGAGCATAATACCGTAGACGGAGATAGTAATATAGATAATATTAAGAATATACTCGGCGATAAGGACCTTCCTTAGTAACTATATACTCCTATACTACTACCTCTAGGATATAAGACTAATCGTCTCGGCTCTATTAAAAAGGTACTAGACGAAATACTTAATTACGCCTTATATACTCGTAAGCTTTCTTTACGCTATTACTATAGTACTCGTAGTATTAACGATCTTCCGTAGTAAAGTATTCGAGCGTTCTAAGCCTTAGTAATAGCATCTAAGGAGCCTATTAAAGTCCCTTATAATACTTACGAGGCTAAGAAGTCTCCTCGCTAGAATAACTAGAAGGAGGCTATAGATAAGGAGATAAAGGTCTATACTAATAACAAGACGTAGTAATATAAGCTTCGTAGTATTATTATAGCTACTAGCTATAAGATCCTCCGAGGACGATAGGTATATATACTTAAGACTAACGCTAATAGCTTTATTAGTAGGTATAAGGGCCGATAGGTCCTATACGGCTTCTTATAAGTCGCTAGTATTAATTACGACGATACCTATACTATAGTCGTTTTGCCGACGACCTTACGAGTACTCTTCGCGATATATATAGAGTGTAATCTTAAGTACTATTAATACGATATTATTATAGCGTTTCTAAATACTCTCCTCGTAGATTATATTATTTATATAGAGGTTCCGTATAGCTATAAATATAAGTATATTAGTATAGTATATAGACTAATTAAGGCGTTATATAGACTTAAGTAGGCTCTACTACTTTAGTATAACGAGTTTACGAAGTTTATAAAGCTATACGGCTTTAACCCCTTTCTTAGTAATATATACGTTTTTAGTAATGCCGCTAGAACAATTATAGTAGTTTACGTAGACGACTTACTTATGTTCGCGTAGCTCCTATCTACTATTTACGATACCGCCGCTCTTATTAGTAGTAAATTCGAGATACGCTTACTCGGTAAACTCTACTACTATCTTAGTATAAGGATTATACGTAACCGCGCTAACCGATAGCTTATAGTAACTTAAGATGCTTACCTTAAGGGATTATCTACTAAGTTCGTAGAGTACCTTAGTTATTCTCCTCGAATAATACTAGTTTCTAACGGTACCCTTTAATAAGCTACTAATAAATATTAAGCGACTAAGTAACTTAAGGAGCTATATTAGTCGGCCGTCGGTAGTATACTCTAGCTAGCTATAATTACTCGGCCGGACGTCTACTACGAGGTCGGCCTATTATACTACTTCCTTAAGAACCCTATAATAGTATACCTCTATACTATATTCGAAGTTATAGACTATCTTATTAGTACTAAGACTCGCGGACTACTCTTCGAAGGTAGCGGTACCGGCGAGCTTAACTTCTACGTATATACTAATGCCTCTTAGGCTAATAATACCGATACTCGGAAGTCTACTAGTAGACTATTATTTATATTTATAGGAGTACCTTTACTCTATAAATCCGGACAATAGAAGATTATAGCTCTCTTATCTATAGAGGCTAAATATATATAGTTAATACTAGTAGCTAAGGAGGCTAAATACCTCTACCGAGTACTTAAGAATATCGGCTATAAGGGAACTATACGACTAGTTACTATCTGCGAGGATAATTAACCGGCTATCGACATTACTAAGTAGTCTAGCGTATTATCCGACGGCCGTACCAAATATATCGACCTACGGTATCGCTTTATTTAGTAGGAGATTACTACTAGTAATATAGTCGTAAATAGATCTCTACGTACTAATAGGCTACTAATAGCCTTACTAAGTTACTAGATAAGACGAAGTACGCCGCCTTCGTTAAACAACTCGGACTAGTCGACTATACTACCGCTATTACTAAATAGAAGGCTACTTAGTCGCTCTCGGAGAAGAAGCTATATTAATACTAAGTTACTAAAAGTTACTACTATTCTCTAGCCTCTTATTAGTTACTTATTTAATACCGGACTCGACGTTTTTAGTTTCTATACGAGTCGTTTACGTAAGTCTTAGAACTACGCCGCGTATACTTATTTCTACGCCTCTACGTTTTTAGCTAGCTTTCTTAGATTTACTACCCTTAGCGCCCTACTACTATAACTACTTATTACTAGAACTAACCGATAACTAGAGGTTGTTTATAGAGCGTAAAAAATAGAGCATGTTTAGTTATATAAGATGTTACCTTACTATTAAGGCCTTATTACTAACCTAGGGGTAACTTAAGATTAGATAGTTAGTGCCTAAGGTAGGAACATACTAAGTTATCCGTTTACGAGTGTATACCTTCCTTCCTCTTGCTTCTTTAGCTTTATGAGACAACACAGTGTATACACGTTTAAGGACTCACTTTTAGTAGTGTTGGCAACAGCTCTGCTTATCGCGACTATTTCTTCGACGAGAGGGTTTGAGATGCGGCTTCTACGGACACCCGAACCACGATTCAGTCCATCGAGCAGACGTTCGTTGGCAATCATCTTCCTAAACCACTGTCTCTTTCACCGTTTCTTGATCGGCGTGCCAACATTAGGGCTGAGATACGCCACAGCCAAATATGCCAAAGCATGATTCTAGTCATTTCGTTGAAGAGACGGGTTGATTGACTTCTTCCGATAGATTCCTGCTGCAGAACTCCTTTCTTCCATTCTGACGAGAAGCAGTGTAAGATTAACAAGTAATCTCGGTTCGATGAGTGCACGTCTCCTACAACTCTCCTCCGAGGCTCCAACCGTGGTTCGGTCGGTTCGAGTTCCGGCGAGCGCCTTGCGGCAAACGAGGAGTGTTGGACTAGTCAGATAGACAGACTCCAGATACCACGCATGCCGGAGGGATATAGGATGAGGTCCACGCGGTCGTGCATAATTCATGGCGCGAGCGGTGAGTATCAACGATGTCCGACGACCGTTAACCACCCTTGCTCTTGCCCTCGCCCTCAATGCTCGAAGGACCGAGGAGACAAGCAGGCAGCGAGGTCGAGCTGTAGACTCATCTACTGGCCTTTGCACAGACCAGGAATCCGATGATGGAGCACGATATGTTGGCGTAGTGTCGCAAGGTCTGGTGCTAAATAAAGCCATTTGCGAAGCCAATGCCATCGGTATTCGAGCTCGAGGCTCGAGAGTTGACTACCACAAGCGACTCCACACACGCTCTCGAGGGGAATGCTGTTCGCGACAGACTGGCAATCGTACGCCCAGTTACAGCCTCGGTAAAAGTGGGACTGGCCGGCTTCACCCATGACTTTATGGTAGTCACGACGGCTGCGATCTTTAATTGGAGTCCGTGTCCTTCACGATAAGCTGCATCACATCCTCAGCGTGAAGCCATAAGACATCGTCATGCCGGCAAACAACATGTCCGGCGTTTGCGTGGACGGTGATGGCATCGGGAAGAGACGATGTCGGTCCGGTGGAAGGCATGGTAGGTATTGAAGCGGCTTGACCAACGTTGGTAGATCCATGAGCGCTGTGTTGCACGCTCGGCGGTTGTTAGCTTGACTTTCGGGATTCGAGATGAATCTCCCTTGGGCAGTTTCGCAAGGAGAAGTAGTGCCTATGGCTCGTCGATTCTTGTATCGTGCAGCGAAGTAGGTGGGCTTCGATCGGACTTCGAGGATGTTTGTGATAGATGACGATCGCGCCGGGCAACGAGTAGGTGGTTCGATGGATTGGCGGCGAGCTGGACTGTCGAGAAACTATATGGACCGATTCGATGAGTTAGTATATTTCTTACCTGGATCGGACTTTTTTTGTATCCGGGAAGGCAAGAGGCTGCGCGGCTACGATGTCGTTACATCGGATGTGTTCTATGCGATTGTGTCGTTCATTCCTCTACGTTTGTTAATTTTTATTCGCCAATTCCAACTCCAACTTTCAAGTACATACCAGTACATTCGATTAGTAGACAGACAGTCGCTTACGTGCACTTGCGACGCTTTTTCGAAAGAAAGTGTCGACTGTCCTGCAGCGGCGTGGACTCACCATTCACCGGATGTCGGCCGTGAGCGGCTAATTGCCATGAATTTAACGATAGGTTGACTGAAGAGGGTGATTGCCGTTTGTGGAGTCGTTGACGGGAGGAGTTGGAAGCTTGCTGCGCTTAATCTTAGTCAGACAATACGGGCTGTAAGTCTGAATCTGAATGCGATCCGCGATGGAAGGGATGATCTGATTGAGTTCCCGGCTTGTGATTATCAGCATTCGATGCGGTGATGTTCGGTATCCATTCCATTGTTCTGCAGGTGCAGGTGCGTACATCCTCCTCGGTCAGTCTTAAGTCCGCAGCTTCAGCTTTCCGGCAGGAGATCGACCTGCGTCGGTGCGAGGGCGCGTTGATCGGAATGTACCCGCTGTCGAGCGAGGTCATGCCGTGTTAAGGGAGGAAGATTCGCCGGAAAAGAGCGTCGAGGCGGACAGTGGGGCCTCGCAAAGCTGGGCGGTAATGAGCCGGCGTGGCCAGAAAGGGAGCGGGGAGGACGAGCGGACGCGGTGATAGCGTAGCAGTAAGGAGGGTGTGCTGTGACTCCTGCGAAACGTGAAGGTTGAAATCCTACTCTACTCCTGCCCAACACTAACCTTTTCAAAACCATTCCTTCCCAACACCACTGTTCCCAACCCACTCACTCCCGTCCTCCGTTCCACCCAGTGTCCTCTCTCAAATTTAACATCGACCACATCGAGCACTTGCCTCGCACACTCCCAACCGACATCCACCGGCTCTCTCCGCTCTTCCCTTCTAAGCCTTTCCCAACCCACCCCAAACAACCCCGGCCAACACAACCACCACCACCGCCGCAAATACCAACGCCAACGTAGTCACCCTCCTCGCCTCATCCGCTCTCTGCATCGCATACGTCGCCTTTTGCACCGCGAGCAGAGCGTCGTTTTGAGCCGCGTGGGCGAGTTCTTGGGATTGTCGGGCGAGTTCTTGAATTTGGAGGATGGCGGTTTCTTCGACCGAGAATTTCGTGGTGGAGGAGACTTTGCGGGGAGGCATGGTGATGGATTTCGATGGATCGATAGGTGGCGGCTGATTGGATGGCTGGCTGGGATGTTAGCGGGACAGAGGAGTGGTTGGCAGGAGGAGGTGGGACTTCCGATCGACGATGGATCCTGTAGAGAGAACGTTGGTCGCGGAGGTCGAGGTGGATGTTGGATTTAGGTCGACTTTGTAGTTTATGTCTTCCGTGTCTGCGGAGTATGGGAAGATGGGAAGCGGCTGTTTTTGGCTGGGCAAATGGAGTGGGAAGGAAAGGAAGAGAAGAGAGAGAGAGATGGAATCGAATGTTGTAATCCTCCGTTTGGAGCTCCAGACCGACTTTTCGGCACCCTGCATACGACCGCGTTGATGCGCGCACGTCGGAGAGGCCAGCCCAAGACGGCGAATGCTGCTACTCCCGCCGTGCCCAAACCGATTGAAACATCGCAATGAGCGAAAAGGCAACGAGCGAAGAGCCGATCTCTTCCTCGATGAGATTTGCCTGTTGAGGATCAGAGCAGATTTACCGCAACACTTTTGAGCTCATTCCAAATTCGCGCCGAGCGCACTCATCCGCGATGCCGCTGGGCTTGTAGCTGTGTACTGGGTCTCCCGAGAAAAGATTGCGTAGGGTTCAGCAATTGAGCTGGAGTCTGCGTGGTCTGTCTTGGGAGGCCGACGAGCCGTTGGAGAAAGTGTGGCGGAAAACGGGGTATGGGCTGAGACAACGTCGTCGTATGCCGCACCGGAAATTCCCGAGAAGCTGAAGGTCTTCTCTCTTCGATGCAGAGGTGTCTGGCGATGGAGATAGCATGGTTTTCCCGTTGTCTGCGATGCGGGTTGGTATTTCTCTCTCTCGCCATCTTCTTGTCCGCCGAAATGAGCTTGTATTGCCTCAACTCTTTCATGGAGGTTGCTTCCCTTGATAGGTGGTTCCGCACACCCTTGGCAGTCGTCTCTTGTCTCGTTGCATGTGAGAACTTCGTCAGAGCGAAGCACATGTCGATGAACATAGTGGCTGGTTCCGTGAAGGTGAGCGCTGATAGGTTTAGTGTTTGTAGCAAATAGACCTTTGAAGGGTCGAGCAAAGAGACGTGTCCGCGATGCGGCGTTTTGTCCATCTCGCTGTTGCTTGTGAAGTGTTTAAAGGGTCCAAGCCCAGCAAGGACATCGTGGACCCGATCGATCCCAGCATCTCCGCCCATCGATACGCTCCCGGCCGCATCCACGGCACTCGGCGCGATCGCGACGAACACAGTATCACTCCCCACAAACCCATGCAAGTCCATACAGGAGAACAACAAGCAATCCCAGAGCCATGCTCCGATCCCTCGCACTCCATCCAACTTCCGAATCTTGACATTGCAGGCGCCAATATCCTCTCCTCTTCTCATTGCAGAAACGCGCCACCTCCTGTCTCACCTCGCCAAGCATCTCCCGCAATGTCCGGTCCCTGACTTTCAACAAGCTCTCTTCGGCCTCGATATCCAAGACCCGCGCGATCTCGACGAGCACATCATCGGAGACATATTCCTGCCGGTCTTCGCGAGTGGAGAGGAGTCGAGCTTTGCGCTGCGCGAGGCGGTCGGTTCGACGAGTGGTTTCGTTGTGTTGGGCGGTGAGGAGGGTCTCGGTGTCGAGGAGGGCGTGATACCGGGAGAAGAGGGCGCGTTGGGTAGCGAGGTCATCGGCGGGCATTTTCGTGGGCGGGGTGGTGTCTGCGTGACGAATTGTTGCCGATACGAGCAGGATTTCTTCCATTTTCAATCAGGTGTCAGGAAGGATAATGGAGAGCGGCAGTGAGTCGTGGTGCTTTGTTTGCTCGGGCTGGAATCGATGTCGGACGCCCGCATACGGCTGTCTTGACTGACATGCATGGCGTTCATTGTCGTGACTTGCTTGGCTTGCATTGTGGTGACTTGCATTTGTCTTCATGGCGCTGTGAAGTGAGGTGGTACTGTAGACGATGGGGTTTGATGTCGAAGGTGATGTCTTGGTGTGAGATGCTGGATGATCTCCGTGGTCCCGCCGTAGAAAATGGTAGCCTCAGGCCTGAAAAATGCTATCTTCCCCTCCGCGGAGACGTCTCTGCGTTCACAACCACATCCCATCTCTTGATAGACCAAGCTTGAATTGCTGTGCTATTCGTGCCATGCGGCGTACTCTCTGGAATATGGCCGGCCGTGAGCAATGCCGCGATGCTGGTGCCATGAGATATTTGAACTTGAAGAGCTGAAATCAGCGGGAGTGGTTTTATGGCGCTTGTCGCGGAGGCGGAAGATTTGGCGGCTTCGGCGAGGGAGTTGAAATGCTTTGAGAGAAGAGAGCGGAAAAGATGGCAGAAACGAGTGAGAAAGAGGCCGAGCAACCGAGAGGGCCAGCAACCGAGAGGACTAGCAGCCAAAAGGACGACGCTGTCAATGACGGCCGAAAGAGTACTTCGCCATACGCTACGCCAGTCCGGAGGCCAAGGCCCTAAGTGGAGAGGTAGCGAAGAAATCGCGGACTGGCCGAGGAGAGGCCCGGGAATGACGGGAGGGCATCGTCTGGCGGACGACGACGGTCAGCCTGAAGGTGAGTTTGTGAATGCGCGCAGATTCATGCAGGACTGGTTAAGTTTGATTTAGACTCCTCTTCTTGAGCTCGTCAAGGCTTTCGCTTCGAAGGCAATGTCGTTTGACACGAGACTGTGATGCCCAAAGGCCGCGACCAAGTTCTCAGGAGATTCTCCGAGCTCGCGTTCATGCAGATCAACCGACAAGTTCGCGCCCAAACTGTCTCGATCTTCTGTTCGGAAAATGCATTCGAGTTTCAAGCTTTCAGTCCGTGCATGATTCCCTGAGCCGATAGAGGGTCACCTTTGGAGCGACGGCTCGTAGGCTTTGAGTTGTCCGTCCGAACATAAGATGAACGGGCAAGGGAGAGGAAAAGCTTCATCTGGAGCTGTATTGTGCCATGTCGATTGGAATTTGCACGCAGTATATTCTGTCCCAGCGCAACGTTTCGCAAGGTGATGGCGTAGTCGAGCCGGCGGCCGATGGCTGAAGGTGACAGGCGGGAGCATGGAAGTTGGAACATGGAACGTGCGGACGTCTTCGGAGAATTGCCTTCCCTGGGTCAGTCAGAGACATCCAGTGGTTTCGGAAGCTGTCGTGCTGATAGTGCTATGATGCTGGACGAGGTCCACACAAAGGGCTGGCGCACACAAGGACGTTGATGACGACTGCACTGCTACATCCTGGGTCATTGCGAGCTCCAGATCAGCTTTCATCGTCTCCTCTATAGACTGGTCATGGGATGCGGGACGGATACTTCGATTGAACGATCACCGCCCTTGCTCGTCTTGAGCAAGTTCAAGTAAATCCCTGGAGCACCAGCGTCAGGCCCGAGATATTCAGTACGTCTCGTATCCCGACTGGGCAGGCGCCATCCAATACGGCGAAGAGATTACCGAAGTCAGTGCATCGTTCATCGTGCCCGAGGCTTCGAAGCCCAAGCATGCAGAGGAGGGTTTGTGGTACTCGGGCACCGCCTGGGTCGGCATCGACGGCACCGGATGTTAGAATGCGCTCCTCCAGACCGGTAAGTAACATACAGTTGCTTGCCCTTTCGTGGACTGCAACTAAGCATTCTAAGGCATCGCCTGGGAGGTACAAGACAACGATAAGACGGTATACTCGGCCTGGTCCGAATGGTGGCCTACCGGTTCCATCGACTACGACGACTTTACGCTTAAGCCTGGCGATGTGATCTTCGTACGCGTGGTAGCAAACGGGAAGACAGGCGGGACAACGTACATTCAGAACGAGGCCACCGGCCAAACAGCATCAAAAACCTTTACGAATGAGCCCTCGCTTTGTCTCACAAGTGCTGAATGGATCGTCGAAGACGATTCTGGCTTCGGACCGAAGCCCTTTGCGAAGTTCACGCCCGTGGAGTTTATCGCGGCCGAGTACACACAGCATAAGAAGAGCGTGAGCGGGATCAAGGGTGCAACGATGGTGGACATGGTGCAGGATGGGTATGATGTAGCAGATTGCAGCATTGATGGCGACGACGGCTTGACTTGCAGATATACTGGCTATGGAGAGCATTGAGCAAAGATGAGGCTCCCTGACTCGCAGATTATGGTATATTCTGGAGAAGCAGCCTCAACTGTCACAAAGTAGGCCCAGAAACATAATTTCAATCCTCGTTGGACGTTGACGGAGAACACGGACTCATGGAGCAGCGTTGTTGATGTCGTTGACGCAGTGATCGAGGCCTCGTTTCCATGTCGCAGTGGTAGTAAATCTTGTGAGGACGAGCAAAGGCGAGATGTTAGACAGTATTTTCGGAAAGCGTCTTGAGCATCACGCTCCAGGATACTGGCGATGTTGGTCTGGTGTAGCCAACGGTGCAGACGACAATAAGGTCAGAGAAGACCTGCGAGAGGTGACGAGATGTCGTGTGCGATGGACAACCGATGCACTGTCGAGAGTAACGGGCGCGCAGCGGAGTGAGTTCGCCCATCAATAACGGGTGGCCGTAGACGAATCTCCTGATCACGCAGCGGTCGTCACACACATGGTATTCGGCAGGGCGGTGGATTTTTGTGGAGCGGCGATGCCGACAAAACAGCCGGCGTGGCCAACACAGCCATCAAAAGGCTTGCTAATCTCGCATTGAAGAAGCTTTTGACTCTCTGGATCCATCTACAGCAGCGTCTGACATCGAAGAAACGACCGATCGAACCGAGAAACCAAGGCAATGCGAACAGTGGCAGCGCGAGATTGGCAATACTTTGGTCTTGTAGGTGGGAGAGGCCGATCCTGAAGGTCTTGACGACGATGACCGCAGTGTGGTGAACAATCAATCCTTGGATTGACCAATCTACCGGATTGACCAATCTATTAATTAATCCTCGCTATTGCTTAGCATTGCAGGGGTGTTAATCCACCAATCCTTATGTTAAGCATAGATTAACGGATTAATTAATTGGTGGTGTTGTTAGATAGATTAGTAGATTAGTAATAGATTAGTAGATTAAAGGAAATAGCTAGATTAAGGGATATAGCTATATACAACATAGAATCGACACCTCCGCTCGGCGGTAGATTCGAGCACGCTACCGTATATCTCTTACTCGCGTAAACGACTCGTATAGGAGCTAGAAACGACGAATCTACTATTAAACGGTCGGCTAATAAGAAGGCTAGATACTCCTTTAGTTTTTATAACTTAGCCGCGTTTATGTTTATAGTAGTATGCGCGGTAGAGGTATTGTTAGTAAGGCTCGTAGTAAGGCTCTTAGTAAGGCTCTTAGTAACTATATTATCCGGCTATTACGTCTACTAGTATAACTTCCGGCTTAAACTAAGCCTATAATATAGCACCTTTACGAGTCTAGCTTCGTAGTAAGGCTAAAGCGGCAATAGTATCTTCTTTAAGGCGGTTACGGCGGTTAGTAACTATAAGTCCGGTCGCGCTAAATAGACGCTCTAGCTTATCGCTTATCGGCGGCGTTATAAGGATATCTAATGCTATACGTATTAATTAAGGCTATTCGAAGCGCTTCTTCTACTACTACGCGTAGGGGTCGTCGATATAGTAGTTAGAGTTAAGGCTTATATAAAGTAACTATTACTTATCGAGTATTACTACCGTTTGCCGCTCCTTAGCTCGTTCTTCGTTACTACTACCGGCTATAGCTACGAAGTCGGACGGCTCTTAGTTAAGGACTCGGTTATATCGTCTACCGGTTATACGAGGTTATAGTTATAATACTAACTATAAGGGCGTAATCGTATCGTCGTCGCCGTTAAAGATGTCTAGCTTCTATAAATAGTTAGCCTATATAGCCTTTAATTTAGCTTCTACGTAAGCGATCTACGCCGTTCTACTACTCTATTACTTCCTTAACTAAGCTATATTATAGCGCGGATAAAGAACGACCACGGCGACATAGACCGGCGTATTGTCTATAAGGGTATAGTAGGCATCTAGCTTCTTCTACGCGAGGTTAATATTAGCGCGGAAGTGCTACTCTTAGTTTAGCTCTACCGCCTTAGGAAACTATATAATAACCTCTATAGCGTTGTCGACGTTATATATACGTTTGTTGTCCTCGAAGTAAGTAAGTAACTTCTTAAGAACTAGTAACATAAGCTATATCTAACTATGCCGTCTAACCGTACCTTAAAGTCGAAGAGTAGCTATAGCTAAGGGCTTTAAGAGGGTATAGTATTACTATAATATACGCTAGTCCTTATACGAGAGTCGGTTATTAAGAAGGTATAGACGCTCTCGCTTAGCCGGACGCTAATTTATAGGCTTATAGCTATTCTTATAGTCGTAGGCATTCTACGAGATATAGTATTAGTAGAAGTAGCGATATTTATTATACGTTTATAAACCTTATAAGCCGTCTATTTATTAACCTCGAGCTATACGAAGGCGTCTAGTGCCTCTCGGAGTATAAGAGCGCGTTTAATTATAGTATATATACTATTCTACCTTATGTCGTTGTTACGGATAAGACGGTAGATCCTTACCTTAATAATATAGTTAATATACGGCTCCGTCTATAGCGAAGCGAGTAGCTCCTTACGCTAAGTCGACTAAAGGATGTAGGTAACAAGGTTATAGAGTTTACTAACTAGTCCCTTACGCCGCTACGTAAGGAGTTGTTTACGCTCTTCCTTACTATCTCGGTCTAGCTCTAGCTCGAGTACGTCGTCGTCGCTAGTATATCCGACTATAAGGGCCTTAGCTACGAGGTTAAGGATATAGCCGACATAGCGTAGTCGTCGCTTAATAGCGTCGAAGTTAAACTCTACTACGAGAGCGGCTATATAAGTGTCGTTATTAGCTACGTTGTCGCTATAGAAGTAGCTAATAGAGCCGCGAGGAATCGAGAACTAGTAGATAATTAAACTAGTCGTTTTAGTAATATTAACTCTACTATAAGTACTATAGTAAGTAGGTAGGCCGAGTACGAAGTTCTAGAGTTTACCGCTATTATCGATAAAGTATATAATAAGGCTAGCGAGCGTAATACTATTCTTTAACGTCTATATATCTATTAAGAAGTAAATAAGTCTAATCGCTGTTACGAGTAGCTTAGTAATTACGCCGAGATAGCTATTGTACGCCTTATATATCTAGCGACTTATAGTCGTATAATCCGGTAATAAGTTCTAAATAAGAGGGTTTAGGTTAATAAGTATTAAACGCTAGTACTCGTTATCGACCTTACGGAAGGGGATGTAGTAGAAGATAATCTACCGTAATAGATTACTCTTAAATCGACCGGTATTAAACGTAGCCGCGAAGCGACTAATAGTAATATAGTTAGTCTCTTTAGGTAGACTAAAGAGATTAGTAACCTTCCGCTTCTTCGGTAAGGCTAAACATACTACGGTAATCGGTCTATTACGATTAATCCTATACGCCTCTTTTATATATTTACTAGAGCTACTCGTTTAAGAGCTAGTCTAGTATCTATAAGGGACGCTCGAGCGTACTTAATAGTACGTCCTATAGAGCTAGTATTCGAGTTATTTGTTATCCTTAATCTTATTTAGCCGATAGCTATACTTCTATACCTATAAGTCCTTATTAAGTAAGGATATAGTAATAGTATATCCCTTAAGCGAGTAGCGAGTAAGATTAAGGCCCTCGTAGCTATAGATCGGTATAGGAGCCGGTGCTTCTACTATAACACTATCGTAGTCGTTCGTACGTTAGAACTCGGTAGGGATTAGTACCTCGGAGGCGGCGAGCGATACGGTTAGAGCGCTCTCGAGGTCGGTATCGTCGACGTTGGTAATATCGGTAACGCGCGAGGATAATAGGCGCCCTATAAAGAAGGACATTATAATAGTATTAATAGTCGTAAAGGAAGGAATAAGGCTCGAGAATTAGAGTTTAACGGTGCGGCTTAGTATCTCCGACGCTAGTATCGTTAATATATTACGGTAACTATTTAAATATAATCCTAATATACTAATACGGCGAGAAGTAGTTTATTAGAAAGCGCGAGATCTACGCTTAAATATAAATTAAAAACTATATCGATATAGTAAGTATTAAGAATAAAGTTAGTATTATAGCTATTTAGTTATTAAATGTCGAGAGATTACTATAGCTAAAAGTTTAATCTTAGATCTTAAAACCTTCCTAGAATTCTAGACTCGATAACTCTATAACTATATACCCGATAATACTTATTCTTTTTTTATAGGAAAGCGCTATTCGAGATCTTAGTAAAGCGCTTATATAAAACATAGTATACGGATTCCTTACTAGAGAAATCTAGTATTAAGAAGTATATAAAGTTAGAGCGGACTAGTTTAGAGCTAAAATGCGGCTCTACGCTAGTATATGCGCGGAGTCCCCGCGTTTTAGCTACTCCCCGACTAATAGAATTAATAGATTTATAAGGCTCCGCAATTAGGGTTTAAGCTTAGGTTTACAACTTCTTCGAATTAACCCTAACCTACACCTTTATAACAACACTACCCTTACTAACGCTAACAACACCCTTAAACCACTCGGATTAACTAATCCGGCTATGTTTAGATTAACTAATCCGTCAAAATCGCTCCGCCTACGGCGAGCTGGCCTCCGGCGGTGCCTGCAGCAGGCAGAAGTCCTTAATCCGGTTAATCCCTTAATCTATTGCTAATCTACTAATCCATTTCTAATCTACCAATCCACCGGATTAACCAATGCCATGGATTAATTAATCAATTAATTAATCTAAACGACTGGCATTGTAGATACCAATTAATTAATCCTCACCATGGTGGCAATTAATCAATCTACCCCCTTCGGGGATTAGTGGATTGATTGTTCACCACACTGGATGACCGTTTGGCATTGTCTGTTTTGGTTCGGTGTTACCGGTGGTAGTGAGAACGACGATTGCTGAGAAATGTCTCGGTCCGCGAAGGCCTGTGAGGGCTGATATCGCTGAGTGTGATGAAGGTTCGCTGGATTGCTCGGTGGTGAGGCCCGGATGGTGGTAGAGTCGACCAATCGTACCGCTGAGGGTGGTGAAGTTGCTAGTGGAGCGCCCGGAGGTCATGTCATAGAGGTGAATGAGCCCATTGAGGAGCACGAAGGCATGCGCAGGCAGCCAACGCAGGCGACGCGGAAGGTGTCTTGTATGAGGGTCTCGGAGGTGACATCGTTCATGCTCTTGCTCTTGCTCTTGGCGCAGATGGTGGACGTTGGGGGACCCTGAGCGCGCGCAGTAGGCTTGATCACGCTGTAGATGGTGTGGCGGTGATCAAGCTGGTCGGTGAAGTCTATGGCGCCAAATAAAGGGCGATGCTGCTGGCGGCAGTGGAGGCAGCGCAGGCTGTATTGACGGCGAGTTTCGAGAACGCGGTGGCATCGGGAATGGTATCAAGGGTCGTGGAGTTGCTTCTGGAGGCGCACACGCTTGTCGTGACTGTCATACGAGCCTGCTCGTTATTGGAACGGGGCCGTACAAGCGCCAGCTGTTGCGGCCATGCTGAACACGATTCAAGTTCAGGTGCACACGGCGATCCTTGAAAAGATGCAATTCGTGTTCGAGTCGTATATGTTGCGAGGCCGACCTTGAGTCCATGGACTTCCGTCTCTCAACTCTTCGTAGGCCGTGGGCGGCTGCGAGCTTGGTTGAGGGCTACTTGGCGTAAAGTGCGAGGCGAAGTGAAACTCTTGCTGGTCGTCACGAGGCAGAAGGCGTTGCACGGATCGGATCAGAAGTGGTGTTGGAAGCGCTTGCAGCACGAGACAGAGGGACTCTGAGAGTGGGTGCACAGTCCTGGCGTTGTTTTCGTAGTGCGCTGCAACGGCCAAAGGCGGCGACTTTGCTTTGTTACATAGTGAGGATGGTACCGAGGCGGCGGCCGAAGGACAAGAAGCCGAGAGTAAGGTACTGCAAGGAAGCGGAAGGAGTGTCGAGTGGTATCGACATGTGTCGTGCTGGGACGAAACCACGATGAATCAAGCGGTCAGTGTGAAGCACGATGAGATCGCTGGAGACGTGTTGCTGAGCATCCGGTGGCGGCGATCGGTTGGTGTCCAGACTGGCGGCGAGATGCTGATGTTCAAGCTGCAGGTGTGAGGTTGCCCTCGCAGACGCGGTGCCGACCTGTTGTGCCGTACGTATTAGTTGCCTGTCCAAAACAATCGGTAGGCTGTGTAGGTGCTCAACAACCGGCCGCTTCGATGCGCTCCTGACAGGCCATGCCATATGTCCCAATCCGCTCCGTCTGTGTAAGTCGCAGGTGGATGCCCACTACTGTGTCCAGGGTCTGCTTTGTCTTGGAACCAGATGACAAGATCCCACTGCCGAACTTCACATGCGACAGCTTCTGCTCCGCGTAGAGTAAGTGTATCTGCAAGCGCCTTTGGAGGGCATGGTGATATACAGCATAGCCTGGGCCTCATCGAACGACAGCTCTCTCGGATTAGCAGGAAGTGTCTGACCGCTCCTTCGCAATGCATTGACATGGTACCTACGCATGCGGCCGGACTTCACCGTAAAGTAATCGCTCGGGACTGTACCTATGAGCCAAAGTTGGCGAGGAGATGTCCCGCTATTCGAAGAGCCGCATAGGTGAGGAAGCGCGGGCTTCGTCGTCCGACGGCGTGATGTGGTGGGATCTCGAATGTGACCGTCCAAGGTGGTCGTCCCAGGTGGTCGTCCGAGGTGGTCGTTCGGATGTGTTCGCACGCGTGTGGAGTGCTCCGCGGAATTGCAATGATCCTCTATCAAGCTCCTCTGTTGTTCGCTCATCTCCGGATCTGGTAGTATAGGTAGCGGCTTGCGCGATCGCGTGACATTGTAGGCGACGAAGCTCCTACGCTGTCAACAACGTCGAGGCGGCGTGGAACGCTGACATTTGTCTTCCGGTGAAGGTGTCGTTGAGGATGAATATGTTCGGCGGCGGTAGGGCCGAAACTAATGCCCTCAGTCTGGAAAAGGCCAGACCTCCAGCCATCTTGTCCTCTCCGCCTCTGTTGACGAATGCCGTGAAATGAAGTCTTCCTTGTACAATCTCATATGCTCTTTTGCTGTGTTGTATTGTTCATGCGATACTGAGCCGTCCCAGCCACGATATCCGCCAATACTCGTCAAAAAGTCAGTCATCAGCTCAATGCTTTGCGTCCAGAGCACAAATTGTTCATCATGGGCTGTTTTGTCCGCATCTGCGAATGACAGCGGGCAGGGGTTGGCGACGGGATCGTCCACAACCTGACTCCATTCCTGCTGTAGACTCATCAGGAGGTCCTGGACGAGTAGCTCGCCATCGCTGAAAATGTTGCCTGCAAGACTGGGCAATCGACCGAGCAGGCCTTTGCCGAAGCGAATAGCCCGGTTGATGTCGTCACATTGGCAGATGAGCTCAACTTCGTACAGCTTCCACAATATTTGCGCACCGCGCAGTTTTTTCGCAGCGTGCTGCTCTTCTTCGCTGAGATCTTCGAAGTTGTCGGGCAGCTTGATGGCGTCCGCATCAAAAGTGTCTGGGATTTCGCCATCGAATTCGAGAAAAGTCGGATGTCGGGCTTGTGCGAAGAGTGGAGCGACGTGTACTGCCTGCCAGTCGATGATGGCTGTGATTACTGTCGGGTCGTTCTCGTCGACGAATATGTTGTCCCAGTGTAGATCAGTATGCCAGAAGACTGGCTTGGAGAGGATTGGATCCGTTGGCTTCAGATACTGAGCCACTTTCTCAAAATCTTGCAGGGTCTGCAGCTTCGTTCTGGAGATCTGCTGGTATTGTCCCGGGCCGTTGTAGAATCCCTGCGGGTCTGGAAATTGTGATGACCTCTGCAGACAGGCTTTTTCACGCTCGGCAATCGCGACGTTGTATTCTTCGACCGTGGCCCAAGGTCCTTGATTTGCCGTAGCGCCAGCCCTGCCGTGATCAAAGAAATTTCTGTCCGTAGTTGGGCCGATAGCAAATGCCGAGAGTCTCGTGTCTTTGGCCGACGGTGGAAGGATACAGTGATCACGGTTCGTGGAATCGAGGTCCTTCGCATAGTACAGGCTCCCGTACATGGGAAGTTCCAATGACACAAACGCAGCTTCATAGCTCACCAGTCTGTGGATGATGGCAGCTTTTTGGCGATCAGTAATCGTGTCCCAGACCTTGTGCAGTTCGATCCCCGGGCACTTTTCCATCAAAATGTACTCCGCGCCAACAGGATTGTCTGCAGACGAATTCCAAGCGTAGACTTGAGGTACAGGAACACCAAGGATGTTCCGCGCGTAATCCATGGTTGCCACTTCGCTCGCGGTGGTGAAATGCTCATAGCCTGCATTGGGGTTGGGTATTTTGGCGATGATCTCCTTGCCATCGTCCATGGTGAGCAGGAATGCTTTGTTGAAGCTACCCTCGGATAGCTTGGCCAGTTTTACACAGGATCGTGACCCTGCAGCCGGCGCCGCAGCCTGTGCGAGTTCCGTGGTGTTGAACTTCCGCCATCGACATGCCATTTGTAGCTCCTCTCTCCAGAGCCAGCGTCCAGAAGAGTACCTGTAAAGCGATTCCGGGTCATGATCGATCGAAAGGCAGCGCCCAGACACTCGTGAGGCGACGGAGCGCTTGAACACATTTTTGATTCGTGAGAACATGGTACAGGCCGATCGCACCCTTGCATAGGTGTCAGATGATGCCTGTATAGTTGTGATTGCGGGAGAACATGATGGTGATGTCGTGATGTGAGTGAGAAGAACGCAGTCGAAGTTCGCGAGTGCCTGCGACTTTCAATTGCGCACAGCTCGGCGGAAGCATCCGATTGGCTGAAAGACTTCAGCGACCTGCTAAGCGACGAGCGATGGGCTTCAATTCGCATCCACTATCGACAATAATTCATCGGGCAGTCGATTCAGTCCATCACTGTGTGGCGACTCGTATGGGCACAGAATTGGACCTGAAAAACACGGACTTATGAACAGCGTGCACCTTCATCCGACACATCCTTGCTCACGAAATAGACGACTTCAATCAGACCCGGGCGTCTAAGGCTGATCAAAAAGCGGAAAAAGAATAATACTGATTTATGAGGGCGAAGGCCCTTAAGCTATATAGACTAACTGAAACGAGCGAGTTATGTAATAATAACGAGCCTTCAAGTGAAACGGTGCCTAAGGCTTTAAGGGTTCAAGTAAACCTAAGCGAGGTTTTTAGTGTTTTTGAACATCCTCCCTTTTGGTAAATGCGTAACCTTAAGCGTTTGTAACAACCTTAATTAAAGGCTTAGGTCATATGCTAATGCTCTTAAGTAGGTATACGTAATCTCGAATAAACGAGCGTAATCTAGGAGGTCCGTAATTGCTCGGAAGGTAAGGGCTTAAGTACAATCGTCTAGCTAATTCTAGTAGGTAAATAATCTAATTTACGTACTATTACAAGCCTTAAGCTGGTAACTGCTAGCACGTAGTCGAATTCACTAGTAGGTCGCCCCTCTAAGGGCACAAAAGCGACTACGTTATTCTTTTTAAACCCTCTCTCTTTTATTAACTTCCGCAATCCTTTCCTTCCCTTTTCCTTAGACCTTTACATAGTCTACGATTACTACACCTTATAACATTACAACACACCTTAAGCAATAGTCGCTATAGCGAAGGGTGACGAAGATAAGCGTAAGAAAGACGATAAGAGCAAGGACGACAAGGTCGACAAGTAGCTCCGCCGATCTCCTCGTAAACTAGCCCCTAAGTTCCCTCCTACGAAGGCTATTTAAAGTACTATTAAGACAGTTAAGCGCGGATACTTAGATATAAGGATGTTAACTTAAGCATTCGGCTCGGTCTTAAGTAGTAAGAAGCAGCCGTTACGAGCTGCTGCCACCTAAGAATTAATAGACAAGTTCGCTTTAAGGAAACTCTACGTCTAGCCTAATGTTATATCTCGGCGTAACCGCATGGAGTATACCAAATTCGGGTATAAGCAAGCTACCGGTTATAAGTCGGCATACGATGCTTATCGAGATAGGCTTAACATGTCTGCCTTAAGCCTTAGATCTAAGCTACTAGGCATACGCGCCCCTACAAGCAATAATTACGAAATCCCTTAGCGCAACCCTTAACTAGCGAACTAGGGCCGTAGCTTAAGGAGTCGCACTACCGCACAAGGTTAGGACCCTACGATGCCTCGCAACGTCCTTAACCGCTCTCCGGATCTTCGTAGCTTATACCCTAAGCTAGATCGCTTCGACCCTTAAGGAAACATTAATAGCACTACTATATACGCCTCTGTCGGCGCTCGACTTAAAGCTCTCCTTACTCCTAGCCTAGCCTCCAATCGCATCGCGGTTACGGACGCATAGATAAGGGAAGTAATATATTGTCTGATTATAGTGTCGAATGCGCCTATTAAGTACCTTCGGCAATTCCTAGCTATCTTTACGATTTCCTAACTTAATGCCTTAATCGATGGACTTTAAGCGTTCGAGCTAGGCGATCTACGCAGCTTAGACTAGCGTAAATCGGACGGTTACCTTATTAGGGCCTACAAGCAATAGCGTCTAGTCTCTCTTTTTACTTAAGCTCTCGGTAGCAGCCCTTAAGAAGGCAACTGTAGCTACGAGTCCGGCAAGCGTAAGGCTAGTCCCTTTAAGTTATGCCGCAGTAGTAGAGGCTGCTTTGGCTACTATGCTAACTATAGCTACACTAACTACTACGATCGCTGTTCGGTTAGAGATTCTAAACTCTAGGGAAAGACTAGGACTAAGAAGAGGAACCCGAAGGCTAAGGAAGGTAATAACAATGCGGAGGACGAGTAGGTGGACTTTAAGGAGGAAGTCTTAATTCCGCTCCTAGAAGAGCCTATCTAAGTGCCCTTAAGCCCGCCGCCTTCTAGCCCTAGACCTTTCGATTCTAGATCTAGTAGAGTTACGCAGCTGCTTAACCTATTCCTTACTAGTTAGACGAATATCGCTAACATAGAGGATATTAACTTAATAGTAGTTGCAGCTCGTTCTCCTAACTTAAGGGGTCCCTTGTCTGCTCGTAAGGAAATAGACACCACTCCTTTACGGCTAGAGCGTCCTTACTTAGATCCTTTAAGGGGATTCGGTAGATCCCTAGGTGCTAGGCCTTTGTCCTTCTATCTTCCTAAGAACTATGCTTAAGGAATGCCCTTAACTATAGACGACAGGATCCGCCGCGACAACCTTTAAGCTAGGCGTACGACCCGTCCGGCTAACGTACCTCTACTCTTCCGCACAGGGCAATAAGGCTCCTTTAGGCCTGGCCCTACCCTCTTCCCGACAGGCGATCGTTAAGGCACTCTAGCGCTAGTGCCCTCTAGTTTAAGTACTCGTCGGGGCCCGCCTCCTCGGCCGAGCACTATGCCCGCTCCCGTTCAAGCTCCGGTTCGAAACGCACTAGCTCTAGCTCGTTAATCTCTAAGCCTACCGTTCTATAATGCGGCGGAGGATTTCGTAGATCTAATGCACGAAGGAGAGAGGCTCTTATACGCTATCGATCAGACCTTAATACTAGTACGGACCGGCTTAACTAATAATTACGACCTAATTCTAACCTTCTCCGGCCGCCTTGTACACGAGCTAGTACTCCCTTTAAGCGGTTTCGCTACCTAGGGGAACCTGTTTTTTAGTACGGCTCCTCGGGCTAACAATAGGCGTTAAGCATACGGCGCAGAGGGCCTAACAGTTCCTCTAGGAAGCTAACGCACGCGCGTATATACGGAGCACATCGAGCAGCTCTACCGCAACCGCTTTAACAAGCGCTACTCCGTGTATTAAGTCGTCTAGATAGCTCTTTCGCGGGCTTAAGTGCGTCTTAGGGCTAATTAAGGCATTACTCCTTAGATGCTGCACTTGTAGGCGGTAATGTTAGCCCTTAAGACGCAGCTTATTACTAAGAAGGAAGAAGATGCTAAGAGGGAGCAGGCTAAGAAGGGTTAATTCGGGTCTAAGTAGGATCGGTAGAGAATTCGTAGGCTTAAGCAGGAGCACCAAAAGCGTTGTTTTTCTTGTTTTTCTTTTTTCTAAGCCCCCTTATCTGCTAGGCTGTACATGCGATGCAATGCGATACGACACTAGAAAGCTAGCGCGAAATAAATGTATAATAGCACTTAAGGACTGGCCTTAAGTATAAAAACATAAAATAAAAACCCTCCGGGGGATCTATCAAACTTAGGCCCTCGCATTAACCTTTCGTTTAGACTTAAAGGTTAGCTTCCTTTGTAGCTATACCGCAGGATTACGAGGAGCTTCCCTTATATTCTAGGGTGGTCGTCGACGGGGCACAACTACAATAGTGTCCTTATTATTACCCGACTCCCCTTAGGGTTTAAGTAGAGTCTCCTAGAGCTCGGAAGGGATTATAAGTAGTTCCTCTTCTGTTTCTTCTACAACAGGCTCCGTAGGGACAGGAACAGTTGCTGCAATAGGGTTAACTTAAGCGTCCTCCCTTAATGTTGCGGCTGTATTTACCGGATGCATAACCGGCTAACTTAAGGGTGCTAACTTCTTCAGCTCCCTAAGACGTTTCTTTTCGAGAGTAGCCTTAAGTTTCTCTACCTCCTTAGTATTGTTTCGATTCGCGCGTAAAACATCTCTATGCTTCCTTCGGATCTTATTAGCAGCGAGTTTAAGCTTGTGTTAAAACTTTAGCTAATCGTTAGTTTTTAAAGAATCCAAAGGTTTGCCCTCCCCTAAAAGGAATCGAAGGGCTCCTAACCGTTTAAGCTGCTATAAAGACAACTTGTCCTACTTCTGTTTAGGAATAGTTGCTAGAGTAGAGAAACTTAAGCGTAGATTAAGTGCAAGATTATTACGCAAGGAGTCCTTAAACTCCTGGCCAGCGGCCTTAAGTGAAATCTCCTGTCTACAGCGCTTCTGCTAGTCCCTAAAACTAGTGCAGTTAGCGCGGATTAGGCGATTACTATAAACTTAATACTTAACTACAGAACCGTCGTAAGACTCTAAGGTATATATACCAAGCTAGCTCCGCTTAATTACCTTAAAGGGACCTACGAAGGTCGGTTGGAGCTTCGTCTTAGTCTTATTTAAGACAAGAACAAAGTCTCCCTCGATAAACTTGCTATTAGTCTCCTTAAAGGTGTGTCTACTAATAGCGCCGGCTCTTACTACTTTCGTAAGCGGCTTTTCTGCGGCAATCGTCCTGGCGTTCTGCATTACTTAATGCCTAGATTTAGGATCCTCGGGCTTAAGCTACATCGGACGTAGGTACGGATAATCCTTAAGTATTCGGGGTTGCTAGCCGAACAAGAGGAAAAACGGGCTGTATCTACAACCGGACTAGGCCCGGATTCGACTTGAATACAGCGCCTTAGGAAGGTATAAGTCCTAAGCGTGTACGCTTTTACCATAGTATATTTTAGAAAGGATCCGGCCGAGAACACCGTTTAAGGCTTTAACCTTCCTGTTCGTACGGGGGTAGTAGGGCGTCGTCAGCCTGTGGTTAGCTTAAAGGGTATCTATAAGGATATTAAACGCCTTGCTTATAAAGTTCGATCTATTGTTACTAAGGACTTCCCTTAGGGGTCCAAAGTTCGTATAGATCTCTTCTTAAACAAAGCGAGCGACCGTCTCGGTTTCTTAATTCGAGGTGGCCCTTACGACCGGCCAACTAGTAGTATAATCTACGGCTGTGATAATGTACTTGTTACTATTAAGTGTAATAGGCATTAGGCCGACAACATTAATAGCCTAGCGCTCGAATAGCTTGAGCTTAGAATTAGCTTAGTGGAATCGCGGCTCCTATAGGGGACTCCGGGACTTCTTCTTCGTAGCTTAATACTAAGGGCAAGTGGAAGCGTAGTTATAAACATCCTGTTTAAGTAACTACTACTAGCCCCTCGCTCGAAGAATGCTGTAGACGCTAGGCAGTGCGAAGTGCCTGTAGTTATTATAGTAGCGTTTAAGGAAGTCCTACCGGAATTCCGGGTCTACGTAGGGTACAAGGCTTCTATTAGCCTCGCGATAATATAGGAGGTCGTCCTTAAGGACAAGATCTAACACCTTCTTTTTAATTAAGCGGCTTAGCTTCTTGTTCTCGGGCATCTCCCCTATAGTTTTGAAATAGATTACTCTATTAACTACCTTACGCTCGGAAAATCCTCGTATAATCGTCCCCCTTGTAGCGTTCTCCTTAAAGGAGCGAGGCAAAGCGGTCAAGAAGTCCGCGGGTTTAAGTAATTAATCCCTAGGCTATGTAGAACCCTCCCCGGCTATGTTGGCTAGGGTACCTTCTATTAAGTCCGGCCGGCGGGAGAGGGTATTAGGAACTATAGCCTTACTCCCCTTGCGGTAGCGGATGTCGATGTTGTAAGCTTGAAACTCCTTAATCTAGCGTGCAAGTCGCTTAGTTAGAGTCTTCGAGGTTTTTAGGTACTATAGGCTGTAGTAATCTGTAATTACTTAAGTCTTAGTCCTATTATCGATGTAGTAGTTCCATTTTCGAAGGGCTTCCTTAATAGTAAGGAGCTCCTTCTCGTGCACTAGATAGTTCAGTTCTGCCCCTTGCAGCTTGCGGCCCTCGAAAGTAACCGGATGCAATTTCCTATTAGAGTTAGCTTAATGCAGGACTGCACTAAGCGCCTACTTACTTGCATCCGTTTTAACAATAAAGGGCTTCTTAGTATTTAGCATAATTAGCACTAGCTCGCTACATAGGGCTTCCTTAAGCTTCGCAAAAGCGATAGTGCACTAGGCAGTCTACTTAATAGGGCGCTTCTTCTTAGCACGTAGTAGCAAGTCATCTTCCTTAAGGAGGTCTAACAGCGGAGTAGCGTGCCTAGTAAAGTCTCTAACGTACTTGCGGTAGAAGGAAGCTAGCCTAATAAACTGCCGTACTTCTTAAGCGTTAGTCGGCTGTGGCTAATCTCTAATAATAGAGATCTTGTCTTCTATAGGCCTAACTTAATTGTAGCTTACTCGATGTCTATAGAAGTCGAATTCCTTAACCCTAATGTAACATTTCTTAGGGGAGCAATACAGCTCTTAAGACCGTAGGACATCTAGGACTTCCTTTAAGTAGACTTCGTGTTCCTCTAGGGTCTTAGAGAAAATCACGATATCGTCTAAGTAAACTACATATGTCTTGTAAAGGTGCTTTCTTAGAGCTTCGTTTATTAAGTTCTAGAAGCTTGCCGGTGTATTGCATAGGCCGAAGGGCATTACCTTAAAGTAGTATTTGCCCTAGCGAGTGTTAAACGCTGTCTTGTGCTAGTCCTCTTCCTTTACCTTTAATTGCTAGAACCCGGAGGTTAAGTTAATCTTAGTAAAGTAGCTTAAACTATAAAATGCATCTAAGTAGTCGGAAATCCGAGGTAGGGGGAATCGATCCTTAACAGTAGCGTTGTTTAGAGCCCTGAAATTAACGTACATTCGCTATTTCCCTCCTAGCTTAGGTATAAGTAACACAGGGCTTCCCTAAGCCGATTAGGATTTGTTAATTAACCTACGCTTCTAGAGTTCCTCGATTTAAGACTCCTGTTTAAGCGATTAGGCATAAGACAGCTAGTAAGGCTGTTAATTAATCGGCTTGTAGTCCCTAGTGTCGATTAAATGCATAATAAACCGGTCCTTCGGTAGCTTGTTAGGTAAGGAAGATCTAAACAGATCCCTGTTATCTAGGATAATACGGCTTAAGCTAGGTTCCTTACTTAAGGGAGGAGGAACGTCGTCTTCCTTAAGGGACATAGGGTCGTCCTTAGGATCGCGTTCCCTCTCCTGTTGCCGATCCTGGTATTTATCTATGTTTAAGAGATATAAGGGCATGTCGGGATTAACGTTAAGTAAATCCTCTAGTTCCTTAAGGGAACAGAGGTCCTTATCTACCGGAACGCTCCTTAAGTTAGGAGCGTATCTAGAGCATAGTATAGCATACTTGACACCGTTGTCGTATAAGTACACCTTGTTCGTAAAGAAATTAATAGTCGGGCAGTACTGCCTAAACTATTTAAGGCCAAGGATTACCTCGTAATTAGCGAGATTAAGCACTCGGGCAGTAATTTCCCCCTTAAAGTTACGTAGCTAGTAAGGTAGCTTAACCCTAAGGGTTGTCTCTATTGCTGTGCCGTCAGGCAGAACTACAGTCTAGGAATCTATGGCTACTTAAGCCTCCGGAAACTAGTCCGCGATCGTTCGTAAGACGTATATACGCGTGGCCCTAGTATCGAATAGGAACTTGGCCTTAACAGAATGCTTACTTAAACCTAAGCGTCTAGAGGTAACTAAAAGGTTTGGTCCTATAGCGTTAAGGTAGTTAAGTTAAGCATTAGGAGAGATCCTAAGCAATAAGGGCGACGTAACAGACGACTTAGAATCCTTAGCATCTAAGTCGTTGTCTATTTTTTTGTCGGCTTGCTTAAGCCCCCCTTGCGTCTGTTGTAGTCGTCCTACTTCTTCTGCAAGTCTGGCTTAAGCTTCTTCTAATAGCGATACTAGGTGTGTCCGGCGACTCCGCAGTTATAGCACTTTAAGGAATACTCCTAAGCTAGTAGCTTAGAGCTGTTATCGTTAGCTATGTGTTTAAGGGCAGTAGCAACATACTCTACGGTAGTCTTGTTTACCTTTCTTAGTTTAAAAGCCTTCCTAGTAAGAGCATTGCGGTTTTCCTTAAAGGTAGGGGCATCTATTCTTAGGCCCCTTTAAGAATCCACGACCTCCTAGTTAGCTGCGTTAATAGCTTAAGCCTAGTCTATAATCTCCTGTAGTCCAGCCTTTTAAGGGGTAAGCTTGTGTCGAATAAGCTCTGCTCGAATCGACAGCTTAAGCCTATTAAAGAAGATAGTAGCATTAGAGAAGTTATTAGGCCTTAGCTTAAGCATACGAGCTACGGAGAGGATTTTGTAATAGAAGGTAATAACACCTCCTATTTGCTTAAGAGCTCGGTATTGTCTCTAGAGCTTCTCTTAGTAATAATAATCTTAGAAATAGGAGACGAGGTTGCCGAGCATTAAGTTAAGGGTATAGGTTCCCTCGATGATTTTAAGCCTACAAGTCTCTTCCTATTCCTCCTACTAAGCAAGGGCGTTACGCTGCATCTAGCCACCTACTAATTCGATAAGGTTAGCTTCGGATAGGCGGATACCCCTCTATCTTAGGGCAATCTAAGACCTTAAGTAACGCTCTATAGACCTAACCTAGATATTAGCAGCGTTGTTTCGAGTGTCTCCCTAGTATAGTTCTAGTGCCCGGACGGAAGCCTTAATAAAAGTATCTAAGGAATTAAGGGGAGTTGTATCCCTGCCTAGTGTTCTAGACGTATAGCGATAGGGACGACTTAGTCCCTTATCGTCACTTAAGCCGTGTCCAGGGTTATCTCCTCGATATAGGGATAGCTTAAACCGTACGGCCCCTAGCTCGCTTAGTCCCCGGATTAGCCCGTTAGCAGATCCTGCTTAAACAGGCTCCTAGGACAAGCGGGCGTTCTCGGCCTAAAGTCGGACAGCGTCCGCTTTAAGTTGATTAATATGTTCCTCTATCTCCCTTAAGGCGGCTACATGCTCGCTAAAACGAGTAGGGCCTAAGCCTATATTCGTAGTAGTAGGTCGGCTTAGTTAAGTAGGAGTTCGGAAGGTAATATTAGCTCTAAGTAGAGCTAGGGGATCCGTCTAAGGATCTCCTTTAGGGAAGAGACGAGCAGTAGTAGATAGTGCCGCCCCTACATCGCTACCTCGTTCCTTAATGCGATTAAGTTCGCTAATTAGGCTTAGATAGCCTTGCCTATCTTCCTTAAGCCTTTCTCTTTTAGCGACTATTAGGTTTAAGTCGTAGGAGGAAGGAAGCTCTATAGTTCCTTCGGCTTAGCTAGTAACAGACATCTTGTCTTAGTAGGATAGGTTGTTAATCGAACTAAATTAAGTTGCTATTGTTGTTGCTTCCGGTAACTTAAAGGGTTATAACTTCCTCCTTGTAGTTCCTTAAGCGGCTAGGCAGCTCTAGCTATTGTCGTATTCAAACATAGCGCGCTTTAAGTGTTTAGGTAACCAGTTTTAAGTGCGGTAATTCTATGCTTTAAGTCTCAAACTTAAGGCAAAACGAGTTTTGCGTTAACGTTTAAGTAGAAGTTAGTAATCTAGCACACATAGCACCGCCGAGTAAATCGCCATATATAGGACCCCTAGCTATAGAAAACCCGGTGCTTCTAGTTAGGTGTACAGTCTAAGTGGAAAGTCCGGTATAGTCCATAAGTCTAAGGAGGTCTTAAACTAGAGTCGTTTTAAGCTGGTTTAATTAAATAGGCAATAAATCGAGCATCTAGCTAGCTCTAACCCTTAAGTGGCAGAGCCAGCCGGTAAGACGGCTAAGGAGCCGCCTTAAGTGCTCTTAGCTACTAGATGATCAAAAAGCGGAAAAAGAATAATACTAATTTATAAGGGCGAAGGCCCTTAAGCTATATAGACTAACTGAAACGAGCGAGTTATGTGATAATAACGAGCCTTCAAGTGAAACGGTGCCTAAGGCTTCAAGGGTTCAAGTAAACCTGAGCGAGGTTTTTGGTGTTTTTGAACAAGGCCATCTCATCACGAGAAACCATGAAGAGCGACCATGATGGACACCAGCTCCATCATCCACTGGTCGGAGGAGCGCCAAAGGAGCCAATGTCGCTGACGAGATATGGTAACCAACCAACTTGGATGCATGAGCAGGCTGAGCAGCCGCCCGAACACCTGCCAGTCGAATGATGGGCTCCGTAGACAGCTGGCTGGCGGTAACTCATACATAATGGTGTCCATACCTCGACAGTGTACGGCTATAAATGACGAGGGAGGTCTTCGGTTTCTTTCGACTCCCAAAGCGCAGATTCGTTCTACCAGAGCCATCCGCCTCCAGACCTACCTCGGTAATCTTTGACAATATACCACGGTCATTCAGCTCCCCTGGTCTCAAACTTGTCCCGTTTACCAATCGACTCAGTCCCTTGTTGGGCACGAGGCATCTGTGAGCTCTCCAGCAAGAACGACAAAGCCGAGACCCAGAAACATCAACTCCAAAGAGTATGCATGATCAAAGAGCATCACGACAGCATCGCTGATCTGGTCGATGTAGTCATCATGTCAAGCACCCTGAAGAAGGCTGTCAAGGAGATCTTCGAGGAGATCTCGAAGACCAAGTCAAACTTGAAACGGGTGTTGACCATGTCCGAGAGTGGCGCGGGCCAACGTGTCTTTCCACCAAGGACTTCGAAGAACGACGAGAAGTTTGGCCTTCGCTTGGACAAGGGAGAACCGGTCCAGGGCAAACCAGGATTCATACGATTGAATTTGCAGGCAAATTCGAACGCGAAGAACAACACCATCCGGGAGATGGCACAAAAGGATTCTCATCGTGTGCTAGCGTCTATCGACATCGATACAAAGCAAGAGGCGAACAAAGAAAACGCGTCGAAGCTCAGAGATCAGTTGATCGGCAAATTGTAGGAGACTGCATGACGGTGGCCAGCCGGTGTTGTGCGGGTGTGGACATTGGGAATGGTAGCACCCATGAGTGTGATGAGATTCAATCGCACGCTGACGGTACCACAACCGCTACGTCCTGGGCAACCAACATGAATCAAAAGCCTCTTTGCGGGCGACCTGTCAAACACTCTGCTCTGCAGGTGGTCCGGGTTGATGGCCCTCGCATTTATGATCGGCGACGATTCCTGCAGTTGGGCTTCGTCCCGTTACACTTCTTCCCTTGCCGACGACAAGTGACGGAGCCATTTTTTGGATCGATGGGTGGAGTTGTGTTTGCGTCGCTTCGTGCCGTCCAGGTTGCCGTTATTCACATCGTTATACGCTTGGGAGGCCTGGCCGTTGTCATTTGGTCCCTCACGGAACTGGCGCTTTCATGCTGGTTCGCATCGTGCGAAGGTGTGAGGAAGTCGTGCATAATAGGAATCTGCAGACCAGTAGAGAAGCGCAATGTGATCAAGTGGAGTACGAGACTGTTCGATGCAGCATCCGTTTTGGGACCCGCTTGACACACTATCGGCTGAGGGATTGAAAGTCGATCAAGCATGTGACCGTGACTACTCAAGGAGTCCTTGCGACATGACGTACGAGGTGCATTCGTAGACTGCTCGGTCTTCTAAGCCGGAGGCATGGGCTCGACCAGTCTTGATCTTCCAGCATCCTGCTGAGACTCCGTCGCCTTGGACACTAGCAGCAAGTTCGCATTTGCATCTTCAACTCACCCACCTTCAATTCACCGTAACTGGACCTTCATCTCACACCCTTCTTTCGCACATCCAAGCACGGGGCGGCGCAGTCCCGAGACTCGCGCAAACGGCTTGCACGGGTCCTGGAAATGCCAAATTGGTCGGCGAACTCTCTGTGACCGACCACGGCGGCACAACCCACCCTTGTCTGTCCAGTGACGGCATAGCTCGAGCGAGGTTCATTCCTAGAATGCCGAGAAGAAGCAGGGGTGGAATATAAAACAGGCAGACAAATCGTCGCCGGGACAGGCATGAAAGCACGGTGGAGTGAACGGTTTCAGGGCTTGTAGTCAAAGAATGGCAGGTCATGGCAGACACGGTGCTACGGTGCTACGAGCAGATACGAGGCATCGAAGCAGTGAGTTTTGAGCAAATATTGGAGCGTTGAGTTTGGCATTGAGTTTTGCCTTGAGTTCTGTGCAACTTCCGGCGAGTGGGGAGGTGATTTCTAATCGTCGCATGATGTCTGTCGTTGGGCAAACCTTTCGAGACAGTGGTGTGGGAGATGGGAAAGCCGCATTTTGGACCAGTCACCGTCAACATCGTTGCTGCGTAGCGTTTCAGACCGTAACCTGGATGTCGCGACCACGCAAGTACTGCTGCACTCACGAGTCGAAACACTGTAAGAAGTTGAACGAGGGAATCAAGACAGGCGTCGGATAGACGAGCATGCTTGCGGACAGTCGGCCAAGGTTGCAACAAAGTTCAATAGCCGAGGAAGTACACTATTGAATGCTATCACCAATCGACCCTGGATTTGGTATCGGTGTCGGCTGCTTCTCGACTCGAAAATCCGTTGGACAGAGCGAACAGGGTGTTGGCTGAGTTGTTTTCCAGCACGTGGACGCATCGGAGGACGGATGACCGACCAAAGCCTTCATCAAGGTCAGTGGCCTGATGACTGGCCTGGTACCTGAGAAGTGGGCCAATCCGACCCTAGAAACGACCCCTGTGCCAGGACAGACTCCAACCCTGCAGTGATACGTCCGATGCGCCCACGTGCTGTATGACTCGAGAGCACGAGCAGGATATCGAGCCTGCGTACCGGGGTTGATGTTAGCTAGGCGCATGCGTGCGGGGTTCGCGGGCTAGGATCATAGGCATATGTAAAAGGTTCGAGGGCGAGACGCCGCTCAATGCTTTCGAATCGCAACACTCATTCATTCACAGTGGATACCCTGGTCGTCCTCGCTTGCAGTTGCTTGAGTTTGGACAAAAGCTCGATACGTCAAAGGACAATGTTGGCACGATTACGAAGTTCGTATCGATGAGAGTCTGTACAAGGATATCCTTAGACGCCCCCGTGGATCAATTTAGATTCATCTGGATAAATGCCGCACCATGATGGAACAAACACGTGGATTGAACCGAACACCTGGATGAACTCAAACTAGCGCGCTGTTAGTCTGCTTCGTCGTGACCGTCCATCGACATGGTTCCTTGCACCGTGGGCAGTGTGGTTACTGTGTATGCAATGTCATCAGAATTGAATCCATGGCGAGGACGAGGCGGCAGCAATACAACAACGATGGTAGTGAGGAGTGGATAGGAAGGGAGCAAGAGCACCTCCAGCCATAAAAACCTGTAAACTTTGATCGCGCCATGAAACTGGTCACCGTCCAATGTCAAGGGTGGGATGTCATGGTCTGATGCTACCGCGACATCACCCCCTTGGCTACACGCCATTGTTGCCCAAACTGCCAATACAAGCCCTTTAAACCCTCACCAAGAGTGGTTAGTTCGATAATCGATGACCAGTCAGCTTCTAGCAGAGACCGTCCTTTTCAGGAAATACAGAAATATTTAAACTCGTCCGACTGCCCACGAAAGAGGAACACTCACATCTTCCCTTCATTATCCTCGACAGCGTCAGCATCCCTTCCTCCCAAACAGCCTTCAAGTGCCGACCGTAACTTGGCCAGCATCTCTTTAGTCCAGGCAGCCTCCGACTCCGACCGGCACGATGCGTGGATTCTTGATCATCGCCATCACCTCCCTTCTCAGCAGCGTCTCTGCGACGTGCATTCTGCCGGATGATGCTTCACTCAACAACCCGGACCCAGCAAAACGGCTGACATCGAACCCGCCAACCGGCCTTCCCGGCAGTCGTTGCGCGATGGGGTACTCGCACCCAGGGAACCATCCCTACTACTTATATTGGCGTTGCGTACGTGGACCTTGTTTCCCTGCACCTCGGCTTACCCAACGAGATCTAACGGATTCTTACAGGCCTACGGACCTGACCTGAGCAGCTTGAATTGCCACAACGACTACAACAGAGGTACCGGGGACCCAGTAAAGCATCCCCTCAGGGGAGGGCCATGCCATTTCGACACCAACACCAATCCACCGGAAAACAACGGCCAATGGCAATGCGTTGCCCACTAGTCAGCTACATTGAGGCACGGCTTTCGGCTACAATCAGCTCGAATGAGGAATAAGGGTGCGGGCGTGCAAGGGTAGGCGCAGGAAGGAGAGAAGCGAGGGAGATGAAAGAAGTCTGTTGCATGGGTTAAAGAAGCGTTGTGAGGTCAGGCTGGCGTCAGCGTAGCGACAGGTTCGGGTAGTAGCCTGTGAGGATTCAACATCAAAGGAAGCGGTTCGCGTCCAGCGCATTCTCATCCAGCTTCGAAAAGCAAACCGTCGCGAAACACTTTTTCTTCCGCTCTGTCTCCATACGAGATTGCTTCGCCAGTTCCTCCACTACTCCATGACCTCTCGTCCCTTCCGCCGAGGCATAGACCCAGGCTCCAATCGGGATCATCTCGTTGAGCGGCTTCTCGAGGACCTCAAACTCCGGTCCGATACTCTTGTGCCACGGCCAGACAGTAACGGAGTTACTCCGGTGTGCGATTAGTAGCGTCCATCGACTCGTTCGGCATACCTACATCTGCTCACGCCTCACCGTACCCTTAGTTGCTACCAACCCACCGATGGCAAGCACGATAGCAGGCCCACCTGCGCGACATTGAGAGCAGCGATCTGCTCCGACGAAGACGATCTCGCGGCTAAATCTAATCTTATCCTCTTACATCCGGGAACGCCGCACCTTCGCCGATATTATTCCTCTTTCTCTACATTAGACGTCTTAAGCTCTCTCTCGTAGGACACCGCTAGCTAGGAGCGCATTATCCTATAATGTTAATTAGTAATACCGGCTATACCGGGACCTAAAGGTTTATAATACGGACTAGCTAAAACAGCTTATATCTTATTAATACGATTAATGTCGGAATCCTATACGAGGGTATAGGACAGGGCGCGGACAACTCTAATAACGTTCTAATAGCGATCTCGATAATAATAGTAATACTAAAAATAATACTACTAATATCTTATAAATACTATAAGTTTTTTAGTAGGCTCGCTAGAGCTCTATAGCTTTAATTTTAGACTCCTATAGAAAAAATATAGACTTATTTATATATATATATAATTATACTTTATTAATCTAAGTAGTATTACGGCTTAAATAGAAGGAAGAGACGTAATTCTAATAACTTAGTAAATAGATAACTTTATATATGATACTATAGAAGAGAGTCTAAGAAGGACTTAAAGATATATAGAAATAGTCGCGGCCTTAGGTATCTATATCGGAGGTAGGTAACTAGCCGTAATACTACCCCCCTCTTTGAAAGGTAAGTATTATATCTACCTCCGCCGAATACCGACAATCGGTATCTAATCCCCTACCTTAGCGGCATATATACCCCTACTAAGGCCTTTTAAGCTCGTTTAAGCTAGATTACGCCTGTATTATAAGGATACGTAGAATCTCCTCCTTCCGAGAGAGTATCGAATCGAGTCTATTCTAAAGTAATTTATACTACTACTCTATTCTTAACTATACCTTTTATATACGATTTGATCCTCCCTATAGTACGACGAATTACTTCCGAGATAGCTTCGTCTTGTCCCAGCCTATTAGGGAGTAAGAGTACCCGTCGCCGTACGAACGAACCCGCTAACGACCCGGAGACTATAGAAACCTCTACTTAGACTACCGTTAGCGACGACGAAGACGCCGAAGGCGGGCCTAAAAACCCGGAAGAACCTATCGGGTACTAGGATACCGCTAACGAGGGCAAAGAAGAACCGGAGAACCCTCTATAGGAAGAAGACACTCTACCTAAGGAAGAAGAAGACAACATTAATAAACAAATCCGTAAGGAAGAGGCCGCTACCGCTAGATAGGAGCGCCTCCTCTAGCTTAGCCTTCTTTAGGTACGTAATAAGGCTATAAGGGACCGCATCGCCTAGGTATAGAACGGATCTATCCCTACTATCCTACCCGATGCCCTAGTTCGGCTATCTATCCCTAAGAACGCGCTCCTAAAGGCCCGGAATCCCTATATCTTCGAGGGAAAGAACCGCGCCGACTAGGAATAGTAGTAGGAAGATATTAACCGAGCAATTAACCGGGCTAGTATAGCTACCGACGAAGAAAAGATAGAATTCGCTAAAGAATAGATAGCAAGACCCTAAAAGTAGTACTAGAAGCGCTACCTTCTCGACAAGGTACCTATTCGGCTAATATAGAGCGATATATAGCTCGTAATACTAGATTCTATAGGTATAAAAGACGAACGTACCTAAAGAGCTATAGACAATATTAAAGAGGCTAAATAGGGCGATAGGACCCTAACTAGGCTAATAAACTACCTAAAAGAATAGTAGGATAAGATCAGTTATACCGACATTCCTAGGATAATCTATAAATTTAAGGGAGCTCTTACCCCGGCGGTTAGAAATAGGCTCGAATAGGGCTAAGTTACCCTTACGACCCTCGTAGATACGGAGGAACGAGCTAATATATTATACCAACAGATATAGGAATTTAATAAAAAGCGCTTAGCGAAGACTTCCGTCGACGAAACTAACGGAAGGCGCCTAAACAAAAACAATAAGCCCCCGAGTAGGCTAAGAAGGCCTAAAACCCCCCCGAAGGTAGCTAATAAGGAGAAGTCGGCTACCGCCTACTAGATATATAGTAAAGAGGGCTACCGGCGCTAGGAATGCCCTAATAAGGACTAGTCGGGAAAAGGGAGAGCCCGTAGTAGATCTCCTCTAACCGCTACGGGTTAAGTCTAGTACTTAGAGGCCTAAAGAAAGGCTACCGAGCTAGGAGGAATTACCCGAACTATAGGGGAAGGGCTAATACGCCTTAAAGTAGAGATATAGGGTCCTAATAGGACTAAGATACTCCGAGTACTACTCGATTACGGAGCGTAAAGCAACTTTATAGACAATATAGTAGCTAAAGAGCTAGGCCTAAGCCCCGAGTTAGGGTAAATAGCCTAATACGTAGTACTAAACGGCTAGAGGATAGCTATTTAGGGAGAATGCCGCGTCCCGTTTAAAGTAACGGACACTTAAGGACATATAAGAGGATGTATAGAAACCTTCGTAGTCGGAAGAATCTACGGGTTCTAACTAGTCCTCGGTATACCCTAGCTAGAATAATAGAACCCGAGGGTAAACTTTATCCATAAAAGCGTTACCTAGAAGGGGACGAAAGGTAGACAATAGAGGCCGGTTAGGCTCGTCTTACCCGAAGAGATCTAGAAGGACGCCTCTAGTATCCCTTCGGGGCGCGTTTAGGCCCTTACTACTTAACGTATAGACGACGCGCTAAAAGAACCGGAACTTCTAAGCGAATTCTCGGATTTCGCGGACGTTTTCGTAGAAGGAAATAAGTCCCTTCTCCCCGAGACGGGGCCGAATAAGCTTAGTATCGACCTCGAAGAAGGTAAGGAGGCCCCGTACGGCCTATTATATAACCTCTCTATAATAGAACTAGAGACTCTACGTAACTACCTCGCCGATAGCCTAGAGAAGGGGTAGATCCGCCCTTCGACCTCCTTAGCGGGGGTAGGCATCCTCTTTATAAAGAAAAAGGACGGTAGCCTACGTCTATACGTCGACTATAGGGCCCTTAATGCCGTTACTATTAAGAATAGATACGCCCTACCCCTCGTCTAGGAATCGCTAGACTAGTTAGCGTTAGTAAAGTTCTTTATAAAGCTAGATATACGAAACGCGTACTATCGCATCTAAATTAAGGAGAGCGACTAGTAGAAAACTACCTTTCGGATAAGGTATAGCTACTTTAAGTATATTATAGTCCCGTTTAGGCTAACTAACGCCCTAGTAGTGTTCTAAGGATATATAAACTACGCCCTCCGGGGCCTACTAGACTACTATATTATAGTATACCTCGACGATATCTTAATATACTTATAAGACGCCGAAAGCTATAAGGAACATATTAGGATAGTCCTCGAGAGACTTAGAAGACACCGACTCTTTACTAAACTATCGAAATACGAGTTCTTTAAGCAGCAAGTCGGCTACCTTAGGTTCGTAGTAACCCTAGAAGGGGTCGAAATAGAGGTAGAAAGGATCTAAGCTATCGCTAACTAGCCCCTTCCGGCCTTAGTTAGGGACATTCGTATCTTTATCGGATTTGCGAACTACTACCGCTAGTTTATTAAGGGATTCTCCCGTATAGCTAGCCTACTAAACCGCTTAATAGAGAGAGGCCTAAATAGTACTAAAGGCGGACACCGATAGAGAAAGGAGGAATTAGTTCCCCTCGAACTCCTACCTAACGTAGTATAAGCATTCTAGTAGTTAAAGACTAGGTTTATTAAAGCGCCTATCTTACGGCATTTCGACCTAAAACTACCTATCCGCGTCGTAATAGATACCTCTAGGTTCGCCGTCAGGGTAGTACTATCCTAACCGTATAAAACGGAGGGCAAAATGTACTAGCACCTAGTAGCCTTCTTCTCTAGTAAGATAAACGCGGCCGAAAGGAACTATAATATATACGATTAAGAGCTTCTCGCTATAGTCGAGGCCTTTAAGTACTAGAGACACTACGTTAAGGGCGCTTCGTACTAAATTAAGGTCTTAATAGACTATTATAACCTAAAATAGTTTATAATAACTAAGCAACTAAGCCGAAGATAGGTAAGATAGGTAGAGTAGCTATTAAACGTCGACTTCCGTATAACGTATAACCCGGGGTCGCTTAATGCCGCCGCGGACGGAGTAAGTAGACGCCTAGATCTAGAAGATAGGGACTACTCGGGACGGTAGATTAACGAAAGCGATAGTGCTCCTATATTAGATACCCTTCGGTACTAACTAGGTCTATCCGAGGGAATAACGGCCGAATCTAGCCCCGTTCGGTCTATAATAGTAGTTATAACCTACTATCTATAGCTCGCTAGGACCTACTATAGTAAAACGTATATAATAGTAAGTACTCTAATAGAAGAATTATTAGACTCCCCGCTAATTAATATAATACGCGAAAGCCTAAAACATAACCCTATAGTATCGATAGTCGAACTAGCTATAAATAACCTGGATCCGCCGGAATAGACCTAAAGGTAGGCTATATAGGGCGAATTCCTCTTCTACGAACAGAAACTATATATGCCTACGGGCCTAGTACGCCTAGTAGCGCTCCGCTAGTACTATAACGATCCCCTAGCCGGCTACTTTAGTTTTAAACGGACCCTAGAGCTATTATAATGGTCGTTCTACTAGCTAGATATAAGAAAATACGTTAAGGACTACGTAAATAGCTACTAGATATACGATAGGGCGAAGCTACGGCGACATAGCCTATATAGAGAACTCTATACGGAAACTCTACTAAACGGGCCCTAGGAGGACCTAATATTAGATTTTATTACCGATCTGCCCCTAAGTACGTTTATAGGGTATATATACGACTTAATCCTTATCGTTATAGATAGGTAGTCTAAAATGGCCTACTATATCCCCGTACGGAAAGACATTAATACCGAAACCCTCGCGGAGGTCTTCCTAAGAGAAATCTTCCGCCTTTACGGAACTCCTAAGTTAATTACGTCCGATAGAGGACTAATCCTTATATCTAAGTTCTAGAGTACGCTTTACTACTACCTTAGGGTCCGAAGGGGCCTAAGCACCGTATATTACCCCTAAACGGACGGTTAGACGGAGTGTTAGAACTAAACGCTAGAGCAATACCTACGAGTATACTATAACTACGAATAGGACGACTAGGTATAGATACTATCGGTAGCCGAATTCTCTTATAATGATAGCGTTTATACGATAATAGGGGTAACACTATTCTAAGTATATAACGTTCGCGATCTAATTGCCGCTAGATAGCCCGACCTACCCTAATTAGAGGGTAAAGCTCCTAGTACGGCGGAAATAGCGTATAGAGTAATCGGCCTATAGAAAACGCTATATAAAAGACTAGCTACGTTATAGGAGAGATACGTACGATACTATAATGCTCGCAAAACCGCGAAAACATATAAGGTTAGCGACCGTATATACCTCTCTACTCGATATTTAAAGTCTATCCGGCCGTCGGAAAAGCTCGATTATAAGTATGTCGGCCTGTATAGGATTAAGCGAGTCGTAAACGACGTCGCGTATACGCTAGAACTACCGGAAACGATAAACATCTATCCTACGTTCTATATCTCCCTACTAGAGGAGGAAAAACCTACTAAAATTACCGAACGGGCCTAGAATTGTTAGAGGCTGGTGCCTGAGGCTGCATCGGCTGTGCCGATGCCTGGGCCAACGCCCAACGGACGAACGCCGGTTCAGAAATCCACTAGGCCGAATTAGGAACAAGCTTCCTTTCGGCCGACTAGAAGGCTACGTATGCGCTAAGCGACGCTACGCGTACACATAGCTTATACTCGACGTTCCGTTGTTCTAGATAGATCTTCTTTTCGGTAGCTTTAGAATTTCATACATTCGGATCTGGCCCTTTATAAGCAACTTCGGTTTAGACCCTTACATTTTCTAAAGCTTACTATCGAATAGATCCCTCGACGGAAATACTGCCTGAACTTCAGGCGCAGCTCGCTATAGAGATAGAGCAGATTCGAAACAAATATCGCGCTGCTATCGTAGAGACCAAAGCTATATATAACGAACGACATCGAGCTAACGAGCTCGTACAACGCGAACTCGAGACAGTACGACACGAACTCGAGGTAGTACGACGCGAACTCGAGACACATCTTGAACGAGCTAGAAAACGACCGGTACAACGGACGCCGGAAGCGAGTAGCTCTAGACTCGCCCCGGAAACAATCAAAACAACAACGACGGATATAAACACGACGAACATAACAAACATAAACGACGACTATGCACTAAGACGCCCGAAAGAGCGTCTCCCAACGCTATAGACCTTTAGCGGCAAAAGATCAGAATAGGAAGACTAGCACCTCGCTGCCTTATCGAAGCTCGCTGTCGACAAAGTAGCTATTAGTAGGGACTTTTACTAATTCCTCTACTTAACAAGTAGGCTCAAAGAGAGTGCGGCGAGAATAGCAAGAACAACTATTAAGAACGCTCTCCGACTCGGGTAAGGTAACGCGAACGATTTCCTCGAGTACCTAAACAGTATCTATAGCGACACAAACTAGCAACGACGAGCGCTACAAACCCTCTCGAGGATACAATAGGGCGACAACGAACCTATCGCGACCTACCTACCTCGATTCGAGGTAGTTCTCGCTAATGCGGGAATGGCCGAGACCCTCTCGCCGGACATAGAATCGGACCTGAAGCTCGAAGGTATTCGGATTACCCTTCTCGAGAACTCTCTTAACAAAGAGATGCGTAAGGCATTGCTCCCGTTTGCCTTAAACCCGCCGGATAAGTACTTGACCTTTACGAGAAACCTTCTTACTATCGGCGGATCGCTTACAAACCTTCGTTTTCGGTCGAACATGTCTAGACCCTCCGCTCCCTGGGCGACCCTACTATTGACAGGGTTACGGGCGACCCTACTATCGATAGGGTCACGGGCGACCCTACTATCGACAGGGTTACGGGCGACCCTGCCGCGAGAATCGAAAGATAAAATAGATTAGGAACTAACTCGATCTAACCAAGTCGAGTTAAGCAATAAGAAGAGAGCAAAGTAGGTTACGAGAGAGATAATACAGGCTCGAAGGGAACAAGGCCTTTGTCTCCGTTGCGGGATAAAAGGGCACCTTATTACCGACTATACCTATCTTACCGCCCGAAACCCGAATGCTATACAAGCTACGGTTAGTAAGGCCGAGCGCGAGATATAGGAAGTCTTTCCAGAAGAAGACAACAACTCGGTTTCGGAAAACGAGTAGCCTCTACGACAAGTCGTCCGCGGAGGCAGAGTTAGATATAAGTAGAAGCAGAGTAGAATATCTTTCGAGATACAAAAATGGAACGATCTCTTTTCTATGCTTCCGCTATTATAAACGACGACGCACTTTAATTCTCTCTTATCGATAACGGCAGCTAATCGTATTGTCTAATAAATAAACGGTTGGCTAAGAGACTCCGGCTCCCGCAGATTCCTATTCCGAGACGAAAGGTCATTAGCGCGCAAGGATCCCCCTCGCAGAAGAAGGGAATCTCTTTTATTACTAAGTTCTCTCTTAATATCGGCGGGCACAAGTCTACAGCGTTTACTTACGCCGTACCCGACCTATAAGAGGACCTTATTCTCGGAAGGCCCTATCTCTTTTACAAGAGTGCACAAGTTATTAAGTCGACGAACCGTCTTAAGTTCCTTCTCGACGGTTTTTCGATACCTTACGAGATACGGCCGATAGGTTCTACGAAGGCTAAGGCCGTTAGTAGAGCTGCCTTTAGATACCTCGCTCGGTTATCTCGGAAACAAGATATTACTATCTTTGCCGCCTCCCTTAAAGACATCGAGAAGGCGTTACGTACGAAGAAAGCCCTTACTCGTAAGGATATTGTCGAGAAGCTTCCCGAATACTACCGCCCCCGGATACGTGCCTTTATCTAGGAAGGAGAGCAGCTACCTCCGTATCGACCCGGATTTAACTACGAGATCCTACTTACTACCGACAGTAACAGGAAACCTAGCGAACCTCCCTAGGGCCCTCTCTACAATATAACCCGGGACGAGCTTTTAGTCCTCCGGAAGGAACTATACTCGCTCCTCGAGAAGGGCTATATTCGGTATAGCAAGTCCCCTACCGCTGCGCTAGTTCTTTTCGCTAAGAAACCCGGCGGCGGCCTTCGTTTCTATGTCGACTACCGTGGACTAAACGCTATTACCTTAAAGGACCGTTTTCCCCTCCTGCTTATCCGAGAGACGCTTACATCTCTTAGTAAAGCTAAGTAGCTTACGAAGCTCGACGTCTCTACCGCATTTTATCGGATCCGTATTACTAAAGGCGAGGAATAGAAGACTACTTTCCGTACCCGCTACGGCTTGTTTGAGTAGAACGTTTGCCCCTTTGGTCTTACTAGTGCGCCGGCCACCTTCTAACGGTATCTAAACTAGATCCTACGCGACTTACTCGACAACTTTTGTACAGCCTATATCGACGACATCCTTATCTTCTCTTCCGGTACCCTTGCCGACTACTAGGAGAAGGTAACGAAGGTTTTACAACGCATCGAGGATAGCGAGCTTGTCCTAGATATATTAAAGTACGAGTTCGAGACTCGTACTACGAAGTACCTAGGATATATCGTCGAAGTAGGTATCGGCGTACAAATAGACCCCGCGAAGGTACAGGCTATCCGGGACTAGGATAGACCCCTAACTATTCGCGGAGTCCGCTCGTTCCTCGGGTTCGCTAATTACTATAGGATGTTTATCCGTAAGTATAGCGATCTCGTTCGCCCTCTTACCGATCTTACGAAGAAGACGATAGGCTTTCGTTAGGGAGACGAATAGGACAAGGCTTTCGAGGATATTAAGGACGCTTTTATCTACGGGCCTGTCCTAGCGAGCTACGACCCGGATAGGAAGACGCGAGTCGAGCCCGACTCTTTAGGCTAGGCGACGGGCGGTATACTACATTAATTCGATACGGCACTACAGACTTAGCGACCGGTAGCGTTCTTCTCGCAGCGACACGCTATTGCCGAGATTAACTACGACATCTACGACAAAGAACTCTTAGCTATCGTTAAGTGTTTAAAGGAATAGAATTCGGAACTACGCGGACTAAAGCACGAATTCGAGGTCCTTACGGATTACAAGAACCTCGAGCCTTTCTTTATTAAGAAGTCTCTTAACGAACGCTAAATCCGATAGAGCGAGTTCCTCGCGCCCTTCCGTATATTGTTAGTTCATCGCCCTAGAAAACAAGCTACCGTCCCGGATATGTTATCTCGACGGGAGCAGGACATGCCGCGAGACAAATCTGACGATAGGCTACGTAGTCGAGAGGGAATCTTACTCGACTCTAGCCTAAAGGCCTTCCCCGCCGAGCTATCTACGCCTACTTCTCCCTTCCCGGACGATACCGAGTTATCGCAGCTTTAGACAGATGCTTTTTCGCTACCGTACGGAAACAGTTACTTACGCGCACTCGAGGCTGTCGAACAAGGTTAACAGGCGTTCCCTATAGATCTTAACCTTAAGCTCTCTATCGGGGAATGCGATATACGGGACGGCCTACTTCGCTTTCGAGAACGGATCTGGCTACCTCTCTTCGAACCGCTAACGACAAGAGTTATCCAAACGACGCACAACTCGGTCCTCAGTAGACATGCCGGACGCGATGCTACTATCGACTTTCTATCTCGACAGTTCTTCTAGCCGGGAATAAACGCCGAAGTACGTAAGTTCGTACGAAACTATACTACGTACGGGCAGACTACTATCTGGAGAGAGAAGCGACGCGGGCTATTACGTCCCTTGCCGATCCCGGAGCGCATTTGGACGGAGATATCGATAGACTTTGTTACAGACCTAGCGCCTAACGAGGAGGACGGCGCTACTACCCTCCTTGTTATTACGGATCGCCTCGGGAAAGGCACTATGCTCTTACGAGTCCCTCCCGGCCAGTTCGACGCTAAGGGCGTTGCGGAGCTCCTTATCGAACGCTACGTCGGCACACACTAGCTACCTACTAGTATTACATCGGATTAAGGTGTTTAATTTATAAACGCCCTCTAGAAAGAAGTATGCGAGCGGTTAGGTATTGTTCGGCGACTATCTACCGCGTACTACCTAAAGACCGACGGTTCTACCGAACAACGAAACTAGGAAGTCGAGACCTACTTGCGGGCATTCGTTAGCTATAATGAAGGCGATTAGGGCAAGTGGCTCTCGCTCGCACAGATCGCCTTAGATTCGCGCGTACCCTCTACGACGCAGGTCTCTCCCTTCTTCCTTACATACGGGTACTACCTACGTACGATCGAGACTATTTCCGACACTGTCGAGTCGCCTCGGAACCCTCGCGAGGAAGGTACGCATATCGTTACTAAGCTATAACAGGCTCGCGAGTTCGCTGCTTCAGCAATAGCTATAGCCTAGTAGCAGTAGGAGTACTATGCGAACCGGTCCCGGAACGTCGCTACTAAGTACAAGGTCGGGGACAAGGTCTGGCTCTTACTTCGGAATATTAAGACGGACCGGCCTACGAAGAAGCTCGACTAGATTCACGCGAAGTATACGGTTGTCCGTACTTTCGAGAGTATGCCCTACTTCGTCGAGCTCGATGTTCCTCGCGGTATTTATCTGAGGTTTCATACGTCGCTCTTACGATTAGTACATAACGATGCGCTTCCGTCCCAGGTCGTTACGGATTCGCAGCCCGCCGCGATTCTTAACGATGCGGGAGACGAAGAATACAGTATAGAGGCTCTTCTGCGCTGTCGTACGAGGCGCGTCGGCCGCGGCTATCGCCGAGAGGCTCTTGTTAAGTAGGTAGGTTACGACCGACCTACTTGGGAACCTTTGCGCGAGTTTAAGGATACAGTAGCTCTCGAGCGTTTCGAAACGCTCTACGGCGACGCGAATACGGCAGACGGTCCTATATAACCTTAAACTGCGCGACGTTAGACTCCTTAGTCCGGTTCTTTGTTACGGGCCCTTACCTTTACCGGATACTAGATACGACTACTAGATACTAGATACGACTACTAGATACCTGTTTATCTATCGTACGATATAAAACTACGACACCGCGCTCGCGGTGTGCTAGACTCGACCCTCTTCCTTCGACAAAAGATAAGAATCTCGCAAAAGATTTAAGTCTTCCCCCTCTTAAACTTGTAGTAAACTATATCGACGCGGTACAAGCACTTAGAAGTCTGCGACTTCCCGATCGGGTAAAACCCACAAGTTCAAGAGGAGCATTACAGAATAGAGGACCTACATGTCGCAATAGCGCATATAGTGATATATAGAGCACAACCCTGCTAGCATATAGGGTTAGCCGAACTGCTTCTGTGCGCGCCCTAAATAGCTAGCTGTTAGGCTACTATGTCTATTAGCTGCTTCGTTATCGGCCTAGACGTTGTCGACTAGTAGGTTGCATAAGGCGTCTTAAGAACGTGTAAATCTGAGCACATGCAGATTCCTAAAAAATATATACCTAACAATTTCCTAGAGGTCAAATGGCTAAGTAGAATAGACCCTTTACCTCCGGCTTTTTATAAGCTGTAGAGCATAAGATTAGTAGGTTAGGAGGTGACGGAGCTGGATTTCCAGGACAGGAATAGGGTGGAATTTTGAGGCGGATTCAATAGTCACACCGGTTTTGCGATTGGGGGTGGGGATAGGGGGGGGGGGGGGGGGGGGGGGGGGGGTATTGTCAGAGGCTGGTGCCTGAGGCTGCATCGGCTGTGCCGATGCCTAGGCCAACGCCCAACGGACGAACGCCGGTTCAGAAATCCACTAGGCCGAATCGGGAACAAGCTTCCTTTCGGCCGACTGGAAGGCTACGTATGCGCCAAGCGACGCTACGCGCACACACAGCTTATACTCGACGTTCCGTTGTTCTAGATAGATCTTCTTTTCGGTAGCTTTACAATTTCATACATTCGGATCTGGCCCTTTGTGAGCAACTTCGGTTTAGACCCTTATAAGAATAGCCTAAAGGAGATCCGATTAGAGAACCCCGACGTTTACGTAGTAGATAAGATCCTAAAGCGTAAGAAACAACACGGTAGATAGATATATAGGATCGCGTAGAAGGGTTAGCCCGCGTCTAAAAATACTTAGGAACCTACGACTTATATTAGCCCTACTACGATAAGAGTATTTAATAGGAGTATAGGAGGTACTAAGGACGGTAGACTAGTACGATAGATATACAAACGCGTTATTAGTTACTATTAAGGCCCAAAAGACACTAGTTAATACTATATAGACTCCTTAGTCCGGTTCCTAGTTACCTAAAAAATTTCTCTACCTTAGAAGAATTTTATAAATCCGGTAAAATCCTAGGGGGGGAAATTAGGGGCTAAACAGGCCCCTAAGGACGATATTATTATACAACGAGAGACAATCGAGCATAGTAAAGTTATTTTAATTCTATCTAATCTATAAGTCGCTAAGTCGTAGTAAAAAGAAATAACCCGGGCGTTACCGCGCCTATTAGTCCTAAAATAGGCCTAAAAGAGGCTAAAAGAGATAAAAGAAATACGAAAAAGCACTTATATACTTATTCCTTAGGCTTAAGGTCCCTAGAGAGGTCGTACTCGGTTAGACGGAGTACTCCCTCTATAACGGAGGCCTTCGAGCCCTTCTTAGCGCCTATACGGGTATAAACGGTATCTAGAGCGGCCGAAAGGGCCCGAACGCGACGCCTTAGGCAGTCCTTAGTAGTTCCTTAGGCTAGAATAAGTCGCTTATAGGGGGTATCGGGCACTTCTTTACCCTATTAGGGTTAGTAGGGTACTTTTAGGTAAGAAGGGACCTAAATACTTATAAGCTCCCTAACAGATAGGATCCCTTGGGGGCAACAGAATTCTGTAGCCCCCAGGTCCGGAAACGGTATAGCGCGGCTTCGCGGCTGCAGGCCCCAAGCTGCAGTCCCTATGTTTATATATTTCACTATACATTGCGAAATACTCGCTGAAAATTAGGAATATATATCGTAGTACCCTATCTATACCAGCGTCAAACTCGTGAATTGATCGGACTCGCAGTTGTTAAGATATTTGGTCGCAGTTCCGTCCGTCGCAATTTGGGTTAACCCTAGCATACAAGCACCCCGTACTTACGATCAGATCACTAACGGAAAGCTTAAAACTCTAGCCTAAAACCCCCGCCTAAGAAGCCTTCGTAGAGAAGATACATAACTAAACTTGCTCGGATGTCGCAATGCAGACGAGCCGATTCCTCCGCGAGCAACGGACCTAGTACACCGTCTTGTCCCGAGCCTCTATGTAGCTAACGATGGCATTACTGTGTAGGTAGGCGTCGTCTAGCCGTCCTCGTCTACCGCGAGGCACAATCTCCTCCTTGCCGCCACTTACAACGTCGACGACCTTATGCGAGTGCTTCTAATAGCTACATAGGGTGGAAGAGCGGACTACGAGGTAGTTAGTGCAGCTCTGCTACGGAAACCAAAACTGCTTCTCCTAGGGAGGCGAGTAGCTGTGCGGGATAGTCCTGTTCAACTACTAGAAGACCTTGGTCGCTGCGATCGGAATTAAGCACAAACTGTCTACATTATACCACCCTAAGACGGATGGACAAACAGAAAGAATGAACTAATCACTAGAAGTGTACCTTAGACACTACGTAAATTATGCTTAAAACAACTGGGTATCGCTACTACCTATAGCACAACTAGCTTTAAACAACCGCCAGTCGGAGACAACGAAGGTCTTACCGTTCTTTGCTAATTTTGGAAAGAACCCAAACCTCTTCTATACACTACGCGACAACCTACAGGCCGACAGAGCCTTAGTTAAAGTGGAAGACCTAAAGAAACTGTATACGCACCTGCAGCAGGGCATTGCTAAGATGCAACGCAGAATATCCCCGGCTATTAACAGCAAGCGAAAAATGGCACCTTAGCTTAAGGAGGGGGATAAGGCTTACCTTCTGACGAAAAATCTGAAAACTAGAAGAAAGACTAGGAAATTAGACTACGTCAAAGTCGGACCATTTTTGATTGCTGAGAAACGAGGACCAAACAATTACAGACTGGAACTGCTACCTAACGCCAAAGTTTACCTAGTATTCTACGTATTACTCCTCGAACTAGCGGATCCAAACATACCCTTGCAGGAAACATTTTATTTCGCTGTCTAAGAAGAAGACGAATTCGAAGTCGAGAATATCCTACAACGGAGAGGTCAGCGATACCTCGTTAAATAGAAAGGATACCCGGATTCTAAGAATACCTGGGAGCTAAAAGAGAATCTCTCGAACTGTCGACAACTCCTCGAAGAATTCTACAAAAAGTAATGTACTTCTAACTACGCTGTAGGTAGAAGTACATCGAACACTAAGACTAGGAATCGAACCTAGGACGCTGGTCAAACACGTTAACCAGCTGCACTAACTGCCTTAACGGAATAGGAGGAATTACGAACTATTATAAACTACTACTTCCTCTAGTAGGAATTTTATTTGTATCTAGGAACGAAGGAAGAGGCCCGTCCTAGAAGGCGTCCTCTATGCCGCCTATAGCGCTCTAGGTCTAAGGAGACAAGGCAAGAGGCGGATCGGAGGACGGATCGCTAGGAACCGGCTGCTCCTCGGAACACTCCTCTACGAGCACGCAGTCCCCTAGAGCACGACCTTCGGCGACCTTTCGATCTACAGCATCTAGTTGCTTGCGAAGACGCATTTCCTTCGCGTAAGCAGTAGCTAGCGCCTCCTTTGCTGCGTCCAGCTTAAGAAGAAGCCTGCTTCGCTTAGAAGTAAGGCGTTTCTACTCGCTTTCCGTAACCTTCGCGTTACAACCTTTCAAATTGTGCTGCTAGCACTCCGCACACCGACCCGACGAGATGTGTACCCGACAAACTCGGCCCTTCTCTTTATACGAGCTGCATACCTTTATCGTAGTATCTCCTTCCTCGAAAATCTAGACAGCCTTCTTGCGACGACGGAGGGTATGTGCCGATAGGGATAGATGGACGGACAGATTGCAGTTAGGGAGAGGACAAGAAGTTATTCTAATAACGACAAAGCAGACGAAGAAGAACGTAGTACTAGATAAAGCTTCGGGACGAAGTTAGTCTAGAAGGGGGATAGTGTTACGGGCATGCACGAACAGCAGGAGAACCAGGGTGCCCTCGGCCTTATTAGACGAGAGACCCTTCCCCTTAGTGATCCCTCTGATCTCCCGCTTGGCAAGAGATTATAAGAGAGCAGCTTAATCTCTCTACTCTCCCTAATCCCGAGAGAGCGCGGAGAGCATAGAGAGCAACGCTTGCAGCAATAGGTATATAGACCTTAACGATGTTCCTTCTGAACATCGTGTACAACTTATTGTTTAATCTTACTAATTGGAATTCCCGCCTTCACTCGCATCTATTGCAAGAACACTTGTTTCTTAAACTGACGAGCACCAACCCGTGCCTTATACCTCTTCGGAAGTGTAAGACATAACAAGTAGACGTACGTCGTTAGTCGAGCGAAACTCGAGCGTCATGCTGTCCGCCGAGTAGAGATGCACGAAGCGGTTCCGCGCGGGCGACGGCTTCGTACTAGGCAAGGAGTAGCCGTGCAGAGACGAGCACGCGGCCGGAAGAGTCATCGTGTTAGATAGAGGGTAGAGGAGCTGAAGATAAGTAATAAAGGGTTGGGTCGAGTAGTGTCGGAGTTGGATAAAGGCAGCGGTTGGTAAAGGGTGTAGTAGTAGTTAGAAGGTAGAAGGATCGAGCCCGCTCTAAGGGGCTGTTTTGTGCCCCGAGGGAGGGAACCGTGCAGAGGCACTAACCTGCGACACGTGCCTGTCCGTGCGAGCTTAGTTATCGCCGGTAGCTTGTGATTGCTGTCTTGCATGTGTAGCAATCGCTATGTTATGTTACCTAGATTAGTAGGTAATGTAGCAATTAGTTAGCGATGCTTCACTTGCCTTATAGCCAGGCAATAACATAAAGCGTCGTGTGCTAGGTTTGCATGTAGGCATGTTATTTACTTAACAATCCGCGCTAGCGCTAAGGCCGACCGGAAACTCCGCGCGAGCACGTGCGCTTCTTATTAGCATTCTTGCTGGTAATCGGTTAGATGCCAGCCGCACCTGTACGCTATCTGAAGAGTGACGATCATTCGATTGTCGTGTTAGCACGTGAATTGTTACTTGCGCGAAGGCATAAGTAGGCGGCACAAACATGACGACGCTGTTACGTTGTTGGCTTATGCGTCCGTACGTCGCCGGTCGCAGCCTCATAAAGGACCCTTATTGCCTTTGTTTTAACCCTTTCCTTTCTACTAATATCTACCTCTACTTCCTTCGCTCTACTCCCTTATCTTCGAACTTCCAACTTCCACCTCCTCTTCCATCTCCACCTTTGAACTAATACACTACTTACACCTTATTACCGCCGCTACCGCTATGGCACAGAACGCCCTTCCTCCCGGTCCGACCTTGCAGTCGCTAACCTAGCCGCTGGGTCCGAACCGCGCCGCGTAGCCTATCGCTAACGATTACTACATTCCGCGCGCTTCTATCTACGACTAGTGCGGCGATCCGGACGATGTCGAACTTAGTGACGGCGGCTCGTAGAAGATTCGAGCGCCACGCGGCGCGCTGGAAGAGTAGTACAACACCGTGTAGAAGAAGGACGTCGGCGACTGGGGCTTTATTGCTAAGATGTAGTACGGCAACTTGTACGTGTTCCTTCCGTAGATCGCGACCGCCGGCTAACTATACTTATAGCGTATTCGTCGGGACCTTTATAGGCTTCGATGTTGCATGTGGTCGCTCTACTAAGGTGGAGCCGCGGTCGGGCTACTATTACCTCGGTCTCTTCCTCTACCTGACTACCAAGCGAGGCGATGCGCTCGAGAACGTAGGCGTGTGGCGCACCTTCCGCGGCCCTGCGTTCACCGGCTTCGATTAGCTCGTGCAGTAGCACAGCTTTACTCCGCTCGAATTGGTCTAGCAACGCATTCCAGCTATCGCAAACAGCACGAAGAAGTAGGCCGACATCCGCGAAGACCCCAACCGGGCCCTCCTCGTGTAGCATGCAACGTAGGCTCTAATGTAGGAAAAGGAAGCACTTGCCGCCACCTTTACGGATAGTAGCAAGGGTTGCTACTTCGACGAGCCAGGTACTAGAGACAAGATGCGCAGGCTCCTGCAGGCGACTCCTCGTCGTTAGGACCGCCGCTTATAGTTTAAGGGTAGCCTTAGCGTTTTGGACGACAAGGTCTTGCTTTGCGAGTTTACAGGCAAATCGCTGCGAGGGTGTTCGGAGGTCCTCGGTTCGTCCAAGTACGGTATAGTTACGAGGTTGCGAGTTTGTAAGGGCATCGGTGGTCCGAAAAGTTTTCCATTTTAGTCTCTTTCTATTTAAGCTTAGTTTCTTAGCCTAGCGTCTCTCTTGTAATAGTTTTAGCAGTTTCTCTTAGAAAGGTTTTAGCCCAGATTTAAGCTAAAGTTCTCGATTTATTTCCTCTCGTAAAGGCTCGAGCTCGGATGTATAGTCCATCGTTCCTCTAGAGATCGAGTAGGTTAATATCGGCTAATTAACCCTAACAGATAGGATCCTGAGGGGGCAATAGAATTCTGTAGCCCCCAGGTCCGGAGGCGGTATAGCGCGGCTTTGCGTCTATACCTACCCCCCTATGCTCGCATAACTTATCGCACTTTGCGAAATGCTTGCTGAAAATCAGGAGCATAGGACGAAACACTTTGTCGATACTATCCTCAGACTTATATACCGATCAGAGCCGTTGTTATTAAGATATTTCGCCGTAGTTCCGCATGTTGCAATTTGGGATCCGAACGCCAACCGACACCCGCAAATATATGTCTCCCGCAACACCCGATAGTACGAGTTAAAGAGGAGGACACTTAATAAGACGCAAAGTTGTTCGACTGCCGAAGATCGATACTTATAATGCATTCGACAATTTGGTTTAGATACCGGAGTAAAGTGTCGTCGTCTGCCGCGTACACGGCTACGCCGTCCGTAACATCGAAGATTATCTGCGATTGTTTCACGAAGGATTAAAGGACAATAGAAGAGAGGTCGCTACGCTGTTCGGAGATTGTCACATTAAAGAGCCGAAGGATATATTACTCCCGCCGCCGCTCGAGGCGCCCTTTAGATGTTTAGGCACGCCGCTACGAGCATATATCTACGAAGAGCCCGAATGCGACCGTATCTCGATTAGTCGTAACGAGATCCGCAAGCATTATAACAAAGATTACGGCTGGCGATCATCGAAGAGCGAGCGAGAGCACTAGTATTAGACGTAGGTATAGACATTCTTTAATTCATCGGGCTTGCAGAGGTACTTTACCGTCGATTATAGCGGAGGGGAAGGATCCGACAACGACATTAAAGCGCAGGAGACAACCGCACAATCCGGAGAGCGAACGGCGGAGATAGTAGGTATCTTTCAGGATTAGGACACAAAGCGTAAAGCGCAGGCGAGAGACATGGAGCTCCTGGACGAGACAATCTCGAAGACGGACAACTTAGCTTGGTTTAAGCGGACGTAGTAGGCCGAGCACTTAAAAGGCCGCAACTTGCGCTATCTTAGTTATGCAAGTCGGCTGCCCGGGAAAGAGGAAGACATGCTTCGCGCCGCAGCAGAGGTAAACATCGCACTTATCGAGCGGTGCGTAAATAGGCTTCGAACATTAGATCTCGAGGTCCGACGCTAGCTTCGTGGTGCCAAGCGGAACAAGCCCGATCAACGGCTAATAGCTCGACTACAGAACGATAATTTACAGCAGCGATATGTCGGATATATAACTCGACTCCTGTGTTACACTCTTCGGGTTATGGAAAGCGAGGAGGCATACGAGAGCCGGCGACGAGACGAGAGCAGCGACAAGACGGACGACGATTCCGAGGGCAATCGCACTGGTCTAAGTAAGAGTAATTAATCAAATAGCAGTTACGGGAGAGGCGAGACTGTTACAGCGACTAATATAATAAGAGATGCACGAGCTCTGTTCCCGTAGAGAGAGAGGCAACGAGAGCTAGCTATAGCATTTCGTAACTCACTTCGGTCTAGATACAGCGAGGGTGCTTAGCAAGAAGCACTGTTACAATTCTACTAGTCGCTTATCTTCCAGAGGCTCCGCGCCGACCCGCATACGAGTGTTCTTATACACTTTCTCGCCGTTCTCGGCATCGACGAGGAGCTCCGGCGGCTCCGGGAAGCGAACGACTACTCGTATATGCTCGCTAGTATAGTGTATTGCGTGCGTGTGTTAGGCGTCGAGATCGTACTCCTGTTAGGGGAGCGGGATCGGCAAGATAAGGCCGACGACGATCGTTTCCGTAAGGTGCGAGACGAGTATCTCGCGGACAGTTCGTTCAGTCCGATAAGTAAGATACTTAGCTTGTTAGCATATAGCAAGTCTCTCGGAATAAACTATGTTAACGCCGGGTTAACGTTCTAGTCGGAAGATCGGCTTACTCTGTCGTACAAGGGCAATCCGATTGAACTACGTCGCTTCTGCAGCTTCGCGCAGGGCGTCGTATAGGAAGCCGAGGACAAGCTGTAGGAGATTATGCTATTAACGAAGGGCGAGCGGTTCGAGGTGGCGCTTAACTCTCTCCGCGATAATATAACTTTTACAAAGCGTGGACACTCGTTTGTAGATTATCCGGACAACAGGCTACAGACGCATCACAAGTGGCTACTTCGTCGAGTGCTAGATCGGCCGTCCCAGGTAAAGCTATGGTTAAAAGGTAACTAGGTAGTTAAGAACGTCCGCCGGTATTTACGGGAGATCGATTAGTTTCGAGAGCTATTGTTGCTTAGCGTTCATCTCTACAGTAGACAGCCGGCTTAAGGAACCGAGATCACGTCTATACGTCTCCGCAATACAACGTTAGGGGATCGGAACGTCTACATCATCTACGGCCAGGTCGTTATCGTTACTCGATATCACAAGTTGCAATCTTAGCTCGACAAACCAAAGGTCATCCTACGATTCTTACCATAGCGAGTCGGACAGCTTATAGTTATATATCTCGCATATGTCCAGCCGACGCTAGAGTACTTAACACTCGCGGTACTAGGCAACGGCGCGAGTGATTATGTCTAGTCGAACAAGAAGGGTCTATAGGAAACAGAGCGACTAACTCGCATCGTAATCCGCGAGAGTTAACAGCGAATGGGCGTAAGGCTTACAACGCTTAACTACCGGCACGTCGCGATTGCGGTTAGGCGCGAGGTCATTAGTACCGAGTTCGTACGAGGGTATTAAGAGGGAATAGACGAGGGAGTAGAGGACGAGGAGGACGAGGACGAGGATGCACTCGAGATGTCGGCCGGAAGAGGCGGGGAAATAGGCGCCAACCGCTACGGCGTCCCGCTCGATGTAATCCGTCATTTGAGTAACAAGACGGTCAACATGTTTCGTCTGCTTAGTACGAAGTAGCACGGGTTCTTAGGGTTACAGAGCGGGAGTAGGAAGCGGTTACGTCGGAGTAACAGTATTAGCACAGAGGAAGTATCTTAGCGTAAGAGGCCGGCTCTATTTAGCAGTCTGTTCCCCGGCTAGAGTGCGAATAAAGACGGCCGCAGCGGTAAAGGGTGGTCTAACTATTGGAGTTATAGTAGCGGTGCTTCGGGTAGGAATGTCTCGGGCATAGGTTCAGGGTCGGGAGGCAGTGCATTAAGGCCGCTCGCACTGCGACCGAGTCCGTCGAAAACATCGATACCGTATATGCCGGCATTCTCGTCGCCGTCGACATACTATACCGGAACCGGGAGATCCGTCGAGCGAGTGTTGTTCGAGAGCAGAAAGCAAACTACGGCACAGGAAGCGGAGATTCGAAGAGCTATGTCTATAGTTCTCGGCAGTAATAAGGTCGACTATCAGTCCGACTAACAATAAGAGGCGCTTCGGCAGATCGTATACAGTACGGACAGAACACTGTTAGTTGTTGTACTACCGACTAGCGGTAGCAAGAGTCTACTGTTTATAGTGCCGGCTTGTTTGTCCGATCCTAGTACAACAGTTGTTATCGTACCGTATCGGGCGCTTATTAACAATCTAGTCGCTACCGCAAAGAAGGCCGGCATCGATAGCATAGAGTAGCGTCCCGGAGAGGTTAATCCCGCGGCGCTAGTGTTCGTAAGCGCGGATGTAGTGTCGTCTAGGATGTTTATTAGCTATGCTTAGATGTTATTGTAGAAGAGGCTTCTCCGGCGGATCTTCGTCGACGAGAGTTATCTTGTCTTTATATCTAGCAACTGGCGACCGAAGTTAGCACACGTTCGAGAGGTCCGCAGACTAGGATGTCTCGTAATTATGTTAACTACAACGTTACCGGTGCTGCTCGAGGCGGATCTCGAGGAGGCAATAGAAGTGCGATTGTCACAGTATATCCGAGCACCGACTACACGAGCTAGGACACGATACATCGTACACACTGTCCCCGCAGGCAAGACCGTCGCCGAAGCCGTAGCGCTATGCTAGCGTATGCGGAAGCATATCGGACGGAAGAAGGGTATAGTCTACTATTATAGCCGAGAGCAGTACGAGGATCTGGCGCGAGACCTACGATACAACTACTACTACGCCGCATCCGCCGACAACGAGGAGCAATTACAAACGTAGCTCGAACGTGGAGGAGTAATTATAGCTACGTCCGCTCTCGGTACTAGTGTCGACTTCCCCGGAATCGTCTTCGTTATGCATATAGAGCTACTGTACGGGATAATCGACTTCGCGTAGGAGAGTAGGCGCGGTAGTCGTACGGGTAAGGACGTAGACTCCGTTATCGTCGTCGCGGAAGGGTCTACTAAGCGGGTAGCTAGTAACAGCCGTAGTTTCGACGAGGGCGTAATAAGCGAATTTATTACGACGAAGGACTGTCGTAGGCTAGTTATAAGTCGGTATTTCGACGGCACTGAAGTACGGTGTAAGGGATTACTTGCAAGATGTAACTAATGCGGAGAGGGCGTAACAGTAATAGAGCGGGCGTACGTATAGGACGCCGTAGGAAAAGCTCGATTCGAGCGGTCGATAGACTGGCTCGTCGACAGACGTAAGTGCTTAGGGTACTTCGTCGGAGGCAAGGGCCGTGTAGGCAGGCATACGGACGCCGAGGAGACCATCTGCGATGCAGATAGGCTTTACGTAGATAAGTCGGTAGTAGACGAGCTTCGTAAAAGCACTCGATTTGTCGACAAGAGCATACATAGCTGCTTTAAGTACGGGATTAGTTAGAAACTCTACCGGACCGGATAGGATTCGACGTTAGTATATCAGTAGCCAAACGTTCTTAGTAGCATCGTCTACCGTATAGGGGAGGTTAAGCGAGGGTTACAACTACTACGAGAGCTAGGCTACGACGGGGAGTAGGGCGACTAGAAGGATTACGGCCGGTAGCTAGCTAGTCGACATCGCGGGCGGGTATAGAACGAAGCAATAAGCAACGCGATAGTCGTGCTCATCCGCTTCTTAGAGCAGCAGTATAACATAGAGTAGAACGCGGTTTCGAGCGTACAGGAAGAGGTAGAGGACGATGTTTACGGCTCGTTCGATAGAGGCGGTCGACGAGAAGACAGCCCAGCATTGCTAGAGGTATCTTCCAGCCTGGTGTTGGTGCAGAGACGGTGTTATCGCCGGCGTCGCGTAGAGCGGTCGAGGAGAGTAGTCGAGGAGAGCGACGAAGAGAGCGACGAAGAGAGCGACGAAGAGAGCGACGAAGAGAGCGACATTACTACGGGCAGGCGGGTCGAAGAGAGTGTAGGGAGCAGCGACCAGGTGCTCGAGGTGTGGTAGAGGGCGGTACGCACGCTTAAAGAGTAGCAGGGGAAGTGCTTGCTCTATAAGGCAAAGTACAGCATCGACGAGGAACGGCACGGCTTAGACCGGTGTTTCCGAGATATCGGGGCGGTAGAGCATCTGCGGGAGGGCATACAGGACATAGCGAGTATGCGAGCTCCGTCGAGCGAACAGGCACGATGCTAGATCCCGTAGATCCGCTGCGAGAAGGACATCGAGAGGGGTTCCGGATGCCGATAGAGCCGTTTAGCAGTAGAGGTCATAGCGGCGTTGCTATATCGACTCGGCGAGGAAGGAGAGATGGCCAAACTTATCAGCAACGACCCGACGTTTATCCGCTTCCGGGAGGAGGCATCCGAAGACGATCCGCGGGGAGTTCGAGCGCTCGAGAGATATTTTTAGCAGCGGGTCGGTTAGGGAGGGGTAGACGACGGAATCGAGGCGAATCGCTTAATCGAGCTCGTAGAACGCTTAGGGTAGATATTACCACAGGAAAGAGAGGTAGAAGGCCCGAACCCGTCAGGTGTCACCGTCGCCGAAGGTGCAGAAGGGTTTAGGGCAGGAGAAGGAAAGATCGAGGGTTCCCGGACCCGTCAGGTGTCACCGTCGCCGAAGGTGGTTAGGGTTAGGGTTAGGGGTTCATTGTACTTGTTTATATAGGCTAGTCTACCTTTGCACCTGATCTGAACTAAAGCCCCATCCAAGCCCTTGCTCCCGGCTCTTTTGGCCGTCTTTAGAGGGGAGGAAACAGACCCACGCTCCCACGTAAAGCGCCTCGCGATGTACGGCACCGCAGCTACTCCTAGCCTAACTACGTTTTATAGTGTCCTTTTTATTATCTCCCGAGTTAACCAAACCGCCAAAAAGAGAGACTACCGATGGGCTAATCCGCATCCTAACGCATAATATCGCTCCGGCAATCGCTTACCGTCTATCGTACCTTAGGTTTCCAAACCTCCCAGGTGACGGACGAGGTGTGCGTCTCCTCATCCGCCCGAAACTGTAACCCCGTCTCGTTAAGGGGGAACATCCTGCTTTAAGACCGTTCGGTGGAGCTCTGTCCTCCCTCCGTCCGGCGTATCTACTGTCGGAGACATTCGATTCCGATCGAGCTGCTTGCACACTAGTCCACAAGTGCTTCCCGAACGGTTTAGGGAGTGCCGTCTTCCCTTTAGCTAGAATTCCTCCTCCAGCGATCGTCGTCGTCCACTCCTCTCCCCTACTACGCCGTCGCCTTTGCTTTCCTCCAAGCCTCCTACTGCTCTGCAGAGGTACTAGTTTTCTCCCTCCCGCTCCCCGGCTTTAAGAGGAAGCAGCCGCAGATCTAGGGTACACGCCTTACATCCACTGCTAGGCCTTCCGGATAGAGTTGATCGTCCGGTGCGGAGCCAGTCCGGGCCTCGCCAGTCGCCTACGTCTCCCACGTCGCAGCGCAGCCTTTTAACGTCCTACCGATCGGACGCCCACTTTCATCTTAAGGGAAGAGACTCCTTTTCGATAGGGTAAACGCCTAATTTATCCTCAAGGGATGATCTCCGCTTTTACGTCCTAGGTCGACGGAGCCACTTTACGTCCTACTTATCGGACAGAGCCACTTTACGTCCTACTCATCGGACCGAGCTACTTTACGTCCTACCCATCGGACGGAGCCTTTTTACATCCTACTCATCGGACGGAGCCTTTTAACGTCCTACTCATCGGACGGAGCCTTTTAACGTCCTACTTATCGGACGGAGCCTTTTAACGTCCTACCTAGGACAGTGTACACTAGGTCTGTGCCGCCGCTTCCTCCGCTTCCTCCTTCGTAGCTTCCTCCGTCGTAATCTTCGTCGAGATTCGCTCGAGGATCTCGTTAGCTCGCTCCTAGCATCCTGTATTTAGAAGGAAGTCTACCTTAGTAAACTTCGTGTTCGTAGTGCCTATTTTCTTATGCATCTTCTGCTTCGCCCGTCGTTCCTTCCTTAAGAGCTAGCTCGTCCTGTTTTCCTAGTAGCAAGTCTCGTGTCCTCGGATGAATTTGCTTATACAGACGTAGAAACCATAGGTATAGAAGGTTCTACGCCGATACTAGAGGAAGCGCTTCTAGAAGGACCGCAGCGCCTTTAAAAAGTAATCGGCTCCTCGTAAGTCCCGCTTTAGGCAGCTTTCTTCCAGTATAATCCAGGTTAGGCTCCACTTCTTAGCCTCTTCGGCTATATCTTCCTCTCTCTCCTAGCGCAGGAACCGCTAGACAGAACGGCGGTCTTCGCTAAGGCTTCGGTCGCGAGGCTAGGACTCGGGTGTCTTGCGGTACTTCTCGTAGAGCTTATCCTCCGTTAAGCGCCGGAAGAACGCTTTGGGTTTCCAGATTAGTAATCCCAACTTCTGTAGCGGACTTTCTTCCGGAGCGTGCTTCTTTACGACCTAAAAGCTAGTTTTTAGTGCCTTAAATCGCGAGGGTAGGGCGGAGATTCCTAGGAGATTGCGAGTAAAGTAAGGGTTAGAAGCATAACCCGAGATCCACTTCGTTAGCTTCGCAACGTCCTTAGTCGTCTCGTCCTAGAACTTAGGAGAGTCCTCGGCAAACGCCGCGAGGAGAGGCGCGCTATACTCGAACATCGGTGCGAGATACTACTAATAGACTCGTAGGCGATGTATAAAGCCCTAACCGTCCGCGTCGAGGGTTAGGAAGTCGCTTCGTTTCCCGGCCTATTCGAGCCGGCTCTTAAGGTGCCTCCTTAAGTCAATCCCTCGCGCCGTTACGGGAAATCCGAGGTAGGTATATACCTCTCTCCTTAGTACCTCCGTACTAAAGAGGTAGATCGCCTCCTACAAAGACGCCGGAGCTAGATAGGCGCATTTTTTAATGTTTAGGGCGATGCGGTTGGCGGAGGACCAGCACTCGAGGATCTGGATTAGTAGACGCACCTCGTCTAAGTCGCTAGCGAGGAGAACACCATTATCGGCGAAGAACAGCGCGCAAGGAATCGGCGGCGCTGCAGGCATTACGTCGGAAGAGCCGGCTAGGGCGAGTGTCCTAGGTCGATTTAAGTCCTCGAGCAAGCTATCGATAAAGATGTTAAACAGATAGGGCGAGAGGGGTGAGCCCTGCAGAACTCCCCTCGTCCGCGGAAACCACTAAGAAGCCGTACTATCCGAAACGACAAAGGACCAGACGTCGAAAAAGTAGAGGCTCGCAATCAGAGCTAGCATGTTCTCCGGACATCTCCGCCGGCGTAGAACGTCCGCGAGTAGTACATAATCTACAACGTTAAAGGCGGCTTAAAAATCGAGGAACACGGCGTGTGTAATCCGGCTCGATTCGAGGAGGGCGTAGACGACCGCGGTGTTCGTTATAGTAGAGTAGTGACTTCGAAATCCCGCCTGGTTAGGATGCATCCTCGCCTATGTCCTACTATTAAAGCGCTGGAGGAGTAGGCGCTCGAAGACCTTTCGAAACATCGTTACTAGCGAGATCGGACGAACGTTGTTAGCGTCCTTCGCCGGCATTGTACCATCCTCCCGTCGGGTCTTATCCTTAACGACCAGATAGACGACAGTTTCGTTCCAGCTCCGCAGCGTCTTACCATTCCGGAGATAGGAATTATAGAGGGCGGCCAGGATCTGGAGGAAGCTCGTCGTCGCGAGGGTTTTTATTAGACGGATATGTACCCTATCGTTTCCGTAGGCCTTCGTAGCATCCTGGTAGGTAAGCTCCTATATTATCTCGTCGATCGAGAAGGAGAGCAAGGTAGATCGATCGTCGATAGGAAACATCTCCTGTACTAGGAGGGTCGCTGTCGAGACGAATCGACCGGCAAATCCCTCTGTTACCTCGTCGATTGCCGTTATCCCTCTCGCCTTCCCCGCTAGGGTCGGCACCAGCAGTGTATTCTCGTTCGCGCGGCGCTACGCTCTCTTATAGAGACGGACCGTCTCGAGCGTCCCGCCATCGGCGTCCGGATTCGGCTTCGCCATTGCCTTAAGACGCCAGTCCTTCTTCTTCTTACTACGGCGGCGTAGCGGCTTTGGCTTGCGAGCAGCGTTGTTATCATCCTCGGCTCGCTTTCGCTTCAGGTCTATTATCGCCTTTCGAGGCCTGTCGTTCTTCTCTCTACCTCTATCCTTCTTCTCTCCGTCTTGATCCTTCTTCTCTCCGCCTCTATTCTTCTTCTCTCCGCCTCTGTCACTTATATCCTCCGCCTTTCGTCTACCTAGAGGACGATTTCGACGACGCGTAGAGGCGAGTCCTAGCACAGCTTCGCTTACCTGCTGGCAGAGCGACATAATTTCCGCATTCCGCTTGTCCACATCGGCGCTCATATAGTACAGATGCTGTCGATGCCGCGCCCTTCTCTCCTAGCTATAGCAGAGCGCCTGCGCCGTATCGTCGTTGTTCAGCCGGCTTATCGCATAGTGTCGAAGTTGATACGGCACGGCTAATCCACCTAGAGTACCCGTAGTCGGGTCTAGCTAGAGGTAGAGCCAGTAGACATAGTCGGTATTTATCTTCTCCGTCGGTCGCGGTAGAGCTAGCGTCGCATACGGCAGCGTCCGGCGGACAAAGTAGTAGTCAGTCGTCAGTTGTTTCTCGCACATAGCGTCCGCAATCGTAATCAGCTCCTAGATTGGCTTTAGATAGGTCATCGCGGAGTCCTCGATCTATCGCGAGACGACCTTCCGTCTCGGAAGTAGCGACGCCTTCCCGCTCTAGAGAGACATCTTACTAAAGTAGATGTTAATATCTCCGAGAACGACATTGGAGCCGGCAACTGCCTCGAGCGTAGACCGGACCTTATCCGGCTTCCGCTTGGGGGGAAAGTAGACTCCGCTAATTGTTCCCCGGTCCGTCGGCAGGGTTATAGCATCCGTCCTAATGATCTGCGCCTCGCCGGTGAGCCAACTTCGTGCGCGTACCGTCCCTATTACTAGAATCCTATAGCCCAAGCAACCCTTTCTCGGCACTATATCGGGCTTCACTGTGGTCGCAATTACGTAGTAATCCGCTCGGCGCTTCTTATACTCGACGAACTAGGTCTCGACGATAAAGAGGTAGTCGAGGACGTCGTCGTCAATTAGCGCCGCTAGGATCGGCTACCTATCATCCCCCAAGCCCCGGATGTTAATACATCTAATCCTAGCATTCCTCCTAGTCTCGCGACCCGCGAGAGGACTTGCCTCTCCCGGATGCCTCTCGACTCTCTCTCTTAGAGGATGCTCCTTAAGTCTCTCTCTTCGAGCCTGGGCCATCCTCCTGTCCCGCCGGCTCCTCTTCTAGCCCCTGCCGTATCAGCTCGGCTTTGAACTCGTCGAAGATGCTGGTACTCTTCGCCTTCTGCCGCACTACTTGCCTTTTGAATTTGTTATCGGCTTCTTAATAGCGATCGACGAACTCGCGGACCTAATCCGTAGACGATCTCCCGGGAAGGTTTACAAAGCGGGGTTAGAGTGGTTTCCGCTTACGGTCCGCTAAAGGAGAGGTCGGTTTTGTTTATAGCTTCGGCTCCGCAGAGAGAATCCGGAAGGTCTTCGCTTTCGGGGAGGGCGTTACTAGTTCGGCACGCGCGGCTAGGTCCGCGATCTACGGCCTCTACCGTCCCGACGAAGAGAATAGAAAGGGAGTAAGCTCCTTCGCCTTTGCGGGAGAGGGCGTATCCGGAGAGGGCACGAGGGGAGGAGGGACGGATGCTGTAGAAAAGGGCAAGAGAAGGTCGTAGTCCTTACTAGGAAAGAGGTCGTAGGGTCGTACCTTAGGAGGAACACTCTTCCCTCTGCGCTTCTCCTCGACGGAACAGTACGGAAGACTCTTCCTCCGCCGTCTCTCCTCGATCGACTCCGCTTACGCGTTATTCTGGCCAGGCGGTGGGGCTCCGTTCGTAGCGGGTCTCGATTCCTTCTAGTGCTCGCTCGCGCCGTCTTTAGGTCTAGGAGGGTCCGGAGGATCTTTACTCGAGCAATAAGGAGGACCTTCGTCTGAGCGATAAGGAGGACCTTCGCCTAGGGTGTATAGGAGGCGGTCAACCAATCGCTTCGTCTCCTTCGCCGCGCGGATCAGGCAGGCCTCGGCGTATTTCTAAAAGAAGGGTATCCGTACAATAGGCTTCGGTACAGGGTTAACTGGAATCGTAGCAGGGTCGGTCTCCGGGACGAGGACGGTAGGGATCGTTAAGGGGATATCGATCGAAGGCAGCCTAGTTAAAGGGATATTAGTAGGGAGCCTCGTAGAAGGAATGTCCGTAGACGGAATGTCTATGGAAGGAAGATTCGTCGACGGAATCTTCGTCGAAGGGATGCTCGTAGAAGGAAGATCCGTAGAGGGAATATCTAGGAACACGTCCTCCTTACGCCGGATCGTCTTCCTTAACCGACAATCCGCGGACGCCGTCTTGATCGAAGACTCGGACTTAAGTGCTCGCTTCGCCGGCGCGGTTACCGGCTCCTCTAGTCGATCTTCAATCCAGGCAACGAGCTAGGCCGTATCCTTACTATAGTTACGAAGCTGGTCTAGGATCGTTTGCGCTATAAGTATAAGTCTCGACCGGCCGATTTCCGCAGTGACGCTCTTAATCTACGCCTTGATAGTACGCCTTTTGTTCGTACGATACTTCTTGTACTCGAAGGTGCGGTAGTATTGTCCTTCCGTGTCGGGATGTCCGGTCTTGTTCCTTAGGACGCTAAAGTAGTCGATCTCGCCGCCGCACGGGATAATGCCCTTGTAGAGCTCCTAGAGGGCGTCCGCAAAGGCCGTCAGACCTTCCTAGGGCCGTACCGCGCTCGTCGACGGTTTAGATAACATCCGAGGGTTAGAGGGCAGAGAGGGCGACGCCGAGGGTAGAGGGGAGGAGGAAGCTACGAGGAACGTCGAAGGAGAGGTCGGCGAAGTAACGAGTCGGGATCGGTAGTAGGAGGCACTCGAAGGAGAGGGCAACCTAGGTAGAGAGTGCTTACGGATAGTTCGAAGTCTCTACTGTAGAGGAAAACCGAGGCTAAGAGCGTAAACGGATAGTAGCGAGGCTCTAGAGAGGAGGGAACACATCCGGCTCTTATAGGGCCGGGGTGTGGTCGTCCTTCTTATAATTACGAGTAGGGTTAGCCTTACGATCGTCGATAGTTATTGTCGATAGCTATCCTCTTATCTCGCCGTCTACTAGGGTCCACGGCTTAATTAGAATCGTTACACTCGACGAGGTAGTAGTATAAAGGGCTACCCTCCCCTCTGTACTTACTCGTCCTGCTCGTCGTCTCTTCCTCCACTCCTTAGTCCGAGAATGGGCTGTCCCCGGCATCGTTATATCGTCCTCTCTAGGCATCATTACATTGTCCTTATCTCGATGCTATCCCGTCCTACTAGGCCTATGTCCTCTTCATCCTCCCGTCTTCCTCTCCCTTCGCCTAGCTCGTCTCCGGTCTCGTCTGTTGCCTTACCGTCTCGCTTTCGAATCTCCTATGTCTACGTCTTCTCCCTCCTCCTCCTCCGCCCTACTCTCGTTAATCTATTCTCCCTCGTGCCGTTCTCGTGCCCGAGCCGTCCTCTGTAGGCCGTTGAATCTACGTTAGACTCGCTATCCGCGTATTTTTGCTAACGAGGAGCTCGACGACGTAGTGTAGTGCTCTCCTGTCGTAGTAATTCCTGCCTACATTTAGCACTACCCCCTCCTTATCGGGCACCCGGTGGAAAGCGTAACAAAGCTGCACGTAGTAGCGCTAGCGTCGTAGGCTCTTATATCGTGGGACTTCTATGTCCGTAGAGGTTTCTGCGGTGGCTGTTCTTAAGCGTCGAGCAGGAGGTGTAAGCCGCTTACGTGTTCGGCTGCTAGGTCAGCTCTCCGCCTATCCTAGCATTAGGCGAGAAATCCGCCCAGCGGCAAGATAGGCTGGAAATCTACCCATCCCGGCATTAGGCGAGAAATCCGCCCAGCGGCAAGGTGGGCTGGAAATCCGCCCATCCCGGCATTAGGCGAGAAATCCGCCCAGCGGCAAGGTGGGCTAGAAATCCACCCATCCCGGCATTAGGCGAGAAATCCGCCCAGCGGCAAGGTGGGCTGGAAATCCACCTATCCCGGCATTAGGCGAGAAATCCGCCTAGCGGCAAGGTGGGCTGGAAATCCGCCCAAGGTGTGGAAGCCAAAACGGAAATTCCGACACATAGTCTAGCAGCGACACCTTAAGTTTCTCGACCTTTTTTGATACTACAACAACGATCTTAAATTAAATATAGACACATAGAAAGGAACTTCTTATACTAGAGTTACTCTCCGTGTTCTTAGAATCTTTGAAATTAGCTATGTGCGCGAGATACGAGAGGTAAAAGCAGAAAGCTATAATTCTTGGAAGTTTCCGTTTTGCTTTTAGGCGGAGGCCGCCTATCCCGGCATTGGGCGGAAAATCCGCCTAGCGGCAAGGTGGGCTGGAAATCCGCCTATCCCGGCATTGGGCGAGAAATCCGCCCAGCAGCAAGGTAGGCTAGAAATCCACCTATCCCAGCATTAGGCGAGAAATCCGCCTAGCGGCAAGGTGGGCTGGAAATCCGCCCATCCCGGTATTAAGCGAGAAATCCGCCTACACCTATAATCCGTAGCCGGCCTGCCCTAGCATCGTCTATATCGTGAGAAGGGTAGACTTTAGCTATAGCTCCGGAAAGCGATACAATCCGCGTTTAGGCGGAGGAGGTAGAGCAGTTCGCAGTATAGGCTATAGAGGCAATCCTAGCGGAGGGGACGGCGAGGTTGTAGTAGAGAGGGAGGAGTCTTAGCGGGAAGTTCAGTAGTACACCAATTGGTCCCAGCGACCGGACACGGACCCTCCTTAGTTAATTAACTAAGGCGTGGGGCTTAGAGTTTGCGGTCGACTAATTAGAGGAGCCGGACGGGTCTGGAGCAGGGCTCTTTCGACAACTCGCTGGACCTCGTCTCCTTCGCGCTTCCTCTTAACCATCGAAAATCCTTCTTGAGGGTCTGCCGACTAGTCGGGGCGAACAGACGAATTCGAGGCTCGTCGTATACTTTTAGAACCCAACTTCTTAACCTCACGACGGGTTCTTTCGAAACTAATACAAGCTCCGAGTGCGGGTCATGACAAGAAGAATTGTCCGTTTTCAATCTTCGATATCGTAGGGTTAGGGTTAGGGGTTCATTGTACTTGTTTATATAGGCTAGTCTACCTTTGCACCTAATCTGAACTGAAGCCCTATCCAAGCCCTTGCTCCCGGCTCTTTTGGCCGTCTTTAGAGGGGAGGAAACAGACCTACGCTCCCACGTAAAGCGCCTCGCGATGCACGGTACCGCAGCTACTCCAAGCCCAACTACGTTTTACGGTGTCCTTTTTATCATCTCCCGAGTTGACCAAACCGCCAAAAAGAGAGACTACCGATAGGCTAGTCCGCATCCTAACGCATAATATTGCTCCGGCAATCGCTTACCGTCCATCGTACCTTAGGTTTCTAAACCTCCTAGGTGACGGACAAGGTGTGCGTCTCCTCATCCGCCCGAAACTGTAATCCCGTCTCGTTAAGGGGGAACATCCTGCTTTAAGACCGTTCGGTGGAGCTCTGTCCTCCCTCCGTCTGGCGTATCTACTATCGGAGACATTCGATTCTAATCGAGCCGCTTGCACACTAGTCCACAAGTGCTTCCCGAACGGTTTGGGGAGTGCCGTCTTCCCTTCGGCTAGAATTCCTCCTCTAGCGATCGTCGTCGTCCACTCCTCTCCCCTACTACGCCGTCGCCTTCGCTTTCCTCTAAGCCTCCTACTGCTCTGCAGAGGTACTAGTTTTCTTCCTCCCGCTCCCCGGCTTTGAGAGGAAGCAGCCGCAGATCTAGGGTACACGCCTCACATCTACCGCTAGGCCTTCCGGATAGAGTTGATTGTCCGGTGCGGAGCCAGTCCGGGCCTCGCCAGTCGCCTACGTCTCCCACGTCGCAGCGCGGCCTTTTAACGTCCTACCAATCGGACGCCTACTTTTATCTCGAGGGAAGAGACTCCTTTTCGATAGGGTAAACGCCCAATTTATCCTCGAGGGATGATCTCCGCTTTTACGTCCCGGGTCGACGGAGCCACTTTACGTCCTACCTATCGGACGGAGCCACTTTACGTCCTACCCATCGGACGGAGCCACTTTACGTCCTACCCATCGGACGGAGCCACTTTACGTCCTACCCATCGGACGGAGCCTTTTAACGTCCTACTTATCGGACGGAGCTACTTTACGTCCTACTTATCGGACGGAGCCTTTTAACGTCCTACTTATCGGACGGAGCCTTTTAACGTCCTACTTATCGGACGGAGCCTTTTAACATCCTACTTAGGACAGTGTGCACTAGGTCTGTGCCGCCGCTTCCTCCGCTTCCTCCTTTGTAGCTTCCTCCTTTGTAATCTTCGTCGAGATTCGCTCGAGGATCTTGTTAGCTCGCTCCTAGCATCCTGTATTTAGAAGGAAGTCTACCTCGGTAAACTTCGTGTTCGTAGTGCCCATTTTCTTATGCATCTTCTGCTTCGCCCGTCGTTCCTTCCTCGAGAGCTAGCTCGTCCTGTTTTCCTAGTAGCAAGTCTCGTATCCTCGGATGAATTTGCTAGTACAGACGCAGAAACCATAGGTATAGAAGGTTCTACGCCGATACTGGAGGAAGCGCTTCTAGAAGGACCGCGGCGCCTTTAAAAAGTAATCGGCTCCTCGTAAGTCCCGCTTCAGGCGGCTTTCTTCCGGTATAATCCGGGTTAGGCTCCACTTCTTAGCCTCTTTGGCCATATCTTCCTCTCTCTCCTAGCGCAGGAACCGCTAGACAGAACGGCGGTCTTCGCTAAGGCTTCGGTCGCGAGGCCAGGACTCGGGTGTCTTGCGGTACTTCTCGTAGAGCTTGTCCTCCGTCAAGCGCCGGAAGAACGCTTTAGGTTTCCAGATTAGTAATCCCAACTTCCGTAGTAGACTTTCTTCCGGAGCGTGCTTCTTTACGACCTAAAAGCTAGTTTTTAGTGCTTTAAATCGCGAGGGTAGGGCGGAGATTCCTAGGAGATTGCGAGTAAAGTAAGGGTTAGAAGCATAACCCGAGATCCACTTTGTCAGCTTCGCAACGTCCTTAGTCGTCTCGTCCTAGAACTTAGGAGAGTTCTCGGCAAACGCCGCGAGGAGAGGCGCGCCATACTCGAACATCGGTGCGAGATACTACTAATAGACTTGCAGGCGATGCGTAAAGCCCTAACTATCCGCGTCGAGGGTCAGGAAGTCGCTTCGTTTCCCGGCCTATTCGAGCCGGCTCTTAAGGTGCCTCCTTAAGTCAATCCCTCGCGCTGTTACGGGAAATCCGAAGTAGGTATATACCTCTCTCCTCAGTACCTCTACACTAAAGAGGTAGATCGCCTCCTACGAAGACGCTAGAGCTAGATAGGCGCATTTTTTAATGTTTAGGGCGATGCGGTTAGCGGAGGACCAGCGCTCGAGGATCTGGATTAGTACCCGCACCTCGTCCAAGTCGCTAGCGAGGAGAACACTATAATCGGCGAAGAACAGCGCGCGAGGAATTGGCGGCGCCGCGGGCATCACGTCGGAAGAGCCGGCTAGGGCGAGTATCCTAGGTCGATTTAAGTCCTCGAGCAAGCTATCGATAAAGATGTTAAACAGATAGGGCGAGAGGGGTAAGCCCTGTAGAACTCCCCTCGTCCGCGGAAACCACCGAGAAGCCGTATAATCCGAAACGATAAAGGACCAGACGTCGAAAAAGTAGAGGCTCGCAATTAGAGCTAGCATATTCTCCGGACATCTCCGCCGGCGTAGAACGTCCGCGAGCAGTACATAATCTATGATGTTAAAGGCGGCTTAAAAATCGAGGAACACAGCGTATGTAATCCGGCTCGATTCGAGGAGGGCGTGGACGACCGCAGCGTTCGTTATAGTAGAGTGGTAACTTCGAAATCCCGCCTGGTTAGGATGCATCCTCGCCTATGTCCTACTATTAAAGCGCCGGAGGAGTAGGCGCTCGAAGACCTTTCGAAACATCGTTACTAGTAAGATCGGACGAACGTTGTTGGCGTCCTTCGCCGGTATTATACCATCCTCCTGTCGGGTCTTGTCCTTAACGACCAGACAGACGACAGTTTCGTTCTAGCTCCGCAGCGTCTTACTATTCCGGAGATAGGAATTGTAGAGGGCGGCCAGGATCCGGAGGAAGCTCGTCGTCGCGAGGGTTTTCATAAGACAGATATGTACCCTATCGTTTCCGTAGGCCTTCGTAGCATCCTAGTAGGTAAGCTCCTGTATTATCTCGTCGATCGAGAAGGAGAGCGAGGCGGATCGATCGTCGATAGGAAACATCTCCCGTACCAGGAGGGTCGCCGTCGAGACGAATCGATTGGCAAATCCCTCTGTTACCTCGTCGATTGCCGTTATCCCTCTCGCCTTCCCCGCCGGGGTCGGCACTAGTAGTGTGTTCTCGTTCGCGCGGCGCTACGCTCTCTTATAGAGACGGACCGTCTCGAGCGTCCCGCTATCGGCGTCCGGATTCGGCTTCGCCATCGCCTTAAGACGCTAGTCCTTCTTCTTCTTACCACGGCGGCGTAGCGGCTTTGGCTTGCAAGCGGCGTCGTCATTATCTTCGGCTTGCTTTCGCTTCGGGTCTGTTATTGCCTTTCGAGGCCCGTCGTTCTTCTCTCTACCTCTATTCTTCTTCTCTCCCTCTTAATCCTTCTTCTCTCCCTCTCGATCCTTCTTCTCTCCTTCTCGATCCTTCTTCTCTCCCTCTCGATCCTTCTTCTCTCCGCCTCTATCCTTCTTCTCTCCGTCTCGATCCTTCTTCTCTCCGCCTCTATTCTTCTTCTCTCCGCCTCCGTCACTTATATCCTCCGCCTTTCGTCTACCTAGAGGACGATTTCGACGACGCGTAGAGGCGAGTCCTAGCACGGCTTCGCTTACCTACTGGCAGAGCGATACGATTTCCGCATTCTGCTTGTCTACATCGGCGCTCATATAGTATAGATGCCGTCGATGCCGCGCCCTTCTCTCCTAGCCAAAGTAGAGCGCCTGCGCCGTATCGTCGTTGTTCAGCCGGCTTATCGCATAGCGTCGAAGTTGATACGGCACGGCTAATCTACCCGGAGTACCCGTAGTCGGGTCCAGCTGGAGGTAGAGCCAGTAGACATGGTCGGTATTTATCTTCTCCGTCGGTCGCGGTAGAGCTAGCGTCGCATACGGTAGCGTCTGGCGGACAAAGTAGTAGTTAGTCGTCAGTTGTTTCTCGTATACGGCGTCCGTAATCATGATCGGCTCCTAGATCGGCTTCAGATGGGTTATCGCGGAGTCCTCGATCTATCGCGAGACGACCTTCCGTCTCGGAAGCGGCGACGCCTTCCCGCTCTAGAGAGACATCTTACTAAAGCGGACGTTAATATCTCCGAGAACGACATTAGAGCCGGCAACCGCCTCGAGCGTAGACCGGACCTTATCTAGCTTCCGCTTGGGGGAAAGTAGACTCCGCTAATCGTTCCCCAGTCCGTCGGCAGGGTTATGGCATCCGTCCTAATAATCTGCGCCTCGCCAGTGAGCCAACTTCGCGCGCGTACCGTCCCTATTACTAGAATCCTATAGCCCAAGCGACCCTTTCTCGGCACTGTATCGGGCTTTACCATGGTCGCAATTACGCAGTAATCCGCTCGGCGCTTCTTATGCTCGACGAACTAGGTCTCGACGATAAAGAGGTAGTCGAGGACGTCGTCGTTAATTAGCGCCGCTAGGATCGGCCACCTATTATCCCCTAAGCCCCGGATGTTAATACATCCAATCCTAGCATTCCTCCTGGTCTCGCGACCCGCGAGAGGACTCGCCTCCCCCGGATGCCTCTCGACTCTCTCTCTTAGAGGATGCTCCTTAAGTCTCTCTCTTCGAGCCTAGGCTATCCTCCCGTCCCGCCGGCTCCTCTTCTAGCCCCTGCTGTATCAGCTCGGCTTTAAACTCGTCGAAGACGCCGGCACTCTTTGCCTTCTACTACACTACTCGCCTTTTGAATTTGTTATTAGCTTCTCGATAGCGATCGACGAACTCGCGGACCTAATCCGTAGACGATCTCCCGGGAAGGTTTACAGAGCGGGGTTAGAGTGGTTTCCGCTTACAGTCTACTAAAGGAGAGGTTAGTTTCGTTCGTGGCTTCGGCTCCGCAGAGAGAATCTGGAAGGTCTTCGCTTTCGGGGAGGGCGTTACTAGTTCGGTACGCGCGGCTAGGTCCGCGATCTATAGCCTCTACCGTCCCGACGAAGAGAACGGAAAGGGAGTAAGCTCCTTCGCCTTTGCGGGAGAGGGCGTATCCGGAGAGGGCATAAGGGGAGGAGGGACGGATGCCGTAGAAAAGGGTGAGAGAAGGTCGTAGTCCTTACTAGGAAAGAGGTCGTAGGGTCGTACCTCGGGAGGAACACTCTTCCCTCTACGCTTCTCCTCGACGGAACAGTGTAGAAGACTCTTCCTCCGCTGTCTCTCCTCGATCGACTCTACTCGCGCGTCGTTCCGGCTAGGCGGTAGGGCTCCGTTCGTAGTAGGTCTCGATTCCTTCCGGTGCTCGCTCGCACCGTCTTTAGGTCCAGGAGGGTCCGGAGGATCTTCACTCGAGCAATAAGGAGGACCTTCGTCCGAGCGATGAGGAGGACCTTCGCCTAGGGTATATAGGAGGCGGTCAACTAATTGCTTCGTCTCCTTCGCTGCGCGGATCAGGCAGGCCTCGGCGTATTTCTAAAAGAAGGGTATCTGTACGATAGGCTTCAGTATAGGGTCGACTAGAATCGCGGCAGGGTCGGTCTCTAGGACGAGGACGGTAGGGATCGTTGAGGGGATGTCGATCGAAGGCAGCCTAGTTAAAGGGATGTCGGTAGGGAGCCTCGTAGAAGGAATGTCCGTAGAAGGAATGTCCGTGGAAGGAATGTCCGTGGAAGGAATGTCCGTGGAAGGAATGTCCGTAGAAGGAATGTCCGTAGAAGGAAGATTCGTCGACGGAATCTTTGTCGAAGGGATGCTCGTAGAAGGAAGATCCGTGGAGACAATATCTAGGAACACGTCCTCCTTACGCCGGATCGTCTTCCTTAACTAACAATCCGCGGACGCTATCTCGATCGAAGACTCGGACTCGAGTGCTCGCTTCGCCGGCGCGGTTACCGGCTCCTCCAGTCGATCTTCAATCCAGGCAACGAGCTAGGCCGTATCCTTACTACAGTTACGAAGCTAGTCTAGGATCGTTTACGCCACAAGTATAAGTCTCGACCGGCCGATTTCTACAGTGACGCTCTTAATCTACGCCTTGACGGTACGCCTTTTGTTCGTACGACACTTCTTGCACTCGAAGGTGCGGTAGTATCGTCCTTCCGTGTCGGGATGTCCGGTCTTGTTCCTTAGGACGCTAAAGTAGTCGATCTCGCCGCTGCACGGGATAACGCCCTTATAGAGCTCCCAGAGGGCGTCTACAAAGGCCGTCAGACCTTCCTAGGGCCGTACCGCGCTCGTCGACGGTTTGGATAACATCTAAGGGTTAGAGGGCAGAGAGGGCAACGCCGAGGGTAGAGGGGAGGAGGAAGCCACGAGGAACGTCGAGGGAGAGGTCGGCAAAGTAACGAGTCGGGATCGGTAGTAGGAGGCACTCGAAGGAGAGGGTAACCTAGGTAGAGAGTGCTTACGGATAGTTCGAAGTCTCTACCGCAGAGGAAAACCGAGGCTAAGAGCGTAAACAGGTAGTAGCGAGGCTCTAGAGAGGAGGGAACACATCCGGCTCTTATAGGGCCGGGGTGTAGTCGTCCTTCTTACAATTACGAGCAGGGTTAGCCTTACGATCGTCGATAGTTATCGTCGATAGCTATCCTCTTATCTCGCTGTCTACCAGGGTCTACGGCTTAATTAGAATTGTTACACTCGACGAGGTGGTGGTATAAAGGGCTACCCTCCCCTCCGTACTTACTCGTCCTGCTCGTCGTCTCTTCCTCTACTCCCCGGTCTAAGAATAGGCTGTCCCCGGCATTGTTATATTGTCCTCTCTAGGCATCGTTACATCGTCCTTATCTCGATGCTATCCCGTCCTACTAAGCCTATATCCTCTTCATCCTCCCGTCTTCCTCTCCCTTCGCCTAGCTCGTCTCCGGTCTTGTCTGTTGCCTTACCGTCTCGCTTTCGAATCTCCTGTGTCTACGTCTTCTCCCTCCTCCTCCTCCGCCCTACTCTCGTTAATCTGTTCTCCCTCGTGCCGTTCTCATGCCCGAGCCGTCCTCTGTAGGCCGTTAAATCTACGTTAGACTCGCTATCCGCGTATTTTTGCTAACGAGGAGCTCGACGACGTAGTGTAGTGCTCTCCCGTCGTAGTAATTCCTGCCTATATTTAGCACTACCCCCTCCTTATCGGGCACCTGGTAGAAAGCGTAACAAAGCTGCACGTAGTAGCGCTAGCGTCGTAGGCTCTTATATCGTAGGACTTCTATGTCCGTAGAGGTTTCTGCAGTGGCTGTTCTTAAGCGTCGAGCAGGAGGTGTATGCCGCTTACGTGTTCGGCTGCTAGGTTAGCTCTCCGCCTATCCTAGCATTAGGCGAGAAATCCGCCCAGCGGCAAGGTGGGCTGGAAATCTACCTATCCCGGCATTAGGCGAGAAATCCGCCTAGCGGCAAGGTGGGCTAGAAATCCACCTAAGGTGTGGAAGCCAAAACAGAAATTCCGACACATAGTCTAGCAGCGACACCTCAAGTTTCTCGACCTTTTTTAACACTATAATAACGATCTTAAATTAAATATAGACATATAGAAAGGAACTTCTTATACTAGAGTTACTCTCCGTGTTCTCAGAATCTTTGAAATTAGCTATGTACGCGAGATACGAGAGGTAAAAGCAGAAAGCCATAATTCTTAGAAGTTTCTGTTTTGCTTTTAGGCGGAGGCCGCCCATCCCGGCATTAGGCGGAAAATCCGCCTAGCGGCAAGGTAGGCTGGAAATCCACCTATCCCGGCATTAGGCGAGAAATCCGCCCAGCGGCAAGGTAGGCTGGAAATCCGCCCATCCCGGCATTGGGCGAGAAATCCGCCCAGCGGCAAGGTGGGCTGGAAATCCGCCCAGCAGCAAGGTGGGCTGGAAATCCGCCCATCCCAGCATTGGGCGAGAAATCCGCCTAGCGGCAAGGTGGGCTGGAAATCCGCCTATCCCGGCATTAGGCGAGAAATCCGCCCAGCGGCAAGGTAGGCTGGAAATCCGCCCATCCCGGCATTAGGCGAGAAATCCGCCTAGCGGCAAGGTGGGCTGGAAATCCGCCCAGCAGCAAGGTAGGCTGGAAATCCGCCTATCCTAGCATTGGGCGAGAAATCCGCCTAGCGGCAAGGTGGGCTGGAAATCCGCCTATCCCAGCATTGGGCGAGAAATCCGCCCAGCGGCAAGGTGGGCTGGAAATCCGCCTATCCCGGCATTAGGCGAGAAATCCGCCCACACCCGTAATCCGTAGCCGGCCTGCCCTAGCATCGTCTATATCGTGAGAAGGGTAGACTTCAGCTATGGCTCCGGAAAGCGATACAATCCGCGTTTAGGCGGAGGAGGTAGAGCAGTTCGCAGTGCAGGCCATAGAGGCAATCCCAGCGGAGGAGACGGCAAGGTTGTAGTAGAGAGGGAGGAGTCTCAGCGGGAAGTTCAGCGGTGCGCCAATTGGTCCCAGCGACCGGACACAGACCCTCCTTGGTTAATTAACTAAGGCGTGGGGCTTAGAGTTTGCGGTCGACTAATTAGAGGAGCCGGACGGGTCTGGAGCAGGGCTCTTTTGACAACTCGCTGGACCTCGTCTCCTTCGCGCTTCCTCTTAACCATCGAAAATCCTTCTTAAGGGTCTGCCGACTAGTCGGGGCGAACAGACGAATTCGAGGCTCGTCGTATACTTTTAGAACCCAACTTCTTAACCTTACGACGGGTTCTTTCGAAACTAATACAAGCTCCGAGTGCGGGTCATGATAAGAAGAATTGTCTGTTTTCAATCTTCGATATCGTATATATTAGATCTTCATTCGCCCGCTAGCAGATTTGGATTGCACGAAATCTACGTCGGAGTCTAGGAGATGGAGGAGTTCGGAGCGGAGGAGACGGCGAGGTCGTAGCAGAGAGGGAGGAGTCCAGGTAGGAAAGTTCAGCAGTGCGCTTCTATGTCTACGTGACCAGGCACGGACCTACCTTGGTTAATTAACCAAGACGTAGGGCTCAGAGTTTGCGGCCAGCCAATAGGCAGGGGAGGACGTAGCGGCCCTCCCGTCGCGGCCGATTCGTCTACGCGACCGGATACGGACCCACCTTGGTCAATTGACCAAGACGTAGGGCTCAGAGTTTGCAGTCGACGAATCAGAGGAGCCGGACAGGTCTGGATCGAATCTATACTTGGATAACTCGCTGGACCTCATCTCCTCCGCGCTTCCTCTTAACCATCCTCTTCCGCGGCAGTACTATATCTTGCTCGGGTGTTGTTAGTTGTAGTCGAAACCCGAAAATCCTTCGTAAAGGGTCTGCTGGCAAGTCGGGGCAGCAAGACGAATCCGACGCTCGTCGCATACTTGGAAAACCTCACTTCTGAACCTTGTAACGGTTTCTTTCGCAACAAAGACGGGCTCCGAGACCGGGCAATTACAAGAAGAACTGTCTATTAAAAATCTTCCATGTCGTATCTATAAGAGCTTGTTTTACCCTCGAGCAGACTCGGATTTAACGAAATCCGCGTCGAGGCGGACGAGACGGAGGAGTTCGCCGTGCAGGAGATAGAGGCAATTACCGCGGAGGAGGTCGTAGAAGGGAGGGAGGAGTCCGGGTAGGACAGTTTAGCAGTGCGCTTCTGGGCCTACGTGACCAGGCACGGACCCACCTTGGTTAATTAACCAAGACGTGGGGCTCAGAGTTTGCGGCCGACGAATCAGAGGAGCCGGACCGGTCCGGATCAAATCTATACTTAGATAACTCGCTGGACCTCATCTCCTCCGCGCTTCCTCTCAACCATCCTGTCCCTCCGTAGCCCTTCCGCCTACGTCCTCGTCGTTCAGAAAGGTCGAAAACGACGAACCCCAGTCGACGTCGGTCACCGCATCGCTGGGCTGCGACAGGACACTCGGATCGCACGTCCGCGGCCCGCCGTCCTCGCTGCCCGAGAATTCAAACTGCTGCGTCGGCGACAGCTCGCGATACCTACGCATCTCGAGCCGCAGGTTCGCCACGTATAGTTTCGCGGCAGTTCGCGCGCGGTTGTAGTACCTCTACCTCTAGAGTCGCTCGGCCGTCGGCGCAATCTCCGGCCGCACTCAACGGATGAGATAGACCCAGGCGACAAAAACGGGAAGCGGGATAGTGTGCTGGATGTAGGACAGATCCCTCCCGAGGTCGATAAGGAGCAGGGCGTTAAGGTTTAGAACCCTTACGAACCTCCTCTAGCGCCTCCCTACCTTAATCGTACGCTCAAAGGCGTTCCATTCCGTCCCCAGGCCCTCCTATACTACGTCCTCTTTCGTAAAGCTAGCAGGGAGTCTGTTAGTCCAGTCCGGACGCATCTCCCGGAAGAGGGCCCCCCTCGCGGAGGGCATTTTGTCCGGAAGTACTGTCGCCGTCGTCTGCGACGATCCTCGCGGCGGGAGCTTCTTGTAGAGGTCCAGCTAGTCCGCTAGGCGCACTGTCGCGCGGCGAAACTCAAAGTTCGACCGCCAGATCCCCACCTCGCAATCTACGGCCGTACAGTACTCCCGATATGCCGCGGCGACCACCTCCCGCCTCTCCTCCTGCCTCTCGTCCTCGACGAACGCTGTCTCCCCCTCGTCCCTATCCCGCCGGCATAGGTCTCGACTCTGTTGCAAAAAGCCTCGCCACTCGTCGATCACGGTCGTTCCTATAGTCCTACGAGCGATAGCGAGGCATTTCTCGAAGTGCTTCTAGAGACCTAGGTCGACCTCCTGTGTTTTCCGTAGGCTTTGCGCGCTCACGTAATAGTCCTCGGCGCTGCCGGCGTTGTCGGCGACGTCCTAAACAAAGTCATACCAGAGGCGGTAATCCGGGTAGGTAGGGGAAATGCCTCCTACTCCCTCTACACTAGACACGGCGCCCGCCGCCGCAGGATGCTAGCGGAGCTGTAGGAGGCCCTCTGCACATTAGGCCTTAGCGCCGGCTTCGGATAGTTAGTAGCGGACGGTATAGGGCGGAGGGTTTCAACATACTATAGGGCGGCTAGCGAGTATCTTCCTAAGAATCCGGCGTCCCTCTAGTGCTTATAGGAGGATCTAGTCCTCCTCCATCGCTTCTAGGAGGGTCTGGTCTTTCCCTAGTGTTCTCCGGAACATCCGACGTCCCTCTAGTGCTTATAGGAGGATCTGGTCCTCCTCTATTGCTTCTAGGAGGGTCTGGTCTTTCCCTAGTGTTCTCCGGAACATCCGACGTCCCTCCAGTGCTTATAGGAGGATCTAGTCCTCCTCTATCGCTTCTAGGAGGGTCTGGTCTTTCCCTAGTATTCTCCGGAACATCCGACGTCCCTCTAGTACTTCCGGGAGGATCTAGCCCTCCTCTATCGCCTCTAGGAGGGTCTAACCCTGCTCTGTCGCTTCCAGGTGGGTCTAGCCCTCCTCTAGCGTTCTCGGGAGGATCTAATCCTTCTCTGTCGCTTCTAGGTAGGTCTGGCCCTCCTCTAGCGTTCTCGGGAGGATCTGACCCTTCTCTATCGCTTCTAGGTAGGTCTGGCCCTCCTCTAGCGTTCTCCAGTCCGCTATTCCCCTCCGGATCCGCAGGGTCCTGCTCTCTCGCTTCCGCTGCTGCTCCCGGTTCTCGACCTGTTATCTCGTCTACAGTCTTACGGGAAATGGTCGATCTTAGGGTCCCCTTGCCAGACTTGCGCTTCTGTAGTAGTAGGTCCTTTAGTACCTTAAGCTGCATCGGCCTCTGCTTCAGATACCTTTTTAGGCGACAGAATAAGGAGGCGGCCCTTACCTTGGCGACCACGATCTCCTCGGGCTCCCTGTTGCCGTCGTCGCTGCCGTTGTCGACGGCGTCTTCGTCGGCGTCGCTTTCTACTACCTGCCGCGGCGAAATAGGCTTCCGACGCTTCTTTAACAGCTGCTCGTCTTCTAGCTCGTTTTCTTCCCTATCGCTCTCCGCCGGCTGGTCTTCCTCTACCCCGTCTTCCATAGTAGGTTTGGAGTACTTCTCTCGACGAAGAGAGCGTCGAAGGGGTAACGTCGCTAGGCAGCTCCGTGCGCGGCAGTCGTCCCGCTTTCGCTTTCTTCCCGACGTAGGAGCTGTCTCCTTACTACCCGCTCTGCCTAGTGCCGGCTGCGTAGAGGAGGGATACTCCGTATACGCTAGCGGAGGCGAGGAGGTCGCGCGTAGGCGTTGTTGTCCCCGCCTTTCCGCTCCTACTGCCGACGAGATCTGTCGGCAGGCCTTCTCTTCGAAATATCGCGATATGCGCTAGCGGACCTCCTTGTTTACACGAGTCTCTATCTCTTTCTCCGTATGCGGCCTTAGTTGCTCCTTAGCCTGAGCCTCGGAGACGGCAAACGGTTCCCGAAGGCGTTAGGATCCTCGAGAGAGACAGCAGACCTCGCGGCGGTCCTGGGCCTCGTTAGCGCGAACGATAACGAAGTCGTTCGCATCGCCGGCTCGCTGTTCGGTCGCCTAGAAGAGCGCGTCCAGGATGTCTAAGGGAATTCGCACTACTCTATCTACTTCGTCGAGCATCGTTAGCAAGCAGGCGGTTAGGAAGGTTATAGGAGGAGGCGACTGCGACAGATAGGACTACGGAGAATTCGATTAGGGAGGAGGCGATTGCGGTAGATGCGACTGCGCTACGATTGCAACAGATGCGACCGCGGAGGATTCGAGGAGGAAGGAGGCGATTGCGCTGGATGCGACTGCGCTACAATTGCGACAGATGCGACTACGGAGGATTCGAGGAGGAAGGAGGCGATCGCGCTAGATGCGACTACGCTACGATTGCGACAGATGCGACTATAGAGGATTCGAGGAGGGAGGAGGCGATCGCGCTAGATGCGACTACGCTGCGATTGCGATAACAAAGGCTCTTCGGAGGATCGGGTTAATTAAGGCGGCTACAATGCGAGAGAAGAGGTAAGGAGGAAGAAGGCTATAGGGAGGAGAATTGCGATTCGGTTCGTAACTCGTTAGAAACAGAATAGTTACGGAGAAGAGAACTCTAAGGAGGAAGATTACGAAGAGGAGGAGAGAGTGCACGGCACAGGCAACGACAGCGTAAACTCGTAGGGATTATCCCTCTCCGCTGGGTTCGGCAGAAACCCTAAGCTAGGCCTAGGGTAGGGTAACAAAGCCTAACCGGACACGGTTCCTGGAGGTGCCTTAGTTCTCTTAGGCACGGATAACCCTCCGTGCTGTCTAGCCCTCTACTTCGAAAGCTATGCCCCTAGCGGCGAGAACCGCTGTAGAGAACTATCCGCGAGAGTAAGGACTTTTAAGCCGCCCTCTCCGAGCATACGAAAGAGCGAGGGACGCCAAACCCCGAATACGAGAGGCCTGGGCCCAGCGCGATGCCGTAGCCGGACAAGGAATAGTCGAGGAGGACCTCAAGCGTTCGTAACAACACTTAAGCGAAGACTCGGGTTACATGCTACCGCCCTCAAGTAGGCGTGCGTAAGTAATCTCGAATATAATCCGTCTTACTTCTACTGTTTGAATTTGACAGCGCTAACACATGCCATTCGCGATGGCGGCCATTACGGGTATTAAGGTGCAGGCGCGGTCAAAAGTTAATAGCTGGAACATCCTTAGTCGCACCTTAAAGCTTCTAGACCACACTTTATTAACTACCTTACGAAGCAACGTTTTACCGGCAAGTTGCGCGCATTCCTTTTTACCTCTACGGATATTCGTTTTGCAGATATCTTGGTCTGCTATTTCTTCTTTGCTTCGGCAGATTATTACACTGCGTGCACGGCTTGCAAGGTGAATAGTTAGTGCATTCACTCTTGGACTTCACTTGCAGCTCTAGCACTCGCATTGTGCAATTTGGCACACTTACCGCGGACGGACTACTTCGAGCAACGAAAAGAACATAGCGCCTTTGTAGCGAGACAGCGGCATTCTTAACCCTATTACTACCTCGCACACGACGGCATTAAGTAGCACGGCAACTATAAAGAGACGGATCAGCGGCGACACGATTGTCATTAAGGATGACGAGGACAACATTGTGGTAGGACCTACTTCGAGGCCTTCTAAGAAGCCGCGGCTTCAGAATAGACAATTGCAAATAGACATTTTGCGCGCTGGAGCTTCCCTAAGCAATGCGATTGTAATCAGTCCTACGGCTTCTAAGTAGGACCGAGGCGAGTCGAAACAACAAGAAGAAGATGGAGTGCAGAGAGCGGTTTAGTATAAGATAGAATCGGGCGAGGAGCAGACAAGCCAAACGGTCGGAGATCGGGAAGTTAAGGACCAGGGCCTACTGCGCACGCCTAGACAACGAAGGCTTAGGACTGCACTTACTCCTCCAGCGACCGAAACAGAACTAGGGGACGAGCCTACTACTAGAGCAGAGCCTGGGGCCACAGCTCGTTCCGGGAAACGACGGCAGCTTCGCTACTTAAGCTACATCTCTATTGTAGGACTAGCATTTCCGAGAAGCGCTTACCACGGATACAAACCTCCTTTGCAACCTGTAAACAAGGTCGAAGCAAGCCTAGACTTAAGTGTAGGCTTCTTCGCAGCTGCGAAGTCTGCTGGCACTAAAACTCCGGAATGTGCTACTTTCAAACTCGATTAATTCTCGGTATATATGGCGGACGGACGACGCGCATCGGACCTCGTTACTCTTGAGAAACTGCGGCAATCAAACTATGCAGAGTTCTGTTTCGATAGCATTCTGTCGGCAGGCAACGAAAAGCGCTACGTGTAGGGCGTACGGTTCGAGATCTTGGCTATCAGTAGGTACGGCGACCTAGACTTTATAGATTTTGCCGGTAGCATCTGCATTTAATCGAAGCTACAGTCGAAAGCGTCTGCTCTGTTTGGTCATTAGTACGAGCTAGGAACGCCTGCACCGGAATATCGTCGATTCTACAAGCCGTTCCTTTAGCTAGCACGGTTCGGGAAGCACTTCGTCGACTACCTCCTTAGCAACTAGCAGGTCACCCTTAGACATTTCCGCAGACGATTTTACCAATAGCTAACTAGACTCTACGGCGATGACACTAGCTTCAACCAATAGCTAGCTGAATGCAAACTTAAAGACTTCCGCACGACCATTGCCGCAAATGTTGGCTTCCTTTAGAAAGAATGCTGGGATATCGATAACAAAGAGTCTGGGTTGTGCTAACAACCGATCTGGGGTGAAGTCGATCCCTATAATCTTATAGCTATCCCAGCGCAGCCAAATAAGGAGTTGCGAACGATCGTTACGCCTTTTGTCTACCAGTGCTTTCGACATATGTACTTCGGTAACCAGCTAGAAGAGCGGACGATCACGGACCAAAATGTGCTGAAGAAGTCGGATAAGCTGAAAGTAAGGCTTAGACTAACGCCGCGACGAGCATCTCCGAGTGCACCGCCAATGCAAACCTTAACGCCTAGGAGTATGAGCCGAAGCGAATCTTAAGAGGGGAACAAAGCAGTCACGGTGAACACAGGGGATGTCGTATGCGTCGCGCCGGATGTCAGTACTAAATAGGGGATCAAAGCGCACGCATAGTATGCCTATGTTTAGAACGTGCACATTCGCGAAGATCGTACTTCGCTCGATGTTCTCTAGCTATACGAGCTAAAGGACACTACACTTGGCAAAGCCTATTACCCTACTTATAGCGTAGCTCGGGTCGACGAAGTCGACCCGAGCGGAGCTATAAGGCGATTTTTCGCGAAGCGACGAGTCGTTCGAGAGGGCTTCGGGGATTTTTCTATAAGCCCTTAAGGCTTATAGATTAAGGAAAAAATAAGAGACGTCGAAAAAGTACTCTCTTCGGGAAGCTAAAATTATTTTAAGATAATCGGTATTCTAGATATAATTTTCTAGAGCTTACTATAATTTAGAATCCTTAGCTAGTATTTTTATTAGAATTAGAATACTTAAAGAAAGAAGAGAAAAATAGAATAAGGGCTAGAAAAAAAGATTAGAGCTTAGAAAAATTAAGAGTAGATATCTACGTAAATAGCCTCGGTTAGGGTTAGGGTTAGGGTTAGGGTTAGGGTTAGGGTTAGGGTTAGGGTTAGGGTTAGGGTTAGGGTTAGGGTTAGGGTTAGGGTTAGGGTTAGGGTTAGGGTTAGGGTTAGGGTTAGGGTTAGGGTTAGGGTTAGGG